>NW_012267220.1:15955073-16129054 GCF_000151885.1 Dipodomys ordii
TGGGGGTCCAGTCGTGGGGCCTGAACTCTGGGCCTGGGCGCTGTCCCTCAGCTCTTCAGCTCAAGGCTAGCACTCTACCACTTGAGCCACAGCGCCACCTCTGGCTTTTTTTCTTTTTGCTTATGTGGTGCTGAGGAATCGAACCCAGAGCCTCAGGCATGCAAGGCATGCAAGGCTCTACCACTGAGCCACCTCCCCAGCCCCCAGAAGTAATAATCTCATAGTAAATCATTTTGAGAAAAGCTTGGTGGCAAAAAATACTGGCAACAAATACTCATAATGAAAAAAAATTAGTCAAAATTAATACGTGAGCTATTCACCTATCAAACATAATCACAAGGCAAAGGTTTTAAGTAGAAGAATTATTACCTCTCAGTCCTCTGACATTAGGGAAAGAAGAGGTCGCATCTTATAAACATTCTCTAGTCCCTACCCCTCTCCTAATTTCTGACCCACAGGAGACAGACCCCCTGTTTAGGGGATACTAGATTGCAATCACGTTTAGCAAGTGGTACGACTTTTGTATAAACTATTTTTGAGAAGTACTTGTCCACTGTAGCTTTCAAAAGACACTCTCATTATTAGATTCTTATATGCTTTCATTTCATTGCTTCTGGCCGCATTTATTACTTAAAGATTCCTCAAATCATCTTTACTCTCAATTCTAGATGTTTACAATAATTTCTTAGTAGCATTTCTTTAAAGTTTTCCCACGTATCTTTCTCTCTATTAAAACAATGTAACCAGACACCATTAAAGATGATATCACCCACGAGTTTAGTTAATATGCCCAGGGTTCCAAAAGAGTCATATTACCTCATTGAAGGTGTTTCCCCTAGAGCTGTGGAGACCTGACCCTGAAGGGTTTCCATAATATTGTCATCTGAGTACAACTGCATAGGTGTATTAAACTGAGCATGAACAATCTTCACACCAGGAAGGTCCATTTCCAAGGGAATGTTAGGGGCCATCTTAGCAGCAACTTTCAAGTCACCAGGGCAAATAGAACTTAGGGTACTGACAGAAGAAGGGGTGCTACGTCCACTGCCACCATCAATACCGGAAGGAGTACTGCATCCACTGTGTTAATGACCGCGTGACACAGACAGGAGATACAGAATGGAACATGGAGAACAAGACAGAGGTTACAGGAATTGAAGACAAAAAGTAAGAGGTGAATTGTAGCAAACTGAAACACTGGCTAGAATTTGCCTTCGATACAATGTTAGAAAAATTCACAATTGGAGAAAGTTTAATAAAATTAAAAAGCACAAGGTGATATTACATTTGTTGGCTCTATTTTAATTGATTTGTAAGTTGATGGTTTTATATATATATATGTATATATAGATAGAATGGCATATGAAGTAAAAACATACAGCTAGCTTCACTTTCTAAAACTAGATCAAATAATTCTCTACCTGACAATAATATGAATGAATAACAGAAGAAATTACATTGATGTACACTCCTTTCAGTTTCTGAACTATAGTTTTTAAAATTAGAAGACTAATGAATAATTCTTCACAAATAACAAACAAATATGCAACTTGAAGATCTAATAGAAGATTTAGGCTAAAAGTTTCATGAATAATTAACCTTTATTCTAATAATAATTGGCAATTTGTTCAACCTTCATTCAAATAATAATTGACAATAATTTGGCAATTTACTTTGCAAATATATTGTAATTGTTATATTGTACATAAGTATTGATGTTTATTGTACATTATATAGTATAAATATAATATATTGTAAATATTTAATTCCAACAATTGAAATGTTTTATAATTTCATTGTGTGAAGGATACACTTTTGAAAGGTGTTCTGTAGCTAAATACAGGAATGAGAAACAGTCAAGAAATCACTTTACAATGAATGACTGTGGGAGAAATAAGTTTGTCTCAGAATACTGGACTATATCTTAGGGCTAAGACATATTTCCTCTACACATACGTATTTTATGTAAACATTTGGAAACACACATACATCTCCATGCATTTCTCATTTCTTTTAATACAAACTATAAGGCTTTAGGTAAAAGATTATAAAGGCCAGGCATGCAAGTTAAAAGCTAAGGAGATTTCATGTTCTTTATGGAATTGGATAGAAAGCCAATCATAGCTGAACAATTTCCTGCATGCTTGTTGTCTGTTTAATTTTGCACTGTGGATTGAACACAGGGCCTCATGCATGTTAAACACCTACTCTACTACTGAGCTATACCCTAAGCTACCTACATTCATGAAAGGAAACTCTCTCTCTCTCTCTCTCTTTCTCTCTCTCTCCTCTATCTCAATAGTTAACTTGAACCTAGAGTTTTGTGAATGGTAAGTACTCTGCCTCTTGAACCATATCCCCTGCCTTGATGTTTTGGAATTTGTTTCTGAGGTAGCATCTTGTTAACTTTTCTTGGGTTAGCCTTGAATTTAAGGTCCTATTATCTCTGAATGGCTGGGATTACAAGGGTACATCACTTTCCCTGGCTCACTGAGAGAATTAAAAACAAATTGTGTTATCCAGTTCGTTAGTTATATAGCTTAAATCACAGGTTTGTTCCAGAGAGGGCGGTAATTTCTAGGGAAGTTGGCCTATTACAAGTTTAGCAATTCAATTTGACTCTGATTAAATAAGTTGTGCATCAATAGTGTACTAGTAGTTTGGAGCATTGCCCCTCAAAATTTTGCCTTGATGAATTGTTGAGAAAAAAGAAAAAGTTCAGAACCTCCAGCACAGAGTAAAGGGGGTTCAGGGTGAAGGAAGGATGAGAGAAATGTTTAACATTTGTATTTTGACACCTATTTTTTTTAAAAAACAAATCTCATTCTTGTTCCTTTCCTCCTCTCTCCAAAATTCAGCTATATATATTTCCTGGTCCTGTGGCTTGAACTCAGGGCCTGGGCACTGTCCCTTAGCCTCTTTGTGCTCAAGACTAGCATTCTGTCACTTGAGCCACAAAACTACCTCTGGCTATTTTTGAGCAGTGCATTGGAGATAAGAGTCATGGACTTTCCTGCCTGGGGTTGGTTTTGAACCATGATTCTCACCTGCTGAGTAGGTAGGATTACAGGTGTGAGCCTCTGATGCCCGGACATTCAGCTCTATTTAAAGGTAGCTTTAAATGATAAGCTCATGAATGTCCTGTCCTTATCATTATATTAAAATTAAAAAGATATATAAAAGGATTATGTAACTAGGTCTTTTTTTCTGTTTTTTTTTAAATAAAATGTGTTGTATGTCTTTAGGAAAGCCATATAGCCAAAATTAGTAGACTTGAAGTCATAGTAACTCAGAAAATGAAGTATATTAATTTCATTGTGCTTCTTTGGAAATTGTATCTATACTTACTTTACAGTGAAATAGCATTTAAGCTTCTAATATGATGTTGTTATTACTGAAGGAGTGATAGTGTAGAGAAGATATTGAAAATACAAAACCAAGGAAATGATGCAGTGGAAACAGAATGGGAATCAGGAACAAAGAGGTCATACGGGATGGCCCCAAGTTGCCTGCATGAGGCATATTTGCTGAGCATTTATTATTCTGTTCCAGCTTCATTTCTAGGTGTCAGACAAGTCCTGGGCTGGTATGGGGCTTACTTTCTAGGAGGAAAGCTGTCTTTGGTAGTCATCACCTTCTTAACGCTTTCTTCCTTCTCTTCTACTCCAGATCTCCTTTCTGGGGCTGAAATAATAAAACTGCCTTGTTTTGAGGTGTTTTTGGCACCTGCTTCTAGCTGATTGAAAGGTTTGTATTTGGCAGTCACGAATTAAGTGACAATTTACCACTTGCAGAAGAAGCAAGTCCAGGGTCTACAGGTGCTAATAGCATACACCTAATATCGATGAGCATTTTGAAAAGCTGATGAGTAGATGTCTCACTTAAAAGCACTTAATTTTGTTGGTCATGAGGCTTAAACTCAGGTCCTGGATGCTGTCTCTCTGAGCTCTTCTGTTCAAGGCTAGCACTCTACCACTTTGAGTCACAGTGCCAACTCTTACCTCTGGAGGTAAGAGTCTCATGGGGACTTTTCAGCTCTCTCTGGCTTTGAACTGTAATCCTCAGATCTCAGCCTTTTGAATAGCTAGGATTATAGGAGTGAGCCACCAGCCCTGGCATCTTAAATTATTTTTGAAGAACAGAATGATTAAATAAATTATGAAATGAATCCACCTATGTCTCTTCCTCCCCCAATTTGTATGTAAGTCATTATTCAATGTTCTTAACCCAAAGATGACCTCAGTCTAACTGCAGATTCCTCTCCTCCTTGCTGACTAGTTGGGTTGAGTCAGAACAATGAGTGTGAGACTTTCTGATGTTACTTTTTCAGATTTTAGTTTCTTTTCCCATATGTTGAAGCTCCGTTTCTGGAGAAGACACTTGAAAAGGAGTAGCTGGAGCTGGTCAGTTTCCCTGACTGACAGGTAAGAATTTACATCTTGCTCATGATTATTTGTCTTGGAATAATGGATTGGCTATGAGAATCAGAAACCTCTCTCTAGTCTTACCTTATGCTTGTTTCACCCAAGTGGAAAAAGTTCCTTTTCCAGGGGCGTTTTTTTCTTTGCAAGTTTCCATGAGAATGAAAATTAATAATAATAATAGCGATAATAATAATAATATCACTATTATCGATAAGCAAATATCCATCAATGTGTCTCTCCCCAGTCCTTTTACTTTTAGTTTCTTTTATGTCATTCATGGGGCCTGAACTCTGGGCCTGGGCACTGTCCCTCAGCTCTTCAGCTCAAGGCTAGCGCTCTACCACTTGAACCACAGCGCCACTTCCGACTTTTTCTGCTTATGTGGTACTGAGGAATTGAATCCAGGGCCTCATGCATGCAAGGCAAGCGCTCTACCACTGAACCACCTTCTCAGGCCCTTAGTTTGTTTTTAGATAGGGTCTTGTGCTAACTTTGCCAGAGCTGGCCTCAGACCATCATATTCCTTTCTCTATCTCCTGAGTAGCTAGGATTATAGGCATTCACTATCATGCTTAGCCCTGAACATTTCTTTTTAACTAAGGGCTAGAAGGAGAAAGATTTGAAGAATCTTTGAGAAGTATTGCGGTGGGATGACCAGTGTCTGTCAAACAGATAAAGCAACCCTAGCCAGATTAGCTCCCTAATTCTGACCAGGGGCTAGTTTCCATTTTCTGTTCCTGTTGGCTAGGCTTTCCTGACCTGAAGCAAACTAGTCTCCCAGATTCAAATATCACCATGTTCTGGATAGGGGCACTAGTTATAAATACACACGATGAGGCCTGCCTAAGATTACATCTGACATCCTGCCAATAGTTACTCTTATAAGGAAGCTATTCGGCTACTCTTCTCTGCTGAGTGAGTTTGTTTCTTTTTGCTTCTGACATAAGCCTTACAAAGAGAAAAGTCACTCCAAGCACCTAACAGTTACTTTTCTTTGTGATTAGTAAGAATTGTTTCAAAGAGCATGCACTTCAAACTTCACAATCTCAGTTTATGACCTGCTACGGCCTGGGATTATGAAAGGTTTGGGCCGAATATTGTGCTTGTGTTCAAAGTAGTTCATGTCCTGTAAAAACAAAGGGTTAAAAAAAGTCCCTCAGTGGAAGATCTATTTTGGGTAAGATCGGGTGAATGATAATTGTCTACAGAGAATTATTTACCACCAAATATTGAGCAATATGAGCTTAATGATGAACCTAGAGACATTTCTTCCCTGTCTGATCACTCAATGTTTAGAAACTGGCAAGTGGGCTCTAAAAGTGGTCTTTAAAAATAACAACAATAATAAAACAACCCTCTAGTGCTTTTAGGAAAGCAAAAAGAAAACCACAAGAGTTGGACTTTTGGAAGGAAGGCAAACATTTTATCACTGTCAAGAATATTGTGACGACAACTAAGAACCCAGTACTTACTTTTGAGGAGAACCAGGAATGAGACCTCGCAGCTGTCCGTGCAGGGCATCTTGGATATTGCTGGTTGAATAGAGCCCAATTGGCGAGTTATAGGAAGCGCTCACTACCTGTCTTTTGTCATCAATGTTTGCGGCTGCAACAAAAGGCTGGGCCCTTCTGTTGTGTGCAGTACCAATGGGTTTGAATTCCTGTACATGGCAGACAAAACACACAGCCACAGAATGCACACAAAGCCATTAGTGAGCAAGACTAAAGGCCTTGCTGTTGTTAATGAAGGCATCTTTACTTGCTTTGGGATGGATAGAATGGTTACAGGAGGAGTTAGGGAGACATCTTTCTACCATCCCTCTGAAATTGACATGCGAGCAATATCTTACCATGCATAGGGATGGGCCATCTGTACAGATATTATAGCATATCTAAACACTGTATCTCTTGCCAGTCAGCTTCTGACTTGTTCATCCACTTATTTTTAATGACTTATTTGAATACTGAAAGTTTGCGTAAGAACTGTGCTTTTAAAAAAATTATTAATAGACTTAACTTTTTCTTATTTAGAAATCATGAATCTTTTTATTCTATTAATATCTTCTTTTTGTGTGTGTGTGTGTGTAGTGCTGGGGATTAGACCCAGGGCCCCATTCATACTTGCTTAGCACAAGGTCTTGGGGTTACCTTCCTCTGCAGGAATGCTGGGCTCATGTCAGAAAGTGAGTCACAGAGGCATGTATGAGTTGAAGAGGATTTTTACTTTGTTTCTTGGGACATAGGATCACAGAGTCTTAGACACTGAATTTGAAATATACTAGAATAATTGGAAACCTATATTTATATTTTTACCATAGGAATAATACTTTTGAGTTTGGAATACATGTATAATTTGTAAAGGTATTAAATCTTATTTTTCTAATCTAGA
Source organism: Dipodomys ordii (assembly GCF_000151885.1). Taxonomy (NCBI): domain Eukaryota; kingdom Metazoa; phylum Chordata; class Mammalia; order Rodentia; family Heteromyidae; genus Dipodomys; species Dipodomys ordii. The sequence continues at coordinate 15,961,886 of NW_012267220.1, forward strand.
CAACAGAAGAAACCAGCAGGGAATACTAAACTAGATGTGAACCAATTCAGTTCCACAAACAGTCAATCCTATGATTCTGTCTCCAGGAGAGTATCTCAGTGCAGAGGTGCTGGCATGAAGCATTATTGCCATTTCTGTTAGGCAGCAGAATGACTGTAACAACCATCTGGAACTGTAGAAATGTTCCAGCTTTGAATTACAGAACAGGAGAAAAATATGTGCAGTCCAACATCCACATAGTGGCACACTGTGATTGTTTTAGCTGCTTAATCATGAATTTGCACTGGCTCTCTTTTATCTTAAACATTTTGAGTAGCTATTAGTAGAGCCTGAAAAAGTGAACTGGAAATAATTGTAAGTAATAGAAATGGCCATGATTTAGGGCTTTGTCACTATTTCTGGTATGAAAGAAGACAGGAGGCTAATCGCCTAATTTATTTGTGGTGGATTATAAAATTTTCAGGCTAATTAAAGTGTGAATCATGCAGGAAAGAACCACTCGAGGTTTTCGTGAAGCTTAGCTTTTTTTTTTCTTGACAAAGTATGATTAAAAATCATGGTAAACAATTAAATTGACAATAATTAGTTACCGCAGTGTCTTCACTGGAAAAAAAATCTCTGCTTTTATCTTTGCCTTGAAATAATGACTAAATATGGATAGTGATTGTTCTGTAAATGAAGCAAGTTCTCTGCAACATTTGTGCATTAGTAGTTTCTACTGGACTTCTAAATAATAGCATATATGTTAATTGGCTCCAAGCTTTCTCTTTGCCATTTTTAGTTTTGGTTATATACATTACCAATGTCACAACTGAGTAAGATGTTTTTTTTTTTTAGACTCTATTTTCAGCTCAGGTCACAGAAAAGAAGTCTTTGTAAAACAGGCTTAAAACGTTTTTATTTAGGCTTTGCAAAGCATTAGTTTATGGCTTCTAGAGTCATTCTTCCAAGCACAGTGAGTTGTCTGCACCAAAGGTAAACAAGGGCCTGAAAGTATGGTACTGGGAAGCAATGTCACACAGAATGAAAAGACAAAACCCATTAGAAGTTTGCTGTTCTACTTTCATTCCTTTTTGCTTTTCTTGGAAAAGCATGTATAACCCTTTTTAAAAAAAAAAAACCCATTATACAGCAGCTAAGAACATCCAGCTCTTGTTTATTCTATCCAGATTGACCAAAAAAAAATCATCCAATAATATTATCTCTCAGGGTTTCAAAAAGTAATCATTCAAGTTAAAATGATTATTTTGAATATTAGGAGCTTATAGTAAGTAATAATATTTTCAAAGAATGAAATGGTAAGGCTGCCAGAGTGAAAACTAGTGAATTTGATGGAGCTCTAGCAACACTGGGAGAATGTGGGTCCTGATTGTCTATTTCCCCAGTCTTTGAAATGACCTTAGGAATGACAACACTCACAGACAGTTCAGCTTCAATTTTTCCTACGTGAAGAAGTTGCACATAGCTGATGATTTATTACCAACTCCATCTGAAAGAGTAAGTTTTTCCCATACAATCCATTTTTTTCTCTTATTTTCCTGTGGCTTATATTTTCACATAAAAAGGGCAGGAAAATAATAGAAACAAAGCTGTGAATGAACATTTACTTGATGAAGGCCCAGTGAAGACATTTCGTATTTCATCAGGCTTGAAACTTACGAACACCCTTGCTATGCACGCTCACTATTCAAATGCACGATAAAGTCACCCTTAAACACATTTTATTTCCTCCAGTGATGTGTTTCAAGTGTTCCCATCGCTCACTGGGAAAAAGTCTGGGGAAATGGTGATTATGAAATTTGTTCTGTGTAGGCTGCCTTCTACTGTTCAAAACATTGTAAAGTTGAAGTTGATTTTACAAAAATAAATTGTGACTGCCCAAGTAAGTCATGTCTTTATTATAAACTGTGAGGAGGAGTCAGTCGTGTATACAGAAATGGAGACAGCTTTCTTCCTGTGCAACCATTTTTGTTTCTGAAAGGCATTTCCCTACTGTGATAGCCACCTTATAATTTTGAGTCATCCAATTGCCATTAAACTAAAATAGACAAAACAGTTTATCTGAAAACAAATATACCCTTATTCTAGAGCAATACTTTGCTTAGGAAAAGGCATAGACCGACAGGATTGTATGAAAGGAATTTATTCAGTTGTTGAGAAATGATCTAAACAACTTCTAATGTCCTTTTTGAGCTACAATTCAAGTTAAATCTATAAAAACACAAAGTTAACTCTTTAACAACAGCATAGAGAAAAAGAAAATCTAGGTATTAAAATTTGTTATCAATTGTTACTATAACTGTTTATGGAAAAGTCCAGGCCTAAACTTATTGATAGAGAAAAATATATCCATTAACATTTTATTACTTAAGGTTGGATGTAGATGGCAGGAAACAATACATATATATGTATATATATATATATATCATTTATTTATTTTTATTTCTGGTACTGGGGCTTGAACTCAGGGCCTAGACACTATCCCTGGGCTTTTTTGCTCAAGGCTAGTGTTCTGTTGTTTGAGCCATAGCCTGACTTATGGCCTTTTAGTAGTTAATTGGAGAGAAAGTATCACAGACTTTCCTGCCTGGATTGGCTTTGAACTGTGATCCTCAAATCTTAGCTTCCTGAGTAGCTAGGATTACAGGTATGAGCCACTAATCTGAATATTTTATTCTAATAGCAAAAGTCATTTTTGATCAAAGTGTGACTTGAGTAGAGAAACATTGTATTGATCGCCAACATTTTACTACTAATCTATTTATTTCTCAAACTGATAGGCCTCTGTTGTTCAAAGGACTGCTATATTTGCAGAGTTCTTATCAAAAGAAATCTCTTTGCTTAACTTTGTATTGTTTACAAAAACCCCAAATAACCATAACTTAGTTTTTTTCTAGTTGATTATATATATTGCACAGGTCACAAATGTGTAATAATTTTAAAAAAGATCTAGCATTTTCTTTTTAGTTCTTTTTAATTATTATTATCTTCAAATAGTTGTACAAGGAGGTACAAGTGTGTACTTTGTTCAAAGAAAATTCCTCTGTGTTCTAAGAACATTCTGTTTTCGGAAATGCTGGTTCTGAAGTACTACATTATATGAGATGGTCATGAAGGAATCTGGCCGAAGAGTCTTCATAAGGAATAGAAATACTTTGGTCCAACAAGAAAAGGGCTGAAATTGTTCTTATCTCTGAGCCCTTCAAACACTGGCCTCTTGGAGAGGATGCCAGGAAGAATTAGTCATGACTCAAGCTAGTGGAATTTTTAAAGGCTCCTTCTGACTGGCTTCTTTCGTCCTTAACCTAATCTTCACCTTCAGTGAAAAGAAATCTCATTTCCTTTTTTTGTCATTTGTAGGGTCATAAATATTCATGTTTCTAACCTCAAAATGCAGGACATATGGTCCAATACATGATTGAAAAGAGACCAGTGTATTTAAGATCAGGATTAGGTCTGAAAATCCAATTCTTAGAACAGTTAAAAATGAATGCTAACAGATTAGCCAAAGAGGAGTTACTCTTAAGCTCCAATTCTGGAGAGATATTAGCAAAGCACAGACTCTCATAGTAGCCTAAGCTTTAATAAATAGCTGTGCTTTAATAAATGGTCACTGGATTACCTATATGCCAGAATGGGAGAACAGACCAGTGATTGAGGATTTCTGGGGCATTGGTCAGTCTGTCTACTACTTGGTCCTAACATCTTTAATTGATGAAACAGGGCTTAAGAAATTAGGAGAAATAATTTCCAAAAGGGTGCTGTACAATTTTGGTTGTGTGCTATATATGGAAAAAGAAATGTAGAATTGGTCAACAAATGAATGTGTGCATAAGGCACTTAAATTTCTTGTTCCCTTCCCTCTCTCCCTCCCTCCTTTCTTCCTTCCTTTTTCCTTTCCTCCCTTTTTCCAGGCATTGGTGGCTCATGCTTGCAATTTACCCATAATCTTAGTTACTCAGGAGGTTGAGACCTAAGTATCATAGTTGAAAGCCAACTCAGGAAGAAATGTCCATAAGAAATATCTCCAATTAACCAGTAAAAATGTGTACTGAAGGTATAGCCCAAATGGTAGAGATTTGGACGTGAATGAAAAAGCTGAGTGAAGAGCACAAGACCCTGAGTATCACAATAGAAAAAAATGATAGGATAAGAATCTTGTAAACTCCATCTAAAGAGCACATAAGATGTTTCTCCTGTGGAAGTGTTATATTTTAACCAAAAATAAGGCTTTGATCCAGTAAGTATATCTTTCATGATAACAATGCAGAAAGCCACCATTATTATAAAATAGCTAAAATAGTCATAATGAGAACAGGAATCTCACTTAGGCACTTTTCTACCTCACTATCAAGAAAGCCAATGAGGCTTTCTGCTCACAGTCTGAAACTGGATGGTGAATCTAACTAATGATGACAGACACTACTTATTTGACTATGAACAATTGCATGTGCCAAGTTCTTTGCTTATACTGATGTATTTAAATCTTTGAGAAGCCCTCGGAGATACTTATATTTATGTAGTGCTACATCGGTGTCATCCAGAAGGAAGAAGAGGCTTACAGATTCAAATGAAAGGCATGGAAGATAAACTCAGGGGGTAATGATCCTGAAAGGGAGTCCACTACTGAAGTATAAGTGACAAATATGCTTTCAGCTCATCCTCATTCGATATATAGAAAAAGGACATGCTCAAATATCTAGCCATTTTATAGGAGAGCTTGTTTAAAAGGGATATTGAATTCACTTTAAGCCTTGTGAGTTTCTGAGTAGATAGTCCTAAATCCTGTTCTTAATTAGATTTTTCAGTATATCACAATTGAAGTTTGATTTAATTTCAGTGGATTTGGACTTTCTGAAAGTAGACATAATCAGATAAGCATCAGATTATTAGCTCATGACATAGAGTTTCATCAAGGAAAAATCCTCTGTTTTGTAACTCAACAGCACTGGCTAAATAGGTACATGATAACATAAGTTAAATCCTTTTTCTAAGATAAATTTAATTATATAATGCCAGAACTGGTAACTAAAGAAAGATGTAAAAATAAGATCTCTGTGAGAACCTTAAAGCAGTGAAGTTTGAAATAAGAATAACATTAGAGACACCTGTTACAAATGTAAAGCCTATTTTGTTTTGTGTTAATAGCATAAACTTCATAGATTACCTCATTTGGCCTAAGTCCATGATAAGAAGTGAAAAAGTGAACTCTATGTAGAGCCAGCCAAATTCTTCCTTATGAAAATATACTTATCTTTTCTCAAACTATTCACCTAGGTTTACTTTCTTTTTCCTGCCTCTGTCTCTGTGGTTTGAACGGTAGTTTGAACTCAGGGCCTCATGTTCTCTAGACAGGCACTATGCCATTTGAACCAACACCCTCTCACTCGTTTTTTGGTTTTAGTTTTTTTGGGGGGATAAGATTTTGTGTTTTTGCCTGGATCCTGGCTTATCCTGGATCTCGAACTTCCTACCTCCGACTTCCCACATAGCTGGGATTATATGTGTGTTCCATCATGTCCTGTTTATTGACTGAAATGAGAATGGTACATCTTTTTGTCTGAAAGTGCAGTCTTCCTCATCTCCACCTCTTCAAGTAGCTGGGATTACATGAATGAGTCACCGTGCCTACTGCCTTTTTTCTTGATCTAAGAAAGTATGGATCATAATAGATTAATTTTAGAGGGTAAAGATAGATCACTACTTCATTAGATGACTTGTTCCAATGTTTGCATTTGTATTTTCCCCTCTCTGCTGCATCCCAAGCATTGGAAAGGAAATATACTGTGAGTGTATATCATTTAGGATAAAATTCATACCTGTGGTTCTGCTTCTAAGTTGATTTTGAAAGGATGAGCTTTTCCATCTTCTGATACCTGTGGAGACCATAAGCGTGTTTCTGCCCTGAAAATCAAACAAAGTTTGTAAATGGCCAATTCGAGTAGAACTTCCAGGTTTAATATCCCTTAATTTCCATTGTGATTTTTGAGGACACTAACAGCCCTTAATAAGTAAATCAAGAAGAAAATTTTTGCTTACTAATTTTTATTTTCCCATTCAATTAGATTCCTTTTAGGGAATCTTGAATAGATCAAGGCCAGTTGTAGCGCAGTGTGTGATGTCTAGAGAAAACAGGATTTCCAATACATGTGGGAATCAACAGAAGAGGGAAGTTCTGAAGGCATATCTTCAAGATAGTAGGAGGTGGACTATGTCTCCCCTCAACCCCTCTATTCTACTCAATGCATCACAGAAAACAGAGAGGGGCTGGCCAGATGGATTTACTACTGGCATCAAAGAACTGAGCTGTGTTTAACTCTTCTTGGGCCTCTGAGACCCAGTGTCTTCTAAGGGACTGGGTACTTAGGGGAGGTACAATATTATGAAGACATAGGAACAGAATCTATTATTCCACAGGACACTGGTAGAGTAGCTAATTGAGATTTTTCTACCTCAATCATGTGTGACTATTGCATCAACAATGTAATCATGTACAGATAACCATGAAAACCAATAGTTATGTTCAATGGTTGAGATTCCAACTGGGGTTCTGTTAAGAATATCTTATTGGAAGGGGGACAGAATCAGAAATATCTCAGTATTTAACATCCATATGCACACGTATTTCCCACTTTATAATATTCTTCTGTTTGAAATCTCTACAAAACAGAAAACAGGCTGGATGCCAGTGGATCACACCTGTAATCCTAGCTACTCAGGAGGCTCAGACCTGAGCCAAGTGGGGCAGAAAAGTCTGTGAGTCTCTTATCTCTAAGTAATCACCAAAAAGCCAGAAATGGAGATTTGGCTCAAGTGGTAGAGTACTAGCCTTGAGCAAAAAAGCTCAGAGAAGGCACCTAGGGCCTGAGATCAAGACTTAAAATGGGCACAAACAAAACAAACCAAAACAAACTTCTCCCTCATCAAACAGCATATAATATTAACCACCAGTTTTAACATAATGACATTTTGGTGCATCAAGAGATTCTTTTAGTTGCATCTCTACATTCTATGCCACCATTTCATTCTTCTGAGTTTTTAGGGCCAATTAGGTCTATTTTTATAATTAAGCAACTGGACTACTATAGGGAGAAACATTTCATTTGGCCTCTTTGATTATTTTGACATTCCAAAAAATTTGTATTCCAAATTGGCTTATCCAATCCACATCTACTAGGTTAGCTGACTGTAGTGAAGATCAGAATAAAGTAGCCAATATATACAAAAAGCCCATCACACGTGTAGGCCCTGCCACAATTCTCATTCGGAAGAGGAAATCATTTGTTGTGCTGGTTCAGATTCTTTCCCCTAACAAGCTTTATCACCACAAATTCAAGAACACCTGTCAATTTTGAGACACAGCTGATGGGCTGCTGCCTTAATTCTGTCCTGTGCGTCAGCATGCGTCATGGACTCTGTGCCAAAGCCATCAATCGCCAGGATCACGTCTCCAGGACACAGGTTGGCAGCTGCCGCCTTGCTTCCGGGAGTAATCTGGAAGAAATCAAAGCATAATTTCAAAACAACATCTGGAATTATCTTGAATTTTGTGCCTGACATTTATATTTTAGCCTGGGAGACTATTTTTTAAATGTTTCATGAGGCAGGAAATCTTAAACTTAAGACAATTCTTAGCTGACCCACGATGTTAGCTCTGTTTTATTACCATGCTAACCAGTTGTATCTCTTTACAAATTACATTGATCTACTATTGTGTTTCTTACTTTCATTCAAAATGCCTTCCATACACCTCCACCTGTGAATTTTTTTGATCGTTTAAAAGAAATAGTTAACAAGTTTTGTTGTTGTTGTTGTTCCAGGATTTTCTGCTTGGGAATAGTGTCTTACTATATTCAGGCCACTTTCATATTTGAATTAAAGGTGATTTTTGCATTCTGATAATTAGCATCTTTAAAATTCACTTGAGAGATTACAATGGACTGAATATGTATCTACCCACACTTCTGTGTTAAAACTTAACCCTTCCAGATGGTGTTTAGAAGTGGGGCTTTTGGGTGGTGATCAGAAGTATGAAGCCTGTATGAATGAGATTAATACCTTCAGAAAGAGAGAGCCTAGGGAGAATTCTTTCTACCACGAGGAGTCTGTAATCTCAGTCTCAGTCATGCTGATACTCTAATTTCAGGTTTCTAGGCTCCAGAAATGCAAAGAATAACTTTCTATTGTTTATAACCCACCCGGTCTGTTTTGGTTTGTTATAATACCTTGAACTAAGAGAATGGAGTATAGAAATCTGCAGGATTCACTCTTGCATGAGCAAGAAGCCTGACCATATACAGATTTATGACTTTTCTTGTACTCTTCAGAGATCTGAATAGCAGGGTAGAAGCCTCATCTTGAGCATGGGGTCATCTTCAACAGAGGAAAAGGTAGTCTCACGTTAGCCATAAAAAAATTCAGCTAAAACAACAAATTGTTAAAGGTTGATTGTGAGTTAAGTGAACGTCCTCATCCTTAGGAACTACCAACACTAGGGAGGTCTGTATTTGCTCATTGAGTCCTCTCCGTGAATGAAGAACAGATGGAATAAACAGAACACAATTAAGCTGATAGATTTTAATTGAGCCACATCAGCATTCACATTAAGTGTAAATGGTCTAGACATAACCACTTTAAAACACAGATTGCCAAACTGAGGAAAAGGATGTTCCATTTCATTGCTGTCTACAAGAAAATCCCTATTGATATGTTTGGAAGGAGAAGATGAAAAGAACAGTTAAGGATCTTGAGAAAATATTTCTCTGTATTTTCAAATGTTTAAAAACAGAAAATATGAACTATTATGAATGTAAAATATTTGGTTAAAATGAGTAATTCTTTCGATTGCTACCCCTACTGTCAGTTTTCCTTGGTAAATTCCAAGGTATGGTCTACATGGACCATACTTTGAATTCTGACATTTTCCTAATGAGTGATTTTTCTCTTGTGTTGCTGGGTTAATTAGTAGCAAGCTACAGAGTATAGGCATTCATATGATCAATAGGGTAAACAATGAATACTCTATACTGTGTTGTGAAGCTATGGTATGATATTTGGTAACATAAACGTACTAAATATATTTTGGAGCGTGGGGGTGAAACATATGGTCTCATGGTTGCTAAGTGAGCACTCACTATCACTTGAACCATTTAATTTATCTGATGACTTTACTGGGATTTAGTCCTATCGTAAGTCAAAGAGCATTGTGTGTCTAAAAATTCACTGTGTATACTGCAGTATTTATTTTTTATTTTTTGGTTGGTCGTGGGGCTTGAACTCTGGGCCTGGGCACCGCCCCTCAGCTCTTCAGCTCAAGGCGAGCATTCTACCACTTGAGCTACAGCGCCACTTCCAGTTTTCTGGTGGTTTATTGGAGATAGGAGTCTCACGGCCTCTCCTGCCTGGGCTGGCTTTGAACCGTGATCCTCAGATCTCAGCCTCCTGAGTAGCTAGGATTACAGGTGTGAGCCACCAGCACCCGGCATACTGCAGTATTTAGAATGAATGAATAAATAATGAAGAATGAATGAAACACCTATTTATATCACAGCTCAGAAAATAAAAGGAGCTAATCTTTATATCCCCAAAGACTATAGTTATCAATGCCAATTTATTATTGTTATGTTTGCAAGTTCCTAAACTGCTCCCAGAAAAAACTGTATTGTTCCTAACTGGGCAGTCATTAATTCATCTTTTTTTCTCTATTTGTTTATATTCTGGTTATCCTATTTTACTTTGTGGATCCAAGGGTTCCAAGTTAATCTAAACAAATAATACTTAAAGGTCTCAGGGTCACCACTAAAATGTTGGTTCATTTTATTTCTGTAATCAGCTTGTGATTTCCCAGCAGGGGCAGCTGATAGAAGCAAGGTGACGACAAGTGTTGTTTGTTATATCTTCGCCTTTGGGAAGTATTTCTTTTTTTTATATGTAAGTTTTTTACTGTGAAAATACTGTACAGAGGGGTTACAATTACATGAGCAAGGTAATGAGTACATTTCTTATCAAGCATTGTTGCCTCCTCCTTTGTTTTTCCCTTCCCTCCCATCTCCACATCTACACTCCCTCTCCTGCCTAGATTGTAAAGTTAGTTTTTCAACATAGTGTCTTGTACGTCTCATTGTTACAATGGGTCAACCTGTATCCCTATTTAAACATTTTGTTTTTTCCCTTCCCCTCCCCAAATTATACCAACATCAAGCACAGTGAAAACAGGGGTTATACCATGGGTGAGGGACATACAAAGCAACAAAAAGAATCACATGGTACCTTATAAATATGTTAGAAACAATAGCAAGAAAGAAAAAACCACTTGTGTCCCTACCTTGGGGTTCATTTCGCTTAACTTCATCTTATCTGGTCATATGTACATAGCTTTTGACCTTTTCTACTTGTCCCAGACATATACTAGTTACTGCAAATAAGGGAAACCATGGGACCTATGTTTCTTTGGGCTTGGCTTACTTCACTTAATATAATTTTTTCCAAGTCTTTCCATTTCCTAACAAATGGGGTGATATCATTCTTTCTGATGGAGGCATAGAATTCCATTGTGTATCTATATATGTATACACACACACATACACACGAACACACATATATATCACATTTTCTTGATTCATTCATTTACTGAGGGGCATCTGGGTTGGTTCCATTTCTTAGCTATGGTAAATAGTGCTGAAATAAACATAGTTGTGCTGGTAGTTTTATTATGGTCTTGTTTGAGATCAGTTGGGTAAATGCCCAAAAGTGGGTTTGCTGGGTCATAGGGGAGCTCTATGTGGAGTCTTTTGAGGAACCTCCATACTACTTTCCAAAGTGGTTGAACAAGTTTACACTCACACCAACAATGCAGTAGGGTTGGGAACTGATTTCCATTTTGTTTTCCCAGACCCAGATCTATTAGAAGAACAAAAGTTTCCATCCTCAGTAAAACATAGAGGGATAAAAATAATGTTAAACTTTGGAGTTTTCTCTAGATATAGTATGCCAAAGTCAGTACTTGCTATTTTTAAACTTTTAAGACAAGGATGCTTTTCTCTGAGTTAACACAAGAAAGTATGGTTTAATGTGTTTGCTTTTAAAGCTCTTCAAAGCTTCACTAATACACTTGAGTGGATTTGAGTTATCTGACACCCATTTCTGACTTGGGAAAGTTCTTCATTTTTTTAGCTTTGGTTAGGATGAGCAGAAAGTAGGGTTGTTTGTAAATGTGCACACTTTACACAGTTATTAGAACTCAGAGAATGCCTAAGTAACAGATATTGAATTTATATGTTAAAAAGTATTGGGTGACTTATTTAAATATATTAAATATTCAATATTACTAATATGTATTAACAGTAATACAAAAGTTAAGAATGTTTCCTATTCATACAAAATGTTATATTTTAGAAAGTATTTTTTCTCACACCTTTGCTCTGATAGACAATGTGAATAGAGAAGGTGAGGAAAGATATCTGAATAACTTTTGGCTTTCTGGTAAGTGGACAGCAGCTACCTAACTATGTCACCAAGAGTTCATATACTAGTAGGAAAAGTGTTTGACAGCAATGGCTAGAATGCGCTGGTGACTTTATATTCAACTTCACAATTGCTGAGGAAGAATAAAAGATGTAGACAGAGTACGAGAAAGAGAAAATATGATGTCTTTACTTTTTCTTAATTTTCCATTTCCACTAGGTTGGTGATCAGAATATGACAATTATATTGGTCTGTAAGTTAAGCCATTTGTTTAAACATAAAAACCTATTACTTCCTAGAATCACTTTATGATTTACTATTATTTTTATGCTATAATAGTCTTACATCATAATTAGTATATTACAAGAGGTCTTTGTTGAACATAAAGACTCCATCCTATTCCAGATGTCTGGGATCAAGAGTTAGAATCTATGGGAGAAGAGCCAGGGAATTTGTGTCAACAGCTGCCGCTGATGATTCCTTTTGTTCACATTAAACTATTACGTGGGTCTATTTGGGAAAAAAACTAATTCAAAACAAAACAGTACATCTGTTATGTCTTATTTCCTATGAAAGACACAAGAGAAGCCCAACATATGCCTCTGTTATGTTGCTGATATTAAGAATAAATATGGAACTGGGCACAATGGTATAGAGAGAATTGTGGTCCTAGATATGCAACAGGCTGAGGTAAGATGACCCTCCCTCATGAGTCCAGGGGTTCTAATAACACCGCAACGAGAGAAATCAAAATGGTCAAGATTTTAGAGCAGGGCAAGAATGTACTGAACAACAGCACTGAGAACATTGATCAAATAAACTTCATAAGCCATTACTTATCAAATAAACGTTACATGGCTTCCCTGGTAACAGGAATTCTCCAGCACCTGGTTGCAGTAGATGTTACGGCACAATCCCTGCATGCAGCTGGGCATGTATACTCAAAAGTTATCTGGGTGTTTCTCTTGTGTGGCTGGCATAAAAACTATTCTTTTATTGTTATATTGAGTGACTGTTATTTCACTTAATCCTTAAGACAATCTTGAAAATAACTACCTTGATTTTAACATAAGAAAAGTGATTTTGAGTGAGTGTAAGAAACTTGCTTAGGATTAGACATCCAATTAAAATATAAAATTCCCATTTAGGACTGGCTTTAGAACCTTATAGCTCTCTCTCTCTCCCTTCCTCTCTCCCTCCCTCCCTCCTTCCTTCTCTCTCTCTCCCTCCCTCTTTACCTTTCTCTCTTTCTCTCTCTCTCCTCCTATCTCTTTGGCCATACTTTTCTTGTGGTATCCTGGACAGAGTGTATAATCATAGTTTATGTACATGATCTACCTTTTCCACTTGAACTATGAGCTTCTCAGGCAGAGAACAGAAATCTTTCTAAATTATGATTGTGTCCACATAGGGTCTTCCACATCTGTTATTGTATACATATAATAGATATTTTGGAAATATGAATATTGTGAATATATAAACCAGTGTTTCCACATGGAAATAATCTTTACTAGCACGAATTGTATAGGTTTTTTTTTTTTAAATTTCATATCAACCCTGCTACTACATTTGCTTTAACCGGGAAAAAGGATTGATTTCAAAAGAAACATTCCTTTCTAAAAGTTCAAATTTCAAATATAGTTTACATTGTATGCTTTTTTCTGTGTTAAAGCCTGCAAAAATACAGAACACATTAACAGCGGCTCTGTTGATACTCAGGACCATCTTGGCCTTGCCTGTTACAATGATCTTATGCTCTGAGAAGAAGGGGGGCTGAGTGAAGGGAGGAAGAAGAATTTGGTAAGAAAGGCACAGTCATCAGGACTCACTTTGTCATGCAAAGTAAATAATATATAACTTGTTTGTGTGAGTAGATGGTTTCTGGATGGTTTAAGAACCTTAGAGAGAGACTCCTTAACAGCATCTTGCAAGAAAAATAAAAGAAGCTCACTGGGAGATGTAAATCTTCAACACTATTCTATGAACTACTTAGGCCAATTATAGACAGTGTTTGAAAGACCACTTCCTCCCTTAAACTGAACATCCCAAACTTAAATTTTATCTTGCACAAAGTATATGGTACACTGGTCTAGAAACTGCTGGTGACTCTTGTAGACTTACCTCTGTCGATGTTTCCCCACCCTGCCCCTGGCCTGCCCCCTTTTGCTGGTACTGGGGTTTGAACTTGGAACTTGTGGTGTTATATTGCTTGAGTAATGCCCCATACAAGATTTTTGCTAGTTATTTTGGAGATGGAATCTTACTGACATTTCTGCCAAGGCTGGCTTTGAACCATGATCCTTCTGATCTCAACTTTATAGCTAGGATTAGATGTGTGAGCCACTGGTACCAGGCTTTATCTGCCTTTTGGTGTGTGTGTGTGTGTGTAGTGCATTCATATACTCCACAGATTGACCTCAGGTTTTTCCATTAGATACAATGCTTGCCTAAGCATTCTATCACTTGAGCCATGTCCTAATCCCTTTTGCTTTTTGTTTTTTGTTTTTGTTTTGTTTTCAGATACTGTGTTAACTTTTTGTTGGAACTCACCTTTGAAACATGACTCTACTCTCTCTGTCTCCTGAGTGTGTTGGATAGTAGACATGTCCCACCATGCTTGGCCTGATATATGTGTTTTTTAAATGATATAAAGATTCACTCCACTGGTTAATTGGTTTGTCAGTAGTTAAGAAACAGAGACTGTCTCAATTTTGTGAACTGCTATTTCAAGTTTATGGAGAGAGTTACACTTGTCACTTTCCTACAAACTCTGGACAGAGCCTCATTATCTAGGGGCATTGATATTCACATACCCCTTGGTCTCTAATGGAGTTATGTCCTGATAAACACCAAGTTCTTTGTGCAGCCTAAACTATTGTTAAGTTGAAATACATTTAGTAGGCCTAATCTATTGACCATTATATATTATAGCAGTGTAGTACAACATGGAGTCTTTGTTGTTACTCTCATGATCACGTGTTTGACTGAGCATAGCACCAAGACAGATTAGCATAGCATTTATTCTAACTCAAACTCAAAATCCCAAGTATGGGATTGATGCATTGTGACTTTCATATCTTTAGGAAGTAGCACTATTGTTAATTGGGGACCAATTAATGTGTACATTGGCATAGTGTAAGGCAGGAAAAGAGAAGAGAGGAGAAGAGAAGAGAGCAGCACAGGAGAAAAGAGAAGAGGACAGGAGTAGCTTATAAGAACAAAAAATGACTTCAAGAAATACATCTCATGGATTTCTTTAACGTTAAGTATGAACACTGGCATTTCATTTCTTTCTATGATTTTCTAAAATAGACAACTAATAAACTCACTTTCCTTGATTCTTATGATTACACAAAAAGTGACCAGTGTAGTCGGTCAATCATATTGTCTGTATTCATGATGTACTAGCTACTATACTAGGCATCACACGGCACATCACAAAGCAGAAAGTTTCTGCTCTCTGTGAGTAGACAATCTGGCAGGACCTTGATATGTTTAAACATTTGTGGAACAGGCATGACAATAGGAGAGGGAAGAGCCCATCAACTGATGAGATGACTATTACTAGAAGAAGGCTCGGGGACTGATGCTTGAATGTCTTTCCAAAAAGACAAAGAGGAAGTGGGGCTGTGGTGAGCAAAATAATTCTGGGGATAGGTATGCATCTTAGAAGCAAAGACATGGGAAGGAAATTTAAGCAGCCTAGAACAGCAGCATGGAGTGAAAGAGGTGAAAGGGAGAGAAAAGGAAGATTGAGGGAAAGAAAGAAAGTTGGAAATGAGGATGAAAAGTTGTAAATGCCCTGCAAAAGAACACAAATTTAATTAAAAACTGGGAGCGATGGGCAAAATTTGTATTTCAAAGATGAATGGTAAAGATATGCAGGGTGAATTGAAGAGAGGAGACAGATGTCTGGGTGTGAACCCAGGGAATTTTGAATAATCAGGGTGGTTAAAAATGGGAAATAGCAGATTTTGAAAGTAGACTTGATGGGACCTTGTCACAATGGATGGTATAAAACACCTGTTCAGAAATATCTGAATGGTAAGTGGGATTTTTTTCCCCCGCTTGTGGAAATGACAGAAGGCAGGCTTGGGAGCAGGTTGACATGGTATCCAATCCATGTAATTATTGGTAGGCTAATGACCTCTTAAAGACTCATACTTCTCACCTTCAAAAGGCAAATCTACTACTCTCCTCGCATAGGATCATTGTGAGTCTGAAGTGAGTTATGAATATAAAGGGCTGAGAAAACACACAGCAAGCTCAAGCATATAACACATACATACATAACCTTATTTGCCACTTTCTAAAACAATATAAAAATTATCAAATAAGTGTAATAGCCACATGGGTTGTTTTAAAATAATACATCTTAGGACTCCCCCCACCCCAAATGATTCTGAATGCACTTATAGTTTCAATGCAAGTATTCTTAAGTAGGTATTCACCAAGGAATACAAGGCCAAGAGAACACGCCTTCATTTATTCAACATAAATCCACCATATGCATGGTTTTAGGCATGCATGGGACATGAACACTTTAGTTGAACCTGATGTCCTGGAGGTAAAAAATAATTGGAAAACAAAAACCAGACTCCAATAAAATAATCATGTCTAGTCATGCACTGTTAATAAATCAAGTATCAAATTTTGGGGCACAAACTAGGTAAGAGTTAGCAATACAAGACAGAATTGGTTTTTCAGATAATAAGGATCATTTAACAATAGCTTTTGTAGTCTATCTGCAGAGGTAAACGTTGTTTATGACGTCAGCAACTCAAAAATTCAAGCATACCCTCATACAGACATGTTACATGTAATAGCAAAATATTTCTTTTACAAATTCCCTAAAATGTTTTCCTGACATAATTATTTCTTTTGGATTTAATCTACATATGATTTATTCTTTGTTATGATTCAAGAGCTTATTTCATTTAATATAAGCAAATGAAGGCAGTACTCCATAAACGAAACATATTTCTTAGCAGAGTTAATGGTGACTGTTTTCTTTGGGACATCTATAAAAGGAATTGCTTGGCCCAGATCACAGAAGCATGTTCTGCTTAGTTTACTTAAGAACGATTTGGGGGGTATGTTAAGTTTTCATGTCTGATATAAAAACATATGTCAAATGTGTTTATATGTTTTTGAAAAATGTAAAACAAAGCTTAAAATGATCCACTGTATGCATCTGGATGATAAGTGTTTTAAGACATTTTACAAAGAACACTGGTTCCCAAATGTCATAAACAAATGTAAATAGAACAGAATGGAAAAGGTATATCCTTGTTAAAATCTGTAAGTGATCAGATTATGAAGCATACATTTATAAAATACGGCATAAGCAGTAGGAAAAAAGAAAACATTTTCCAAAAGTACGACACTCCAGAAGTTTATGCCTTTAAATTAACCTTAAAATGCTTTATATGTGAGAGCTCAAATGATATTTCTATTTCTTAAAAAAACCCAAAAAATTCATGTTAGAAAAACATCAACCAGACCAAATAATGCTTTAGAATTAATTCTAGAAGTTTTCTGACGGGACACTAAAGTTTTTAACTTTTAAAATTCTTTTCTCATTGGGCAGAGCTTCAGACAACACGAAGGAAAAGTTTGACTTTGATATTAAAGTTTTTTGTTTTTTAAAGAGTTACTCCTCTGTGGTACTTGCTCTCCGGTAAACAATCTAAAGTTTTCTCTGTAGTTTGAATTATAGGTAACGATTCTTCAGCCAAGTTCTCAGCTTTGGAAAATATTTATTCCAAATGCCTAGAAACCCAGGAATACACATTAGTAATATTTTCCCCGTCTGAAGTGATATGGGCTGTGCCAACTTGGCCAACTCAGGTTGCATCCTCAGAACAGCCTGGTGCTCGACTTTTCACCCAGACCAGAACCTCGCAGTAGTCGGGCCTTCACCCCTCCCACGGGGCACCCCCTCTTTTTGTTCCCAGAAGAAGATGGGGTGCTGGGGGTGCCCAGGTACCCCGACCTTTCCAGCTTCTTGGAACCCAGGGAAATCGCACTGTCAGTTGACTTCTCAGAAAGTTGCCAGGGACCAAGAGTGGGCAGGACTTTGGGACTGACTTAGTGACACATCAGAACTGGCGTTGCATTCTTCAAACCTCAACTTACCGGGTGGTTGCTGCCCAGCTGGGAGCCAGCAGCCCGGGACCCGCCGGTGAACCGTCCCGCCCCTCCCCGCCCGGGGTCCGCCCTCCTCCCCTTCCCCGGCGCACTCTGCCATCCAGAGGCGCTCGCTGCGCCTTCCCGGGGACCCCACAATCCGGCGCTTGCACAAGCAGTTAAGAATGGAGAACACCTACCCTGGTGATGACCAAAGGCTGGTTGAAGTCTATGCCCCCCGAGAGTCTGAAGCCCCAGGGCGCAGGGCCCGGGAGGACCACGTTCTGGGGCATGGTGCCTTTTGTGGGGCGACCTTCCACAGGTGGGGGCGCAGCGAGGGGAAGCGCAGCACACCGTCGGGGTCCCCGACGGGACAGCCCCTCCGCCGCACCGCGTCCTGGCGCTGGGGGCCGGCCCGCCAGCTTTATTCCCGCGGCGGAGGACGTCACCGCCCCGCCCCGCCCCGCGCCGCCCGCCCAGGAGAGCTCCAACTTTGGAAGTGGGAGAGGCGCCGGCCCCCGGGAGCAGCCACCCCGGGCCGCGCAGGGGGAGGCTTCGGGTTACAGCCTCCATCATCCCCTTCAAGTTACACCTGTCCTGTGTATCGTCTTCCCCCATCTCGGCAGAGCACTTTGCTGGAAGTGGAAAAGCCATCAAGCCATACAGGTTGCACGCGTTCCGTGGCGCACCGCGTGTGGTTAGGATCTGGGTTTGAGTGTGCTGATCTTCACTCACTGGCTGTGAGGCTTGGGTGAAGTCACTGAAAGTCCTGACAACTTCGCTTCCTCCTCCGTGCAAATCGGAGTGATCGTTGTATTTGTTGCATAGGATCCTGCGAGAGTTATGTGAGAATTAAATGAGCTACATCTGCAGACTATCTGGCACAAGAAAGGTGCTCAACAAACAGCAAGACTTTCTGCCGTTAGAATATATGTGTAGGGGCTGGGAAGGTGGCTCAGTGATAGAGTGCTTGCCTTGCATGCATGAGGCCCTGGGTTCGATTCCTCAGCACCACATAAGCAGAAAAAGCCGGAAGTGGCACTGTAGCTCAAGTGGTAGAGTGCTAGCCTTGAACTGAAGACCTGAGGGACAGTGCCCAGGCCCAGAGTTCAGGCTCCACGACTGACAAACGAAACGAATGTGTGTGTGTGTGTGTGTGTGTGTGTGTATGTGTGTGTGTATGTAAGTCCAGCACTGGTAGCTCACGCCTGTAATCCTAGCTACTCAGGAGGCTGAGATCTGAGGATCACCCTCAAAGCCTGCCTGGGTAGAAAAGTCTGTGAGACCCATGTCGCCAATAAACTACTCAGAAAAAGCTGGAAGTAGTGCTGTGGCTCAAGTGGTAGAGTGCTGTCCTAGAACAAAAGAAGCTCTGAGTTCAAGCCCCAGGACTAGCAAAAATAAATATATAAATATAAAAAATAAAAAATGTATGTACATGTGCATACATATTTGTAGGAATCTATGATTTACATTTATATTTGTGTACTTATAAATAAATTCAAGTGAGTGCATGTGTGTGTGTGTGTGTGTGTACTGCTCTTGCTTGGTTTTTTCACTCAAGGCTGGCACTCTACCACTTAAGTCACACGTTCATTTCGGACGTTTTGCTGGTTAGTTGGTGGCAAGAATATCAGAGACTTAAAAAAATTTTTTTTTTAATCCTGGGCTGGTTTCAAACTGGAACCCTCAGATTTCAGCCATGAGTAGGTAACATTACAGGCATGAGCCAGCAGCAAGCACAGCGATGTATTAAAGATATAAATTTAAATCGTTTTGAGTTAAGCAAGTGTCACCTTCCTCACATTGGTTACCTGTGGGAGGTGGGGCAACAGCGGCCTAGGAGCTGAAGCTGCTCTGTGTGGAAGCTGCAGCCACAGTGAGCATGCCCAAAAAGTGTGAATGAAAAGGGCTCACAGGCCCCTGGCACAGGAGAAAACCCCTGGGAGAAGGGAAGGGTGCCTGGTGGGCCACCGGACTGCCTCACACACGTGGTCATAGTTCATCCTCAGGAGCCATTCAGATTGCTGCTATGATTAGGAGTAAAGGTCAAGAGACTCTCTGGGTAGTGTCCTTGCGCCCTCTCATGTGCAATCAAGTATTTCTGGTGCGATGAGTCAGGATGCTTTGATTCCCAAGGAGGGGGTAAGGATGAGAGACATGCTTTGAAAACCCAGGAATGAAAGTTCAGAATTCATGCTCAATAGAACAGAGCCATCTTGGACCAGGGGAGAGCTGCAACACACTCTCAATAGAGCAGGCTGTTTGGATGCATTTTAAAGTCTGAAAGAGGAAGGAGAAAGGGGATTCAGGAAGCTGTAAACAAAGTGGTCCAGTCTGGGAAACTGTAAATCAGTGAACCAAGATGGATCTGCTATGATTGTAAGAGTATTGGGAGATTCCTGAGGTGTTTTTTGAGCTCCAGTCAATTTCCAGTGTGGAGAATTGTATTCTTTTAATTTTGCCTGGTTGCACTGGCTATATAATTGCAAAACAGATTTCCTTTGTCAATCCTTGTCTGGCTATGTCTGTCTGGTACACACACACACACACACACACACACACACATCCATTCAGGAAAAAAATAGACAAGTTATTTGATATTCCATAATTGTCATCTCAATTGTTATAAAATGAACAAAACTGGTTCTCTAGTTGGTTAAATGATTCTCTTTTTTTTCATCGGTTTGCTGGGTATTTTAGCATTTAGATTTAGGCAAAATCTATACAACCTCAATATATTTCAATATACTTGGTGGGTTCTTTAGGGTTACAGAGATTAAAAAAAGTCAGGGATATAAAATGAGTGGTTTTCCTACACCCTAAATTCAGGGAGCTCAGTGGGAGGGTTCTCAGAGGTAACTGTCAAGGAGGGAGTGAGAGGAGGTGTTTTCCAGGGATTGCCCATGGTACAGACATTGGCTGAATCCTGTGGACTCCCGAGAGTCTTGCTTTGGTTTGGGTACTGGTCTAAGAAGAATTTTTTCTTTACTGTATGGTTCTTTCATTTCTTTTCTTTCTCTTCTCCCCCCCCCATTTGCCTCTTTTTGGTGGTATTGGGGTTTTTACTCAGGCCTTGAGCTTGATAGGTAGGTACTCTACAAATTGCTCTACACCCTAATCTTACCTTTTAGGTATTTTTCAGGTATTGTCTTCTGATTTTGCTCAGGACTGGTCTAACATTATGATCCTCCTATCTCCACTTACCATGTAGCTAGGTTACAGATATACTCCCTGCCTCCTCATTTTTTGAGACATTGAGACTCCCAAAGATAAGTACTTGAGATGATGGATATGGATTTGACTATTTCACATTATAAACATATACTATGACATCATATGGAACTCTTTAAAATGAATGAATATTACGTGTTATTTATAAGTAATTTAGGAAATGTTAAAAATGGGCAAAGAGTGACTGAAGTTAAGCAGGTAAATTAAGTCCCAAATATCTAGAACTGTGCCTAGCACATACAAATACCTAGAATCACATGCTGTTATTTTCATTAGTGCTAGTAGTGATTGCATATACAAATTGGACATACTAATTTAGGCCAGAGCTTGAATATTTTGAAGTTATAGCAGAACCTGTGGCTATGGATATGAGATAGTTTAAAAGAAAATGGAAGCTACAAATTACTTTTTTTCTTTTCTGGTCCTGGGGCTTGAACTCAGGGCCCAGGCGCAGTCCCTGAGCCTCTTTGTGCTCAAGACTGGTGTTCTACCACTTGAGCCATGGTGCCACTTTGAGCTTTTTTTTTCTGAGTAGTTTATTGGAGATAAGAGTCTCTAGGACCTTCCTGCCTTGGCTGGCTTCAAACTGTGATCCTCAGATCTCAGCCTCCTGAGTAGCTAAGATTATAGGTGTGAGCCACAGGCTTGACTTTTTTTTTTTTAATCTCAAGAGATGACACCTATATCTTCTCCCCCTGAAATTGCACAGGTGTTTGACTCTTAAGTTACTAATAAAATGGTGTGGGAGTGAGATTGTGACTTCTGAGGGAAGGCCAGAAAAGATGATGAAGCATGCCTGAAGCTTCAGGTTGCCTTGCTATGGGGAAACCTAGGCTGCATGGAGAGTCACATGTTGGAAATACATGGTCATGGAATTCATGGAGTTGATAACTCCAGTCAAGGCATTAGATGTGAGGAAAGATTCCTCTTAGACAAGGATTCCTCCTCCTCCTCCTCTTCCTTCTCCTTCCTCCTTCTTCTCCTTCCTTTCCTTCCTCCTCCTCCCTTCCCCCTCCCCTCTCCCTCCCCTCTCCCTCCCCTCTGCTTCCTTTCCCTTTTCTCTCCTCCTCCCCCCCCTCCTCCTCCTCCTCCTCCTCCTCCTCTTACAAATTCCACTAATCCCACTATAGGAGCCCCCACTCTCATGGCCTCTTCTAAGCCTAATTACTTCCAAAAGGTTCATACTTCAGTATACTATCACATTGAGTTTTAGCATTTCAAAATGTGAACTTCAGAATACACACACATTCATCCCATCGAAGTTCTCCCTTCTAAGTCACCCCCAGTTTCTGCATCCTGTTTAGCTCAGGCCTCAGGCATTTCGAGATAAAGACAAGTCCTTCCCACTGTACCCTTGCCATATTCTTGGCCCACAACATCCCTGAGCATATTCAAGTGGTTAAGTCAAAGTTGAACAAAATAAATGCCAGGAAGCAGGTACTTGAAAAGGGGTGGGGCAGGGTCAAGGCAAAAGGGGTAGATGAATGAAGAAGAGAATTGGGGGAGAATGCAGTGAAGAATTCAATGTATATCCTACAAAATTAAGAAGAGTGAGTAGGGGAGGGGTGGATGAGAATGTTAAAAGGGGTGACATTGATCAAGATGCATTTTACTCATTAATTGCTTTGTTAAATAGAAACTCATTTGAACAGCTACTTAAACATAATAATTAAACAATTTTTTCAAGCCAGGTACCAGTGGCTCATATCTCTAATTCCAGTTACTCAGGAAGTTGAGATCTGAGAATCATGGTTCAAAACCAGCCTGGTCAGGAAAGTCCATGTGATTCTTTTTTTTGGGGGGGGACCCAGTCGTGGTGCCTGAACTCTGGGCTTGGGCGCTGTCCCTCAGCTCTTCACCTTAAGGCTAGTGCTCTAATACTTGAGCCACAGCACCACTTCCAGCTTTTTTCTTTTTGCTTATGTGGGGCTAAGGAATCGAACCCAGGGCCTCAAGCATGCAAGGCAAGTGCTCTACCACTGAGCCACCTTCCCAGCCATGTGATTCTTATCTCCAATTAACCTCCCAAAATCTAGAAGTGGAGTTGTAGCTCAAGTGGTAGAGGGCTAGTTTGAACAGAAACCTTAGAGACAGTGCCCAAGCCCTGAGATGAAGCCCTAGGATCCTCAAACATGTCAAAAACAAGGTTGTTTCAAGTTTCTCAATTCTGAGCTAATTTGTTACCCAGTAGTATTTAACAGATATTGGATGAACTTGCTCAAGGAGATTAGAGATGAAAAGCAAGAGGGACAGATGCTCATAGGTTGATTAAACCTTGAAGAACAGTGGGAAGGACAGCCTTAAGGGCAGGAGAATAAGAGGACTGGAGATGACTTTTCTCTTATACTAAATTTAATGAAACCATGAACGTGTTGACATGGAGGACAAATGAGGATAAAAGTTCAAGGAGAGAAGACAAATATTATAAGGAAGTGAAGTCAGGCTACAAGGAAGTTAGGTTATGCCTGTTGGATTTGGCAATTATGAAGTCACTAGAGTTTGGAGAGCCAGGTGAATAGAATGATGAAGACAGAGGCAGCCTGCCATGATTGGAAAACTAGCAGGTGTGCAGGTAGACATAAAAATCCTTTCAAGGAATTGTGAAGGACAGTAAAGAGGAGGCCTAGGATGGTCATGATAATGGAATGTCGGGGGTGAAGAAGAAAGAAGTTTCTTATTTTAAGATGGAAAGGGGTTGGCAAAATTTTCTGAAATCATAGAAGAAAAAACGATGTCAAGGAAACAGGAAGGAACAAAGACCAAAGTAAGGCCGTGGGCTTTCAAGAAAGGAGCAAGGTGGATGTGTAGGGAATCAAAGGGGCCCACTTTGGTCTAAGAATGTTGGAAGTCCACACAAATTGAGAAGCATTTGCAGTTATAAGAGCAGAGACTTGGGCAGAAGGGCTCTGACTCCTCCTATATATTTTCTATCCACTAATTAAACTATTTCTTCTTTTCCCTTCTTTCATTCTTTCCCTCCATCTTTGTCTATCTTTCTGTCTTCTCCTCTCCTTCTTTGTTCTCTACCTTCTTTACTTTCTGCCAATCTTTTTTTTTTTTGTCGGTCATGAGGCTTGAAGGCTGGGCCTGGGCACTGTCCCTTAGCTCTTCAGCTCAAGGCGAGCGCTCTACCACTGGAGCCACAGCGCCACTTCCAGTTTTCTGGTGGTTTATTGGAGATAAGAGTCTCATGGGCTTCCTGCCCTGGCTGGCTTTGAATGGCGATTCTCAGATCTTAGCCTCCTGAGTAGGTAGTATTACAGGTGTGAGCCACTGGCACCAAGCCTTTCTGTCTATCTTTAAGGGAAGACTATTTGTTCAATTTTAACTTGCCCTTAACCAGATCATTTTTTGTGTGTGCATTAAAATGATTTAGGTGCTTATTTGAAATACTAATTTCTGGACCCTATACTCAAGAGATTTGAATTCAGTTGCTGAGGCAAAACACATTGTAGGTGGTCTGCAGACCACACATTATGAAATAATTCCAAGTAGCACATAATATTATCGTTTCTTATACTGGATCTGTGCTTTCCCTTCTTTCTGGTGTTCTTTTTTTTCTGTATCACATCCTACTATCTTTCCTACTCCTTTTCAGGGAAGATTCAGCCAAAGTCAAACATCTGCATCCACATCAAACTCTTTCCTCACTTGATATTTATCTATATTTATAGTTCAGGAGATCAAAACCAAAATCTCATACACACCAGGCAAATACTCTATCAATGAGCTACACACCCATCCCTTACCATTTATATCTGGTATCTGTGACTTGATTTTGAACTTAATTTTACTTCCACTTAAGTTGAAACACTTGAGACTGGGGGATTAAACAAACTAACCAAAACAAACCAAAAAAACTAAAAGAAACCAGAGGCACATGTTCTTACAGGAATGACTTTCCTAAGGGCTATTACTGCATTCCAAATCAGACAGTAGTTTGTCATTGAAGGAAGGGACTGTCTTTCTTTGGAGTCTACCTCAAGTGCTCTTCCTGTGCTGGGCATTGAGTTAATGGTCAATAATTAGGTAGAAACAAGTTTTAGTTCTGAGATTGTTGGACACAGAAACTGACTCTTGCTTTCCGATTTTTCCTTCAATGACAGCCTTATCAAGAAACATCTTTCTGGAGAATTGTTATCATGTCCATTGTTTACAATTTCATCTCCCACACGTTCACCTTGCCTTTGCTACATTTTCATGTATTTTTAGTCTGACAGGGCACACCAACTTATCCACCCAAGGGCCTGGGCGGCTAGCCAGTGCTCCCAAGCCCTTCCACACATTGTGTCTAACTTCCTCTTTGGTAAGAACCCATGTGATTTTCATGCTTTGGAGGATTTGGGCCCTTGTGAAATCTCTTTTGGGGAATTAGCCACACTGAATTCTGTTTTGTGTCTGCCCTCAGTGCTGGCAGGAGACTCTTGTTGTTTTATTTCCACATTTTGACACTCTTTGGGGTGATTTGATGGTTCAGCTCAAGTTCATTTGGTATTCCCCTCCGAAATGTCATCGAGTTTTCCAATGTTTATTCTGAATTAACTAATAACCATTGAGGGGATCATTAGCATGCTTGGAAACACCAACTGAAGCATGGTTGCATGAGACAAAAATGGAGGCCTTTTCTGGGTACTGGAGTCTTGCTATAGAAGCTGACATTTTAATATTAGTGCTTTTGCTGATTTTAGAGTTGTAAAGAAAGATGGCGTGTGTGTGTGTGTGTGTGTGTGTGTGTGTGCGTGCACCTGTGTTTGTCCATGAGAGAGATGAGAGAAAAAGGTAGAAGGGAGGGGGAGCGGGAGGAGAGGGAGAGGGAGAGAAAAAAGAGAGAGTTTTTCTTCCACTTAAGCTCTGGGGCATTTTCATCTTTACTAGATTGTCCTTGGATTAGACTTCAAGCCAAGTGAAGACATGTTGCTTCCCGCACAGGCAGTTTAAGAAAGATGTTTCATTCTTTGTATACTAATGACTTGTTTCTGGTTCTGTGAAAGTGAACTTGATTAGAAGAGCTACCATGAAGTGTTAGGATAAGTATTGAACATGTTCACTGCTACAAAATCTTACAACAATTCTGCAAAATAGCTATGATTACCCTAAAGTAATATAGAGACTGTTAGAAGGTGAGGATTTTTTGGCAGGTGTCAGAGCTGGCTTCCAGCCTAGCTCTGCTTCTTTCTTCTTCTTCATGGTACCTGTTAACAATGCACACAGTCAAGATTTATTCACCTTAGAGTTCTTCTAACATCTATTAGTGCCTTTGCACAAACCAATTAGTGCAATGGCTTGAAAAATCCAACAGATTCATTCATATTCAAGTTTTCTTTTCTCCAAGGATTAGGGTAGGCTACACAATACTGTGGAGAAGGGGGATTCTGCTGAAAGCAGAAGTTGCTCACATCGGCCCAGATGTTCTTATTGTTGTTAGGATCCCAGAAATTCTTACCTCAATGTGTCTGTGCAAATCAACAGTATCTCATTTTCTGTTGAATGGTGTTCTACTTGCTATAGGGTTAACTGGACTCTTGATGTCTCTTCCTGTGTTTTTAACAATATTAGGGAAAGATCAGAAGAACCAGAGTGTATATTTATCATAGAAACACATCTGAACCTATTCTCTAGTAACAAAGACCATGTGTTGTGGAACTTTTCTATTTAGAGTCAGTTTATCATTGCTATAAAATCCTTTCAAATGAGAATGGAGCGGAGAGAAGCCCTGGGGAATTGTACAGGGAGCTCTGGATTTGGATGGCTGGATGCCTGGCCTTTGGTTTATTCACTCAGAAGATTTGAAGCAAAACACTCATGCTAGCATTTAATGTACCCCAGACTCCCTGGCCTTCTCCCTGAGTGTTCCCACCTGGTTTACTATTGGGCTCCATGGCTGCTCTTGCTGCAAATAAAATGTGTGTGTTCTGGGCTGGGAAGGTGGCTCAGTGGTAGCGCTTGTCTTGCATGCCTGAGGCCCTGGGTTCGATTCCTCAGCACCACATAAGCAAAAAGAAAAAAGCCGGAAGTGGCGCTGTGGCTCAAGTGGTAGAGCGCTAGCCTTGAGCTGAAGAGCTGAGGGACAGCGCCCAGGCCCAGCGTTCAGGCCTCATGACCGGACCCCCCAAAATGTGTGTGTTCCCTACTAGACATGTCATTTAAGTCAGAGAAAACTGGGTTCCACACATAGCCATCTTAGTGTGGTCTAGTTTCATGTTTTTAAAAGGTTCTTTGAGGAACAGTGAAAAATGGTGATAATAACCAATTACTACCTTGTTTTGCTTATTTAAATTATCCTTATTCTATGATAAATGAATAATTTTAAGTGACTCCTCTTAAAAGGAAGCCACATTCTGGAGCAGAGGAAAATGAATACTTCTCTACTGATCTTCAGTTTTCATTTTACTTTCTGTTGATAATGAGCAGAAAGATAAGCATTTTATTACTTTGTATCCTGCTTGTAGTTGGAGGGAAAGTCTTCTCTCTGCAGGAAACCATCAAGACCATCTGCTCATCATGGAGTTTTAGACATTGATGAGATATTCATGATATAAGTTAAAGCCAGACTCATTGAAGGCTGTGGGATTTAGGTATGTAGTTAAAATGTCCAGCCCTTGGATCCTGGAATACCAGGATATTGCAGGTTTTCTCTGACATATACACTGGATGTTTCTGAGTTTTGGGAAAGGTAACTTCTGTAATTACGTCTTTTTTTTTGTAATTACTTCTTAATGCCAGCCATTCACAGACTCATAGTATACTTTGCAATCTCACTGGATAGTGTCATTAAAATCCACAATGCTTTCCCAATCAACTGTGTATTTCCTACCCTTATCTTCTTTCTCCCTCCTTTCCTTTCTCTTTTCTCCTTTCATCCTTTCCTCCCTCCCTTCGTGCTTTTCTTCCTTCTTCTCCTTCTCCTCCCTGGATGTAAGAGTCATCACATTCAACTTTTCTCCCAAGGAAACTTAAATTCAGGTTTTCCAAAATCCAAATCTTTTGCTCCCTTCCCTTCTTCTGTTTGTTTTGTCAAAGAGAAGGCGCAGACAACCTTCACACGGGGTTCTCTGGAAGATTCTCCAGAGGGGGGTGATTTAAACAGAGATCTTTGCTTCAGGGAACAGTCGTGTAGTCTAGAGAAACAGAAAATGTGAAGTCCGTGTTTTGAGAACATCCTGAATGTTTTGAACAAGTGTTTTGAAGATCTGTGTGGATAAAGTTCAGAGACTGGAGGAGTGGGAAAAGAGGATGAAGAGATAGGCCAGTCAAATGGGGCTAGACCTTGAAGACATGGCAAACATTCTCTCTTTTTTTTCATTTAAACTGGGGAATGCAATGCTTAGATGAACATTTTTAAGGTAGATCTGAAACAACACAGATTTGCAGAATGTGGAGAGACTGGGAGCTTCTATATGGCAGGTGGGAATATTGCCTGGTGCAGCTGCTGTGAAGACCTGGGTAGATCCTAAGCAGGCGACCTCACAGGGTTACCACACAAGCAGCAGATCACTTTTAGCTATAGACCCAGCATCATTCAAAGCAGGTGTTCAAACAAAGACTTGTATAAAGATCTTCACAGCAGCTCTGTGTAAAATAGAAAATAATGTAGAAGCAATCCTAATGTCCATCAACTATGAATGAAAAATAAAACCAAAATGTAATGTATCTGTAGAGTGGGATGTCACCTAGGGATAAAAATAAATAAAATATTTATATATGCTAAAGCATGGATAAGCTTTGAGAACATGAGATTCTGGGGGAAGAAGACAGACAGGCCAGGTGCATGGAAGGCTGGGGCAGCAAAAGAGTTTGAGGCCATTTTGGTCTACACAGTGAGATCCTGTCTCAAACACCTAAACCAAAACCTCAGAAACTAAGAAAAAATAACAATGATGATAGACCAAAATGCCAAACACTGTATGGCTCAACTTATATGAATATTCAGAATTAGCAAGTTCTTATTGCTCCCATTTTGCTACTATTTGGTAGGAAAAAAAACACTCAATGGTAACTACCAGATGAAAAAAAAATGGAGCGTTAATACCTAATGGATGTCCAATTTCTTTTTTGGTATACTAAGACAGAAAATTCTTTTCCTCACAGTTTTGGGGGCTTCGTAGTCCAAAATCAAGGGGTTACCACCAGAGTTGCTGTCTGGGGAAGTCTCTCCACTTGGGCTATAAATGGTCGCTTTCTTGCTGTGACCATTTTTTGCTGTGTATATGTGTTGGGATGAGAAAAAGAATGAGAGCAAAAGAGAGAGAACAAAAGAAGGAGAGGGAGAAAAAGTTATCTGGTGAGTTCTCTTGTAAGGATATTAAAACCTTATGACCTCATTTAAAATGAACTACTTCCATACTCTAAATATAGTCATATTGGCAGTTAGAGCTTCAGTGCATACATTTTAGCAATTCAGTCCATAATATTCTGTATATCTTAGAAAACATTTTGGTTACTCCCTCATAGTGAAAGAAGGGAGACTAGTTAAGACTCTAGTTAGTAAAAAGGAGATGGAGATCAAACGAGGGGTTGCTAGAGGAGAGCGCTTAGTCTACACCCTTTATTTTCATGTGGAGAATCTTCTCTGATATAACATTCTTGGCTTCTGACCCCATCCCTCATTTGCTCTTCTTGTGCTTTGGTTGGTAGATAGAGGATATTGGTCAACATTTCTAAGTGGGTGGGGCACAACAAGCTACCAATAACATAAGGATTGGGGACTCTGTGTCTTTTCTTCTCTCTGTTTTCAGGCCCAAGGTGAGGTATAGATTCTCTACTTCAGATTCGAATTTTCTATCTGTGGTGGGCAGGGCTGGGGCAAAGAGTATTAACAAGCTCAGATGACTGAAAACATCTTTCTTCTAGTACTTTTGCCTTGAGGGTGCTAATTTGGTTTCCATCTTCTTGGCTTACTTTCCTCCTTAGATCTTTCAAGTCTTATTGCTAGTGTTACTTTCTCTGTAAACTATCTTTACTTCTTTGACTCTTCTCACTCTCACCCTCCAGTGTGGGTTGGATGCCTCTTGGATGCTTTTAAATATGGCCAAGTGTATTCCCCTAGCTTAACCCACACCAGAGAATACTACAGTCACTATTTTAAGTGTCTTTTGTGATAGAGATAAAGCCATTTGTTCCCTATTCTCATCCTATTTCCCATGATTGCAATTTACAAGCTCTAAAGACATTAAGTTTTCTTAAAGGTTGGGCCGGTATTAATCACTTCCCATTTCTCACATCAGATACAACACATGACCCACAGCAGAGTGTCCAATAAATGTTTGATGGCTCTATCGGAATTTTCAGTGTTCCTGCCTCACTGTTCTCTATACAAGAATCAGAGAACATAAAAAAGCCTCAAAAGGATCTCCACTTAAACATCAACAGTTAGCTTGGATCATGGATAAGATTTGACCAGTAAATCACACTGTCCATCTCTCATTAGCTTCCTCATCATGGTGATAAAATGCCTGAGTTCTGAAACGACTTAGGGAAAGGAAAGATTTATTTTAGCTCCTGGTTTTGGAGATTTCAGTCCATAGTCCTTAACTTCATTCACTTTGGGCCCATCATACAGCAAATCATCACGGTCTGGTAAGAAGAAAGCTGTTCATGATGCACAGGAAATAGATGGTGAAGATGGTGGTCAGTGAATGACCTGCTTTCTGTAACTAGTTCTACCTCTTAATGTTTCTAGAATCTTACCAAATAGAGCTACAGCTGAGCACCAAGTGATTAATACATGAGCCTGTATAGAACATGTCATATTTAGACACATAAATTGATAGAACACATCACATATTCGACCTATGAACATATTCAATTTATCAACACACATGTTCAACTTATAGAAGATGGCTAATGAGGCAGATGGGGCCCTTTCATGCTTTTGATAAATGCACAACTTGGTATTCGACTTGACTCTGTAGACTTCTCTGATGGTTTTATGACTTGGCACAGTCACATCTTGAAGTTGATTTCCTGATGGTACCTCAAGGTGTTGGAATGGTAAAAAGTAGCAATTGTAACCTGGATTTTTGAAAACTGGAACATCAGATGTAAATCATATATATGTTTAGGTATAAAACGACTCTCTACCAAAGAGTCACGTATTTGGGGAATATTTCCTAAATGATGGTTGTTGAATTTTGTTGTCTGTGCAAACATTCTCATCTAGTTTTACTAGCCTCTAGGGACCAGTCTTCATTCCACAGTTGCCTGAGCTCAAGGTTTTGAAATGGATCAGAGATAGTTTGTTAACATGAGCACATAAATCCTTTGATGTCTGTTTCTTTAATTTCTGTTCTCTGACTAGGAGGCTGACTTGTCACAGATGACAAATCTCTTGAAAATTAAACTGTCCAATGATTTAAAAGCTATTTTGAGATGTGCCAAAAGTCTTAAAAATATTTTAGCTGATTATGTATTTCTTAAGATAGTGTGCCGCCTAAAAAAGACAAACAAACTAGTTTGAACATTATGTTAGCCTACAAGTAAAGTATAAATAATGGATTGTACATTTCTATGGAAGCCTGATCTTTACAAGAAGCCAAGATTAAAAGGGGAAACTTACAAGCATATGTGCCACAGAGGTGACTGTCATGTCTGCCTGCCATCCATGTGGCACATAGCAATTTGTTCAGCTGTGATAGTCTCCTTCATTCTAGGAAAGTACTGAAATTGGATCTTTCTTTGTCATAGGTTAAATTTATGCCTTGAACTAAATATACGTAATAATGCAGAAGTTCACTGGAGTCAAGATATCTTTCAGCTAAATATCTTTTTAAATTAAAGTTGCTTATTAGTTTCATAATTGAGGTTGGTCTTATTGAATACATTGATGAACGTTACATGGTTTCATTACATATTTTGAGAGAAAATAGTGTTTGCAAAGGTGAATAAATTTCTTTTGAAGGTAGATGAGATGGCTGTTGACATGAGCGGGAAGCTTAGCTGGCATTCCTAGAATTGCTGACATTTCAGTTTCATGTTATAAAGCATTTTAAAATAGAGGACACAGAATTACTCTCTCCTCATGCTTTAATAGTGTCTTTTCATCCAGCTCTGATGAGACAGTTGGAGCAATACCAGTGGAAGCATTTCAAACCCATAGTATATTAGCTTCTTCTTTCTGCTACTTTAGTGGGACTTCAAATTAGAAAGGAAATCACTACCGAACAATTGCTTAAGAGAATCTCAAGATCCTTACATTGTCCCAAGTGAGATCTGGTTAGGAAATACATGTTTAATTGGATACTACAGTTTTAAATAAATTTTCAGGAACCTGAAACTTCTTTTATCATTGCTCCTAAGATTTTCGGCCTCTTCCATTAAGGTCTTGATGGGTACTTTTGGGATTAGTACCCATATTTTAATTTACTGAGGGAATGTTATGGTGATACTTTTGGAGACACAAACAAAGAAAACATACATAAGATAATATGTGATTCAAAATGGAGCCAATCACCTAAGCAAACAACTCCAAGTTTAGAACTTGTACTTTCTTTCACCACTTGGCATCAATAAAAATGATAAGACTATTTCTGATTGTTTTCTGTATGTATTCTTTCTTTGTGTTCTTTCTTTAAAGTAAGTATTCTTAATGAAGGAAAAGACATATTTCTAACATGTTGGATATATATGGATCATGTGATTTCACCAGTTAGAAATGGCAATTTAGCAGGCAACCCATTCAGAGGACAACAAGCTTAAAGATGAGAGAATAAGAACTTGAATAAATATCCCAAGATTAGAACAAGGTAGAAGTTATTCTAAGTGTACCCCAGCAGTTATTATTTCAGATTAGTCATATCAATGCATTTCTAAATCCTAAGTGTATAAATTATACATAAATTAGGAAGAATGATTTCATGAAATATCTATGGAATTTTAACATTCCTGCCAGTTAAAATAGTGCCAAAAAACAAGTGGCTCCAAAAGACAACTTCTTGAATCAACAGCACACTTAAATTGGCATAAACACCTGTTAGGCATTAGTGGCCTTGCAACATAAGTAGGTAAGACATTAGCAGTGGTATCATGGTGTCCAAGTGAACACAACATGAACTTGTCTTAGCCTTGTTGTCCATTTTCCTAGGAACTGTTATCAGGACCAGTGATTGTAGTGGGCATCAATAGGAAAAATGGCAACTCCTTTGAGCACTGGTGGTTTTCATTTTATGATGGTAAATTTTATGTATCAACTTGACTGGGCCAGAGGATGACAAGGAAACTGATTATACATGATCTCTGTGTATGTCTGTGAGGGTATTTCTGGAAGAGGTTAGGTTAGCATTTGAATGGTGGACTGAATGAAGTGGGTGAGCATTATTCAAGTCCACTTTGGGCCTAAATAGAACAAAAAGTTGAAGGAAAGCTGAATATACATAGTGTGACTATTTCACCTGCTCTTGAACTCCTGATTCTCAGACCTTCAAATCTAAACTGGAATCTATGCCAATGGCCCTTCATCTCTTGGGTCTTTAAGCTATGCTGCCAACTTTTCTAGGACTTCAGATTACAGATGGAAGATTGTGGAAATTCTCAGACTCCATAGATATATGAGCCAATATCTTATAATAAATCTATCTATCTATTCATCCACTTATATACTTATATGTTAACCAATATATTCACAGATGTTTGATATGCATTCCATTGGTACTGTTTTTTTTGAAGAATTCTAAATAATACAGATTTAATCTAAATTAATTGGTATAAACTACCGCTATTAGTTTAAACCTTATAGGAGTTGGCCTATACAAAAAAGCATTCTAGAAAAACAAACTACAATTTGGGGGGGTGATGGTGGGGGGGTGGGAGTATAGTTGAGGTGGGAGGGATGGGATGGTAGGGGAAAAACAAAGGAGGAGACAACAATGCTAGATAAGAAATGTACTCATTAACTTGCTCATGTAACTCTAACCCCTCTGTACAGTATTTTCACAATAAAAAACTTATTTTTTAAAAAAATCATTCTAGAGCATGTGTGAGATACTCCTTGGAAGATTAAAAAAATGGTTTGAGTTTAAGGAGAGTTAGAGTTCCTACAGAATTGAGGAACAGAGTTGTGCTGCAGTCATCTGACCTTAACAGTGGTCTTTTTAAATCTCAGGATAGAACAATGTGAGAATGAGACTTGACATGTGAATCAGACAGAATTCAGCTGCAATTTTTGAGCTGGTATTTTGAGATTGCAAGTGTTTTAGAGGGAACTGATGAATAACTGATGAAGACAGTCCGACACACTTACACTCTCAACACTTTGGAGGCTGAGGTAGGAGGACCATGAGTTTGAAGTCAGCCATGGTTTTTTCATGAGGTTTTATCGAGAGAGAGAGAGAGAGAGAGACAGAGACAGAGACAGAGACAGAGACAGAGAGAGAGAGACAGAGAGACAGATAGAGACAGAGACAGAGAGAGACACACAGACAGAGACAGAGAGAGAGACACACAGACAGAGACAGAGGGGGAAAGGGGGTAAGGAGGGGAGGAGAGAGGTAGCATTCTTTTTTCTATTTTACTTCAAACTTTCTTCTATTTATCTTAAACATTCTTAGTATTTCCTAAAATTCCCAACTTAATTTATGTTTCTTTTTATTCCTCTTTAAACTATGAATAACACTTTCAATAATATACTTCTTCTAGGCAGATTAAATAAGGACTCATAAAATCATAATGAACTTTGGACATCTAATAACATTTAGCTATGTCCACATTTTTACCTTTCTTGTTAGCCTTTTTCCTTTCAAAGTCTTTGCACTTCTATCTGAAATTATTTTTCTTTGGTCAAAAAATTACTCTTGTTTTTTTTCTTAATTTTTTTGTTTTGTTTTCAAAGAATGAGTATTGAGCTCAGGCCCTTAAAGAGTATTTAAGTAAATATTTCATTAACATTCCTTCCACAAAGAAATGGAACATAAATGAAGCTATGTTTTATTGAAGGCTCACAGTCCAGAGCCAACGAGATAGGTCTTTAAAATGTATATGATGGTAGTTACTGTGGAAATTGAGCGTCATTACTTTCCATTCTACCATTTATGCCCCAGTGGTTTAGGTCCATGTTGATCGTTAGTATTAAACTGCTCCTCTGAGTCTGGCACAAAAGCTGCTCTGTTTGGTTGAGGGCTAAGACTATTCTGGCAAAGAAGATGGAGCAGCTTGTTCCAGAAGACATGGTTTGAATTGAAATGGTGTGGAAGCCTGTAGAGCGGTAGGGGTCAGAGTGAATGCCTGCAATATTCACGCTCTGTTAGCTCGCCTGCTGTGGTGCAGGTAAAATCTAGGTTCGGGCCTGTGTGCTAAAGGATCAAATATTGAAGTGTGAAGTCAGAAGGACCAAATTGTGTAATGCATGGTCTTGGATCATGGCAGCTTCTTGTTTATTTGATCATCTAATAAATTTCTATGTGTCTGACATTTTGGAATGGCAGATGAATACAAAACAAAAATGACATCCTCCATTTTGAGAGGCCAAAGGAATGCTTTGTAAAATAACTGGAGGCTAATTCAACCCAAGTATGACAGGTCCCAAAAGATAAAGGCAGTTCTGAAAAGAATAGCACTGGAATAGAGAAGAACACTTGAATATCATTTATCTCGTGAAAAAAAAATTGATCTTTGCTGGCAGAGGAGGATTTTGCTCTACATAGCAAAACTATATAGGTAACAACAATAGCAAAACCATCTTATATGGATTAAAGGTAAAGAAAGAATCAGTGGGAACATAGGCAAAGATTAGAGCGAAGGAGGACTGAATAGTGAGAAGACCAGTCTTAACACTTTTTTTAATTTAATTTAATTTTATTTGTGAACATACTGTACAGAGGGGTTACAATTACATGGGCAGGATAATGCGTACATTTCTTACCAAGCATTGCAGCCTCCTCCTTTGTTTACCCTTCACATCCCTTCCCAGCCTCCCCCTCCCCCCCAATCCCAATCCTTCTCCTTCCCCTCTCCCCCTCCCCCGCCCCTCCCACCCCTCACCGCACCGCACCTACGTTGTAAAGCTTGTTTTCGACATGACAACTTGTACTTCTCATTGTTGCAACAGGTCCACCTGTATCCTTAAACAACTGGTTTTTCCCCATCTCCTCCACAAGAGTCATAACACTTTTTACGGAAGAAAACATTGAGTAGTAGCTCAGGTGGCTGGTCTGACAGAGGCTCTTAAATGGCTACAAGAGCCTTTGGGCTACAATTCATTCATTAATTTAGATACCAAATGTTTAAGTGTTAGGCATTTGGACTAGTCACTGGAGATCAACAAGAGTAATGTTTGCCCTAAGGAATCCATATTAACAGAGAGTGGTACAGAACAGTCTATTGCTTAATAATAGCTCTGAAAAGCTGGGCACTGATGGCTTACACTTGTAATGCTAGGTACTTGGAAGGCTGAAATGACGGTTTCAAAGGATTACGGTTCAAAGCTAGCCTAGGCAGAAAAGTCTGTGAGATTCTTATCTCCAGTGAAATACTTAGAAAAAGCTGGAAGTGGTGCTGTGGCTCCAGTGGTTAAGTGCTAGCCTTGAGCAAAAGAAGCTCAGGGACAGCAGCCTGGCCCTGAGTTCAAGCCCCATGATTGGCACACACACACAAAAACAGTTCTAAAAAAAGATCTGCAGAGAGAACTCTGACAACAAAGATTAATTTAAGTTAAGGATACACTTTAACCTGGACTGGGGCCAGGGATAAAACGTTTTGAAGTAGATAGAACTAAAGAAACACCTTGTAGAAGCTGTTGTAGAACAATCCAAATAGAATGAGAACAGAGTAAATGCTGTAACATAAGCTGTAGTTGGTGTTGACAATCAAGTGCACAGCTGAAAGATCTCGAAGATGTAGCAAAGCACAATTGTGCAGGAGACCTAACTTATGATCTTCTAATAAGCCATACAGAGTTTGGTGTTTCCAATTAGAAATTGCTGGCACTGTAGGCAGACATGATTCTTTGGCATCATTGCAAGTAGCAACCTGCTTTGTGTGGAAAGCAAATTCCCATTCATGGGGACAGCATTCTTTGTCATTTTCTTTGCTGTTCTTCTATTATTTCGGGCACTTTTTATCCCTCTAAACCTGAATCATACTCTTCTTCTCCCACACTTTAGTGCTCAAGAGAATCTGCGTCATCTTTCAAGTGCTACTACTCTAATGCAATTTCTCTATCCTTTAGGTAAATAGTTCTACTTGGTATGTAGTACTCATTTGACACACATTATGTTTGGGTATTTTCATGTTGCCCTAGATGACTCACTCTTCAAAGACAGGGCTATATTTTATTTATACAAAGTACAAGGACTGAGCTTAGTCTTTACTTGGAATCTCCTGATTTAGAACTTATTTGCCCTGAGATATTAAGACACATGCAAATTTGTCTATATCTTAGGTTCTTCATTTATCAAAAAGAGTACATAATATTTACCTAATAAGATAAATAAGGGATGGTAGCAATGGAAGGATAGGAATATGAGTGAATTTGATTAACATATGTTGTGTGAATATATAGAAATATATTATGAAAACACCCTCATATTACAAATGTATGTTAACTCAAAGTAAAATAAAAAATAACACTACTGATTGAAATTACTGAAAAAATTATTTAAGATCATACATATAAAACATGTAAGTTATAGGTTCACAGAAACTCAATAAAAATGATTTTCTTTTCTTGTGTTTTCTAGTTGTTTAATAAACATTAGTTGAATTTAAGAAATATTAAAGCTTTATGACTGCTTATCATATCTTAGTGATGTTTCTAAACTTTGCAGTTGTATACAAACTTATTTAGCACTTTCCACAAGGAAAGCATCATTAATATTTCAATTTAACTTATGGGGAAAACTAAGCTACAAAAAATGAAATATTTCCCTCAGGAAGCCCAATGAAGGTAAGTTTTAAATCCAAGTAGATGTAACTCTAAAGCTTATAGTTTTATCCTTCTTTTTCCTTTGTCTGTTGTGGGGCTTGAACTCAAGGCCTAGGTGCTGCCCCTGAGCTTTTACAGTCAAGGCTAGTGCTTTACCACCTAGAGCCACTACACCACTTCTGGTTTTCAGGTGGTTAACTAGAGGTAAAAGTCTCAGGGACTTTCCTGCGAGGCTGGCTTTCAACTGTGTGATCCTCAGATCACAGCCTCTTGAGTAGCTAGGATTATAGGCATGAGCCACCAGTGCTCGGCTCACAATGATCTTAACTAATACTCTACAGGTTGGGTTTTTATATAGTTTACAGATGACTCTGAGTCTTCTGGAAATTTTCTTCCAGGGATGATCTGGCCCATTCAGAGTGTTCTAAAAATAAGCTTGCCATGTGCTTTATCCGAACCCATCTGCAGCATTTAGCTTCAAGGGCATTTGAGATGCTCTTAAAGCACACTGACAAAGTATTTCCCATAAAAGAAAAGAGCCAATTCTGTCTTGGAAACTTATCCATTATTCTGGACAGCCATTCATACTTGTCTATAAGTTGACTAGGTAACAAATTCATCAGACTCCTACTGAGAATTTAGTTGTTGTCCCACTGAGGTAGTATATGACATGGTAGCTGCCAGAGTCATAGTGACTATAACCACCACTGTGACCAAGTGGCATTTACTGGACTTTGTGGTGGCAAATATCCCAAGTCCTGCTGTGGTTCCAATTCTGCATCTGAGAGGCTGGGAGTTAGAATCTAATTTGCTCATGGTTACACAGCCAGCCAAGGCTCTGTGACTCAGATCCTATTTGGGGAAACAAGACCAACTTAATGAGAAAAAATGATGATATTCTGTCATAGCTTATCTAGTGAGGAAAGAAGAAAAGCTTTGTTATCAACACTCTCTGTAGTAGTTTTTGAGATTATACCACTCTTAGATACCATATCTTGGAAAAGAAAACCTTTTATTTCTCCTAAGAAACAAGCACTTCTAATTAAAGAAAATAAAAGTACATTATAAAATTCTCTTTCAATCATTCCTGATTTCAATACTAGTTCTGAGTTCTGGTTTGTGTAAAGGAAGGAGTACTTGGCTTAAAACAATAGTGACTTGAAAAATCAAACACTTATTTTAAGGTAAGTAAAAAAAGCTACTAGCTCATTTCATCTTCAAAAATATGTTTTGGAAATTTTTTTTAACCATAAAATTTACTAGGAAGTTAAGCAATGTGTGGAAATGAGGTTTTTCTTTGTTGTTGTTTTTAATGTGCTAGGTGCAGTCATTTCTTTTTTATTGCATTGTTTTTCTTCCCCGCCCCCCCCCCCAGGGTTTATCCCTTTTTCACTGTATTTGACTTTGGTACCCTCTGTATTGTATATATGTTTATCTGAATTAGGGAAGGGAAGGGGAACAACAGAATGGTGTGACAAAGGACAAAGGGGGAACCAATGCAACAGCGATTCTCATGAGACAACATGTTGGAAATGAACTGTACAACTGAGGGAAGCATTGTGGGGGAGGGAAAGTGGGAGAAAAATGAGGGAAGGGGTGACAATGTTTGACAAGAAATGTACTTGTTACCTTACTCATGTAAATGTAACCCGTCTGTACAGTATCTTTACAATTAAATAAAATTAAAAAAAATAAACAATAGAACTAGTGTTTTCTTTTTGCCTAACTTACAATGAAGTGTTTTTTTTTTTCAATTTGCAGGGAAATCAGAAGATGAATTTCTTTGCAGGAAATGGAACAAAATGGGTAAATATTTTCTCAGAAGGGGGCATGTACAGGCAATGTTAATTACAAGTGCTGAAATGGTATAACCTATGACATTTAATTTTGGTTGTGTTGTAGTTCATTGATTGATGGAATCCAATTTCCTCTTACTTTATTTAAACTCATCTTGTGGTTCCTGAGCAAAAAAAAGTTCAGAAGTGAAAAAGTGTAATAAGTCAGAGTAATATGCACTTTCCCCCAAAGTAGAAAGGAACAGCATCGATTCACCCCACTCTCTGCCACCATTTTGCCAGCTAAGTCAAATCAAGCATAAAATTATGAACTTCTAATAAGCAGTGTTGAGTGTTGTTTTATTATTATCTTTAAGCAGAGGATTTGCCTTTTAACAAAGTAGTTTGTGAATACAATGCATCTTTGTCAATGTCATCTCTTTCAACATTCTTACCCATCCCTTCCCCACCCATCCCTTCTCTCACTCTTCTTAATTTTGTAGGCTATACATTGAATTCTTGACTAAATTCTTCCGTACCACATGAACAGAAAAAGCCAGAAGTGGCACTGTGGCTCAAGTAGTAGAACGTACCCAGGCCCGTGAGTTCAAGCTCTAGGATTGGGAAAAAAAATTTTTTTAATTAATTAATTAATTTATTGGGTCCGGTCGTGGGGCCTGAACTGTGGGCCTGTGCACTGTCCCTCAGCTCTTCAGCTCAAGGCTAGCGCACTACCACTTGAGCCACAGTGCAACTTCCTGCTTTTTTTTTTCTTTTTGCTTATGTGGTGCTGAGGAATCGAACTCAGGGCCTCAGGCATGCAAGGCAAGCGCTCTACTACTGAGCCACTTACCCAGCCCCGGGAAAAAATTTTTTTCTGACTGGACTCCATTTCATTCTCCTTCTGAAATGAAAAGTTCTGTAATTGTGAGACTTTGTCAAGTGGTGTGATACTAAAGAGATTCTCTTCAAATCACTACCCCAATAGCTGGGTTTGATCACTTTCCTAGCTCCTAGGGATGTGATATTTATTCTTGGAACACTCCCCCATTGTCTTCTTAGGTAGACTTGCTACTCTGAGAATAAAATTCAAGTTTATGGATCATAACAGCATCTTTTTAAATTTTATTATTTTATTTTATTTTTTCAGGTAAGGGGTAGGTTTATTCATCGTTCTGGCTGGCACCAGGCCATCTTGGCCCTCCACGTGGTGGGGGGGTGGGAAGGCCTGGGAAAGAGCTGGGAAAGAGAAGAGAGCTGGGATAGGAAAAAGCTAGAAAAGAGTTAGTCTGGGCCTGGGCTAGGCCTTATCTAGGGTATGGGCAGAGAAAGGTGTGGCCACATCAAATTCAGATGTGACCTCAGTGGATGCAGATGTGACCTCTTCCAGGTGTCCCAGTTGCCTAGGTAACGCAGGTACTGGGCGGAGACTTTGCTGTGAGGAGGGTGGAGTCTTCTCGCCATCCAGGAGTGGACCTTACATTCCAGCCTTTTAATAATCATGAAATAGGGCGAGGATTCTCTCTGGCTACTTCCTGCTGACAAGGGGCGTCGACAATAGGGGTAAAAGGCTGGAATTTGGTCCCCTCCCAGAGAAGGCAGCAAGCAGTAGCTGTCCCTAGGTGGCATGAGTCCTTAGATGAAGTCTGGAGAAGTCTCATGAGGCATTGAGGGGCTGGAAAAAAAATACTAGAGAGCAAATAAATGGCAAGAGGAAGGACTTGGGGCTGAAAAATGTTGGTAGAAATGTCCCTAGCTACTTCTGACATCTGGCGACTAAGTAGAGAAGTCAGGTAACAAAGGCAAGAATATAAATTCTTGTCCAGTTAAAAGGTAGACAGGTATAGACATTAGATGGGCAGGCTTCTTACTTCTATTGACCTTCCAGCTCTGGTTAATCTTGAAAGGGCAGGCACAAAGTAGCTGATGTGACATCATCTCCTCTTACTCCTCTCCATGTTCCCTTGTTCCCCAGACTGGCTGAGTCTAGGTGCTCGTTGCTGGGATGGCTTGTCCCAGTTGGTATTCAAGGAGGTTTGAATTCAAGGCCTGGGTACTGTCCCTGAGCACTTCTGCTCAAGGCTAGTGCTCTACCATGTTGAGTTACAGTACCACTTGCAGTGTTTGGTTGGTTAGAGATAAGAGTCTTGAGCCATGCTTCCAGCCTGGCTCTTTGCAGGTTAGTTGGGAGATGGAGTCTTAGGGATTTTTCAGCCCGGTTGGCTTTGAACTGAAATTATTATCACAAAAGCCCTTTATTACTTCCAATTAAAGCAACAAGGAGATCAACTAGAATAGAGCTTACCTGGTACTTATCAAGAACTGACCAACAAATATTCTTTTTTTTAATTTTTAATTTTCATTATTTTAATTTAATTTTGTTTTATTTGTGAACATACTGTACAGAGGGGTTACAATTGCATGGGCAGGATAATGCACACATTTCTTACCAAGCATTGCATCCTCCTCCTTTGTTTACCCTTCACATCCCTTCCCAGCCTCCCCCCTCTCCCCCAATCCCAATTCTTCTCCTTTCCCCCCTTCCCCCCCCCCGCCCCCGCACCGACGTTGTAAAGCTCGTTTTGGACATGACAACTTGTACTTCTCATTGTTGCAACAGGTCCACCTGTATCCTTAAACAACTGGTTTTTCCCCATCTCCTCCACAAGTTATACTGACATCAAATATAGTGAAAGCAGGGGTTATACTGTGGGGGAGGGACATACAAAGCAACAAAGAGATAATCTTATAAATGCGTTAGAAACACATGCATGAAAGAAAAAAACATTAACATACATATCTAAGGGTTCATTTTCCTGACATCACATTATCCGACCTTTTCCGCTTGACTCATACATATACTAGATATTGCATATAAGGGAAACCATGGGACCTATGTTTCTTTGGGTCTGGCTTACTTCACTTAATATAATTTTCCAAGTTTTTCCATTTCCTAACAAATGGGGCAATGCCATTCTTTCTGATGGAGGCAAAGAATTCCATTGTGTATATGACCAACAAATATTCTGCAATGACAAAACTCATTAGATGTGATGATAATTTTAGCACAGATATGCCCAGTATTTTAGAACCACGTAGCCAGTAGTAGAATACACAACACAAAACAAAAAAGACAAAACTCAAATACAAAATTTTGACAACAGTGTTTAGACATCTTTGCTAACAAAGTACATCAGATGGTTGGGCCTCAGTTACCAGGGCCTGTGAAAAGAGCAACTTGTTAGCAAGGCACCTTACAATAGCTGCATGGAGTAGTAAGCTTGGTGGAAGGTTAAGTGCCAGACAGGGCCAAACCCTTAACCCACCCTGTGGCCAAGACAGCGAACTCAAGATGGCAAATTTCTGAAAGAATGCAAAGAAGCCCTGAACAAATAGACCAAGACTACATTGGCTAGCTTTTGGGAGGGAACCTAGAGGGGGGTCCCTGGGACCCAACCGGCATCGCACTCTTCAGGGCACAAGCCAAAATGTAGAAAAGAGAAAGGGAGAGATAGGGAAAGTTGGACATGAATGGCAGAGAGAGAGAGAGCAAAGAGAGCCTGAAAGCAAACAGACTTCTGACCATTTACCATTGCAGTAGCAAAAACTGTGTACATCTGAGAATGGCATAAAATGAGGCGCTCTGGCTTTCCAGGGAGCGCAGGAGACATTTCAAAGGGGTTTCACAGTTCAGGAGTGACTCGCATCACCCCATTAGATGTGTAGGAGAGTCAGTCTGGTGAGTGAAGGAGAGCTGACCAGGCAGAAGCAGTGTCCCGACTTCCCTCAGAGCCCTCTAGAGAGAAATGGCCAAGCCCCCAAAACCAAGCGTCCTCGGCTTCAGAGGTGACTGGCCTTTCAGCTAAAGGCCTTAAGAGCTCTCTGGCATGGTGCCACATCTTAACAGAGACTGAGTAACAGAGAACCATAGAGAGTCGTTTCACTCACCAGAGTAGAGAAGTGGTGTGGACGTGGATGTGAAGCCAGCAATGGTATCGATGCGCTGTGTCTGCAGCAGACAGACTGGTTTGCAAAAGGCTGTCAGAACTGTGGGTATTCCTCAGAGCAAAAAGGGAAAAACAAACAAAAAAAGAAAAAAGAGGAAAAAAACCGGAGAGGAATCCCACCTTTCCTGACTTTAAGCCCTTTATCCGAGTCACGGCACCATTTATGTTAGGTTTTTAAAAAGAGATAGCCGAGTAAGAACAGCACCATGCATGTGATATTCAGGTAAGGGGTAGGTTTATTCATCATTCTGGCTGGCACCAGGCCATCTTGGCCCTCTACACTGGGTGTGTGTGTGGGGAAAGGCCTGGGAAAGAGGTGGGAAAGAGCTGGAAAAGAGCTAGAAAAGAGCAAACAGCATCTTTTTAAAGAGAATAAAATTCAAGTTTGTGGATCATAACAGCATCTTTTAAAAAATGTTCACCCTTAAGTAGTTGACCAAGGGGGTTTCAATTCAACATGTCAGTTTGTAAGTACAATGCATCTCCATAATTGCATCTTGTCTGATGTTTCTAAGGCTGATTCCTTTCTGATTCTGAGCTTTCATGGGTGACCACATCCATGCCCTGCATTGGGAAGAAGGTCTTGGCAGAGCCTGCTCCTCAGGATTGGAGGCAGGGTGCTGGAAAAAATGACATCATTTGAAGACCAGAGAGGAGCTAAGTTAGAAAGCTGCCAACCACCTCAGGAGGGAAAATAAAGCTCAGTAAACCTGTCTAGTAGTAGATGCTTCTTGGTGGGGTTTGTGTTAGTTTCTAAAGAAAGGCATTGGGGAAAAGGCAGAACATTTGAAACCAAGATGGAGGCTAGTCAGTAATGGATGTTAACACAAAGGCAATGATGAGAGAAATATAGTATTAAGGACTGTCTGGTCTCACAACCTTCCTCTACCTACAGGAACTAGCTTCCATGATAGCAAGGAAGGGCTATGTGGAAGACGGCTGAGACAGTTTGCTTTGTTTTGGCAAAGAAAGTCAAATTTACAATAATAAAAAGAATGTTGGCCATGTTGACCAAATATAAACACTCATTTCTAATTTATTAACTGATACTTTACAGTCAATTTCATTGAGGGATAGTTTATGTGCAGTAAAAAGCATCCACTTAAAGTGTACATCTCAGCTTAGAAGTGTACAATTAGCTGTGCTTTGGCAGTGTAGATCCAGGAAATCACTACGACAATAAAGATAAAGGATATTATTGGAAAGGAATGAAGTCATTACTCAGTGATGCACATTTAACATGTGCTTCCTATGGCTTTAATTAGAGTGAGTATATCTTGCTATAAAAAGATACTAATAAAAAAGATAAAGGATATTTTCTGTTACCTCAGAACATTTCTTTCTGTCCCTTGAAATATTCTTCTTTCTTTCTATTCCTGGCCTCAGGCAATCATAGACCTGCTCTCTGTCACAGTGGACTAGTTTGCATTTTTCTAGAATTTTATAT
The DNA here is from genome assembly GCF_000151885.1 of Dipodomys ordii. Lineage (NCBI taxonomy): Eukaryota > Metazoa > Chordata > Mammalia > Rodentia > Heteromyidae > Dipodomys > Dipodomys ordii. The sequence goes on from NW_012267220.1 coordinate 16,006,793, forward strand.
GAACAGTATAATGCAGTATGGGCTGTTTTGTGTCTGGCTTCTTTTATTCAGCATAATGATTTGAGATTCACCCACAGATTGGCATATCAATTGTTTTCTATCCTTACCATCCCATTACTTTCTATTCTCCAAGTAATAGTCTACCCACCATCTAGCTACATCGCCATTTGTTTATCAGTGGATACATATTTGGGGTTTTTACATTTTTCATTATTATAAATAATGCTGCTGTGAATGTTCATGTACAAGGCTTCATGTGGACTTGTACTTTTATTTCTTTGGAGTAAAATCCTAGGGATAGAATGATTGGATCCTATAGAAAGAATATTCTTCCTTTTGAGAAACTGACAATACAGATACATATATTTTTTGAAGCTTGAATTTGGGGCCTAGACACTGTCCCTGAACTCTTTTGCTCAAGGTTAGCACTCTACCACTTTGAGCCACAGCATCACTTCCAGTTTTCTGGTGGAGATAAGCATCTTACAGACTTCCCTGCTCAAGCTGGCTTTGAACCACAGTCCTCAGATCTTAGCCTCCTTAGTAGCTAGGAGTACAGGCATGAGCTACCAGTGCCCAGCTTAGACTGACTTTTTATAAGTGGCTGTGACATTTTGCACTTAGCAATGCGGGAAAATTCCTGTTACTTCATACCCTGGCTAACATTTAGCACTGTAGTATTCATCATATTTTTTTCAAGTGTAAATTTATGTTGGAAGAGTATATAATTGTGTTTAACACAAATAATCCTAAAGAATGTTTGGGTTATAGTGACTGAAGTTTTTGCATCTCTCTTTTCCTTTTCTTCTCTTATGTTATATTAGATCAGGTACTTAAGAAGGAAAATAGGTATTCTTCAACTTACCCTGAGACACTGCAGCTGTGATTATAACCACTCCATCACCACATCTTATCCTGACAAGAACATTGTTAAACGTCAAGAACAAGAACTTGTTAAATATATGACATATAACTGAAGAGGAATAAAGTGGAAACTGTGGTTAAAATTGTGTGTGCAAGAGGATGAACTAGGTTCAAATGTGGTAATTCTCATAACAGTTTTCATTACGAATGCTTCCCTTATTTCCCTCCAGCTATAGCTTCACTTAAAGATCGAAAAGGCTGGCAGCTGAGTTAAGCCACACTACCTTTGCTAACCTCTAGGATGCACTCCTCCAGCTTTTCATACTCCATTGTTACTCATGGGGCCAAGTAAGAGGTCAATATTCTTCAGCAAAAGTATCCCTTACCCCAGGGGACGGAAGGTCATAAGAGAAAGCAGTAAGCTGTGGAGAATTCTCTATTTTTGCCTGAAAGTCTTATTACCATTTTCCCCTGGACCCTGCTGTTATCAACAGGCAAAGCTTCTGCAGCGAAGTAAAGTAGCGATTTCCTGAGTGAGTAGGAAGACACAGGTAGGGTAGTGACTGAAGTATCAGCTGGCCGTAGCGAGTATACAAGAAGACCAGTTCAGTGTGAACTGGTGTTGAGGAAATGGTAAGGATCCAGTGGTGCTTGTTTAAAAGTGAAGGAGAGGGGGCTGGGAAGGTGGCTCAGTGGTAGAGTGCTTGCCTTGCATACATGAGGCCCTGGGTTCAATTCCTCAGTACCACATAAACAGAAAAAGCCAGAAGTGTTGCTGTGGCTCAAGTGGTAGAGCGCTATCCTTGAGCTGAAGAGCTGAGGGACAGTGCCCAGGCCCAGAGTTCAAGCCCCACAACTGACAAAAAAAAAAGTGAAGGAGAGAGAGAGAGAGAGAGAGTGAATGAGCGAGAGCATTATTTATGACCAAGATAGTAAGTATTCTAACAATAAAAAATAATACATCCAATATTCTCCATAGCTGGGCGCTGGTGGCTCAAACCTGCAATCCTACCTGTTCAGGATTCTGAGATATGAGGATTGCAATTCAAAGCCAGCCAGGGCAGAAAAGTCTGGGAGATTCTTATCACCAATTAACCATCAAAAAGCCAGATATAGGGCTGTGGCTCAAATGGTTGACCACTAGCCTTGAGAAATGGAAATTGAAAAGCAGAAGATACTAACGTATACTTTTTTATTTTTATTTTTAAAACAGGTAAATTGTTTTTATCAGATAGGATCCAGGAATTGTGGATTCCATGTTAACAGTGTGACCAATACAAGTGTCCCTTCTGGTCATGCTATCTGTGTACTTGGAGGAGCTTTAAGGAATTTATGTGTACATGTAGTACAGAAATGGGACTCTAATACATCACATTTGTCCCCTTTAGAATGGCAGTCCCAGTGGCAGGAATAGTTGCCATCATGGCCTAATGGGTATAGTTTTGACCTCAGTGTCCTTCAAATCTCATGCAGTAAAGCCTTGGTCTCTAGCTTGGCTCCCTTAGGAGCCACTTAGTAAAAATTCTCATCCTTTCCAGTTTTGAAACAATATCAACGGGAATTCAGTTCTGAACAATCTCTTGTCATATGTGTACAAGAAAGCAATGGGAAAATAGATTAAAAATGATTGTGGATGTCTTTTACTTCTGTTCCTCTGATGATTAGTCACTCAGCTACTACGCCACAAGAAGCTCTTGAAGGACAAAGATCATGGCTCGCCTAAAGTTCACTCTCCACATCCTCAGTGAAGACTTCATTCTGTCTTGTTTTACAGACAATTGACCCCAAACTTGGTCTTTGTACTTGAAGATTTTCCATGATTTTTTCTCATGTAAACCCTGAAATGAATTTTGTCTCCAAGATATCTGAGGTTTCCATGCCAACCCATTCTGCTTCCCCAACTGGCTGTTCTCAGGCTGACAAGAGGGAAATGATGTGACTCCAGAAACTTTTAACTTCCTGGAAGATTAAAGGGCCCGTTGCGCGCCCACAGACCCTCTGCAATGTTCTTGGTTAAGGTCAACATCATGTGTTCTTTCCAACAATGTGATGATTTTTCTGCAAGTCTCTATCTGAACTGTAGCATCCATCAGAAGTTGTTCTGCAGCTGCCAACACAAAGGCTTATTTCCCTGCCATCCCTTCTTCCCACTCACGCTCTGATCTCCGGCTGCTGTAAGGGGTGATTTTGTTTCTAGAACTTTACCTGTTCTAATGAACATGCAATCTTTGAATGTTCTTGACGATGTTTTCCTCACGGTGCTTGATGCTCAAAACTAAAAATAGTAAGATGAAGCCTGGAGCATTCTCTAAGGAAATAAAATTGAATAATGTAACTAGATTATTCTTAGTTTATCTTGCAGATAATGGCATGACTAGACGTCTCCAAATGGCGATGAGATCATTTCTAGTCGCCTTTTAATCTGTCGGCTTCTGAAAGTTTCTTGAGAGTTTTTTTTTCTTCTTTCTTTCATGAAGCCAAAGTATATATATTTTTTTCTTTCCCAAAGCCAGCAGTATTGAAACTCTGTGAACTGGACTGTCATTTTGACTTTTACAAGCATCTTTGTATGGTTCATTTCCCATTTTCATTTCAGGCTTTTATATTTGGGGGAGGGGAGCGCTACTGTTTCAAAGTGGTTGCTAAGAAAGAATCTTCTCTGTTTATAGGCTCCTAACAAATCATGGCAGCTGAAAGACAAATATGGTGTTGTGTTTGCAGGAAAGGGCTGGAAGGAGGCCAGCAATTAGCAGCCTCCAGTACAAAAGCTCACAATGAAGCCTTTGAGAGAGCTGGCTGGCGTTATAATTCCTCCGATCGCTTCAAACAATTCAAAAAAGGTGTTTGCCTTGTGCTTTCAATGACAAATGTATTTCCAGAAATCAGCCCCAGTTGCAACTTGATAGGATTGTAAGCAGCAGAATAAGTTTTTTAATACATAGAATCTCTAAGTAGGGTTTGTTTCACAGGAATCAAACCTCAGAGTGCTTTGTATCCATTTGTACAGCAACAATTTTTTTTAAAAATATTTTTAATTGTAAAGACACTGTACAGAGGGGTTACAGTTATATGAGTAAGGTAATGAGTACATTTCTTATGGAGCATTGTTATCCCCTCTTTTGTCCCCTCCCCACTATCCCTTTCCTCCCCACCTCCCCAACTTCTCCCTCTCCTCCCCCCAAGTTGGTCAGAGGCCTGAATGCCACAAATCAATTAAAAAAAACAACCCAGGGGCAGGAGCATTCACTATCACCTTTCTCAGCCCTTTATCGGGAGGATTGATTCTATTCTTTTGCTATTGTTTGGAGCAGAATGGTGGTGCCTGGGCTGGAGTTTTTGTTGTTGTTGTTGTTTTTTCCTTGCAATACTGGGGATTGAGCCCTGAGCCTTGCTTGGTGCTCTATCAATTGAGTCATGCTCCTAGCCCTTTTGTTTGTATTTTGCTTTTGATGCTAGCCTCAGTCTTGAGATCCTCCTATCATCTACCCAGAAATAGCCAGGATTACAGGAGTTCACCACCATACCAGGCTTAGAAATGTTATGGAAAAAATAAAGAAAAGAAAAAACTGAAAGGAGATAATGGTGTCTGTCTATTTAACAACAATATGTAAGTGGTGTTATGATTTGATCATGTTCTCCAAAGTCCCTGTGTTAAAATGTATTTCTTATGATGATTAGGTCATTGGGACTCTGTGCTCATGAATAGATTAATGCTGTTATTCTGGGAGTGGGTTACTGATCATAGTTGTGAGTTTCTGATGAAAAGATGACTTCCCTCTCTCTTCTGGTCTCTTGATCTCTTCCTTTCTCCTATGGTATGCTAGAGCAAGATGGCCCAGGCCAGAGGTAGCCTAGAACCAGAGACTTCTCAGCCTCCACACTATAGGAAATAAGTATCTGCTTTTTAAAATTCAAATATGAATCACTCTATCTCAGGTATTTCATAATTGGAGCACAAACAGCCTATGAGAACAATTATTTGAATTTTTCATTTCATAATTACAGCATAAAAATTGGTTACCTGGAATAAACCAGAGGACCCTGACATGATGTTTGTTGAAGAGCTCTAGGGAGGGTGAAATGGACATGCCATGTTCGTTCAGGGAGAATAATATAAAGTCAAATGAGCACTGGCTGTGATGGTGACAGTGGATGAGGAAAAGACCACCAACGTGCTGCCAGATACTCTTCAAATCACTCTCTACCTTCAGATCAGCAAATTCTGTCCTCTTTATAGCACTAGTAGGTACTATCGTTACCTTGATCTACAAGCAAGTAGAGAACATATATAACTTGTCCAAAACACTCAGTAAATGTTGGAGTGGTGGCCTGAATCCAGGCAGTCTGGCCCAGGACCATTGCTCACATGCACTGCAGTAGGCTTCTATTGGTGTCCAGGGGTTCTCAAAGCCTGACATTCCCTATTTTTTTTTAACAGCACTACTTCCGGTTACATGGAGATTGCCTACCCTGAAAATATATTTTTGGTTTTTATTGACTAATAAAATCAATTGAATGTCTTGATAACTTTTCATCTTCTCCTTGAAGCCTACTGAAGATTTTATGCATAAAATTCTGGAAAACTTGGAATGATTTCATGTTAACTTGTAATATAGCACACAGTACAAAACTGAACTTTTCAATTCAGTATCACCACTCCAGATTTCTTTTTGTAATCTGGAAGTGTCTACACTGTTTTTTTTTTTGTTGTTGTTGTTTTACTTTGGATTCTAAAGTGTGCAGAAAGCCGTGTATAAGAAAATGGTGGAAGAAAGGAGATCAGCAGTTTTTAGCATAGATATATTTGAGTTCCTATAGACAGATTTCAGTTCTGCTGTAATGCTGAGATACACCCATGTCAGTAGAAGCTGATTAAGCAGGGGTTGATACTGTCTTCAAAATGAAATCCATAGTCTTGGTTGACAAGTGCCCTACTTTTCTTTTCAGGCTCTGAACAGTTATTTTGCAAAGTGTTTCTCTGCCTATAGTTCATTCAGACAATTCCTCCCCTAGAAACTGCTGAAATGGTCTCTTTTATCAACAGAGAGTCATCTAAAACTGGGAGAACAGAATACTGGGAACAACATAATTTTTCATATATCTGAGATTACTTAAAACTGTTTGAGCATTAGTAGAGACTTACCTTTCATTTTATACTTACTTATGTCATATGAATTATTTTAAAATGTATAAGTGAAGTAAGCCAGGCACAAAGAAACATAGGTCCCATGGTTTCCCTTATTTACAATAACTGGTATATATCTGAGACAAGCAGAAAAGGTCAGATAAGATGATGTTAAGCTAAATGAACCCCAAGATAAGGACACAAGTGGTTTTTTCTTTCTTGCTATTGTTTCTAATGTATTTATAAGGTACTATGTGATTTTTTTTGTTGCTTTGTATGTCCCTCCCCCATGGTATAATCCCTGTTTTCACTGTATATGATGTTGGTATAATTTGGGGAGGGGAAGGGAAAAAGCAAATTGTTTAAATAGGGATACAGGTGGACTCATTGCAACAATGAGATGTACAAGACGTTATGCTGAAAAACAAACTTTACAATTTAGGCGTGAGGAGCGGGGTGAGTTGTGGAAAGGGAGGGAAGGGATGGAGGGAAAAAAACAAAGGAGGAGGCAACATGCTTGATAAGAAATGTACTCATTACCTTGTTCATGTGATTGTACCGTATTTTCACAATAAAAAACTTACTAAAATGTGAAAAAAAGAAAAAAGAAAATGTCATAATTCAATCCATCATTTTGCATAATTAATATATACTAATAAAATAAGTAAAAAGGAAAAAATTAAATCTAGTTAATTATAAATGCCAGAATTTCAATTATTTTTTGTATTATGTATGGAGCATATCATTTATGTGATGAGGATATTGGTAGTTGGTTACCTGGGCAGAGAGGTTCATGACACACAGGAGATGCACACATATAATGGACTGTAACACAAACTAACAAATGCTACATTTGGCAGTGAGATTTTTCTTCCAACACAGTACAGAGAAAACAGTGGGGCAAAAGGATGGGCAAAGGTCATGCAGAGGAGATAGTTTATCTAAAAGATAGTTTATCTAAAAGGCCTTATTCCCTCATCCTCAAGACATCGTTGAATGAATTCTATATGCCAGACACCATAACAGGTGCAGGGTATGAAGTGGTGGAAAGAAAGGCCAAGGTCCATCCCCAGATAGACCAGAGGCGCTGAGAGGGTCATGAGCTGGCAAAGCTTGGAGCTGACAAGAGCAGATAGTCAGGGGTAGTGGTCATGATGGCTGGAGGTAGCATGGGTCTCAGATGTCACAGCAGGGATGCTATTATCTGCCAAGGAACCAGTCAAGGACCAGTTGTACCCAAGTGTGTACTATCCCTGCAGAAGCCAGCCGAAAAGACAGGAAGCCCTTCCACCATTGCCAGAAGGACTCTTCAGATTTCCTTTGCCCCAGATCACTTGTGAAGGAAAAAGGAAAGGGAGAAACAATCTGTACTTGGAGCTTAGCTAATGTTTACCACACTTCAGTTGTATTGAACTGAAACATCTGAAGCAATAGAAATTGCTAAATTTGAGCCCAAGCGTATTTTTACTGCCACCCAGCTAAGTAGTTCAAAGGGGCAATATAGTTAGCTATACCATGAATGATTCCATTTGTATGAAATACCTAAAGAGGGCAAATTCATAGAGATAAGAAATACAATAGTGAGTGCCAGCAACTCAGGGAAATGGTAATTTGCGAGCCAAAGTTAATGAACTTGGGGATTTCTTTGTGGGGTGATAAAAATGCTCTAGAATTTGACAGTGCTGATGGCTGCACATTTTTTTGAATATCCTTAGAACCACTTGTATACCTTAAAGGGACGTGGTTTATGGATTATGATTCAACAACAAAAAATAAAACACATGAAATTGCCTAAAGGAACAAAGCTATGATTTTCTTCATGCATCTGTTTGATCCACTTCAGGATGTTGGGGTGCCATGTAAGAATAAGAGCACCAACTTGAAAGGGACTTGGCAAGATGAAATTCACTTCTGCAGAAAAGTGTACCATTAGCTGGGCTGATGGTGGGCGGTTCCCCTTTTATCCCTAATGAGCTGGCCCTGCCCCTCTGCTCAGACTGGTTGAGCTCTGGCTCACAATCTACAACAGGATGCACCTTAATTAATAGAACAAGATGTAACTAAAATTCAATAAGCTTGTTCCAGGATGCTTCAAGTGTGAAAGGAATAGGATATAACCAAAATACAATTAACTAGGGCCAAGCCACCTGGTCAAAACAGGAACATTTTAGGAAAAAAAACAACCAAAAACAGTTCTCAGGAGATTGACAGAAAGGGACATGCTTTGATAGAAAAGACTATTCCCCTGCCAGCTACCTTGATTCAGATGATCAGCTCCCTGAGCCTGGGCAGCCATGATTCCTACTGGCAGTGAAACTCCAGAATCATCTTCCCGAAAGCATCTTGCTGCCAGCCACAGTCTGAACACTGTCACACCATGCCTCACCCCGCTTAAATTACTGCTTGCTTCTTCATCTAAGGTTCTTTTTTTTGTCACAAACTCTTATTTCCAACATAGTTTTCTTTTCTGAATTCTGTTTTGTCTTTTCAAGCCTGGGACTTTATGATTTTTTTGGTTAATGTATCTTTTATTTGAATTATTCTTGATTGCTTACTTTTCTTGTCTAGTGAGAGTTAATGCTGGTAGCTGCCTAAAATTCTTTTGGGAACAGGATGGTACATTGACGTCTTGGTTAGTTTTGGTCTCCTGTAAATTTTATGTCCATGGCAGGAAGTTTGTGTGCATAACTGCTTCTCTGTGAAGCAACTTGAGTACTCTGAGAAACATTAAATGTTACAAATAAAAATATATGATTTAAAATTTCTCCTTGCTTACATGTTCTCTGTATTTCCCACTGATTTCTCCAATTCCCTTTGTTAGGTATCAGCATCTTCCAAGTTGCATATCAAAGCTACCTTCTCCTTCTTCTTATGTCTTTCTATTTTATACATCTACTATGAACTTTTTTCTTAAATAAACTTATGATGGAGATAAGGTTTCAAAATGATCTTTTTGTTAGTTTTCTGGTTTTTGCTGTTGTTTGGCTTGACTCAAAAGTCTTTATCTCAGGTGGAGACTGTGGCTTAGTGTTACAGTCCTTGAGTAGCATGCATGAAGCCCTGGGTTCAATTCCTCAGTACCACATAAACAGAAAGAGTTGGCAGTGGCTCAAGTGGTAGAGTGATAGCCTTGAGCAAAAGAAGCTCAGGGACAGTGCCCAGAGTTCAAGGGCCAGAACTGTTCCCCTCCCCCCACCAATCTTTGTCTCTTCTCCTCTCATCACTTATCTAACATTCTAAATGAAAGTTCTGTAGGAGTTATGCCAAGGGATAGATCAAGGTCATATTCAACGTTAATATCTGATGATTCAAAACTGATGATATAAGCTATTACCTTGAACAAAGATACTTATATCTGTTTACTAAGTTAATCACTAAGCACTGAAGGCTCTTTTTAGAAAATATTTTCCCCCATAACACCACGAATACCATCCTGTATAATTTATGGATAGTTTAAAAAATGAAAGGATGTTGATGATTCACTTAGACAGTGAGGATTTTGGTATCCTAGTCATGCAAATAGCTTTCTGATTGGAACAGATTAGGTGAAGGTACACAAAGGTTCATAATGTCAGACACCTCCTCTGTGTGTGTGTGTGTGTGTGTGTGTGTGTGTGTGTGTGTGTGTGTGTGTGGCCATCATCCCTGAGTTTTATTCTGGAACCATAGCCTGGCATAGCCCTGGCCTCTGTGGAGGAATTCTTCCAACAGATATGGGCTAATGGTGCTATATTATCATATTCTGGCTTTTTTATTTTTATCTTTTTATTCTGACTTCTAACTCAGTTTTGATGTCACTTGCTTCTTAAGTACTGTTTGGCTTACTGTGAAAAAATTGCAATAGCTAGGTTTTCTATAATGTTTACTTTTAAGTCTCCTTATTGGCTTGAAACATATCTTGAATGCTGTAGTCTGGAGTTCTTCAAACTTTTAGGCTAATAAAACTTGACAGTACAACCAAGAAGCACTAGCAAGTAAATCCAAATGTTCTTGGTTGGGTAGGATCAGCCAACATGGAACTTCAAAAGGAAAAGAAAGGCTTTATAGCTAATCATGCATTAGATTGTTGAAGTTTTAGCTCATTTATTTCTCAGCTAAATGTTATATAGTATTATTTTTATTATACTCATTTTACAAGCTAATTGTAGTTGTCATCAATCCAGGTTCACTTCCTTAGAAACCCGAGACTGAGTTTGAAAAATATGCTTTACATATTATATAGGAGAATTGTACTAAGCAAGATATTCACTCTCTTATATATTTTCTTTTTTGAAACTGAAATCCAGAACAATTTTCAAATAATATCATGATCAGTACCCACATACAGTAAAAAGGAAGCTTAGAATTTTAGGGTTTGCAGTTGACACAGTGATCCTTGTTATTGCTTTACACGTTTTCATGCAGAAGGAAAAAAAGACTCCCCAAGTAGGAGGATTATTCATGACTGGATTTGGAAAGCAGGTCATCTCATCTTTGCAGCCTCAGTGTTAGAAGTATGCTGTGGTTTCAATACAGCTGTCTAGCAATTTATCTTTGATAGTGAAAGAGATACTATGCTCATTAAATCCACAAACAGATGTCTAAGTTTTTTTTCTCATATCCTCTGACAGCTGACCAAACGTGGATGTGTGTTTTGAAGGATGTTAGGTAGGCAGGAGGTCTGGAAAAATACTGACTTTGGAGCCTATCTGCATTTTAAGATTTAGTTTTTAGTAGAGGGATGGAGAGAAAAAGTGATAGAAAGGAGATTAGATTGGGTCCGGGGAAACTTAATTTTAAGTACTTTATACAGGATCAGAAACTTCCTCTGTGTAACTCCATGAATAGAGTCAACTATTACAGAGAAAAAGAGAGGAGCACCAACAGGAATCACAAGAGAAGTGACAGGATGGCTGAAAAGCACCAAGAAACAGGAGTTTTACAAAAGAAAAGTAGGAAAGAACCCACAGCTCAAACTCTGGCTTTAGACTGGGCGGAAATCAAAGCTTCAACTACATTGTAAGGCAGAGAGCTGTAGTGACTACAGATTGGCAGTCCTGGTCCCAAGCCTAAACTGTACAATTGTTTAGTTATTAGAGTAGAATGGGATCAGCACCCTCATAAAAAAGTTCAGAAAGAGTCCCTTCTGCTTCCACTAAGTAGCAACCCTCCAGCCCCAAATGTCTCCATACTTTGTCAAGTGTCACTCAGGGAGAAGCAAAAATCATCCAATGTAAGTAGCTCTATGATAGCATATTATAAAAATACTTTAGCTCTAACTCTTGTCAGGATTATACAGGCTTTTAAAATGAACTACTATTTTTCTGGAAGTATTAATTTAGAACTTAGGCAGTTTGCTTACTCTCAAGATGTTTTGGATCTTCTAATTACTGTGTCATTCACCTATTTCTCAACTTGATCTCTCTCTCCTTCCCTTTCCTTCTCCTTTCTTTCTTTCTTTTTTTCTTTCTTCCTTCCTTCTTTCCTTTCTTTTTTCTTTCTCTCTCTTTTCTTCCTTCCTCTTCCTCCCTCCCTCCCTTCCTACCTCCCTCCTTTCTTTCTTTTCTTTCCTTTCTTTCTTTCTTTCTTTCTTTTTTTCTCTCTTTCTTTCTTCCATGGCAGAGCTTTATTGAGTAGGTAATCAAGCAAGCAAGCAGACATGCAGACAAAAAGCAGACAAGCAGAAAGGAAGGGGCTGACTCTAACAGAGTGTGAGTGCTCTAGAGGAGAGACAGAGAGACATCTCTTTTTCTTTAGCTATCACATAGCTGGAAAAAACCCCAATGCATGTAGGGAGATACTAAATATTCTCTTTTTATCTTACCTTTCTCTCTGTATCTGTTTCTCAGAGTACATTAGATTTTCTAGCCTGGTGGTAGTTGTTTATTGCCTTGCGTTTAGAATTCATTGCAGTTTCATGAATCATGGGGATTGACTTGAACTTTCCATTCTTTTTATAGACTTTGGCATTGTCAAATTAACATTCATTTTATTTCAGAGTCCAATTTAAGAATAGGTACAGGTTATAAAATTGTGTGTCCCATTGGTCAAAAAGGAATGTATTCATTACCTCACTTACACAACTGTAACCCCTCTATACAATGAAGCAAAAAACCAAAAAAATCCCTAAAGCAGTGTGTTCAGTATGAACCCAGTTTGATTACATGTGCCACTTCAACACAAGTGTTAAAAATTCTCTGGATGGAAGGAAATGTTCCAAAGTGTAATCATCATTCAAGTGGAACTCTTCAAGTATCCTATTTTTACCCATTTATAGCATCCAATTTTTTTTCTAGCAAAAGTATCTATCATTTGGTCAATTACCAAACTTAAAAATTCTCTTAAAAGTGGTTGTAAAGCTTGTGACTGCATCAATGAGAGATTTGGTACCCATCTATTGATACTGTTAATAGTAACAAGAGTTTTATTTGAAATGACATTTCTTTTTTGGAAGACACAGGAACAACTGAGTCACCTGTCATATTTTAGGGGAAAGGATGAAACAAGAAACCTCCTAGGAACAGGTGAAGATTTGCTAGGCAGATGTCTGTCTTGTACTAAAAGTTTTTGGGGTCAAGATATATGTATGTGTATGAGCTCAGAGAGAGCTTTCCTGAACTCTGGAGGGGCTGAATTTAGCAGTGAGCTAAGGCCCTGGGCTACTTAGAGTCACCCAGCAGAGAATGACTAGTGTATCCTAGGGCTCTGTGTATATCAAGGCCATCTGGCAAGCACACTGTGTTCCTAGAGCACGCTGGGCTTGCCTGTCCCTAGGAGAATGGAGGATATAAAACACTTTCTCAAACACCACCAGTCGCTGAGCTCACTAGCATCAACCTTTCGTAAAGTGATGAATCACAGCTCATGCACTGTTCATGCTCAGTTAAATCATTGTACCCTCACTGATTATTGAGTACATTTAGAAACCAAAGTTAGCTTTGTTCAGGGAAATACATTATGCTGGATTGGGCACGTGCCTTTATCTTGTCATCTTGTGCTGTCATGAGAGAGCAGCTGTGGGTGATTTGAATGGAGGGGAAAGCAGACAAAGGTAGCCTTTGAGTGCATAGTTTTATCCACAGTGGGTATGGCCCTTTGCTTGGTTGGTGTAGAAGAAGGAATTTAGGCTTTGAAGAGATAGACATATCACATTAGGGATCCATTTTTGTGACGTAATACCTTCTACATATGGAGCGACTATTTATCTTCTGGTTTCAGTTTCATCAATGTATGAAATGGGCATAAAGTAGATTTCTTCTTGCACTTATTGTGAGAATCAAGTCCTAGAACTAGCTAAGATCGTGGTATTCAGTATTGCTTCCCCTTTGGTCACTTTCTAGGTTCCTCTTTCTCTTCTTCTAGCCTGATTCTAAATAGAATCAGATTGATCTTGGTAAGATACTCAACAATGGTCCAGTGAAATCAGGACAATAACAAGATAATGGGATATGTCTTTCAGGAAATCTTAGTGGAAAGCCAACATGAAGTGAAATTACCCGTTGGAATAGAGATCTAAATGGGTATTATGGTAAATAACTGACTTGACAACTGAGTGGCTAAGAAAGCAATGTCCATCTTGCTGAATATTTGACCGATATGGACAAGAGTTCAAACAGATAGACCAAAAAGGGATTGCAGTACATTAGAAAGCATCCAATCTGGAAAACTAGCTCTTTACTATTCAGGTGACCAAAAAGAAGGATCTCACTGCTTCACTCATTTGAGATTCGTTGAAAGCAAGTGTGAGGAAGTGTAGGCATATATATATATATATATATATATATATATATATATATGTTGCTTACCTTTGTAAGCTATATATATATATATATATACACACACACACAAAGGTATATACACAAAGCTATATATATATACATATATATATACACCTCTTTGTAAGCTATATATATATATATATATATATATATACCTTTATAAGCTATGTGTGTATATACATAGCTTACAAAGTGCGTGTTGTGGTGATGCATTTTCATGGTATCAAGTATTCAAAAACCAAAAATGGGAACCCTGTACATGTTTTTACCCAATTTATAGCTCCAGTATTAGAAATGGAATGAAGATGAAATACACAGCTCATGAATTATGAAGGAAGGAGGGAAAGAAAGAAGCGAGAAAGAGTTGAATTAGAAATGACATGAAGCTGAAATACATAGCATATGAATTACTTATGAAAGGAAGGAATGAAAGACAAAAGAAAGAATTTATATTTCTTTCAACAAACTCCTCAGAAAATTAACAAGTTTTGTATCAGACATTAAAAAAATATTAACCGATGGGAAATTTTTTTAGCCAAAGAATATTTAACCAATGAGTTTTGGTGGCAGATTTTAAAATACTTCTGATTTGATGCTAGCAGATGTTTTCTCCATTTATGTAGCAAGAGAAAACAGAGCAAATGCATTTTCTTATATTGGCCAATAAACTGGAATAAAATATACACATTAAGGATAAATATCAGAAAGAGAAAGTGAAGTATACTTCCAAGCAAAATTTATTAGATGTCTCTCAAGAAAAACACAACGACCTTTGCTTGTAAGAATTCAAAGTCAAATACCTGAACACCAGGTGTGAATATTTTTCCTTTTAAAATCAGATACAGAGAGTAGAAACAGTATTTTTCTTAAATATGACAGGCAACAGATATTGAAATCTTGTTTTGTAAATGGCATCAAAGAGAATTCTTTGTCAGCAAAGCTGCATGCAGTTGACTTAATTCCAAACCCAGAGCCTTGAAAATATAAAGCTGGCTATGAACTAGGTAGTAATCGAAGTGGGCTGCTCAAAGATGTTCCTTTATCTTCTCCCAGTGGAATTTCTTTACATTCTATAGTACCTATGAGCAGTTCAGTTTGGCTGCTAAGATCTTTTGAATTTTTGCATAAATGCTATCTTAGAGAGTCACACTACCCAGGGGGGCTTGTGATCTGTAAAATACATAAAAGGTCATCTGCTGAATGTGTTTTAGCTTGGTGTAAGTGCAGAATAAAGACCAAAATTGGGAAGCTTCCCTGGTTTCTCAACAACTAAATAGTCTGTACAAAAAAATCCCCAAACATATGTACAAAATCTGAAATTATGTATTGTGAAAAGATCAGTCACTATCCACTGAAGAAATGCCATAAAAAGTTTTATCTATTATAAGGTGCTCAAGATCCAAAGATGAATCATTCTTATGCAAAGTCATAAGAAATACAAAGCTAGTTCTCAGGGTGTGTGTAGGTCAGGCACTGTTAACCCAATTAAATCTTTCAGGTTCAATATTTTGTGAATTTCTGCTGTGAGGCAGAAAGTATAACCTGAATGATTTAACACTGTCATTAAAACATGCCTAATTTATTTCTAAGACATATTTTACGCACACCAGGAAAATTAAGCTTAACATATTCCTGTCCTCAAATGTAGCCAGGATTCTGGGTTCCATAGAAGAAAAATAATTATCATAGTAAAAATAATTGTATTGACCATAATCCTTGCTAAAACCAGCCTTAACACTTGTGATGCTTCTGAAGTATTCTATTTCTATAAAATAATATGTGGGATTCTTTTACATTTTCATAAAATGTACAACCTATCGTATGCATTCTATGTTCTCATACAATCTCAAATGTGTACAGGTACACACAGTGTAATCTTACCTACTAATATTGCTTACAGATACTTTCAAGCTTCTATGTTTGGATAGTTCTTTGCACTTCTCACTAACACTGCTTTATTTAAGTTTTCTCAGATAAATAATACACTAAGAGCTCATTGTCCAAGATGCTGATGATTACATTTTAATATAAAATAGCAATGCAACTTTACAACACAATAGATTTTTTTCCTGCTGTCTAGCTAAACCTCTTGTAGTCTTATGATAATCACCAAAGGCTCTTATTCAGTCACTGTTTGCACTTCTAAAAAAAGTACAACAAAAATTGCAGGTCAAGACTCCTACCTGAAAATGTATATTTGATCAACAGTCGCACCCATCCAAATTAACTTTCCTACTCTTGCTTTAGATTTTGCAATCACTGTGCATATAACAACATATAAGTGCAGGCAAACAATAGCTGAAGTACAGTTTTCCTATAGTGTAAACCAGGACACTAGGCAAACTTGTGAAAGAAACATATACTTCCAAGCTAAGAAGGGGAAGAAACAAACCACAGCAAGTCAGAATAAACAATCTTCTGGTTGCCCTGTGAGGGAGAGCATCTTCCAGAGAAGTTGAAATATCACCATGACACCAGAGAGCCTCTTGGAGACATTCTCCTTTACTGACGATTTTCTTTCTGATCTCAACCATGAGATTTTCAAAGTCTGGAGCAGAAAGCAGGAAAACGTGCTTGCATGTGGCTGTGTGTCTGCCATGCTTCTCCAAGGCTCACAGTGGCAGTCAACTTTGCTGATGGCTTGGTGATGGCAGGTGGGTGGAGATGGTGATGATATTACTGGAAACCAAAGGCCTGCAAGGGGGGGGTGGTGGTGGTGTTTGAGGCAAGTTTATGCAGATGTGTTGCTGAAATGCGGCTTAAATAAGGAAGGAGAGTGATTCACAGCCTCTTGACATAGTTTCCCGGAAAAGTACCAAAAAATTTGGTTCTTCTTGAGGTTCCTGAAAATAGGAGCAATGGGTGAAAAGGTGTACACAATAAACTATCCATCAGTTCTTTCCTGTCAACTGTACTTACAGGATTCACTAAGAGAACAAGTCCTGAAAGGTTTAGAAATGAAAGGGAACACCTCACATTAAAACAATAAGAATTAAAATATACTTAGTTGTCTTGTCTGATGTATTCATTACTTCATATACATAGATGATTTGTTTGGCTCCTAGCAAACTGCATGGAAATGCTTAGTCTCTTAAGCTACAAAGGGATCTTAATCCTTCTTCAGAAGAGCTGGACTAAGGTCTCCAGATCTGCTAAAATTCAGGAATGAGCAGTAAGGATGAAGGCTGATAGAGTAAGAGGATGGCTGGAAAAGCACACAAGAGCAAGGCCTAGTTCAGGGTCAAGAGGCCTTTTCTACCAGGCATCACCTTTGACACAGACTACATCAAAACTTTGTCATTTTCTCCTGCTCAGGACTGCCTCATTCATTCTTCAAAATGTAGCTCAAGTGATATAGCACTTGCCTAGCCAGCTCAAAGTCCCAGGTTCAATCCCCACAAAATATAAGCAGACAAAAAGCAAACAAATAAATAACAATGTCAACATCTTCAAAAAATTCAGAAATTTTGAAAAATTTAGGGTCACTATAGAAAGCAAAAGAATATCCACGACTTGTGTGTGCCTTCTGGACCTGTTATAGAGACAGAAAGCTCTAGTGTTTTCATTTTTTGCTTTTCTCTACCCTCTTATACCTCAATTTTCTTTCCAGATTTTCGTCTTTCCACATGTTCTTCCGTATTGATTGTTTTGTCTATGAATGTTTCCTTGGAAAACCTCCCTTCTCCTCTTTCTCCTCCTAGTTTCCTCTTTCACTATTCCTTTCCTTTCTCCTCCTCTTCCTCCTCCTCCTCCTCCTCTTCCTCCTCCTCTTCTTCTTCCTCCTCCTCCTCCTTCTTTCTTTCCCTCTCCATCTCTCTCTTTTCCCTCTTGTGTGTGTGTGTTTAGGAGTTGAACATAAGGACATAAGGTTCCTACATGCTAAGCATTCACTGCTGAATTAAAGACTCCAGCCTTTTAAGATGGCCAGAATGGAATTGTCTTTGAAGTAATAAGAATGAAACTTTTCTTCTGTTACAAATTGAAGCTAAGGAGAATGATTGGACTTTTAGGCTAACTGCCTCAGACCTAAAGGTCAGCTCTTCACTCCGTCTCACTCCCTCTCAAATGTGGTTTTTACTGTTGACAACTAACATTTTTCACTGAAGAGAGCAACAATAGTGTTTATCTGGAGAACAATTACTGTTTTGCTTTCTTTATGATTCAATAATAGTCTTTCATGGTTGAGGCTGTTTAAAGAAAATTTCTTTGCTCAGTTGACTTGAAACAAAACTAGCAAACATCATATACACCAGAAACAGTAAATATCAAATGGCATGAAAATGCAGTGGCCTTGGGATTACATAATACATATAGATTCATGAAATATCAATTAAATGAATTCAAAGAAAGCTTGCTCACAGTGACCTATGCAAATGAACAAACTCAAGCAAATGATAAAACAGGGTGCTAGGCAAAGGAATGTCTACCTACCCACAAACCATCCGTCATCACACTTTTCCATTACATCAATGACGTCACTTTCTCTGAGTTCCAACTCATCTGCATTCCTAGGGGTATAGTTATATAGAGCCTGAAACCTTAAACGGGACAAATGGGTGTGTTTAATTTTGTTTTACATCTTTGCAAAATTACAGAAGACTATACAATATTCGTTTTTCTTTCTGATTAATATATTAGATAGTAGATATAAAAATAATGAAGACTACAATATTAATGAATTGGCTTAAACATTTTAACATTTGTAGATTAGAACTTCAGTTCAATTGTTCAATCATGTAATGTCTCTAATTCAGACACAGAGTATAAAATAGGCAATACATGTGTTATCTAGCTATATTAAGAAGAAATTGCAGTTGTAATCAGCCACAATCACATGGAATTTTCAAATGACTTTAAATTGAGATGTATAAAATATCTCAAGTGTATAAAATATCTCAGATCTATGTCTTTTAAATCACTGTGTGGAATTGCTATAAGAAGAGAAGTTATGTTTTTTTTTTAATCAAGGGGATTCTTTAGAGGGGATTAGTCACTGTTTTAAGATTAGATACAATTCATCTATAAAACTGAGAGATATAGTTTATCCTAGGTTACCTCTAAGCCAGTATCAAAGTGTAGATTCTGGACATAAATACTTTTAAAAATTGGCCCTGGAAGAATTATGTTTGACTTAAAAATCTCCATGGAAAAAAGTTTTTATATGCAGAAGAATTACCAATCCAGTGTTACCATTTTATTCTCTCTGTGACAGGCATTCTGATGATCTTGATAACTAATGATTTCAAAGTTTGAATTCATGGTAAAAATAATATTTTATTTATTATAATCGATTAAAAATAATATTAACATGGACTGGCATTTTGGAAAGTGAAGACAGAAATGATAACCATTAAGGTCAGGAAGAATTTGGCTTGCAGTTTATATGAAAACTTCACAAATATTTAGTAAACATTTGGTAGTGTACTCATGTGCATAGATATAAATCAGTGACAATTTGAGTAACATCGGTAGCACTTTGATTTGCTTGGGCCACCTTTAAAAACTTGATCATACTGAATTCTGTTCAAGAACAAGAATGATTTATTTATAATTACTTTATTGAGCCAGAAAAAATCTTATTTTGGTAGAATCAAACTATTCTCCCACTCGGACTCAAAAATTTTGCTATGAGTATAAAATGCTGATCCACTGGCCTTTCTCTTTGTTCCTGAACTTTCTCATATGGGTGGATGTGAATAAAGTAGAATGAGCTGGTTAGAGCCAGAAGTCTCACACCCTTGAGTAAAAGAGCATAATCTTCCCTTTTCTACAAAAGCCTGGAGTTTCAACCCTAGACATCGCTTCTCTGTAAATACTTTGTCCTTCTAGTAAACTATTTTAGCTATTTATGTTCTTTTGAGTTTAGTCTTCTGACGTCCTTTGTTGGCAGAAGATTCTGATTGTGGCCATGGTACAGAAGGCCAGAATCCCAGAGAAATGCTGAAACAGATCAGCAGTACTGGATGTGGATGGGCTTGAGGCCAGCCTTAAGGGGATAATGAGATTATCTTGTTGCTTATGCTAATTTGGTTTTGAGGCCAGTCAGGTGAAGGAATGGTGTCTTTTGTATCTTCATGGGAAAAGTGAATAGCCCCCTTCTTGCTCTCACACTGGAAGGAGGTGGTTATACCTGGGCTGCTATTTAGATGGATTTACACCTTGTCTTTTTAGCTTTTTAGCTTTCACCCAGGCCCATCTCCAGCCAATTACTGAGACAGGACTATTTAAGGCACAAACCCCAGCTGCTTCAAGAATCTCAAGGTCCCTTCCCAGAGCGAACAAATCAAAATTGGCCTGGACTCCTACTTCACTTTTGTATTATGAAAGTCAGCATGCTTGTCAAGTTCACTTACCACTCTGGTTTAGTTAAAACATACAGAAAAAGAGTTTTATGGAAACATCAACAAATCTTCTACCATTTCTTCCTACCTCTGCTGGCTTTCAAAATCAGTACTACATGGCAGGAAATGCTGAATGGCAATGAAAAACAATGCTCTTTTGAAAAATGTGTTGGTAAAATGAACAACAGTGCTGGTGGTCAGGATGGCTCCCAAAAGAAATTTGCCTTTTAGCTAGGAAATGATGAGCCAAGCTGGAAACTAAAACATCACCTGTTTCTAGGCCATAACGTCCCCAAACTGAATTACAGCAACATAAGATTATGTTTTTGTTTTTGCTTCAAAAACCTAGTTTTTAAAGAACAGAATTAAGTAACAACCCATCATCCCTTTAATTGAGGTTGTAATCAAGCAGGAAGTTTAGCTAAGTATGGTGGAATACACTTATAATCCCAGCTTAGCATTTAGGAGATAGAGACAGGATAATCTTGAATTAGAGGCTGACCTGGGCTATATGTTTGGACGCTGTCTCCAAAAAGAGCAACTTTTTATCAATGTTTTACAATATCCAAAGTAGGACTTCCAACATGTTTCTTCTCCCTGCTGTGGGCTGTGTGCTTTCACAATAGGTGAATGACCACAGTTATACGTGATATAAAACAGGGTAATGATACAATGTATCATCCCTGAATTTCTCAAAAATGCTTTATTAGAACATGTTGATAATGAGAGGAACTTAAAATCAGAAGTGGAATTTGTATTTGGGTATGTTTTCATGATTATTGTTAGCATAAATAAGAGACACTTTAGCAAGCCATGTTTAAATAAGGGTTTTCAACTATCTGAGATTTTAAATGAATATTACCTTTAACCTATTTGGTTCATGATAATGGACTCTTGTTCAATAAGAACACCTTCTGTGAGAGACAGTCTCCAAGAAGGATGGATTTTCTAAAGAGTCTGATTTTAAGCCTGAGGAACAAGGGGTCTTTATGCTGCTAAAGACGCCAGGTCACAGGCTAGAACAATCTTTTGTCAGGTGATCAGCGCTTGGGTAGAAGGCTAGATAGAGGCAGGATGTCTCCAGGATGTAGGGCCAAGCTTAGGTCCACAATGGGTCCTCCATGTGTCTAGTTACAGATTCAAAATAGGCCAACCGGAAGGTGAATATCCACTTGTGAATTACCACAGGTGAATATCTCTTGTGGTTAAAGACACACACACAAAAGAATCTTAAAGACAAGACCACCTTCAGGTTGATTTAAGTTGTATGGCAGGAAGTAGAGGGAATTTGAAAGGGAAGTCTATTAAGTTGTTTTCCTGGTGCTGCAGAAGTAATATGTAACGGAATACTTCCCCTCCCTCCTCTCTCTCCCACCCCTGCCCCCCCTCTCTGTGTAGGGGGTACTAGGGAACCCAGGTCCTTATACATGTAAAGTAAATGCTCTACCATTGAGATAGATCTCCAGTGTTTTAATACTGGCATTTTCAAAAGAGACTTAAAAGCATGAAACATTGGCATTATGTCATTGAAGCAGACTTTATGTCTACTTTCAAAGCAGTCAAGGGTCGCTTTGTTTGCTCTTAATAAAACGATGCTGGGACATGTTTTGCAACTTTATAGCTGTAGTTAGTAATTAGATAGCCAGTGGAATGGGGGAAGAGACATTTATACATATTAGGGATGACTGCCCCATTGGAAGGATTTCTTAGGGCATCAGTTAAAACCTTTTCTTTGTTCTTTTAAACATTAGCTTTAGATTTCAGCTATAAAAGATGGACTATTGCAATTTCTCTTAAGAGCACTCATATTAGTTATTTTGAACTCTCCTGCTTGCTAACTTATCTCCTCCTGAGTTGGCATATCCCTTGACCATTTTATGAGTTGAGGTCTAGTCTTGAGTTTAGAAGACAAGAAGAATACTTACGGTTCCCCCCCACCTTGAATGTTTTCATGAGTGAACACAGGGCGCTGAGGCTGAAATGAAATGATTTTAGCAATGTAATCAATGCTTAAATTGGTACAAATTAATAGATAGTTTGGATAATGTCATGGGTACTTTTCTTGACATTTACTATTTCCTGTTGTAAAAAACCAAGAGGAAGAAGAAAAGAAAACCACCATATAAAGGGCTTCTGCTGGATTAATAGTTAAAATATTAAGATATTTTGAAGGATGCTTTAAAATGGCCAAGGTTCAATTTTTTTGAACACATTCACAATTGAGTATTCTCTAGCATTTAGGAAAAGCGGAGGTTTAGTCCCATTGATTTTTCCAAGGTCAGGAATACGGCAAGAACATGTACAGCACTGAAATAGGGAGGATGGAGACCTTCATTCAATCAGATTTTCCAGCTTTGTCTCAGACAAGCAGAAAATAAGCCACATTTAGCTTAACAGCAAAATATCCACATTCACTCTAAACTTTTTGCCACAGACAACATTTTCACATACGGTACATATGAAAAATAGCCAGAGGCAGACATCCCATGCTACATTTGAATTAACATTCTCTGTCCTCAGTGTGGAGAATGCACATGCATTTTTTTTTTAAAAGAGTAAACAGAGAAATTTAACTAGAATGAAACAAACAATATCCAGGTAACATGTAACATTTTACCTTAGAAGAGAAATATTGGTAGAAATTTCCAGTGCACTGAACTCTCAAGAGAGTTTCCTTTCTTTTTAAACTAAGCATCAAGACCAGTATCTGTAATAGATACTTATAATATTGGAAATGACAAGCCTTCATATCCCATACAGCTACACAAATACTTGAATGAATGAAAGTTACCACATTTGTTGAATACGTAAACTTGGTGTAATTAGTATTTGACTGTGTGTTACCTTTTAGGAAGAGAAATGCATACTTTATTCACAACACATTTCAAAAGCATTCTCTTCTCAATAATAGTTGCATGGTGAAATAATAAAATCAATTTTTGCATGATGATTATATACATGGCTTTTTATTGTTTTTATTTGTGGGTTTATGTTTTTGTGAGTCGTGGAGCCTGAACTCTGGGCCAGGGCACTGTCGCTCAGCTCTTCTCAATGCTAGCACTCTACCACTTGAGTCTCAGCCACTTCTGGCTTTTTCTGCTTATGTGGTGCTGAAGAATCGAACCCAGGGCCTCCTGCATGCAAGGCAAGCACTCTATCACTGAGCCACCTTCCCAGCCCCAAATACGTGGCTTTTTAATGACATTAGATTATGTTCTTAGACATCAGGCTCAGGTCTTGGGCTTCCATCATTATGAGAGCATTACGGGAGACCGGGAAGTTTTCCTGCAAATTGTTTATAGCAACCCCATTGTTCCAAGCTTGAATGGGGAACTCTTAAGACTATCTTTAGTCTGATACTATTATCTACTGCTTTCCTAAATCCTTTCTACCCATACTACTATTAATTGGAAGCATTTATTAACAACATTATTAGAAATTTTACCCAATAGTCTATGTAAAGAATATATCAATGTAAAACTAAAGTTACTGGCCACATGGCTACCTCAAAATAGTGACAAAATTTATGCCTATAAGGCAGTATAAAATTACTAATAGTAATTAAATTGATCAAGCTAGATTATTAAAATATAAGGCATTAAATATATTATTTTAAGAACCAGTAAGATTAAATTACCATCCAGATATTTGAGATTATTTAGTCCAATATATTACCAAATCAAATTTAAATTTATAAAAAGAAGCAACTAAGTTATTCAGAAACATATATATGTATTCTCTATACCTCTACATGATATAGATAAGCTATAGATATGAAACTTTCACATGGCACAGTTGTATATATTAATTGCTATTAATAGCATGTTACATTATTTCATAATTTCTTGGTTTTCTTATTTTAAATTACTTCACAGCAATGTTCACTTGCATATGTTTCTATATACTACAAGTAAACTTTTAGCTCTGTTTTTTTCTGAAGTTACAATTGGGCTAATATTTTTACTCTAATATAGGCAATGATATTTTAAACATTCTATCCAGAGAGCAGTTTCTTTCCTTCAAATTTTCCTTGGAACACATTCAAAGAGTATGCATTAGAGTTGCATGATGTTGAAAATTCTCTTGTTAATCAAAAATAAATATAAAAGAAACTTTAGAAAAATCTAATTTCCTACATTTCAAGTGACAATCAAAAGGATGACAGTTGTCTCAAAAATAATCACAAGTTGGACACTGGTGGCTCACACCTGTATTCCTAGCTATACAGGAGGCTTTGATCTGAGGATTGTTGTTCGAAGCCAACCGTGGGCAGAGTCTCTGAGACTCTTATCTCCAATTACCCACTAGAAAAATGGGAAGTGGTGCTGCTGCTCAAAGTGGTAGAGCACTAGCCTTGAGAAAGCAAGCTTAAGGATAGCACCCAGGCCCCGAGTTCAAGCCCCACAACTGAAAAATCACAGCATTATCTGTGGTGCATAGCATCATTTGTTATAAGAAAATATGATCTGCTCTTTTAATGAAGAGAGAAAATATTTTGTTAAATACATGCTTATTTCCATATATTTAAATCATTCTAATATGTTTTAAATAGA
Organism: Dipodomys ordii; assembly: GCF_000151885.1. Classification (NCBI taxonomy): domain Eukaryota; kingdom Metazoa; phylum Chordata; class Mammalia; order Rodentia; family Heteromyidae; genus Dipodomys; species Dipodomys ordii. The sequence goes on from NW_012267220.1 coordinate 16,031,433, forward strand.
GTAATAATTGAAGTGTGTGTGTGTGTGTGTGTGTGTGTGTGTCCTGGGTCTTGAACTCAGGGTCTGGACATTGGTCAGTGAGCTTCTTTTGCTGAAAGCTAGCACTCTACCACTTGAGCCACAGCTTTATTTTCAGCTTTTTTGATAGTTTTCTTTTTAATTGGAGATAAGAGTTTTATGGACTTTCTGTATGAACTAGCTTCAAACCAAGTCAGATCTCAGCTTCCTGAATAGCTCAATTTGAAGCTTTTATACATGATATATAGTGTTTGATAAAACAGGCTGGCCTTACATTAAAATATATCACTTTGACTGTTCATGAATGTAAAACAGTGTACTTTTAGTCTGTATCTCCCCTTTTACTTAGCATCACTGTAATGCAATCTATTCAATTCACTCTACTTTCCCAATCATTTAAATGAATTGTCCCTTTACCAATACTGGGCTATTACTTAAGTGGGTAGCTCCCTAAATTCCACAGCTCCCTTCATGTCAACTTGTGTTCCTGGGCGTGTCAGACAATAATATCCTTACTTTTCGTCATCTTTCCCAATATTCTTCTCCTCCCTTCCTATCCTTCAAAACATCTTGTTTCCATCTAAATAATCACCTTTTTTACACAGCTTACTTTTCAGTCCAGAATGAATCACAGTTTTCTTTAACAAGGAAGTTTCAAAGCTTGCCTAGCACAGCCATTGCCCTCGTGTTAACAGATAACTAGAAACTAGTTTGGAAGAGACTTACTTAATCACAGTCAAATTAATTTATTTTAAAAGCATCTGAACAATAGAAGAGCAAGTAGAGCTAGTAGTTATTTGTGAGGGCATATTTCTATCTATCTTCCTGTCTTGAGCATTGTCTTACAGTTGAATGCATCCCAGCTTCCTTATCTCTACCATCAATGAGCTGGAAAAAAAAACCTATGATTTCTCTTTCTCTCCTCAGGAAACCCATAAAGAAATCCACAGGTTTTCAGACATTTTCCCTCTGCTGTGTGAAGGTGTCTCTCATTACCTTATATGTTCATTTGTTAGACAGCTGTTATAACTGATGCTCATTGGTTAATTCTTACATGTCCTCATCATATGGAAATTATAAGATAATAATTCAACACTATATTTCAGATTAATATACCAGAACTAAAATATATTGGATACTTTCTTCATATTACAAATAACTTTTAGAAAGGATAGTGTTTTTAAACACTCTATTGAGTAGAATATTTTTAGGATGTAATAGATGGCCTAGCTTGTTTAAAATCAGCATCTTTGTTTTGTCTCTAAGGCCAGTATTTCTGTTTGTTTTGTCTCTAAGGCCAGTATTTCTGTTCTGTATGGTTATTCAAGCAAACTATCTCAGGAGAGGAGCTTTTGTCCTGTCTTCCCAGGTTGAAACTCTCAGCAGTTATCCTAAGACTGGCACCGTGTCTTTACTCTGTTGCCACCTAGTGGTGACTAGTAGTAACAACAAGTTAAAAGTTGTTTTTGCCTTTGGTTAAGTCTGGCCAAATTTTAATTCTGAAAGGATATTTTAAAGACCACAATAATGTGAGAAGACAATCATTTATTTCTCTGTCTATGTTCTTTCCATCCCGGGTTTGAAGTTTTTGAGGAGGTATTAATTGTTAGCCAGGAATATTTTTGTCCTATGTTCATTTCTATTTTAGCTATCTGCTCAGGCATTTCTATTACTCATAACTTCTTAGCAGTTCTGAGATAAATATAGAACAATATACATCTGTGACATTCAGAGAGGCTTACTTGAACTGTGAGCTTAAGAAAATAGTTTTCAAGTTAACACATTGCTATCACTGTGTTGGAAATTTTGAGCAAGAATTGTATCATATTTCCTTGATGAGTCTTAAGAACACAATTAAACTATTAAACTTAGAAAAATCCAATGAAATAGAATTCTATTTGCATGGCATCTTTAATATTTATTTTTTGAATCTTTTGTTTTTTTAGCGTGTCTGGTTTTTAGGTATCATACAATAATCATACAAAAATTATGGGTTTTTTATGGTATACATAATATTTTTTAGTACTGTCAAAATGGATGCATAGAGACAGGTTCCAAACACATGCTAATTTTCAAAGCCAGGATTATTTGTGAGTCACTGAAGGCTTGTTTGAGATCTATTATCTTAGCTTTAGTAGAGCACACACTTCCTAGAGGGGGAGACATAGTTGTCTGACAGCCATCTATTAGGTTTCTGCAAAGATATCTCTGAAAGATTAGCCATGTCTTATATTCAATAATTCTTAAATAAGGCTAAATAGTTACTTTACATACTAATGTAAAAAAATTGAACTCATTAAAAGCTCAGAGTCAAGGTTTTTTTGTTTTTGTTTTTTTGGTCAGTCATAGGGCTTGAACTCAGAGCCTGGAAATGGTCCCTGAGCTATTTCCCTCAAAGCTAGCACTTTACCACTTTGAGCCACAGCACCACTTCTGGTTTTCTGGTGGTTAATAGGAGGTAAGAGTCTCATGGACTTTTCTGCCTGGGTTACCTTTGAACCTCGATCCTCAGATCTGAGTCTCCTGAGTAGCTAGAATTACAGGCATGAGCTATCAGTGCCAGGCAGAACTAAGGTTCTTAAGGCTACTTTTTTTTTTTTTTTTCAGAGAGTGTTTGTTGAAGTACTGGTCAACCGGAGTTAAATGATGCTAATAACAGCACTATGTTTATAGGGTTATTTTTCTTTTTTGATTATGAAGGTAGAGCACAACCTTGCATAAGTTGAAAGAAAAATAGAGTGTTTATGGTCCACACAAACATATGTCATCTAATGTAGAAATTCATGGTGTAAAATGATGGCAAAGAAAGAATTTAGGATGATCTCAGAGAATTATGGGAATCTATGAGTAAGTTCTAATGATTTTGGAAAAGGCTTTGTTTTTGTGTTCACTTTGAAGGCTGTTCATAGAGTCTAAAAACTCTACCAATCCACATTCCTCTCTTTCTCTACGGCAACAGGAGGAGTTGTTTCAACAACTCCTGATTTTTGTTGTAAAAATCACAAGATGGCATAGGCACTGAACAGTATCGACATTTAGAAACTAAGAAAGGAAGATTTAAACATTAAGCTTTTGAGGATTTGAAATGTAGAGCCATCAGCTGTGAGATAAACCTATTACAGCTAAATCAAGGTCCATTAAAATAGAGACGGCGACTGAAATCCTGACCTAGGAAAATCCCCAAATTCCTTGCCTGCATTCCTCAGACTCCATTGGCTGTAAACCTCGGTAGATATTAAAGAGCTGTGCAGCTAAAGAAAAAGCAGTTTGGAATTGAAAGCAGTCAAATCAGGAGCCCGTGTGTTTGGGATGAAAGGGACACTGGGTGAGTGAATCACATATTACCAGAGCAACAAAATATTGTGAAATAAGAATCATGGATTAAAAAAAACAAACAAATTGAATGACATTGAAGCCAACACATAGATTCATTCAGTGTATGATTAGCAACATTTTTGTTATTTGTAGTAAAAAAAAAAAAACTGACTCGAAAGCACTGAGTTAGTCTACCAACATGAGGCAGTTGTAGAAAACACAATCTGTTCTTGCTGGTGTACTGGTGAATGTGACCATGGTGGTTTTTCTTTTCCTTTTTCTTTCTTTCTTTCTTTCTTTCTTTCTTTCTTTCTTTCTTTCTTTCTTTCTTTCTTTCTTTCTTTCTTTCTTCCTTCTTTTCTTTCTTTCTTTCTTTCTTTCTTTCTTTCTTTCTTTCTTTCTCTCTCTCTCTCTCTTTCTTTCTCTCTCTCTTTTTCTTTCTTTCTTTCTTCCTTTCTTTCTCTCTTTCTTTCTGTCTCTGTCTCTCTCTCTCTTTGCATTTAGGAAAACTCAACACTCAGTAGGGAAGCACACAATCCAAAGACTTAGGATCTGATTTTATATCTCATAGCCTCCTGAGCACCTCTATCAAGGGAATCTACCATTTGACGTTACTGCTAGCTGCAAGCAAAGGAACTAGCCCACAGACAGAGAGGGTAGCCAGGATGATTGCGACAAGATGGGGGTGTCTGACCCTACCCTGTTTAGTGGCGAGCCGCAGGACCTCTTAGACATCACTGGGCTGAGAGGAGGTTTACCCAGGACAAATAACTCCTGTTTTAAATCAGCCTGGAAAAGCCGTAAGAAGTTAGTTAGATCTCATCTTCATGATGCAATCTTTAGGAAGGTTCTTTCTGGCACTCTGTTTTCCATGCACACACAGCATGCCAAAGTTAGGACAGGGCAGGAAGAAGTCTGCACACAGCTCTCCTGGCTCCTCCATATAGCTTCCAACTGCCAAGGATGGGCTACTGCTTTGATAAGGGACTCAGAGGCAGAGTGAAGAAAGGTTTATAGAAGGAAGCTGGCAGGCTAGAGTTACTGGATGCCATGTGCCTGGCTAAGAACATATATAAGAAATGTTCTATATTTAGCAGAAGCCATAACCATTGGGTTCAAAACTGACGTTTTTCTTTGTGTGTACTGATTAGACAAAGTGGGATTGAGATTAAACAAAAAACAAATTTAGTACCCATGAAATTTCATGGAAAGTATTAGACTGTTGTTAAGGGCAAAAGTGTCTACCAAAATACATAAGGAAAAATAAAAACCATAAAGATTCTTTTTGGAAAAATGGTGGACTATAAATACTCATTTCTGTCCTACCGACAAATTTGATTCTTTTGGTGTTTTTTTAAAAGTAAATTCTTTTTTTAATACATCAAATTAGCTAATCTTCATATAAGTTTTTAGTAGTGGACAGTATCTAGCAACATTGTATCCTGTAGTTAATTTGGTTTAAGAGATGTTTAGTAAGACTAAATAATTTTTATTAAAAACATGTGGCTTTCTTAATTCTCATTTAGGCAAAATTTAGTAATCATTAGAAATTTTTGACTTATATCTTTAATCTCTTAAGATAAAACACATGTGGCTTGTTTGCTTAAAGGTCCTGGCAGAGAATTCTTAATGTTCTCCTGTTTTCTTCAGTAATGGGGGCAAGGGTGCTAGTTGACTCAAACCCATTCTATATGAAGACACATTTCCTGTTCTCTTTGTTCCTGGATATGCTCAAGTACTATATTTTGAATGTTGGGATAGAAGTAATTTCTTGGAATCTTCTGTATTTCCTGATGTCTTTGAAGTCATCATACCTCTCTAGGGTACTTTATAGTATATGCAAGAGACACATATTTCTACCTTATTTTTAGTTTACTGCAAACACAACTACTTCACTTTTGACTAATGCAGAGTTCCTATAACTATCAAGGGTCATAGATAAAAGGCAAAGGATGGACAATAATAGCTAAAAGGATCATATGATTATACTAGAAAGAATCAGGGCTTAATTATTTTTGAGTACCAGTTCTGGGGCTTGAACCTAGGACTTAGGTGCTGTCCTTGAGCTTCTTTTGCTCAAGGCTAGCACTTGAGCCACAGTGCCTCTTCTGGCTTTTACTGAGTAGTTTATTGGAGACAAGAGTCTCAGGAACTTTCCTGCGCCAGCTGACTCTTTGAACCAGGATTCTCAGATTTCAGCCTCCTGAATAGCTAGGATTACAGGTGTGAGCTACCAGGGCCCAGCTGGGCTTAACTTTCTTTTAGGAAAGTGGTCAAAGGCACCAACCTTTTGATGTAATTGCTTAAGGGTGATGAGACTTCCTCATAGAATCACAAGAGCTGAGTTTCTAGGAAGAAATCCAAGTTGAGCCTACAACCAACAAGTCTCTTTTCTATAAAGTATTCTGTAACATGGAGAAAGATCTGAGATTCACAGTAAGTTTTATGGTGAAAATGTTATTTTAAAAACAGATAATGAAAAAGTCAGGGGAGCTGAATGAATAGAGGAATAGTGGGAGAATGTCGTTACAATATTCAATGTGTACCTGTGGAAATGGAACTTGAAACATTGAGGGAAATGGGTAGGGTTGGGAGAGATGGAGGAGGCGCCATTGATCAAGATGTATTGTAGCCAAAGCTGATATGTTGAATTGAAACTCCTCAGTACAACTATTTAAAGATCAAAGTATAATAAAAAATAAAAGACTAGGGAAAGTATTGACTATATGCCAAGCCTACAATCTGTTTATCTTTTAAGCAGTCTGTAATCCACAAAGCAGTGGTAAATGAGTAGCAGCAAATTTTGCTCTTATGGAAGAATTTTGGATCGCAGATGCAATTAAAAATGCAGTGGGAAATTAAAGCAACATTTATTGCCAAACATGAGAAAAGAGTTTGTTTTTGTGGAACTTACTATTTTGTGTAGTTATTAAAACATTCTTGTGAAATATAGTTATTGTGAATACCTACATTCCATCATATCATTCTGGATATAATTGAAATGAGCCTGGCTTTTGTAGCATAATGAACTTCTAAATCCTAGGTTTTCATTGATACTGAAATCTAAGCCCTCTATCTCTTTAAATGGGAGGACTAAGATTCCAGAGCTTTTTCTCATTTGTTGATTGAGCTTAAGGCACAAGAGGTAATAAGAAAAGGCAATGGGTAAATATGCTGGCCTTAAAAATAATACCACAGACTGGCAGGCAACAGTAACTCACACTTGTAACTCTACCTACTCAGGAGGCTGAGATCTGAGAATCATCAAAAGTCCTAAGACTCTTGTCTCCAATGAACCACCAAAAATGTTGGAAGTGGAACTGTGGCTCAAGTGGTAGAATGCTAGCGTTGAGTTAAGAAAACAAGCTCAGGGATAGTGCCCAGGCCCTGAATTCAAGCCCCAGGATCACACACACACACACACATACACACACACACACACACACACACACACACACACACACACACGAATAAAAACCCATAAAAGGGAAGGCAAATTCTTGTCATTATAAAATGAATTTATAGTAGTTCAATGAATTTATAATAGTTAAAATTTGGAGCAATTTTTCTTCCTGTTAAAAGAAAAATTCACTAAGCAAAGAGCAATTTAAAATATGTTGTTTTATCAGAAGTTTCCTCCACACTAGAGGTGAAGTCACAGACTGGCTGAAGTAGTGGAGGTATCAGAATGTTGAAGATCATATTAATGGCAATGCTCAGGTATCACACAGGTGTATCAGAATATGGAGACATTGCTGTATCAGAGCTTTATTCTTTCACTAATCTGTAGATGTTCTCATTTTCATGGTCAAAAATTAAATATGAGGATAAGTTACTATGTAAAGGCTATATCACCTTTTGTATAAAAGAGATCATTCTTGAAACCTTCTGCGATGAACTGATTCCACACTGTCAGTGTCATGATCTCTTTCCAAGGTTAATCATTCATTTTGTCTAAAACAACACTTTTTATTTTTAATTTTTTTTTTTTTTGGTCATGGGGCCTGAACTCTGGGCCTGGGCGCTGTCCCTCAGTTCTTCAGCTCAAGGCTAGCGCTCTACCACTTGAGCCACAGCGCCACTTCCGGCTTTTTTCTTTTTGCGTATGTGGTGCTGAGGAATCGAACCCAGGGCCTCAGGCATGCAAGACGAGCACTCTACCACTGAGCCACCTTCCCAGCCCCACTTTTTATTTTTAAATGATATCTTTTGGGAGACCAAAATACCAACATGGCACTAGCATAAAGGTGTTAGAGATGAAGACTCTGACAGTTGCTACCAACAAAACATCCTTCTTACATCCTTATTTTATTTACCTTGGGGGAAGAGCAAAACTTAAAATAGTCACTGTTAGACCATCCTGCTTTGCTACTCTTCTGCACCTGCTCAAGGTGGGAAATACATCCACTGTGGTATAACAGGAGACAGCAGACACAAGGCTGGTTTCTTTGAATGAGATGGTTCTCAAGCAGATTCTACCCTTCTTAAAATCCTGATGCTTACTTGTGATCATAATATAAATTTTACTTTGCTTTTCTCTTGAATGTGAGTAAGTATAGCTGTTTTGCAGATGTACCTTTTCAAGTGTTTTTTGGGGGCAGAGGCCATGTTAATGATGCTACAAGTTGTTAACCATCACTACATATTTTCTTAGATTTTGTAAGGAGGCACACATTGAAATGTACATCTCTACTGAAGTTCATTCAAAGACATGCAATAAACCACACTCAAGATGCAGTTACCTTTACTTTTGGTGAACTTATCTCCTGCTGATAAGAGTATTTAGGGAGGAGAGGAGGTGAGTAAGGCTGGGTGGGCTGAGAAAGTGCAGAGACCAAAGGAGGATGAAATGGAGGGGAGGAAAACAGACAGCTGGGGAAAGGTGTAGTCCTTGGATCTCCGGAAGAAAACGAAGGTGGCTTAAACATTGAGAAAAGACAAGATTTGAATACGTTTATGTCCAAAATGAGGATGCATGGCTTCTAGAGCATTTTCCCAACTTAACTAGTTTTAATGACACCAACCCTGGGAAATGACATTTCTGAAAGCACTTGCATTTGGGATTTGATTTGAAAAGTTAGTTTAATTTTGTTTGGATGTAGATGGCTGGACATAAGAATATCTGGATTGTACTTCTTCATGATATATTTATAGGAAGACACTTTCTAAATGTGAAGTAAATCAAGTAGCTAAAGCCCTAAAATGATTCTTTCTAGTCTGTTGGAAGCTGGCTACACACTGCTGAGTAGCTTATTAGACAGCTAGGGAAGTGATGTGTCACCATGCCTCGTTACACTATTCTTTCCTTAATTTTTTTGCGGGGAGGGTAGCACTGAAGTTTGATCTTAAGAACTTTTACTTGTTGTACCACTTTAATCATGCCATACTATTTTTGATGACTTGAGGGTCTCACTTTTTCCTTGGGTCAGCCAGGACTTTGATCCTGCATATCTGGGATAGCAGGTACTTATCACTGAGTCCAGCTTGAATCATTCTTTTTGTTTAATATTTTCAAGTAATTATATTCACTTTTAAAATCTGATGACATATATTTGAGAGAGCACTATTAATTTTTTTTTAAAGAAGAGGTTTATACATTAAAGTTTCAGAACATTTTCTTCCTTCTTTGGTTAAAACTATGGTTCAAGATACCTTGTTTGTAAGAGAAAGATTCAGGATCCAGTTCTTAAGCAATTATCAACTTGAATATAACGATCACTTCAGAAAAGTCAAATGGAGACTGAAATAGTATTTTTTCTCCTTTTCCTTATTTTCTTTATTTCCTTGTCCTTATTTTAAACATCTATTTATTTTTTGCAAGGTGTTTTCATATCAAAGGCATGCTGTGTATATGTGTTTTTTTCCCCCCTGGAGTTGAATTAATCTGTCTCTATAGTGGGGTAATAACATCTCTCACTCTCCAAGATTTAAAAATTAAAGATGGAAAACCCTGAGAATATTGTCTGGCAGTAAGAGTCAACCATCAGTTGTCATTATTAATATTAGAAAACTAGAAAAATTATGTAAATGAAAAAAAACTTGAAGTAGGAATTTATAGTCAGAAATAATGGGACAATGGCACTAGATATTTATGTCAATTTATCAAACTATAGTATGTTTTTATGTATCCCTCCACCCTCTGACTCACTCAATGCTTTCAGGCCTTGTAAGAAAATATGCTAAGGCAGTACCAAAACAGATGTTTATTACTATGGCTAACTAACTATCCTAGCTAATTGTAGTAAGGTCAGTTAGTTCTTTAGCAATTAGACACTATCTAAATACCGCATTGATATCTTTTGCTGTGTTGCTCTTTTCCTTTGGGACCCTAGTGTCTGTGGGTGTGCCTACCAGAGCTTTTAAGCAGCTGGGTTTCTCTTCTTCCTCCTCTTCAATTTGCAGCTTTGGTGTCACTTCTGCAGCCTCATAGTCACCCCACAAGGCTTCATGCTCTTCAGATTCTGGTTGCCATCTCTGGTATACAACCCCCTCACAGATTTCCTCCTCTTCCTCTCCAATGGCAGGGAGGGTGACAGGCAAGGCACGCACACTGCTGCATGCAGAGGCCACAAATTTATCACCCAGGACTTCAAGAGCCTTTTTAGGGTCTGAAAAGCACCTCCTCAGTTTTTTCAAATGTACCAGCTTGTTTTGCGTGGTCGTTGTAGGATCCTGCAGTGGTGCTGTATGGTAGGGCCTGGCTGCACGTGAGGTCACACTTGAGTTGGGGAGGGACAAGAGAGAGTAAGATGACTCCAAAGGTAAGGGTGCTGGCGGCAGTGGGAGGGGTGCTGAGGGCTCCTCCTCGATTTCAAGGACGGTGTCGTTTAGGGTATTTGGTTTGGCTTGATCAGCTGCTAAGATTAAGGCACTAAATTTCTCTAATTCATCCAAGAAGTTGTCCAGAAAAGAAGCGGTGGTTGGGGCCACAGAGTTTGTTGGTGGACACCTGTCAGTCAGAGACAGTCCTTCCTGATTAACACCCTGAGGAGAATTAATGTCAGAGCCAGGTGGAGCTTTGGATATAAGAGGAGGGGATGGTTCACTGGAAGCCAACTTAGAAATGAGCAGGGACCATGAAATTAAACACAATAAACAAAGAAAAAGAACAATCAAGCATGAAAATGCAGAGAGAGAAATGCAGAGAAAGTATGGCATTGAATCGAATAATCATTTGGTATAACACAGATTTGAAGACATGTAGAAGAAATCTAAGTTTGAAGGTATTTTATTGAGATTCAAATATATAACATCACTTATGCTAATTAAAAATGTACACAATGAAACTTGACTAGCTCTGAAGTGGTCTTAGGTATCAGATGAGAAGATACTACCAGGACAGTGAAATCTTAAGAGATTTAATTGTCCATCTCGTACACGAAGGATAGTGTAGGTTTCCAGATATTGGGTCAGTTCAAATGTTTTTTAAGTGTGTTAATGTAGAAAGAAACCCAACAGGAAAGCTTTCCTTGGTCCCTGAGTTTATTTACTGTTTTCCCTTTCTGAAACAGTGCCCATTCTTTGAACTTTCAAATCTTCTCATTTATGTCTGTGAGATGATAATAACACATGGAATAAATATTGTATACATGAACATATTTCTATCTAGGTAAGTTCATGACTACAATGAAACAATGTCCATAACTACTGCTTCAAAGTTCAATACTTCCACAGAAAGAGGGAATAAGAGTAACCTGCAAAGACTCTGGTTCTTTCTCAAAGTTTCGACTGTTATTGCAAACTTGAGGAGTATAATTTCTGAAGATTAATCTCCTAAAGTGAAACATACTCCTGTATACCTTAGTATTAGTGATGTATTTTGGAATGCTTTAAACAAAACAGTAAAAGGCAAATTTTTATACAAACTCATGAAAACTAATTCTAGTAACTTATCTTGCTCCTTTCTTGCTTTCTTTTTCCTTCCTTCTTTTCCCTCTCCCTCCCTCTCTCCCTCTTTCTTCTTTCTTTCTCTCTTTCCCTTCCTTCCTTCCTTCCTTTCTTTTCTTTCCTGGTTTAAGGTTCTTTCTCAGATTGCTTGTTCACAGATGGTGCTCCTCCATTTGAACCGTATCAACAGTTTGACAGTTTGCTGATTAATTGGAGATGCAGTCTCTCAGACTTTCCTCCAGGAATGGCTTTGAACCATAGCAATGGTGTTGTTTAATATTTCAAAAAAAAGAAAGAAGAAATAGAATACCATGGTCATGGGGTTGTATGAATGGCGTAAGACTAAAGTGAGCATCTCAAGAGAAGATTCAGAACCTGAGGCTGCTTAACACCTGATACAAAGTGAGACTGCATGTGAGCTTTGGGACTACTAAGTCCTGAAGATACTGAACTATTCACTGAGATATAAATCATCTGCATCTCATTTCAGTCTATAGAATTTCTTCTACTGGCTAAAGTTCTGTTTTATGAATTTTGTTATACAAAAAAGTTAGATTTGATTTTAATTATTTGATTTTGAAATTCACTTTTTGCTTCCTCTCACAGACAGCAATAATATGAATGAGAAAGAAAGACCTGTAAAGTCCACTGTCATTGCTATTCAGTATTGCTATTGCTCTTTACCTCTTCTACTATATCCATTAACCCCAGTGTCACCAATATACAGCTTAGCAGGTTAACAGTGCTTCATTTGATCATGGATTTGATTATCCTCAAAGTCAAATCTAGTATTGGGGAGTACTTATACCACCACAATATACCCATAATACCACAGTTATACAATTACCTTGTCTTCCAAAGCATAAGAAGTGGATTCTATTGTACTAAAAGGAGAAATAATACTAGCTTACATTTCAGTCTTCCCTAAAATTCTGATAACATGCCAAGAAACATGCAAGTGTTTTAAAGGGATGTTAAAAACCATTAGTGAGCTCTTCCCTATTTGAAAGTATCAGTCATGAAATAGGACATGTTCAGGGCAATAGCACTGAGAAATTTCCTTTCACTAAGCAAATGACACTGCAGCATGATTTCTAGTTGGACTGAAACCAGTAAGCATTTTTCTCAAATTTGTGGACATAAATTTTTAACTTATTTTTTCTTTTCAGTGAGATTAAAACACTAATTAGTTACTAATGAAATCTATACCTTCTTATGTTTAAAACCTGGTATGCTAAGAAAAACTGAAAATATATTTAAACCACATTTGAAATCAAGATAAAACATTGTGTTCTAAATGATTATATTGTCATTGTTAATTAGGCTACATGGTTCTTAATGCTAAGTAATCCCTTGTTTAAACAACTTCCTGACATTTTATAAGAGCTTAGTCACTTGATTTATCTGGCAGGTCTTTTAAGATAGCTGGGTGATGGGTAAGACACATATATGCCTGAGGATTCTTATCTTTTCTCTATCAATAGGAATTATTGCAGAAGGATATTGATCTCAAAATGCAAATAGCTCAATAAAGATATATTTACTGGTAAATACTTAAGTATATTTACTGGTAAATATATTTACTGGTAAGAAGATTTTACAGAACTTTACAATAATCAAATAAAATCAGATAGTATGAGACTTTCATTATCTAATGCTGGATGATTGAGGCTAATTACTCCCATCCAAATCTCTGTCTTCAAAGAGGATCAGAATAAATAAAATACCTAGACTTAGCTCATTTAATGGAAAAGCACCTCTCTTAAGATCGATTTGTAGATCATTTAACTTATGTAAAAATTCTTCTAAGATTCATCTTTCAGGAGTGATTTCCATTACCTAGATGCTATCTGGAAATGATCTGGGACAGGAAAGTACTTGCTAGCTGGAGGTGCATTATTTTTACATCTCTCAGCATGGATGTTACAAACAACTACTATACTATGCAAATTATTAAACTATGTATCTCAGAGATGTTTTGAGATGTTGGGAAGTAATTCATTGGGAATTTTAATTTTTATGCTATGAAGTTAGTGAGGAGAAGGCAATTACTAAGTACTCTTTATAAAAAATAGAATTCAACAGAAAAATAGAAGAAATATACATAGTGAAAAAAGGATAGATTTTTCTAGTAAGCAAATTCAAAAAGAAAATCCCCTTTTAAGTTACATCTTGAAGAAAATAACCATCTTTAGTTACTAGTTCACGTGAAACAGTAGAATTGATAGTTCTGAAACAAATGAAATAAGACTGAAAACTTCCAATATGCACATTTTCATTCAAACTAATAAATAAGTGGAATTAAAGATACAATTTAAATGTTGAGTTCTTGCAAAAGATTCCCAAGACTTCTGTAGAATTTTGTCAATAACCATGTGTTTTTGAGCTACATCATTTTGGAAAATATATTATATGTTCATATATATGTGCATATATGCATATACTTATATATGCATATATATACATAATGTATAGACATGTTATTTGCATGTGTCCACATATATATTTGTATAATTTGTAACCATATCTATGCAGGTACATAATTACCTTATTTATACATTGTGACACAAATAATCAACTTTCAGAAATAAAATTGTTTTCTAAAATATATATACACAGAAATATATGTAATGTGCAAGCTGATGACACTGATGTTTTCTTTACCTCTTTCAGTTTTTTAAACTTGATAATGGAACCATCAAAATGAAGCATTAAACCTTTATGCCAGCACCTATTTGGGCAAAACTAGGTTATACTTATGACGTGGTACTCGCAGGTATAACTATATAATATATAAATTCCTTTCCTTGCAATAGATGTGATGTTCTAATCTGATATCCCCAAATCACATGCTGGTTATCTTACTCCAGCCCCAAGTACTATATTAATTATTGTGATAGAATATCTCCTTACCTTGTTGGAACTCAAGCCATGGATTCTATCACTAGAGTAGCTGTGGGGTATTGGAGGGTCAGGGTAATCATCAGCACCTTTTGTGTTCTTCTTGACCACTTCCACGTAGGAAACTGGGAAGATGCCTTGTCTGTTGGTTCCTGGAATTTTACCTTCATACCAGTTTTGATCAACTCTTTTCAGAAGAATAATTCTATCTCCCTGAAATAAACATTAAGAAAATGCATCATAAATACACAATAATATAAAACATATTTTTATTGTTTTCTCAGAAATAATAGTTTTCTATAAGGAAAGGTTTATCCCCCAGTTTTTGTTTAACCAAAGGAACATAAATAAGGGCTAGTGTTTAGTAGAAAAATACAGATGATCAACCACATTCATGCAATTAAGTCATCGAGTCGTCACAGCAGATTCTTCTCTAATGGTACTTGGTTAATATGAATGGGTTTATATATTTCATACGGGTATTGTATATGATGACTTGCATAAGTTCTTTTTTTAAAGACTTGGTTTGAAAGATAATAACTTAATGAGCATAACACATTCCTGTTTCTTACAGATTTGATGGGATGAACCTGTAGCAATTGCTTGAGTCTGAAAATGAGTGGCAGAGGTCAAACCTCTGGTAGGATAAGATTGAAATGTCCATATGCTAACCAGTGATAAAGAGTGAATGGAAAGGATTCAGGCAATATCCATCGCTGTGGCCCAGGACTGACAGCCTTCCATCTGCATCAGGAAGGAAGAACACCTGCTGATTGTGTGATGGCCACGACATGACTGTTCACTACGTATTTCAACAGAATCCTTGGCTCTTGCAGTCATAAAACTTTACTCACGGTTCTGCCACCTGTAGCCACCAAATCAATGCTATAGAACATAATTTAAATTTGAACTCAAAACTATGTCTGATACAGAATTAAATCAGCAAATTGCTGCTGAACAGCAAAATTTAAAGCTGCATCCAAAAAGGATATAGAAGTTGAAATCACCGTATGTCAAATAAGGATAAGGAGATATATCTAACAACTTCAGGACCAAATGAGACTCTTATTTAAGGACTACCTATTGAAGATTCTTTTTTCTTTTGTTGTCCAAGTTGTGGATATTTTACCTAGTGAGTCCTAATCTCATTAAGCAGAACATACTGAAAAGGAAAAGTGAATTTACACAAAGCTTAAAAATTCTTAGTATATTTTAGATATGAGACCCTTGTCTGTTGTATGGCTAGTGAAGATTTTCTCCCAATCCGTGGGCTTTCTATGGATCTTGCTACCTATGTCCTTTGTCATGCAGAACCTCTGCAGTTTCATGCAATCCCATTTGTCCAAACTTCTGGGTCTTTATTAAGAAAATTTCGGCCTGTGCCAAGGAGAACTACGGTTTCTCCAATTCCACCCTGTAATGTTTTCAGGGTGTTTGCTTTGACTTCAAGGTCTTTGATCCAGTTGGAGTTGATTCTGGTGCAGGGTGATATATTAAGATCTAGCTTTAGTTTTCTACAGGCGATTAACCAATTTTGCCAGCACCATTTACTGAAGAGGCTGTCTTTCTTCCATTCTGTTTTTTTTTTTAGCTCCCTTATCGAAGATTAGGTGGTTTTATCTTTCTTGCTGTTGTTTTTAATGTATTTATAATGAACCATGTGATTTTTTTGTTTCTTTTGTATGCTCTTTCTCTATGGTATAACCCCTGTTTTCACTATATTTGATTCCGGTGCCCTGGATCTGGTGTATACATTTTTCTAATTTGAGGAAAGGAAGGGAAATAATAAAATGTTGAAATAAGGATATAAGCTGATCCATTGTAACAATGAGAAGTACAAGATACTATGTTGAAAATGAAGGGGGAGGGAGGAGTTGGGGAGGTGGGGAGGAAAGGGATGGTAGGGGAAAAATAAAGGAGGAAGTAACAATGCTGGATAGGAAATGGACTCATTACCTTGCTCATGTAACTCCTCTGTACAGTATTTTTACAATAAAAACTCAATACAAAAATTCTTATTATACCCAAAACAATCAGTGACAAGGCTGTTTTGGGGTTAAACTGAGAAATCCTTTATTTCCTTGTTTGTTTAGTGTTGGTAGTACTTGAAGATCAGACTTAAGGCTTCATGCTAGCCAGGCAGGTGTTCTACCACCTGAGTCATATCATTTTTTTGTGTGTCAGTAATGGGCCTCAAACTTGGGGCCTGGACATTGTCCTTGAGCAAAAGTGTGCTCTACCACTTTGAGCCACAGGGCTACTTCCAGTTTTCTAGTAGTTACCTGGAGATAAGAGTGTCACCAACGTTCCTGCCTGGACTGGCTTTGAGCTGCGATCCTTAGATCTCAGCCTCCTGAGTAGCTAGGATCACAGGCATGAGCCACCAGAGCCTGGTTTCAATTGTTCTTTTGCTTTTGTTTATTCTTTAAACAGAGTCTCACACTTCTGCCAGGAGTGGTCTTAGGCAGAAATGTTCCTATCTCCATCTTCTGAATATCTGGGATTATAGGTAGGCATCATCATATCTAGGTCTGGAAAAGGCTTTCTTCATAGTATGAAACAGAAGTTGGGTACTGCTTATGTCATGCTACATGGCTGTCTATGTTTAGTAGTGCCAAAAGGAATGTAGCAGAGAATCAACAGAGTACAATTAGAATTGAAAAGAGAATGAGATGTGGATCCTTTAGGACCACAACTGTGGAATTTGCCTTCCTTTTACCTGGCTAAATATTTGACCTGTAGGCATGGGACATCCAAATGATTCTAATTAATAAAGAATCATTATTATTATTTATTATTAATCTGTTCTTACTTTGTGCAGTAGTGATTGACTATTACAAATATATGCCATTGTTTAATAAACAAAATGGCCTATAATTGTTTTTAATTAATTCCCCTGCTCCATGTCTAAAGAAACAAGGTAACTATGATTGTAGTTTCAGAAACCTGCTGTCATTTCAAACACATCTATGAAGAACCCAGCCAGCTCACCTTTCTCAGTGATAGCTCCACATTTGTGTCTGCATTGAAATTGTATTTAGCTATGGCTTCTCCAATCTCTCCAGGCTGGGCTGGGGGAGGGGGTCTTGCAGGCTGTGCTTTTTCAGGAGGGGTGAGTTTCTGCACGGAAAGCACACATTGGTCCTTCAACTGGTGGGGATTTTTTTGAAACAATCAGTCAGGAGGGAAGGGGAAAGACCTTACCTCCACGTATGAGATTGGAAAAATGCCTACTCGTCCATAATGCTCTCCCTCATACCAATTTTGATCAATTTTCCTTAGGATGTAGACGGTATCCCCTTTCTTAAAGGACAACTCCCTGAAAGAGATGGGTTAGAGGTGTTTTTGTTTTTTCCCTCCCTGGATGACTAGCAATTATTCTTAAGATCAGCACCCTCCTTAGATCTGTGTTTGTCTGGGAAATATCCTTCCAACCAGTAACAATCTATTGAGCTCCGTTAGGTAAATTTTTTTTTCTTGAAAATCCCTCGAAGCCACTTACAATATGAAATTAGAAATGACTCAGAAAAGCACAAGCATCACATTCTGTATAAATCCCAGGCAGTTGGACAGGAAATGTAAAAAAAGAACAGATTATTGCTATTTCATCATTAGTTTAGTAGAAGTGTTATAATGCTTGGAAAATGATTGATTCGTGCTATACTGAGTTCTTCTTTTGTCCTGAAGCTAGTTAGTAGAGACTAATCCCATATCTACACACAAATATACACACATACACACATTCAACACAATCTTTAGATAGTTATAGAAAGGAGTTTTATTTAGCATACCAGTTTATGTGTACAATGTGTCCTGATCAGTTCACTCTTCCATCGTTCTCACCTGAATTTATCCCCCACCCAATCCCCTCAAGTTACTTGGTTCCATTTTCACACTGAGTATTATGATTAAATTCACTCATCCTCTCTCTCCACTCAACAGCTCCTCTCCCCTTCAGCCCTATCCTCAGACCAGACATGGCTTTACTTCCTGGTATTCATTTTGTTACATTGTTCAAAGGGTTTACACTATGGAAATCTACTCCTACAGTATACCTTTAATGTGCCAAAATTCATAAGAAAGACAAATACCAGGTAGTCTCAAGGAAAAAAAAAACAGAAAAAATTTATTAGATTTTTGAGGTTGAGAGGTATTTAAGGTACTTTGATAAGGAATTACTTTTGTGTGACAGAAAAGATCTTATTCTTTGAAGAGTTTGATGGGGCACAAAGATGAATACCTTTTAAATCCAAACACAGTCAAAAATTCTCATCATCTTTATACATTTTGTTTTTAAAAAATAAAAATGTTTTAATGGTATTAAGCCTTTTTTCCATTTTGACTCTTTAGACTACAATAGGTGAATCAGGAACTTTTAAAAATGTAAACTCTAAAGACCTTATTCATTTTGAGTAACACAGACATCAATTTACTCCCTGTAACTTTATTTTAAATTAATTCTTGACCAAAAACTTTAGAAAAAGAATCAAGAGCTGGTGGCTCATACCTGTAATCTTAGCTATTTAGGAAGCTGAGATCTGAAGATCATGTGGTTCAAGTGGTAGACTCCAGCTTTGGTGGAAGCTTTGGGACAACACCCAGGCCTTGAGTAAAAGCTCTAGTACCAGCACACACACACACACACACACACACACACACACACACACACACACACACACACACACTCTAGAAAAAGAGATTTATTTCTTTTTCATTTTACATTGTGCTCTAACATGCTCATGTAAATTTAAGGCTTAGTGTTTCCCAACTGAATTCAAAATGAAAATAAAATAGTTGCATCTCAATTACTAATTCTGAATGAACAAAGTAATTCAAGTGGAAGATGGAATTAGTCTGAGGTCTTAGCTGTAACCCACTCTATTGTAATACTTACCTCCTGAGGTTTTACCAGCACAGTTAAATCTCACCTAAATCAGATGGAAAATGTGTGTCCTACTTACTTAGATGTCTGAGCCTTAAAATCATAAACAGCTTTTGCAGGCAATTTCTGAAAAGAAAGATCAGCAATTAGCACTAGTGTAGAATGCTGATTTCCTACAAGAAAGCAATTCCACATGTGTTAAAGGAAAATGACACCTCAAGGAATGATTAAACCTATGTAGTGTAACTCCTACATTCAATTTACAATTAAAGCAGTGAATTCTAAATCTAGATTTATCAATTATAATCTATATTTTAGGAATTAACAGGGACAATGCTATTTTAAGAAAATAAAGTACCTGCTGAGAATTTGGTGAAAAGTGTAATTTTGGTAACTATTTTCTTGAGACAGGGGTGGAGGGACCATTGCTCTATGTTCTGTGCACTGATCGAAGTCTGAGTCTCAACAGAAGGACCAAAAGACATGTGGAGAGCCAGAATCTTCTTCATAAACATTGTGGACATATTAGCCAAGAACTATTAGTCCAGTTATCACTGGGAGGCCAATTAGGGGCCAAAAAGTATAGGTGTGATTGTCTTATATCCTCAAGTGAGCTCAGGAATCCACACACAGCCAGCTGGCTGTTCATCATTTGGTTACTACGTGACACAAGCTCTGGGCTCATAAATCTAGTACTTTATGGTTGGTGGTATTTATCCCATTCTCTGAACTTCAAGAAACCTGGACAATATCTGACTTTGGGGTTGTCCCTCAGGCACTTCCACACCTGGAAGTTCCTCCTGGAATGGTTATCAGTCCTAGGCTGGCTTTCAATGTTGGTTAACTCTCATAGCTTCAGGACAGGAACAAATGTTCTGGTACTGGAGGCCATGGACTAACAGCCAGTTGGTCCCTTTTTTAAGGTATCTTCTCCAATAAAAGCAAGCCAGAAAAATTACTTATATAGAATTTGTATTTGCATCACAGTTGACCTTGAGTTCACTCCTAGACCAGTAGGGCAAGGAGACAGTACAGAGAAAAGCTTTGTGCCATCAGTGATTCAGGATTCTTTACAGCTGTTAACTCTGAGGCCTCAGATAGGCCTCACAGCCCAAACTGAGAAGTGGAGCTGGAGTCAACTGCCTCCAGGGCTTGACTCCAATTCCAAGGAAAGCTCTTTCTGATTTCTCAGCTGTTATCTGACGTTCCAAACTCAGTTCTTTCCAGGGTTGGGATATATACTGGGCAGGTGAATACCTCATCATATACATTGTTAGAAGAGATTCCCATGCTGTGTAATGAGCTACCTCTTTATCTGGAGTTCCTCGTCGGTCCCTCGGTGCACTTCGCCCCAGGTCCGTCAAAACCGATGGGTAATTTCTCGGGGACTCTTGGTCTATTGGAAAGGACAAGACCAATCAGAGGGAATATTCTTTTTTTTTTTTGCACTGAGTACAGCTTTCTCATCCTTTTCCCTGCTCCCCCTCTCCCCCTCCCCCCTCACAGCCCCACCCCGTGACAACTAATTTTTCCTCCACATTTGGAGAGACATCACTGATGAAAATGTAGGTGCAAAAGCCATAGTCAATGATAATGGTGAGATGTAACACACATAAAATGAGAACATTTCAAAAGCAGAGATTCCCAAGGGAGTAGCGTTCTTTTTTTAGGGGGAGGTCCAGTCATGCGGCCTGAACTCTGGGCCGGGGCGCTGTCCCTCAGCTCTTCAGCTCAAGGCTAGCGCTCTACCACTTGAGCCACAGCGCCACGTCTGGCTTTTTCTGCTTATGTGGTGCTGAGGAATCGAACCCAGGGCCTCATGCATGCAAGGCAAGCGCTCTACCACTGAGCCACCTTCCCAGCCCGGGAGTTGCATTCTAATATACATAAATATGATTGCTTCACTGATGATTTATTGCACCACAGCAGTGTAGACAGTAAAAGAGATTTTTCAAGTAAATCTTCCTTTTCCATATTTACCACTTCTGTTTGTTTCATATTTATTACTATTACTATAAGGATGGAAGATAGAGAATATGGAAACAACAAGAATTTGTAGAAACAGAAATGTTTTGTGGAACAACATTTTAAGCAGATATTAATGAAAGAGAGATGAATAAATATGATGACAACAAAACTGTGGTTGTTTCTTCCCTTTCTCTCTCTCTCTCCTTCTGTCTTGGCTTCTCCCTCTTCCTCTCCATCTACTTCTCTGTTTTTAAAATACTGATTGCGTCTTAAGATGTTTATAGGCTTATGAGAAATAATTTATTTTAAAAAACAAAGGGGGTAAACAGAGCCTCCTATCAGTCACCAAATGGTTTATGAATTATTGAGGAGTTTGTTCATCTTAAAGCAGAGTATGAATTATTTCATTACAAAATAGTTATTGCAATTTTTTTTAGCAGCATCTTACTCCTTACCCACTTATATGACTTGTATGTGTCGATGTGTGTAGATTGAAAATATCCCAGCACACTATGCTACAGAACTTTACTGGTGTAATTGGGTCAGTCTGTCAATTCTTCTATCTCTTTAAAAATTTCTGTTACATTAAATAGCATGAAATATTAAATAGCAAGTTACATTAAATAGCAAGAAATGAAGCAAACTTTATTTTATATGAAGAAAACACTGTTTAGTGTTTGAATACTTTGCCTTTATGGAAGAAATTTTTGACTGTTTTTACATGGGATAGCTAATTCTGTCTGAGGTGTTATTTCCAAAGGCTTTAGGTATAGAAAGGTAACATGGTGATGAACATCCCCTTCCTTCCTTTCTTCCTTCTTTCTTTCCTTCCGGTATTGGTGGTACTAGGATTTGAACATAGGACCTCAAGCTCTGTACCACGTGAGCCACATTACTAGCTCTTTTATCTTTTAGTTCATTTTCAGACAGTCTTATGCTATTGCCTGATGCTAGTCTCAGGCCACAATCCTCCTACCTCTGTCTCTAGTCTAGTTGGAATTGCAGATTTGAACCACCCCCTGTTCTTTGAGACAGGGTCACACTAACATTTTCTTTTTATTGTAGGTAGGCTTCAAATGAGTCTTCAAAATGAGATCCTTCTATCTCCATCTTCCAAGTTGCTGGGTTATAGGCATGAACCACTGAATGTGTCTTTGCAAATGTTTCAGGTAAAATAAGGGCAATTATTTTCATATATTAGAAGATGATGTATGGTACATTTTTACTCTTAGTTACTATATTGTGAATATGAGGTCTTCATAATGATCAAAAATTCTAAATTACTTTTAAGTATTGGAATATAGTCTACTTTTACTGGGGTTGAACATAATTACAAAGTAAATATTTTATAAGGAGCAAAATATTCTTTCACTGATTCCTAAGACCTTTTAAGGTCATGTTTCCCTAATATGGCCTATCTGTACATAAAAATGAGATGTGATTGATTCAGGATATTGGAAAGTTTTTAAAAATTGTATTTGGACCTTCCTCTGAAAATTTCTTATTATAGAAATTGATTTAAAAATTTCTAATTTGTTGTTTTTGAAGCATGTTGCATAAATAAAAAAGCAAGGGTAAATACTAACAAAATAAATTTGTGAAATGATAATTAATTTTTTGTCATATATTACAGAAAGGTGAAATTTAGTTTGTATCTCTTTTTGTCTGCAGAAATTGCTTTTATGATAAGAACTATGAACCAAAAGGGGCTTGAATCACTTTCTTAGTTACCTGCCAATGGTGCTATCTTGAGCAAGTTTCTTGTCATCTTTTGGGTCTCAGTTTTTTTCAGTTGTTCAACAGAGCACCCCATTGGATTATGCCAGTCAGGGATTATATTAAGGATTATACCCTAATTAGGTAAGGTAGATAAAGCACTTGGTAGTACCTGGTGTATAGAAACTTTTCTGGACTGTGTGTTCTAGCCACCTCTAATTGACATGCTACACAGGGCACTTTAAGAATGAATGGAGCCTGTAGCTGGTGGTTCACACTTGTAATCCTCACTCAGGAGGCTGAGATCTGCGGATCACAGTTCAAAGCCAGCCCAGGAAGAAAAGTCTGAGAGACTCTTTCTTATCTCCAATTAACCACCAAAAAATATGAAGTGGCGCTATGGTTCAAGGGTAGCTAGCGCACTCTCCTTGAGCTGAAGAGCTCAGTGTCAGTGCCCAGGCCCAGAGTTCAAGTCCCATGACTACAAAAAAACCCAATGAATGGAATAATTGGATAAAACATTGGAACAACTTATGTTTTTAAGTTACGTAAAGTTCAAGTAAACATCTCTACGTTTGAATTACTATGTGTCTTTGCATTGGCATGTTGACATTGACTATGACAATGTAGTTGAAAGTCACCTTAACCTAGACATTTTCAAATTCCAATGTACAAATTATTTTAGCAGAAATGAAAAATTAATTGAATAATGGAAAAGAAGAGAAGATGGATACACTGAATGATGGAAATGAAACTTTTATATGTATAGCTTAAAGAAATAGTCACAAAAATTGTATCCCAATTGTGTTCTTTAAATGGAGAAAGGAACAACATAAATTCTAATCTCTTTGGTGGCTCATCAAGCACAAATCACAGATTCAGTTTTGTTTGCTGGGTGTTTTGAAGCCGTATCTTCTACATAGAACATGAACAAACTATTCGAGTCAATGGGAATAAAGATTCAAAGGTAAAAAACTTTATGTTAAGTGTTTTTCTTTTCATTTTACACTAAAAAAAAAGATTTGTTGAGGCTACTGACATGTTGTTATAGTGTCTGTCTCGAGATAGTCTTTTTAATGCCATAGATAATTTAATTTGTTGTCTGTATGTACCTGTCATCTTAACCCTAACATTAAACTACAACATGGTTTTCCCTTCATTTTGGAATGAGGAAAATGCTTCTGAATTGATGATCACTTTAAACTACAGTGAAGTCTGACTATCACATGGCAAATGAGAAGTATTCAGTAAGACAAGTTAGCACAAGAGCATTTGCTTTGTGACACATAAACATGTCAAGGGGTCTCACAGCTCAGGAATGATGAAGATGCATGAATGAAAAAATGGAAGAGCTGGAGAGGGAATAGCTGAAGGACAAGAATAAAGAAAGAAAAGCTCATCCACCTTGGAAACTCAGTGCACACTCAGGATCCTGGTGGTGGTAATTGATGGTTGTGTCCACTTCTTGGAAAGAGGCACTGCGAGGCATTCTCTCGCAATCATTTGGGTACAATGGACAATGGATAGCACCATCTCGAGACAGGGGGTGGAAAGGCTGGTGGGAGGGGCTCCTTCTTAGAACTTTTAGGGAGGAATTCCTTTCAGGAATGTCTGGCAGCAGTTCACTGATGAGACGATGCAATATACTGTTATCTGGCAAACTTCCTCTTCTCTTTTCAGCTTTGATTTGGTCGCAGATATCTTTAAGGGCAGAATCCAGAGCCTCAAACACAGAGGCTTTGCATTTGGCCTTTTCAGCTTGCTTTTTGGGAGTTACATTTTTTTTCCTCCTGAAAGGCACAGGGCTGACCAGAAATGCAAGTTTAGACAAGCCAGGGTCCAGGTCTTGTCTTCTGGGTGGTTCGATGTTTTCATGTTTGGCTCTTTCGTGTTTTAGCATGGTGGTGAATCGAGTGTAGGAGGCGGGGCACCGGCCTTTGCAGGAGCTGATGAGGTGTCGGTGATGGTGGTGGTGGTGGTGATGGTGGTGGTGATGGCTGGATCCGTAGAAACTTTCCGAGGAGGTGAAGGAGAAATGATCAAAGTCACTTTCGCTGCAGAAGGAGGACCCTTCCACGTGAATGTAGTCACTGTGGTCTGACACGACTCCATCCTGGTCACTGTCGGAGAACTCGACGTGAGCCCTGGGCTGCTCGTCGCTGGTGACTTCAATGTGAACGGGCACCAGGGTTTTCGACGAGTAGCTTCGTTGAACCTGCGAAGTGTGTCTGCTTGGAGTGTCTTCTTCCAGCAAAGACTCGATGGAAAACCGCCTCTTGGGACACAGACCATTCTGTTGGGGCTCTAGAGTTATGGGAGATAACGTTTCATCTCCTAAATTTGGCATCGATTTGGACTTTTGGATCAACTTCTCGAATTCGGAGATGCGGGTGGGTACCATGTCTCTGGGCACCTCCTCCGTGGAAGACTGGCTCCAGCCCTGCAGCAGGCCTTGCAGCTGCCGCTCCTTTTCATACTGCAGGATTCGCGACTTCACAGAGCAGATCACCTCCGAGTTCATCAGATCCTTGCGGTTGATGCGATGCATCTTCTTGTACATCTTGAGGAATCCGGGGGCATTGTGCGCCGCCCTGTGCCTGGTCCTTGGCCTGCCGTTACCGTGACCCTCTTGGATGTAGGGAGATGCCCATACCTCTGAACCGTTCTCCTTGGAGTCTTCTTCGCAGAGAAGGGAGCCCATACTTTCCGATTTGATTTTAGGGTCTGGAAAGCTATCACAGTCATCATTTAAGAGGTCGTCACAGCTCCGGGATTTGATTTTGGGGGACACCGTTTCTTCGGTGCTGCTCCAGATCTCTGCATTTTGTCGGGCCATCTGCCAGCCGTTCTTGAAAGTGATGGCCCTGGCAGAATCCCGGGGGACATCCAAGTGCTGTCTATACTTGCTACAGTACTCTAACTCACTGCAGGGGGCGCCGTTGAGCCCTGAGTAACTGCAAAGGGATGGACATAGGTTGCTATCATCCCCACCTTTCAATCCAGAGCAGCATGGCAGGAAAGAGACATTGGGAGAAGTTAAAAGGTTCACCAAGAGAGGAGAGCGTGTCAGTATCAGACAGCATAGCAAAGAGAAGGCAGTTAGTGTGGTATACTCTAGACATGATTGTTAACACACCGGAGAGTGGGGGGAAAAGTCTAATTCTAAGGCAAGCTTGTACTTTTTCAATGAAGATAGCTCTGCAGAGTTCAAAGTCAGCATATAATGCACCTACATGCCACCAGGAGCCAGTACACCTAATTCGTATTGCATAGTTCTTGTATCTCTCCATCAGCATGGTGGGCAGATCATAGCACCTCTTAAACAGATAGTATGATGAGATAGAAGTTTCAAGGCTTAACAATTAAATTAAATAGGGATAGGATTTGTGGTTCATTTGACTTAAGTTGGTAAAAAGTAATTTGAAAATTTACATTTAACAAATTGTAATTATAATAATTTTCCTTGGATTGTCAATAGAAAAAGCCATATGACAAAAGGATTTTGTCAAAATTTGGTAATAGTTACGATCAATCGTTTTTCCTGGAAAATAACTCTGGCCTCTTTAAACAAAATAATTTTTGTAAGTTGTTGATACCCAGCCTTTTATTGCATATATTACTCACATAAAGATAACTGGACAGAATGTAAAACTATCTGAGGTAAATGCATCATGCTTTCTTTCTCTATTTTCTTAGAATCATTTGCAATTGGATAATTGGAAACCAAACTAGAAAACTAATTGAAATAAAGCCAAATTTTACATCAACTTAGATTATCTGTGGAAATATTCTTTTGCTTTGCAGAGTTAAGTAATAATGGAGAGACTAAATCACATGTCTCGAGATTGCTTCCTCTTAGCAATAAAACATAGGGGAGGAACATATCTAATAACAACTTAAGAGTTAAGATCTTCCCGGAATTCTTCAAAGTACGTAAGCACATTAAATAGATATATAGTGTTTGGAAAAGGAAGTTGACTTGATACTCCTTATGATAAAATAGTTACCCAAATTCGTCAAAATCCTTTTAACTTTTGGGTGGTATCCAAGAATAATAAATCAATACAATTTCATAACCAACTAGTTACTTTAAAGCATAGGATCTAATAAAAGAATCACTGTTCATGAAGAAAGGTATAAAGAATGATCTCACTAAAGAATGAGTCTTACTCCTTCTGACCATCCAGTTACTACTCAGAGCTTTGACCAGGCCTTAGGAAATCTCAGCTTCTTTCACCTACCCAGAGTCTGTCTGTCCATCACAACTAGTCTATCTCTCACCCATGAGATAGCCTGGTTACCTTTAACTATCATGTAATTTGTTTGTCTAACATTGGTATGTGGAGCTGAATCTGTCTTAGTTCATGGAAACTTCCGTTAGTGTACATTTTCTGCACACATTTTAAAATTCCTTCTTCCTTCTATTTCAGCTTCAAGAGACTGGAAAAGATTGGAGAATCCCAAAATTTGAAGGACCTTAGATCCACAAAGATGGAAGTTCAATTCTTACTCTCCATCTCAGAAATCTCCAAGGCAATAATGCACTCAATGATCCTCTAAACTAGTGACATGCTCCCTTTCCTTAGCTTACTACATTTCCAAAGAAGAGACAGATCAGCCAGGAAAGTGGCTTGTTGGCTTCTAAATTTTGTAACTGTGGCTTAAAACCACTTATTTCACACTATTGTGAGTTGACCACATGTTAGATGGCTCAATGTGGAAATTCTAATATAGATATATAAAAGTGGATCAGAATATAGATTGAATAAAGAAATGACTTTGATTAGATGAGAAAACTCCCATCTACAGTATAAAGAAACCAATGAATATGTTAGGCAATAACTTTTTCTGTTACTACTTAAAATTCTTAGCTCAGAAATTTAATTCATTTGCTGCTATAGAAACATAAGAAAATTTCAGCTATTTCTAAATGCTCATAAATGTCATCTTTATATATGTGACTAGTTATTTCATATTTTGACATTGTTTAAAAAAACTAGTTGGGGGACAAAACACAGATATTAGTCCAAGTCCTTGAAGCTACACAAATAGCTCGTCAACTAGAATCTGTTACATTATTCAAAACAATAGGTAAAAAAGATAGGTAAAGGAGCACATATCATTGCTACTGGATCGGCTCTCCCGACTGTAGTCTAAATCTAGAACTAGAACATTGCTGTGTTTACTCATTCTTGCTCACCTTTTGCTCTTGAAGGAGAGGAAGGAGAAGAACTAATAAAAGACTTGGTAAGGGTGGCGCTTGATCCTGGGAGGTCCCGATCTGCGCTGGTCCTGCTTTGCTCTGCTAAGCCCCTAGGTGGCCCCACTGTAGGCTCGCTCTTCCTCCGTTTCCTAAAGTCACTGGCCATGCTTGCAGAGCTGAAAGAGGAAGTCAGCATCAGTGTGTTCACAACAGGAGAAGAGGGTAGGTTAGCATGTGCACTAGAAAGACCTGTGGGATACGCTAGAGTTGGTGGTGTCATTTCCCAAACCTCCACTCCCCCAAACTTCCTGTGTTTTGAAGGACTCAAAATGATCTTATTAGAATTCAATTGTTTTTTTTTTTTGGCATGAGGTATGATACATTGTGAACTATATAAGGAATTCTATTTTTTAAAATGTCTTTTAAAGATTTTTATTTTACAGACATAGCTTTTTTTTTTTTTTAAAAAAAAGCAATTTCAAGCTTATAGAAAGATTGCCTAGAATGTATAGGCCCTCCATATCTGTGGGTTCTGAATTTATAGATGTAATTGTAATTGGAAATAATTTTTAAAAATTGCATCTGTACTTATTTGGGCAGTACTCTTTAAGAAATACAATATAACAATGATTGTATCATTTTACCATATTCACACTGTATTAGTTATTATAAGTACAAATATTTATTTCCAGGTATACTATAAAATGTGAGCAGGTTGTACAACTATTATGGTAGTTATTTAAGAGACTTGAGCAGCTGTAGATTTTGGTATCCTTTGAGTTCCTAGATCCATCCCTTGTAGGTATCAAAAGACAATTATATAGAGAATCTCTCTCTCTCTCTCTCTCTCTCTCTCTCTCTCTCCTGTGCACCCTTTTCTCTATTATTTACATCTTATATGACACTTTTGGGACAACGGGTGAGTCTATTTTTGACTTGTCTTTATTTAAATCTAGAGTTTACACAGAGATCATCCTTGCAGATGTTGGAGTAACATTCTTTTATTTAAATCATGAAAAAGCTAGTGATAAAGTAAATTATTAAAAGATCCCTTTTACCCAGATTGTATAAAATGATGTTGATGGTCTAAAATGGCAGAAAGTGAGTATCATAACATTTAGGAAAACATTTATGAGCAAAGGATCCACTGTACATTGTACTGTCTGAGAAATCCTTGGATTGGATAATGGAAACAATAATGATTTATGTAAACAACATAAGGACACTGGGTAGTGTGTTACATGCTGTCTTTATATTTTCATCTTATTTAGCATCCTATGAAGATTACCACATGTCTGCAAATGAGCACATGAAACACGCATGCCTGATAGTACAGAGATAGAGCCAGACCTCTTTTTAAAGAGAATGCTGCAGCTCCCACACATGCATTTCCAAGGTTATCCCGCCATGGGAAGGTCACTGTGTCCTCATAACACTTATTAGGTCAGATCAAAACACTAGAGTTCAAACATTTCAAACATTTTGGTGCATGCAGAGATGCAAAAGGCAACATGAATTTCTTCTCCCATGATATTAATGTAAGTGGATAGCACATATGAATTCAAATTGTAAAGGGCTGAGTTCACCAAGTTTACTATTTGGATTGCTAAAAATTTACAGAATGGTAAATTTATGTGATAGAACTTTTTCTCAATGATGCAATATGTCTAAGTTTGTTGTTTAATACTGTTATTGGATGGTATCTGAATTTGGTAATATTTTCAAGTCAGTGTGACATTGAAAGTATAGTAACACAATTACTTTAGTCAGAATCTGAATGTACTTCAAACTACCTTGGTTCAATTCTGTTTTTCCTCTCTCTTTCTAGCTATGTAAACTTGGGTTACTGAGTCTAAGAGTTAAGGTTCTTTAGAGACCAGTAGCAACAGTGATATTTAGATCATAGTAGTGTCTTTGGACTGAATCATATCTAAGCTTAAAATGTAAGCTTAGATAATGTAAGACATTATTTATTGCTAGTAAAAGCACTTGATTTATGTGGTCAGAATATAATTAATAAATATGCACATAATAGTTTCTATAAAAATTTTATAAGTATATTATTACCTGACAATTACCTGAAAATTACTTATTATTACTTATCATTTCCATTAGAATGAAAGAACACTGGGTATATCAGAGACAAGAAAAGAAAAATTTCATTCATTTGGAGAGGAATTCATAATTATTTCACTTATTTTTATAAATCCTTGGATATTATATGAAGTAATATGTGAAAATAAATAAATTTCATGAATTATGGCATTTAAAATAAAAATGAATGATATGTCATTTCACTGTCATTGCACTGAGTGAAGTCAATATTGAAAGAGAAGCTACTGACTTTGACTTTTCTGGTTGTGAATGTACTGAGATTCTTACCTACTGGGCCTTTCCAAGCTTCTGTCTATAGAGGACTGATATACAGAGGCCTGTTAAGATAGAATAATAGATCCATGAGTTATTGCAATAGCAATTTTCACTTGTCTGACAACATTAGGTTAGATTGCTGAAAGAAATGTTACAAACATCAAGATTAAAAATAACATTTATTACTATTTTAAAGATGTCTTCCCAAGGAGAAACTGTGCAACCTGATTTCACTTTTTGTCCTGTCTTTTTTTCTTTTCTGATATACTAAATTGCATTTCTCGATGCAAAACAAGCTAATCACATCCCAACAATTCACTGACTAGAAGAAAAAAGAAAAATGAGCATTTTCTCAGGAATACTGAATTGAATAAAGAGTGAAGATATTCTGTACCACTGACTCAAAAACTTTGCTCATAGACTGATGGGAGGTGGAAATACCATACATAAATGCGTGTTTTTTAAAATATATTTTCCTTCACCATTAAATCTTTTTGAAATATAAGCCTTTATAATTTTGTTCTTATTGTGGGGAGTTATCTTTAAAATATAACATATAAACAAACTTGAGATACCTTTCATCTGTCAATGGAGGCTTGATATTTTAATAAAACTTAACAGGATCTGTCTAAAATAAACTCTAGAATATAACAAATTATAACCTCTTCAAATGGTACTTAAACATTTCCTCTATTCTGGGCAGTACATTAAAACTGAGAGCATACAAAACTGATAGAGGTATGTAGTTTTCATTTCCCATGAGCTCCACTGGGCCAATTGTTGAGGTATCTAAGATGAGAGGGCTGGTGCTGAGCTCCTCTACATATTGGAGCTGACAATATATGATGCAAGTATCTGTGCTTCAGTCCAGGATGCAAAGGGAAAGGTACACTGACTAAATCCACCTTGGGCTTTGATCATAGTCATTGCTCAGTTCATCATGATAGACCAATTGTGCCTTGTTGAAAAACTGCAATGTTAGTTTGAAAATGTTTATCTATGGAAAGTTAAAAAATATCAGTTAGAAAGGGACAATTTCTCAAAACTTATCTTAAATTCTTACCACACATACACATTTCACAGAATATTATAAGTTATATAAAGGCAATTAATCCTCACTGTACAAGCGACTTCATAATTATTTCTATTAAATGCCAAATCAGTATCAATTAGTGTCAATAAATCAAATTAGTACCAGTTAACCAAGTAAACATTAGTGTGTAAATTTGAAATTTTTTATGCAGTTCAATCTGCCAAGCAGCCTAATGGATAGCTGTAAAGTTGCATCTACTAACTGCCATCTGAATTTGATTCTATTTTCCTGAATGAAAATGCAACCATTCCATAGACAAAGAAAGACCTCTCACAGGACAATGGCCTCCTCATTTTAGACACAAGAAGCATATTTAGTTCCTAGATAATGTTAGAGTATAAGGTTCTCAACAAATAAGAAATTAGAGGAAATGATCTGCTGGTAGGATAAGTTTATGTGATTATTTTAAGTTGCTAAATAAATTAAAATAATTAGCACACTGTGAATTAGACACTAGGAAGGAAGAAAAACTTAAATAAGAAAGGAAACAATCAAGTTAAAAATAAAAAGAGATATATTATGATTTAGAAATTTTAATTCTACATCTTTGCAGAAGAGCAATACCAAGGAGTTTCAGAACATGCCATTGGTGTGTATCAGAGTTGTCATGGGAAGCCAAACAAACAGCTCATCACCAAAAAGTCTCTAGTTCAGACTCCTCTTGTAACACCTCTAGAGAGATTAGAAATTCTGACTTGTCCATTTGTGATGAGGTTGAGCAATAGTATAATATGAGATAAAATGTTGTGTAGAGTTATTAAGTCAATTGTATTTTTATTTTAGCCTAGGAAACTCCAATTATTCATTCTGTGCTGGTTCTCACACACAAAAGAAACGAAAACTTGTTTGTTATTATGCATAGATACAGAAAGTTCAGTATTAAATTTTACTAAAAGCATAGATTGATGACACAAGAATAACATAGAACTTCCCAACATAGAAATTATCTTCAGTAAAGAGGAAGTTTGTTTACCCCTGATTTTCTCCTGAGTATTGACATATTACTATTATTTTTAACACATCCACCATGCCATTTCAGTAAGGTATAGATACTGAATCACTGTAAAATAATTATGTGATTAAGCTCTCCTTAGAAGTTCTTAACTTTTCATTAGCTTAAGTGTTTCAGTTATATTTATGCATTAAAAAGTATGATGTTTGTGACATATTCCAGTCACTTAATAAATTATAGTTGAGCTAATCTTTGCCAGAAAAGACTATCAAAGAAGAAAAATGAAAATATCTTATGGGAATATATTTGCTTCCATGTTGAAAAACTATGATCTTAAATAAATAACATAGATAATGTGTCATTAAAATCATAAAAATGTCTGTCCCAATTCTTAAGAGATAATGAAAAATAGTTTAAATACCAGTAAAGGGCTCTTGGATGTGATTATTTTTGCCATTACTGAACATTAAAGAATGTGCCAAATTAAGTTTCTCCTGTTTCAATGCTTAAGAATTATTGTTCAATTTTCAGTTTCAAGATTCGTTTCACATAAATTCAGCAGAGAAAGTATTAAGTAGTAATTTGTTTGAGAAAGCTCACGCTCTAAATCTTTTGGATGAGGTTAAAAATGTTATAAAGAAAACGGCAATGAAAAACAGGCTGAGAGGTCAGTACTTATTTTCTTGGTAACTATCTTACAATGATTTTGGACATGTTTCTTAAAATTGTTAAGACACACCTGTTTCAACTAGCAAATGAGTGAATGGACATAATGCTTTCTAAATTCCATTTCCATTCTCAGTGAGCCCACAGTTTTCAATCGTACTGTGATTTAAACTCACACTTGCTAGGAAGGTGCTCTACCATTTGAACAGCACTGTTTCTCTCCTTTTTCCCGATTTTTCTTGCTTTAGTTATTTTTCAGATAGGATCTTTCAGTTTTGACAAAGTTAGCTTAGAGTCTTGACCCTCTGAGGATCAAGGATCCTCTTGATCCAATAATTTTACATCCTAGAAAGATTTCACCAAAATACCTGAGAAAAATGTCACACCAGTCGAATTTCAAAATAAATTCTTAAGTTATATTCAAATGCTGAACTGATAGCATTTCTTCATATAAAAAGATAACATGCAGAGTAGAATTGTGTGTTTAATTTTCTCTAGAGAATATGCTAGAAAACAAAATATAAGCCTAGAAAAAAGGAATAACCCAGATTGCTCCTTATTGTTCCATTTTACGTTTTATTTAATACTTTTTATTTAATTGCTGGCTACTTCTTTGTTTCAACACACTCTGATTCTTATTACAAGGATATAATTTGGAATTGTAAATGGGATCTCTAGAAATTGAGGTTGTTTGTCAAGGCTTGCAATTCCAGAGATTAACACTATGTGTCAGTTCTCTTCCTACAACGTAAGTTTTCAATTAGTTTTGTTTCTTAGTTGTACACATTTAATCGAGTGAGGTCTTTTCGTGTAGATGTTCATGTGCTGCATTAATTTAAGACAATAGAGCAAATAGTATGAAAAATAAGTTCGTTCCAGTTGCTCCTATCCTAGCTGCTTCTGAGAGATCCTACAAAGAAGACTTTTTTACATGAGAGCTAACAAAACGGCACCATTTTTACTTTGTCTTCTAATAGCTGTGTATTTTTAAAAATAATTTTCCTATTTTCTTTGTAGATATCAGTGTTTGATTCAGGACCATTTCTGGGATTTATTTTCAAATTTGCTTTGCCTATTGCAAATTAGGCAAACTTACATGAACTGGCATAACTGTTTTCACTTAGCAATTTGGCAAAAACATTCTATTGTTATTATTGTTGTGGGCTTGAACTAGGGGGTTGGGTGCTCTCCTTGAGCTCTTTTTCTCAAGGCTTGTGCTCCACCACTTTGAGTTAAGGCTCTCTTTCTGGCTTTTGAGTGGTTAATTGAAGATAAGAGTCTCTCTGGGACTTTTCTGTCTGGACTGGCTTTGAACCATGATCTTCAGATCTCAGCCTCCTGAGTAGCTAGGATTACAGGCATGAGCCACCAGCGCCTGATGGCACCATCATTCTTAAGTAGAGATTTAAAGTAAAATTTATCACATAAACCATTGATGATATGCTAGAACAGCTTCCTGAATTGCAGAATGTAGGGAGATTAGTGATGTCTGTCAAAGGTGGGGACTTGGGACATTGTAATACCTGCCAGGTATTTGTCATCCCTATTCTTGATTGATAATAAAACTCACAAGTTATAAGTATTTAGGAAAATGAAAGAATAAGTACACATTTTAGGCAAATGTAGGGCAGGGCATCTAAGAACCTAAACTCCTAATCTATATGGCCCTAAACTTTATAATGAGGTGGCTTTTAGCTTTGTAGTTGTAATTTACTCAGTCTAATAAAAAAGTGTTTTATATCCATATATATATATATATCCATATATATATATATATGCTATGGCTGATACTATTGAGTTTTGATTTTCCTAGTACTGAATATGAAAGCTGCATTAAATAGCTTAATTAAAACTCATAGCTAGAACAATTCTTCACCTGACATTCAGAAAAAGCCAATCTGTTTGGAATAAAAAATGTGTAAAGCTACAGTGGACACAACACAATGATACAAAGACAGATTTTGAAAACTAACTGAGACATTACAGCAGACTATAAAACATGAAGCTCAGATTCACAATAACAGCCCCTCCAGAGAACTCTGAAAAAAGAGAGAATAAGTTGTTTTTACCTCATTGGAAACACCAGGAGAATGATCTTGAACATAGTCCAGAGCCTTTTTAGGAGGCTGGGTGGAGACGGAACCACATAAGCAGAAGTTCAGAGATGGAATGGAGGAGAATCAATGGCAGCAAGGAGTGAACATGGAGAGAAGGTGACAACAGTTAGAAATTGAGTGTTGAGAGCATCAGATACACATACAGAGGAACACAAATGGAGCAAAATGGGGTAGCCTAAGAGGAAGAGTACAGTGTTTGTAACTATTCTCAAGCATTGGGCAAAATTGCTGGTGTTTGATTAGTATATTTATAAAACTCATCTCATCAAATAAAAAAATGAATACTCCTAGGCTTTGGCCACAGAGGGGTGCAAGTACATTAAAGAAACATTAAAAGAGCAAGTGGAGAGCATGCTAGTCAGTTTCCCTTGTGTGGCTGAAAATGATGATAGAAAATGAGAATCCTTTAGGCTCAGTGCAGAAATTGGCATAGTCCCTATAGACTCTCGGCCATCAGTAACAACACACATAAAACAAAGCAATGCAATGGATTCCCTCTGAAATAAAATGCGTTGATAGTGATGCTAGATACAGCTTAGAGAAAAATAAGAGTAATATTTCTCTTATTAAGTTCTTTGTTTATATTTGTTTATAATCATGTTTGATTCAGTTTGACAAAATGTAATGAATCTAGACAAATGTCTTTACATTTTTTAATGGATAAAACCCATAACTACCCAGTATGTAACAAATGATCAGAACAAAGTGTGTATCTTAAAAGTATATCATGGGGTCCAGGAATGATCAGAAACCTTTGACTTCTACTCAAAATTGCTTTACAGTGTAGTTGACACGTTTTGAACAGTTGAAACCTTATAAAACATGTGACTGACACATCAAATTCACTGCTTTTGGCAGGCATAAATCCACACTAAAGGGAGTTGTAATTTCAAGCTTGAGACCAAGCAATTACCCTAAGGTTCAATCAGGGAATTTTCTCTGGTGGGGGTCTGGGAATAATATAATACTAAGACTAGAAAAAAAGTTCCACAGGAGTTTCTGTTTTTTTTCTTTCTTTATATTCTTATTGTCAAATCTGATATTTTATAGTAGGAATAATCTGGTAGTATATTAGAGTGATAATTGCCCAAAAAGTGGGTTTTTTGTTATCATTAGTGGTTTTTAACAGGCTTATGATTAACTTCCCATTTTGTGAGTTACAAATTTGGGCAAATTTCTTGATCCCTTTTGGTCCACTTTATTCTTATTAGAGGATTAATCTAGTGAATCAGAACCAAGCCCAGTACTCTGAAATGGTTTGGTGATTCCTTAGCACATAGTAACCATAGTAATTATTATAAATGGCCATGGCTTATTGTTTGAAGTAGACCAAAATGAACTGTAAACACATACACATTTTCTATAAAGTTTTAATAATTCCTAAATATTCCAAGCAAGAAAGTGCCTTAACGTGTTAAATTTGCAATTAATTAGATATAAAGTAATTCCAATTGTGATTTGGTAAAGCCATATATGAGATGTGAGGCCACGTCGACTCATCAAAACAGAATGATATTTGTGTACATTTTCTGGGTTCAGCTCTTTTCTCTGCATGACACACCTCCTTCTTCCAATAACGATATATTTAATAAGCCAAACAACATTTTCCTATTTGTCTTATAGTAACAGACTAGCCTCACTTACCGGGCGTCCAAACTCCAGTTCTGAAAAGAATTTATACCAGGGCTCATTTTCTAAATCTATGTCATCTGGATTTATGCGATCAGTCTAGAGCAGATGTGAAGGAAAAGGGAAGGAAAAGGCACACTGAGCGAAGTGAGGGACCCGGCGTGTGATGAAAACCACCGTGCATTCATTCACACACAGACCTGCACCCGCTCTCATTCCCACGCACCTCAGCAGGAGAGAGAATGGAAGAAGCAAAGTAAAATGAATAACATTAGGAGATGAGGGTGAGTGCCCATGGCTCTGCTTGCATCCCTTGCTAGTTCCTCGGCTCACCATTGCTAATCCTCTCCTTGGCTTGATAGAGGAATGGAAAATTCACCAGGGCAGGGACAATGGGCCTTGGGTTGTTAAAAATACTCAGGGTTACAATGGACTCAATTCAGGCACCGAAGGGTTTTTTTTGGGGGGCCAGTCACTCCATGATCCCTCTCCCCCTGATGGCTGACTGGCAGTCTCAACACAAGGGGCTGAAATCTAGGGACAATCCCCTCCGGAGGAGAAGCAGGCATCTGGGGAGCCCTGGGGTGGGTCAGGGAAAAGTGGGGCGAGGAATCAGAGGTAATGGACAGGTCTGTTGGCGTGATGGAGACTCCCCAGGTCCTAGTCTCAAGAAAAAGGGTCAGCCTGGCTCAGTCTGATTGGCTCAGTTTCCTTAGCCCTTGGACAACCAAGGCTACCTTTGATCTTCAAGCAGGCAGGCAGGGGTGGGGGTGGTGGATTGGAGAAGGAAGGAGCTCACCCGAGTGGGAGAGAGCGCAGGGCCGCAGGAGCCAGGCCTGGGGATGGCACTCCGGGGCGGAGGGGAAGGGCTACGTAGCCCTTCTCCCACTTCTCCGTAGGGCGAGCTGGAAAGAGGCTTCCGACCGGGTTCCCTTGGGACAGGTGTCGGAGATGTTGGGAGAGGGGGCTGAAAAAAAGAGGGGTGATGGAGATGCTGATTGATTAGACACTGATTCCGTGGGGCAGGGCCTTGTCTCCTGCTTTAAGTCTGGGAGAAAGGAAACAAGCAAAACAGGCCGCAATGGCCCCTGGTGGAGATGGAGATGAGATTTCTCAGGGATGGTCTGGACCCCTGAAAAGATGGGGAAGATCAGGACCTCCTGGAGAGCGAGGAGAGATCTCCTTTCCTAAGACACCTCAAGGTGGACCTTTTACATGCCTACTTTGGATAGGCATGTGAGGAAGCAGGACTTTCACAGTAGGTTCGGTGCATGGCTAGAGTCCCAGAAGGAGTTGGGGTGCAATCCCATCTTGGCTTCTGGGTCTTTCTGATTTAGAGAAAAATCTAATTTTTATGATATATGTATATATATATATATATACATACATATATATATATATTGCTCAGATCCTCAGGGATTTTCTGAATGTTGTAGTTAAGATGGAAAAACTAAGGGTGTTAAAACAGTTTGAGAAATTCTATCCAGTTTCTTCAGTAATAGAAACCAGACACCCTTCCATAGCCCAGTAATATTCTTAATATATTCACATAATACATACTTGGCTAAATTGATCCAAACTGTAGATTTTATATAAATCCTGGGCACTTAAAGTGATATATGTGCATTGCTACTTCTTTAATATTATTACGTGAGCTTAAGTAAATGTGATACTTCTGAACTATATAGTATATTAAGTAATAAAAGTTCTGAAAAATTATTTGGTTCCCCTCGCCAGGAGACAAACTGACTCTAGGGACTTATTTCCAGAGAGTTCTTAAGCCATCAGTACTTTGAAGCCATTCCATATTATTTTCATAGGATTCCAAGTCTTCCAGTTCGTAATTACAACTCAGAGCTGAAAGAAATGCTCTATAACTTTTGCACTGTTGGAAGCCTTCAAACATTCCATAGTCCAACAAAAGTCACTATTTGACATGAACTTGTTATAGTGTTTTATTAACTTGTTACATTTATAATAGTCTTGATAATGATACATAGTCTATGTTGAGTGATAAATTATACTCCAAGTGTTTTCTGTGAGGTAGCTTAGTCTTAGTGTAGCTTAGTTTCAGTGCTTTATAATAGAAGATTGTAAAAGTAACTACACATAAGGCTA
The DNA here is from genome assembly GCF_000151885.1 of Dipodomys ordii. Classification (NCBI taxonomy): domain Eukaryota; kingdom Metazoa; phylum Chordata; class Mammalia; order Rodentia; family Heteromyidae; genus Dipodomys; species Dipodomys ordii. Next base: position 16,070,268 of record NW_012267220.1, read on the forward strand.
GAAAACTTTGAGCATTGTAATGTAATAGTGCAAAGGTCTAACTTATCCAACATTTGTAGTGATCATTATAATGACTTTTGTAAGTCTGGGAAATGTTTCTGAGAGGACACAAAGTGTTAAAAGCAATATAGCCATGCACTTGTACAGTAGTTAGGAAGACACTGCAAGCTGCTCTTTCTCTGATCATAGTAAAGAAATGCACAGAAAGAATATTCTATCCTACATGAGAACATGTTGCAGAAATCCTGAGATATTTTCCCTTTTATATGCCAGTATCATTTTCTACTTACATTTCAGAAGTAACAGGTTCATAGAAAGAAAATATTCAAGTAACTAATCTACTATTTTAGAATTAATTAAAAAATTTATTTGGTAGCTGCAAAGGCACTAAGACATGGCTATTTATTGAATATCATTTTACTTCAAATATTTTTTAGCTTATAAAAGTAATTTTTATTGGGTGACAGTAAAATAATAGCAATAATAGCAATGGTATTTATTTATTTAGTGTCATTTGTTTTTGCACAGAGGTTCACCACTTTACCTATACTTATTGCAAATATTTAGTCAATTTTATTTATTTTATTTATTTTTATTTTTGGGTCCGGTTGTGGGGCCTGAACTCTGGGCCTGGGCGCTGTCTCTCAGCTCTTGAGCTCAAGGCCAGCGCTCTGCCACTTGAGCCACACCACCTATTTAGTCAATTTTAGATGACATATATAATTATTTCAGAGGATTGTTTTTCTGGAGCTGTTTCTCAGCTTCTTAACATTTGAAATTTCTAGTGAATTTTGCTCTTTAGAGAGGCATACTATTTCTTTTAAAGGAAATTAAGCTCTAATTGTTTCAAATGCCATATATTCTCATATTGATGTAGTTTACCCTTACTAATCCTTGATTTTTATGATCTTTGCTTTCAGGTACAGTAATTTGTTTAGCTAAGGAGGGAAGAGAGAAACATCTTGGAAGATACAAATTTGCTTAAAAATTTAAACAGCAGAGGGCAGTAAGGTGACTAAACCCAGAAGTGTAGCCATTTCCATTCTAACTTCACTGCGACTTGTACCTTAAGAACAATGTACAACAAATGAATAGATTAAATTCTGGTCCATCAAATCCTTTTATAAAAAATTATGGGAAAGGGATGAAAACATTTATCATTCTACATCATAGTAATCTCTTAATAATTACATGCTTCTCTGCTAAAATCCAACTTACAGGATGCCACTAATTAAGATCTATGATGATAAATAACAGAAAAAAAAAACACTCTAAGTAATAACGACCACTCATCAATAACTTTGGGACATGGTGAACCATAGACACATGAACAGAACCTTTAAAGAAAGTCTAAATGGCAGGACTGGAATAGAATTGACTAGTTGAATCTTTTAAATAATATAAAAATTAAATATATTATACAGCAGTTCAGGGCTACTAAAAGGGCACACAAAAACCTCACAGTGATCAGTGAAACACAGGCAAACAGGCAACCAACAGAAGTGGATATATGATAATAATCTCACTAATTCAATAGTTCCCTCTTTAATACAGAAGTTCCTTTGTGTCTTGTATAAATATTTACACTTAAGAAAAATTGCATTTTAGCTATTCATAGGCCTTTTGATGCTTATCTTTGTCTGATTTATTATTATGTGTAGACTTGGTAATTGCAGGGAAAGTTAACATTTCCATTTTTTAAATTTTACTTATTTTATTTAGTTTTTGCTTGTGTGATACCAAGGAATTGAACCCAGGGCCTCATGCATGCTAGGCAAGCACTCTACCACTAAGCCACATTCCCAACCCTTATTTTTTTAATCTTATTAAACAGAGTTCCCCAAAGAAATATTCTCTTAAAATTAGAAAAAAGTTAGCTTAGCTCCTTTTTAAGTATATACAACTTAGATGAGATATAAAGCCTTTTATTCTATAATTTCAGTAAAGACTGTTATAATTGTCTCAAGATAAATAAACTGTGGAAATATGTTTCTGACTTGTGGAAAAACCAGTTAAACCCCAGGTGACTAAAAAGTCCTTTTTTGCATCAAACATTAAATCTACATATAAATCTATGACTAAGTGAATATTTATGTGCTTCAAAGAAGTGCCCTTACTTTCTATTTCTTATTAAAGAACATAAATTCATATGCCATGGATGCCCAAAGAAGAACTGATTTTTTTGGGGGGGGCAGGATTTGGCAAGATATTTGCCTAACCACTGTTGCCCTCTCCACTTCCCTTGTACTCCAGGGTAAGAGGGAAACTGTGAGCTACAGTTATTAATGACAGAGTGTTGATTCTCCTGTATACTTTGATGAAGCCTCATTGGACCTTTTATAACTGGAAATGTACAGATTTCATTGATGAGTACTAGAATAAAGATCCAGTCTTGCCCACTAACTGCAAAGGTAAAGCCTATACTCATTCCTCATGTTATGCCCGACATTGTGCTAGGTGTGAGACACAAGCTCACAGCAGACAAGATCCCTATGAAGGTCATAAACAGGTGAGCTGACCATTACAGCCCAGTATGGAAAAGCTATAAGAGTAAGGGACCACAATTAGCCAACGGTGCACAGTTGGGCCAGCTTAAGCCTCGTATTGAGAAAGAGCAAGTCCAGAGAGAAAATGGGACTAAGCTGGGATGAACTTTCCCATGAGAAAGGAGAGGTGGCCGCAAGGGCTTCCTGGAGAAGAGAAGGCACCATCAGAAGTCCAGCAAAAAGGGGATTGAAAGTTCCATGTCTGTGTAGCACAGGGAGGGAGAAGGGAGGGGAGAGAGGTGAAGCTGGGGTCATGTTGGGCCAAATATAAGGCTGTTTTTTTAAATAATTCAATAAATTATGTGAAGGGTTTGGATTTTGCAAGAAGAGGAGGAGCAAATTTGGGGCTGAAGATTTCATACAGATTTTCTCAAGATTTCTCTAGAAGTGGTATGGACACTGGACTTGAGGATTAGAGAAATAGGTCAGGTGCCATTGTTAACCAGACAATGGGTAATTTTGAACTGGAAAAGGGAAATGGGTAGGATTCGCTGTTCATTTGAAGAGAGAGGAATCCATACGATACCTAAGAAAAATTGGGCAGCTGGAGGGGTTGTCTCAGAATGCTAAAGCACAGTTCAAAAGAATTTCTAGCTGGTGTGTATAACTTTCAAAAATTAGAAACAAAACCCAAAAAGAAAGGATCTCATGTTGCCACAAGTAAAAAAAGACACCTTGAAATTCCTAACACTTTCCCTTTGCTGTTATGTCCTCTTCATCTTGTATGGTCATGACACCTAGTTCCTCTGTCAACTACATTAATATGTAGCCAGTCTCTGCCACCTCACTGTTGATCAAGCCCTTTATGTTTCTGATTTATACAGGCAACTGGGATTAATTTAAGATTGATTAATTTAAGATGTGATTAGACATCTATCTGATTAGACATATATAATATAATTAGACATCTGTGTGCATATGATATATGTCTAATCATATACTAGAAAGATTAGTCCTATAACAAAAATACTTGGTGCAAATAATATACATGACTTGCTCAATCCATTTTCATAATACTGGCACCAGCAACTTCAGGAAAAACAGAAGGCTTTTTTCTTCCTATTGCTTCATAAAATATCCATTCTTTTTTTCCTACCACATTTTTAGGTTCCTTTTACTTTTGTTTTTCTATGACTGTAGGAATTTGAGTCTCTAGTAAAACCCAGGACTCCTGATCATTCTTTCTTCTGAGTACCAGTTAAACATACTGATTTTGTATGATAGTTACTTAGGGCTCTGGTTTTTGTTAAAGTTAGTCAAATGCACTAATGTATTGTGATCTAGCTACTACGTAAACCCATTTATACTGTACAAAAATTAGACTAATATAAATCTTATTAGTTGGATAGTGACTGCTAGCTAAAGGCTTCCTACTGGAGTAATATGATATGGTAGTAACCAAGTAAGTGTATCAGGCTTCGTTTTACCTGACTTCCCGCATCCCCTAACTATGTGGTCCTGTGGCAGTTTTAGTACATGTTCAGACTGTTCATGTGTAAAATGGAAATACCAATGCATGTGTTTCATACGGCTGATGGGAATACTGAGATCAAGAATATATTATGAATGGTGCTCAGTGAAGATTTGGAGCTACTGTTACTGTTTTCAAAGCTCTAATCCAAAGACTTGAGGGATGTAGGAATTTCAGTCACAATGATAGAATCCATAAATGAGCTCCAGAAGAGGCACAGTGAAATGCTATAGATATGCCTCTGTTTTAACCATTTCAGGGTTTTCTTTCATGGGTTCTGTCATTGTCCTCACAAATTATTAGAATAGGCATTAAAGTTTTATACTTAAATATAAATATTTTTATGCCATTTTTATTCTAAGTAATGGTAACATTGTGATCCAAGTCTCATCTCAGAAACCTCAGCCATATTGATACTTGATCAGATGATGTAGTTGATGAGTTGTAAGTTTACAATGGAGTCTGAAAACCAGTGGATTTTTTTGTTTTGTTTTTATCAGGTTTCCTGTTGAAGTCTTGTTAATCACATGTTGGGTATGGTAAACGTTGGCCTTACATTCTACGTATGTACATAAACATGTGACTTCTTTGAGACTCCAAAAAGAGTTAACAAAGAAGATTCACTGATTCTGCTCACTGATTCTTTTAAAGTCAGGAGAAAAGTAAGTTACTATTAACATGTTTGTTGAGAAGCAGACTTGATGAGGCAGAGAAAATTACTGAGTTTTAAAGAGAAGAGGAAGACATTGATCTCCCCGAGAAAACAAAGGCCACAGAAGAAGGAATGGGCGAAATCAAAAGAAAAGAGGTCAATGAAAAGCTTTTTGTTAATGTGCATTTAGAGTAGGTAAGTGGGTTTTATCTGTCTTTTTGTTTGCATAGGATGGAAATAAGTGAAAACATATTGCCAAGTGAAATTATTATCTTGATCCATTAGCATGGCAACCAATCAGGAAGCTTGAGGCTTGGTAACCTGAGAGGGATTTAATAAGAATCAATTAAACAAACTTGTTGGAAAAATATATTTAGAAAATATCCTCTTACAGGAAAGAAATACTAAGAAGTCAAGGTGGAGGCCAAGGAATGGACCTACCAGTGTCTGTATAAACTAGCTAGATTAATGATTTTTCTCATTAGCAACCTGTAACCAGTTAATGTTACATTTATGTGTGCTTAAAAAATATACCCAATCCCATAATCAGGCATAGTTAATTATATGTTGGTGAACTCTTCCTAGGTATGTATACCTATACATATATATATGTACAAATATATATACACTCAATTCTGAGACAATAAACAAATTGAGACTCAAAATAAACACAATTTCCCAATTATATGAGACAGTAAATTACCTTTGTAATAATAATAATAATAATTGCTAAGAAGATTGAAATTCAGGTTTGTTGGGGAACCCTGGTAGCCTCACCCTATGGTATGCTAAAGAACGATGAATGCTTACGGGTCTCTCATGCTGAAGAATAGATGACTTCCCAGGTTCATATTCAAAAATACTCCTTGGTTCAGACCGGAATTTTCTGGTGTCCACTTTTCTGTCTGGAGGATCCCAGTCATGCCTAGGAATAGACAATGAATCACACATTAAAGTGATCTTATGGGCTGAATGTGGTTGTGTAATACCACTCACTATCAACTTTCAAAGGTAATTTTAGCATGGCTAAAAAATAAGCTTAATTTATGATAAATGTCACATTTATGTTTTGCTTTTTTAAATTTATTTTTCCATGTGTGTGTGTGTGTGTGTGTGTATGTGTGTGTGTGTGTTTGTATGTGTGTGTGTGTGTGTGTGTGTATTGCTAGCTAAAAACTCAATTGAAGAGTTTGTAGACAAGCAGACAGTGACTTCTTATGGACTCCCTGGGTCACTAATGGCAGCTGTGTGTGTTTGCATTTAAAGTAAGTTGACAATGTGCTCTGTGGAGCTGTGAGTTTAGTCTACCACTATGTGATTGGCTTATTAATCCACAGAGACAAGGAATCAAACACACACACACACACACACACACACACACACACACACACACACACACACACTATTTGGTCTTACTTCTTGCAAGTGGCATTTGCAAGAAGTGTATTTGCATTATGAGATGTATGGAGAACACTTGGGTCAGCATGCATAACAACAAGTAGAGTGATGGGGGTATCTCTTTGGGGATTAGCTCCGAAACACTGGAGTGGAACATCTTACTGGAATCTGCTCTTTTTCCTGAACTACTGATATTCAGAGGTTATTGAAGAAGGACTTCCATGTAAAGCTTCAATGATAATTTCAACTCAAGCATTTCCTGGGCAATTGGGACTAAAGAGAAAGGTTTCCTTTGGAGGAAGAAATGATTGATTACAAGTGCTTTAGGAAGGATTTTGTGACTTTATATATTGGGGAAATTTTGATTCCATGGAATGAAATGGAATTCTAGCCTCACAGTATGCTGGGAATAAAATCCTCTTGCTGTAAGCAAGAGGATTAGAAGCAAGTCCTAGCTTTCTGCCCAGGTTTGTTTGTTTGTTTGTTTGTTTTTTAATGAGCTAAACTTAAAGTAAAATTTCTGTTTTAGTTTCCCATCCTTATAAAATTTAGAAACCAACTTCTCTCCTCTTTCTTCAAGTAGAATCTAAGCTTTATAATACATGAAAACTCTTTGTGTTCTTTTTAAATAAGGTATAATCATATTTCTTCCCCCACATCAGAGGCTAAACACAGGGCCCTGTATATGCTTATTCAGCTGGCACACTACTACTTGAGCCATGCCTCCAGTTGAAGTTTTTGCTGGTTATTTTGGGTACAGAGCCTCGTGGATGAACTGATCTGCCCAGGCTGGCTTCGTACCAGCAACCTTTGCATCTTAACCTCCTGAGTAGCTAGGATTACAGGTGTGAGCCACTGGTGCCCAGTAGGATCAACTCATTTTTTCTGAGAGACATATTTTTTACTGTCTTATAGGACAAATAATCCATTCAGCTCTGAGTTAATTTGGGTCATTGTTTAGTAGCAAAGATACCACTTTAGATATAGGCAACTATTTCTAAGTTTCAAGAAATCATGCTTCCTAAACACAGAATTCATTGTGAGGAGATGTGTATTAAAATGAGAATTCCTTTATACATGTTATAAATTTATTTTTGTATCTTATACCTTATATGGTTATCAGTTACTTTTAATGGCACAATAGGGTGCTGAATGTGATTTTTCTGAAATGTATGTGATAGAGGATGTTAAAAACTTGTATTAATAAAAATATAAGTTTTTAATGCCTATTAGTGAATATAGCGCAGGTTTGAGATTCTGGCCACGTTGAGTTTGACTCAACTTAGTTCCAGTAGTATGAGCTGAGACAAATTCTCTGTCTCAAAAGTAGAATTCATCTCATTGCATTGGTTGATCTCATAATTAAATGATATAATATAAGAAAAGTGCTTAGTGCTTAGCTCCTAGTGAACTCCCAAAAACTTTCCTATAGCTAGAAATATTCATCATAATCCCAGTTAAAAATGACATCATAGAATTGTGTTTATAAATATTTTTGAATGTGAAGAGTAAGTACAAAAAATTTTAGTGGTGAAATAAAACATTAGAATCAGCTCCAAAAGCTGGTGGAAATGAATCACAGACAGACATTAATAACTAATGTCTTACTTAGGATTTATGAATAAAAGATATCTTATTAATAGTCCCAACACTTCAAATCTGTGGAAACCAAAAATTAATTTTCTAGTCTCTTGATAACAAAGTAGGTCAAATTTTCTTTTTCTATTTCTCTGTGTGTGTGTGTGTGAGAGAGAAATAGAAAGAGAAAGAGAGAGAGAAAAGAGAGAGAGACACACACACACACACACACACAGAGAGAGAGAGAGAGAGAGAGAGAGAAAGTTTGTTTACTTGCTTTTAGTCATCAAATCCAGATTCTGGTGTGTACCTGCTCAGCCACTGAGCTACCCTTGCCAGCCCAAGAACACAATATGTGTATGGTTTTTCTTGCTTTTTGAAGGGTTCAGGGTCCCACTTAAGGACTCCTCCTAACCCTAAACAAGTGCTTTTTTTCTTGCTGAGCTATACCTTCTCTCTCTTATATGCAATGTTGGCTCAAAAGTAGAGATTGTACTCAATGACTTTGAGTTCAACTTAAAGCACCGTGAGAGCATGGCCCATGGTGAAAACATTTGCTACCATCTCGATAAAGGGGCCAACGTGGCCTACGCACAGAACTGTAACGACGTGCACAAACTCTCTGCGTGAATGAAGCGCTGGTTCTCCTACTCAGTGATGGCAGCTTCGGCTTCATCCTAAAGGAACTATAGGTCGCCTTGGGGGAAACCGCCTTACTTTTCTGATGAAGACCGGTCCCTTGGTCGTGGTGGAACCTGTGGGGGAGGCACTGGGGAGGACGCATCCTTAAAGGCATCTGTGCCGTTGTCAGAGTGGCTTTTGGGCAGAGGTCTGTAGGTTTGGGTCTTAGCAGCAGGGTGTGACTGAGCGCTGTAGGGTGCGTTGTACAGACCTACCACCAAAAGACAACAACAGCAACAAAAAGACAAACAAAAAGAAGGAAACAACATTTTAGAAGGGCGTTTACTTGTCTACCCCTGAGAATATCCAATGATTTTGCTCAAGTTTTAGTAAGCATATGCATAATGGCCCATTGCATATTAATATTTTGATATGTATTTACTAGTCACTGTTAATTACTGATTTATTCTACATTTAGGCACTGATTATAATACAGCTTTATCAGCGATCAGTTTTGGGGGATTAATCACAATTCAAACTGGTAGTCAGAATAACTTTACAGGGACTTAGCACATTTTCTTCTTGGTCATACAAGCTAATGAATGACAGGCAGGGTTTCAGATGAAGTTTAAAAGATCCTAGAATTGCTTCAAAATCCCTGCTAATACTTAAAATACTCTCACACATGTGATTACAATGCAACAAAAATATTAAACAAGCTAGATATTTAGGCGTGAGACAGCATCATCTCTCAATAAACTTACTGTCTCTAGGCAATGAGACACAAATAGAACATTGAAACTAATTGGTAACATTTAATAAAGATCTAATGAGGAAAATATACATTAATAATGTTAGAAACATGGTTAGTTGGTCAGAGGAGGTAGTATGGAGTCCACAGGCCTGGAGTTAACTCTGAACAATTGATTGGCTTGGATAGACAGAAGAGGGTGTCAGGTACAGCACAAGGGGGAAAGGCAGAAGAGTGCAGGACACAAAGCAGGAGAAGGCTGTGCTGGCAGGAAAAAGGACTAGATAGAGTTGCTTTGAATACTGTGCCTGGCTCTGCATGCATGGTGAACTCTCTTTCAATTCACTAATTACTGATGGGTTACAAACCTCTGTTAAAGAGCATCTGGGAATTCTAAATTTCCCACAACCTCCGTTTCCTGGGCTAAATCTGTTTATACTCATCTGCTTCTCCTGCAGGTTCATGAACATTTCCACAACAAAAGCAAGTGGATTATAACTACAGTTACTCCCCCCCCCCTTCATTCTACAGGTAGACTTCAAGTTTTGAGTTAAATTAAAGGAAGCAACTTTGGTGCAAAATCAGGAATAAAGGTGGAGGAAAGTATTTTAACGAATTTCTTGCTACCATTTGAGGAACACTGGATCTAATCCAAGAGGTTATAGAGCTTTCCAAACTTGCTCTATTCATTTTCCCTACATTTGTCTTTGAGACCAGTAGCAAAATTCTTAACTTAGTTAAAGGGCTTGAGTACTGGACGTCAGGTGTCAAGGAGGGAGTGGCTTCCTGGTGTTCACTGCCAGCCTGGCAAACGGACCCCCAAATGAAGGTACAGCTGGTGGAGAACGTGTGACAGTCATGGGCCTGCATTTGGGCTGGGTGCCTGCGTTCTCTGACCCCATGCACCATTTAGAAGAAAGGTGTTGGCTCCCTTAGACTAGACTCAGGACACACTTCCCATGAAGCCAGTACATTCAAATACAAGTGCAAATGCCCGGAATTGAAGTTATTCTACTATGATCACTGGCTACTTTGAGTCAGAAAAGTGGTCCAGCCAAGAAGGAGTTTTTAAAACCTTTCAATGAATGGCTCTATTTTGGAGCAAAAGCCTGGAAAAGGGCACAAAACACTTTGCATGACTTGTTTCGGGAATTTGACGCAATTGGCAATCCCTCTCTTTGCTGACAAAAGAAGATTTTTATCTGATTTTGTAACTCCAGTCACAGCATGTTCTTTAACACTGTCCTTGGCCCTTTGGTGAAGCATTCCTGGAGCTGAGAATACACTCACAGTGAGAATGAGTGAGATAACACAGTATTAGTTCTCATACCCATGAGAAAGGATCAATCATTTTGATTATGCATGCTCTGAGAAAAGAAAGCAAGCATTTCCTAATAATAGGAAACGACAGCCCACGTGTGTGGTCAGGTAGAGAGGTAAGGCAAGTGGCAATAGTTCTTCCCAACATCCCTGATCATAAAGTAGTCATTGCAAGCAATCAAAGCCATCCTACCTGCATTGTATGTGTAAGGAGTATTATACATGTCTGTGTCATCATCTAGAAAATGAAACATAAATATTATGGCAATACAGATTCCATCACCTTGTCACAAGACAGTCGAGCTTCAGAGAGATGATACATATCTGCCAGGAAAACAATACATCTTTCCTCATGTATGGATACTATTTTGAATTTCCCAATACTGGCTTTTCCTGAGCCTCTGCCAACTGCCTTTCTGGTCTGTAACTTTCATTTACTGTGCTGCCCTGGTCAAAGCATGTAAAGCCAGTCCTTTGTTCTCCCTTCCCTAGACAGAAGTCTCTTCTGGGCCTTGATGTTTTTTAGTAAGTGATTTAAAGATCTGTTGTCCTATGGAGCAGATAGGGGAGACAGAGGAGCACTGAGTCTGTTGAAGCAGGCAACACATCAGGGTAGCTGTGGATAAGGATGGGCAGAGGTCTAAGACCAGGATGCCTGGCAATTGTCCAAGGCTATAGGCTAGGAGGTTTTTTGGCAGCCTGGGTGAGTAAGGCAGAGGCACAGATCTATGCTTTGAGGGGTGATAAAAGTAGAACAGGAGGAATGCAGATAAAAAAGAGGGGTGTGCAGTTTGCAGAGGGCCATGGCATTTTTTTTCTGAACAAAATCTACAGGAAACGAGTGAATATATCCTTGAGCCCACCAGGGGCACACACATACCTGGTTTGTGCACCATGTGAATCTGCTTGAACATTGTCTTGTACCAGTCCTTCGGCCGGTCCACTGTCTGTAAGAGAGATTATCCCATTGTAACAAAGCTAGTTTCAAGTCAACAATGACTTCAATGTTTTTCTCTCTCTCATATTTGTACCTCTTTTTCTTTTTGTATTTCAGTGCTGGGGATTGAAATCAGGGCCTCATACTTGCTAGGCAAGTACTCTACCACTTGAGCTACAATCCTAATCCTTTTGCTTTTAGTTTGTTTTTCAAAGTCTCATGGTAAACTTTGCCTGTGCTGGCTTTCCACCGTGATCTTCCTATCTCTGCCCCCTCTAGTGAGTGTTCTATTAAGGCATTATTTTTAGAATTAGCTGGAGAATATTTTTGAATCAAATGGTATTCTGATCAGTTTCAATGAAGAGAAATCTGGTCTTTACTAGTCCAATACTCAGTCTATTATCCTAGAGCAAATTAAAGAAAAAAATGCACAGTTTCAAATTTCTTTGGGTGCTCGGTCAAAGAGGATGACCATCCCCAATAGAGGAGGACCGGGTCCTCGGTCAAGGGTGTATGAGTAGCTGCGCTCCCCTGCTAGAACCTACAAACAAGCTCTCAAATATTGTTTAATCAGGATTTTCTTTAATAGGATACACACAACTTAGTTGTACATCCCTTATGTAGACTTTAGATATGAGAGAGACAGTAGGCTGTAGTGGAAAAACAAAATTAACATTCAGTCTTGAACAAAAATTCAAACCTGGCTTGCTTTCATTATAATTTTTAATACATTCTAGCACTAAAATTGAAAAAAATATGGGGGTTGGGAAGGTGGCTCAGTGGTAGAGCGCTTGCCTTGCATGCCTGAGGCCCTGGGTTCGATGCCTCAGCACCACATAAGCAAAAGGAAAAAAAAGCCGGAAGTGGCACTGTGGCTCAAGTGGTAGAGTGCTAGCCTTGAGCTGAAGAGCTGAGGGACAGTGCCCAGGCCCAGAGTTCAGGCCCCACGACTGATTAAAAAAAAAAAAAGAAAAAAAAAGAAAAAAATATGAATTGGGCAAGTTATACGATCCTTTAGAATTGTACTTTTTTCCTCTTTAGAGTGAAATACCAGTATCTATATTATAGTATTTTTTATAGAAATTGAATGAAATAATGTCTACACAAAGGCTTAGAATAGTTCCTAGAGGGCTGGGAAGGTGGCTTAGTGGTAGAGCGCTTGCCTTGCATGCATGAGGCCCTGGGTTCGATTCCTCAGCACCACATACGCAAAAAGAAAAAAGCCGGAAGTGGTGCTGTGGCTCAAGTGGTAGAGCACTAGCCTTGAGCTGAAGAGCTGAGGGACAGCGCCCAGACCCAAAGTTCAGGCCCCATGACCGGACCCCCCCCCAAAAAAAAGAAAAAAAAGAATAGTTCCTAGAATGTACTAAATGTTCAATAAATAAAAGGTAATCTCAAATATTTGTAAACTAATGAATGAATTTAGTTTATTGGGCGTAATTATTATTTATCTATGAAAGAAGACATACATCCTTATAATCACAATTAAATGTTTGGTTTGGCATGATCTTTATCTCAACTCAGAGACACTTGGGCAAAAAAAGTAATTGTTTTGGGTATAGCTAATTACATATGTCAGATTTTCAGGGATAGTTGTCTTGATTAAAAAAATGGTTGGGGGAGGAGGCTACAATGCTTGATAAGAAATGTACTCATTATCTTGTACATGTAATTGTAACCCCTCTGTACAGTATTTTCACAATAAATTTTTTTAAAAAAATAAAAAAAATGGTTGGGACTGTTTCTAATCTAGTCTTGTGCTTGTTTGAGCATTGGTTTTGATTTTTCACCCTGGTTTTTCTTTCAGAACTGTGGGTACTGCATTCTTCATCTGGAAATCAAAGGTGTGGTGCTATATTTAAAGTTATTTTGATCTCTGAGAATAAATGATGTCATCAACTGTCCCACATGGAGAATAAGGGCCAGAGACTTTGTTGTGAGTCATGTCTGCATTTTTGGCTTTTCTACAATGGAAAGCTGAGTTGTTGACTGAATATTTAGTCAAATGGTGGAAACTAGTGGAGGGAGTGGTCATGATGGAGCAGCAGAACAGCTGAAACTTTAAGGGACACTTATCTGCCTAAAAGATTGATTTCTCTCTCATGGGGCATTGTTTCCTTTATAGCATTACAGCAACCACAGAACGAAAATAATTGTATAAAACGTTTTCTACCCATAGCTGGACATAACCACAGAAAGAAGCAAGCAAGCCTAGTAAGTGAGTTATCTCACTGTATATGGCAATGCATCCTGACAGACAGGGTTTCCTCTGCACTTGCTGGAGGGCCTGCTTCAGTCAAGATCTCCCAGTCAGGCCATCTGCTAGCTTTATATGGTGAGCACAGAGATGCCAGGAAACACTCAGTTGTTTGGCAAGTCAGACAGGAAAGTAGATAAATAGGAATACCCACACTCAATGTCCCTTTGGAAAATAAGTACTATGACATTGAAAGCACCTTTTAGCATTGCCATCATTGAGGCTGTTACGCCTAATATCAAGATTGTAACAGTAGAAGGCCAGTCAAATGGAAGTTTACGTCTGCATGCATTGTACACATCATTTTTCCATGGACCCTAACAACTAGGACTGCACTCTGCAGTTGTCTATCACCTTGACTGAATAGACTTCAGTTTTTATGTTCCTGGATTGTGAAATGTCAGAGCTTCATGCTGATTTAGACTGCAGAGACTTCTAAAAAGAAAACAGACTTATTTACTATACACCAGTATATAGTGATTCTTTTTTTGCCCCTTTCTAGTTTTGAACATGCTCAGATGAGTGTTATATTTGAATTAGAAGAAAGGAATCTTGAATGTTACTTAACTAGCTGGCCTTAATTACACAGTCTCATGGACCTGATCCCCAGTGATTTGGGCTGTTTTTAAGATTGGCAGTAAGAGGCTCACATGAATCACATGAGAAGGGGCAATCTGGAGTGCTGATTCCCTTTATTAAGATAACTCAAAAATAGTAGATAGAGACTCATAGCTGTCTGAGGTTTCTGGATTACTTTACATGAGTCTTTGGCATGGTATACGCTGGTTGTATAAGAGGATACCATGACACAGTACATTGAGACCCTGCTACGGACATTGGGTAGAAAACTAATTGGAAGCAATTTGAATCCAATCACCATTGCTTTCTACGCAGATGAGGGAGGAAAATAACCTCGGAGATTCCTGGCCTGCTGTGAGGCAACATTTATAAACATAATTATACTTGCTCCATAGGGCTGCAAGTACTGAACATGAGGAAGAGAAGCGTCTTCACAGACCTGAGCCTCTCTTAGGATATTTCATTGTCTGAGTTAGAGAACAGTTGTAAACAAAAATGAGAGGCCCTTATAAGGAACTTTAGGGTTGTTTATATTTTCTAGTTTATATGGGAGAAAAACCAGCATAACATGTTAAGAGTGTATTTGCTTATGTATATATATATATATATATATATATGCATGCTTTTGATTTGGCAGTTGACAAATATTAAGATGAAAATCTTAATATTACTTGATTTTTTTATTAATCATCTTCAACAATTCAGGGTTTCATTTTTTCCCCCTTAAAAACTAGTAGCTAAAAACTTGCCAGTTACAAATTAAGGTGCCTTATGCAGTACAGCAATGGATCATGTTTTCATGGTCATTTAATAATTCAAAAATATACTCAGAGGTTTCAGGTAAAATCTTTTTTTTCCCCTTTGGATAGAACTCTAATTACATAGGAAGCAATGATCATTGAATTCATGACCCCCAGGGTTGATAAACTCAACCCACGCCTTCCTGATACTTTCTATGATATTAGGAGACAAATTTCAAATGGCTAACACTGGAGGCAGAAATCCTAAAAGAGACACAAACATCAAAACACCACCACCAGAAACATGTAATCATCCTAAACAAAAAAGTCACAATCACTGCCTGAACTTTTCCTGTTAAATGTGACCATTATCAGTTCCAATCCAGACCTCTAGGAATATATAGTCACATTTAACATTCAGGTCTAAGTATCTAACAGGTCTACAAAACCCAGCACCTGCTGTGCTGATTTACTGTGACATCAACCCTAATACAGATGCTTAGAACAATCAGGTCTTAACTTTTCCCTCAGTACGTAAAATGTGTGAGTCTCATCCAACAAATACACACTTCAAAAGACAAGAAAACCCCCTCTGTTTTATCCTTAATTCAGTTGGGATGTTTCCAATGTTACTGCAGCTTCCCCCTCCCCCTCCCCCTTTCTTTCCCATTCCTCCTGTGCCTTCCCTTCCATGTTTCGCATTCCAGGGAAGCCCCTCTTGGCAACACCTCAGCCCTTTATGTGGGTTCACCAGGAACAGCATATTCAGCCCCAGATCCCAGCTCACAGCCCCGGCCCCTTCCTACCCCCCCCACCTCCAGTTTCACCTGCAAAGAAGTCGAGGCGATCATCCTGGTTTCCCAGGCTTCTTTCTGCCGACTAGCACAAGCCTCCTCCTCAAGTGGACTTGCCTGGCACCAGCAGCTGCCTGCCCAGGCTCTGCTACTGAGGAGCTGTGCCAGAAGAGGCTGCCCCAACACACTGAGCAATGCTTTGGCAGAGTTTAAAGACTAAAAAAGAATTAATAAAAAAAAATCCCAACACTTTCACTGATCATCCGGGGAGGGAGAGCTCTCAGCAGGCCCAGCTGAAGCGGGCCACTGGGTGTGTGCGGTGCCTTGCTTCCTTTAGCGCTTCCTGCCTTGCTCCAGCTGATCTCGTCTCGCTAATACTCCCAGTCTCCTGGTGTTAACACACATCCATTTCAAGAAACAAATCGCTGGGTTCTTTGCAGGGCATGTGGGAATTCATGCTGCCAAGAGAATTCACTATTTTATTTTTGTTGTTGTTTTTGCTGTTTCATCTCTGTTTCTATTTTCTCTCTATGGCTCTATGTCTCCTTGGTAAACAGGTTTTTTTTTTTTTGAAAAGAAATGTCATTTCATAAAATCACAATGTTCATGATCTGGAATGCAATGACAAGCCGGATTGCCTGACTGTCTTCAGTGGACAGCTTTGTGTCTTTGTGGCAGAGCGCAATATGCACGGCAGCTCAGATAGCTGGGAGGGCATCCTCATTATGTAAGACCCCAGGAATGCACAAAGCCGCTCACAATCCACCCTTTGTAGTGGCTGCGCGCAGACCCAGGCAGACGCCCATGCTGGCGTTTCTCACCGTTCTAATTGCTGTGGGGATTCCAGACTCATCCACCGGCCCGATCCCCGGGTAATGCGGGGCTTTGATGACTGTCACTCTCTTCTCTTCCTCGGACGATCTGTACAGGGGGATTGAGCTGCCTGTGGTCCCGTCCAGAGACTGCTCATGCTGGGAGGATGCTTCTGCAGAATCTGGGCCGAAAACACATGGTAAATTAGCGGGGCCTCTTGAACCTTGTTGCCAATTGTGACTTACGAGTCCTGATTTCCATGACCATGTTTTAACACGCATGGATCTTATTTTTGCCCCACTCACATGTAGATAGATCGTGTAGATGTGTACAGGACAGGCTTAAAACAGCAAAGACCTCACCGTCTTGTACAGAACGGTGGGGAGAGAGTACCGTTTGGTGAGTGACTGCGTGACAGTCACGTCTGAGGAAGCACTTTACTTTGTTTCAGTAACCTTGGGGTAGGGGAGGAGGAGGGAGAGGATAAAAATCAATTTTATGGATGCGAAGCCCAAGTCCAGACAAGTTTAGTAATTTTTCCCGGCTCCTAATTTATACAAATATTAATCTTGTGAGATTGCTGACAGCTATTTTAGAAAAAGCAATAAAATGTACTTTGAGAAGAAAAGATTATTGAGCCAATGACAGATTTCATTAAGAAAACAACAACACAAATCACCTAAAAGTTTTATGTTCAATTCCATCTGGTACCTGGAATTTTAACAAGTCACCTTTTGGTGAGAATGGAAGGGTCACAATTCCTCGTTAGCCTGGGCAGAGAAGTCTGTGTGACTCCTCTATTGAGAGATGCTGGACACGGTGGTGCGGTGTGTGAGGCACCCCTACCCCCACCAAGCTCAAAAGTGTACCCAGATGGGTACACAAAAATCAAGACTGGAGACATGGCTCAAGTGGCAGAGCCAATATAAGGACCTGAATTCAAACTCCAACAGTGGAACAAATGAATTACATAACGTTCATGTGGAGGTGAAGGATTATGAATAACTTTTAAAATGATTGTCATGAACTGAATTTTATTTAAGTATCCAAGATAGTCATGATATCTTTGGTTAGGCCTTAAAATACCATAGCCATGACTTTTTATCTTTTGAAGGAAATAATTTATCTGAGGATATAAACTAGATAAGGTGGAACACATTTCTATCTTCTTGTTATTTTCATTAACTTCCAGTATACTTTCAGAAATAACAGAAAGCACAAATATGCACTACGCCTTCCATTTACTCCGAGTGCAAAAGTACTTGGAAAGATCAACATACCGTCATTCACCTGACACAATTAGTAATATGACTTCCTGCTTCTCAGCAGTTAATGTCAAAATTTTAGAGACCAAGAATGACACTTCATTTATACAATTTAGGTCACAATTTGGCAGGTGGACCACTTAGGAAGTTCTTTTACAAATGGAAACAGAAAAGCCTTTCTATACCAGGATAAGATTCATTTACTTCACTCAAACACACATGTACATGAGGGGAATCATGCACAAAGATGATATAATACATACACATGGATTTTGCATGAAAATTTTATATAAAGCAACTTGAGTAAGCATTAAACAAACTTTACTGGTTTTTCTGTACTATGTATTAAACACAGGGCTGTGAGCATGCTTTTCTCAACTTTATAAGGATAGAATTAAGATCTCTCAGCTAGTCCAGTGACTACCTCCCAGCTATTCAGGAGTCTGAGATCTGGAGGACTGGGGTTCTAGGTCAGCCTAAATAGAAAAGTCTGAGAGGTCTGATCTCTCTATAACCAACAAAAAGCTGGGCTAGAGACATGGCCAGCTGAGCAAGAAAGCCAAGCAAAGGCAAGGTTGTGAATTCTAACCCTGGTACACCTTCTAAGATAAGAATTATAACATTTAAAATAGATACTATTATTATAGCTATTATTTACTTTTGTTAGTGTGTAACAGAAAAAATTTCTTATTACATTTTTGAAAAGACTGGATGTGGCTAGGACTAAGAATACTTTAGGTGCTATTGGCTATAAAACATTATCTTTTCCAAGCTATCCCAAATTAAGAAATGATATGATTTTCGGCTCTGATAAACTACTTAATTCCATAAAAGGACTGAGTACTTATTATGTACAAAGTCTTACCCAAAGCAGAAAGTATCAAATCTATCTTCACCTATGGCTCATAAGATTGTATAAACAGCATATGAACTGGAAATGAGCTCTTTAGTTATTGTATATGGCTCATTCACTGATTGATACCTTTACAATTTTTTCTCTTCAGCTGAATATAAAATTTACTGAGTGAGAGGAGACTAACAATTTCTTATAACTGCTTCTCCTTTCCCAGCCCTAACCAACTGGAATTCGTTCAATGTTTATATAGGGAACTTCTCTTTCTGTTGTATAACTTCCATGTAATCTATCTATTGATACGGTCCAACACCAAAGCCTGTTTATATTTGTGTGGTTTTATATTTGTGTGAGCTAAAATTGTTCATGACTACCAGCAATGGAATGAAGAGTTACATTTTGATCCTAATTATTTGGGAAAATGTTACAGCTAGAATAATGGATGGCATTTTACTTTGTATATGTGATAATGCATAGTTCCATTAAAAAAATCTGGATAGAGTGGATTCCTATTAGCACACCAGACTACACGTTGATTGTTAAAGGGGAAAAATTTTGGCACAAAAAAGTTCTAGTTTCTTATACTCCAAAAAAAGAGATCATTATAGGATTCAAAGATGGTTCCCAGGAGTAGCATTAGAGCCGGCACAAGTATATTTAGACTTCTTTAATGAGTCTCATGGCTATATTTAAAGTCTTATAGAGATTTTTGTTGACCATAGAAGCTGGGTTCCACCATACACAGGCTGAAGACGGACATAAAATGTTCATTAGTAAGCTAGGGGTATCATATTCTTTCTGGGCAGAGGCTGTGGAGTGAAGGGAGAGTGCTTACTGTCTGCTGTGAACCAAAAAAGTGGTAGAGGCCTGTATTCTAGTGTAGTCTGTGCATTGCGGATTTGTGGGGTCTAGAGGATGCACGCTCTCTTTCTTTTGAGGAGTGTTTGTAGGCTTATTCTCTTCAGCTTCCTCTTTGCTTTGCTTCTTGTTGTTCCAGATGCTTCTAGTTTATCAACCTGACAGAAAGCTTTTCAGTCTGAATTCCCACAGTTCATTTTGGCATTAAAAAATCATTTGAAGTTTTAATTTTAAAAACTGAGAAATATTGGTTGCATTCTTTCCCTAACCTATTGAATGTATGTTATCTTTACATAGCACAGCATCTGTTCAAGAGTTCATGAAACCCTCAAAATTATATGCTTATTTTTAAAAAATATCTCTAAGTCACTGTAAAAAGGAGTTTCAATTCAACCTGTCAGGTTATGAGTACGATGTATCTTGATCCATGTTACCCCCTTCATCATTCTCCCCATTTCTCCAAACTCTACCTATCCCCTCAATTATCCAAGTTCCATTTTTCACATATATGCATTGAGTATTAGGACTACATTCCCCATTTTTAACAAATATTCATAGATCTATTTTTTTCCTGGAGGAGAATTACATCTTTAATCTAATTTGTAACCTCTCCAGAGCTTAAGAGCTGTCTCTGTATAAAGTCGTGGAGTCATACTTTCAGGGAGTTCTGTAGTGTCTTTGTCTTTCTATTCCCAAATCCCGACTAATGGCCTTCAAGCCACAGTCTATCACTGTGTGACTTGGTACTTTATGGCTTTACTGCTTTGTGAAGCAACCTGTTCTTTTGTTACACAGTGTTAACTGTTAAACAATTCTTACGTTCCATATATATGTACCTATATACACATACATACAAGTATATATGCATATGTAGCACACACATATGTGTGTGTTATATGTATGTAACATATAACATATATACATAAAACACATTATGTTCTAGAACAAAAGGTCTTCCACCAAGGAATAGGCTGTTTTAATACAAAACTGTTATATGAATGTTCTGTGGGCCACATAAGCTCTTGCTTTCCTAACCACACAGTTTCTCCTCCTCATCTGCAACACGAAATTTCAAATAACCTTCTCTGGGCTCAGATATAAATGCAGGCCTCCTCTCAGCACAGTCAGATGCCCGTTTTCTCCAGGTGAATCCTCTGCTCCAACTTCTCCCTAAGCTAGGGTCATCACATGGGGGAGTATCGTATGCTCCTTGCATACGATTGCCACCTGGGTTGGAACTGCCATGGCCATCACAGGAATGGAATGACTCACCGAGGGATCTGCCATGCTGCATGATCATGCTCGAGTTGAGAGAGGCTGGAAGAGAGTAGGCTGACGGGGAGAATGGCCTTTGATAGTAACTCATGGGACTCACAGCTCCTCCAGCGTTGCCGTTCACTGTTACCTGGCTCTGAGAAAAGCACACAGAGTTCCATTACAGCTCATAGTTCCCTGCAAACACCTCTCCTGTAGGTGACTAAAGGACTGCTGAACAACTGCCAAATTTTTATTCTGAAAACTGACGCCAAAGAGGCAGGGCAGACTTTTTTCGCTGTCTCTTTTCTCCCTTCTTTTATTGCCGAAAACCATTCCTACTTGTCAGAGGGCAGCAAAGACGGTTAGGAAGAATGGAAGCTGCCAGGCAGAGGATATGCCCCTTTGCCACAGAGGTGTGCAATGTCAGTAGGAGTCACTGCCAAATAAATAGGGGGAAAATATGGCCTAACAGTTATGACTTACGCAATGAGAACATAGACCTTGTCCTGCATACAGGATTTGAAAGGGATGGTCTTTGAGAAGAGGAAAGGGTTTGGTCCACAGACTTAGGCAGGGATATCCTGTGGTGAATGCATATTTCCAAAGCAAGGTGACTAACTTAAATGCTTAGGTTTAGATGTCACATTGCAACCTATTCTAGAACAGTCTCTACTTGGTACAGCCTCAAAATGACAGGCGCCAACACTAGTTTCTCCCTACTTCAGTCTCATTTAGTTCTCTCCCTAATAATTTTGTTTAGATTGTTGCACTATTTTATAACCTCAATAACATACATGTCTTGTTGGAGACAGTCACATATATACTTCTTTTATACTTTTATAAGATATATCTTAGTGCTGTTAATATCAATGATAGTCAATAGTTTATATATATAAATATATATAATAGAATTGGATCATTTTAGTTCATTGAAGTTAAGCCCAGTACAATCTATGCACTGTACAACATCCAGTCCTTTGCAGATTACACACTGCATGCAAATTATTAGTAAGAACATTTAGTCAAAATGACCTATAAACATGCTAAAACTCATGCATGCAGAGAGAAAAACTCATAATTCATTGAACCTTTTCTACCTATTTTAAACTGATATTATTTTTTTTAAACTGATATTATTTACATAGGTTTCACATGCAGAAAAGTAATTGCATATTTCTGTGATTTCACTTGAAAATAATTTTTCCTCCAAAATGACCTAAAAGAAACCCAATGTCAGTACTTTATAGCCATGTCCCATATGTCTTAGGATTGTACTTAATAAATACTTCTTCAAGCTGTTAGAAAATCTTGAAAACTTTCTAGCTGAAGGGAACGGGACATTCAAATAACTGTGAGACACAGGATAAGTCAAAAGCTTCAGGACACTCTGCGGAATGACTTGGAAAGGTTTGCCTCCTGGCCTGTATCAAGTATAGTAGATCTTTGTTAAGCATAAGTCTAGTTTTATTGTTATAATGTGTTATAATGAATGCTAAAAGCACGAGAATCAATTTTTTCGTTAAAAATTGTCAAGTTACCACAACTTGAGTATCCCTTATCCATAAATTTGGGGACCAAAAGTGTTTCAGTTTTCATATTCCTTGAATTTTGGAATATATGCATATGTGTCTATATACATATATACACATGCACACACACACACACACACACACACACACACACACACACATACACAAAATGAAACCTCTTGAGGATGTACCCAAAATTAAACATAAAATTCACTTATGTTTCATATAGGAAGGAATTTATACAGTAGTTTTAGTGCCCCTGTGTTTTGAATGTAGTCTGTCACTGAAGTCAGGGTGTGAAAATTTCCACTTACAGATTCATGTTAGTCCTCAAAAAGTTTCAGATTTTGTAGAATTTTTGAATTTGGATATTGGGATTAGGGCTACTTAAGTTGTATGATACTATGGGGTTACGAAACTGATTCTGAATCCTATTTTGATAGTTTTAATGATATTGAACAGAGATTTAAGTAGTGATTTAAAAATAAAGTCTATTTCTTTCTATTATGGTAAAGTCTATTTATTCTATTGTGGTAAACCAATCCAAGTACTATTGGCTTTTAGAGAACATGTTATCATTAGAATGAAGTAATGATTATGATAAACATCATGGGAAATCTATATATAATACACTGATAATTGGAATCAATTTCAGCCATAGGTATGTCTAATTATTCATGCATCACTATACACACAACAGGATGCAATAGAGTCTTACAGGTAGAAAATTAAATAGGTTTGTACATGAGTTCATTTACTTTTACTACTTGTCATTTTTAAAAGAATATTCCTGAATGTTTCTGAATTTAAGAACCAATTAAAAAACAGTAGGTCTTGGGAGGGAGAGCCATCTCTGACAAACTTGGTACCACTAGTACCAATGGCTGGTTATCTGTAGTGATGGGGTTAATATTTTAGTAGGGTTAATATTGGAAAATACTATATAACAAGCCATAGGATCAACACTGAATCATTTAAAATGAAATGAAAAAAATAAAACACCCAAGTATATTCCACTTTTTGTAACTGCGTGTCTTAAAATCTTATGGCTTCCTGTAACATTTCCCTATGTATTAACGTTACAGACCTATGGCCTTGGTATGATATCAAAACAACACAACACAAATAAAAGTTTATCAATGATAGAGATCACTGGGAAGTTCTTGATATCAGTGTTAGAAAAAATTCCCATACTTTGATCTATAATTAAGTTTCATTCAAATGGAAGCCATACCTCCACATTATATACATGAGAATCTATGCCATAGAAGTTTCAAGCACATTAACAACTCATAAATCATTTACTAATGCGTGGTTAACATATAGACAAAGATATACTATATAATATATGTAGAAACAAAGGAGGAGGCAACAATGCTCAAAGAGAAATGTACTTATTACCTTGCTCATGTAACTGTAACCCCTCTGTACAGCATTTGTACAGTAAAAATGTAATATATATATGTGGAAAATGTATTTCTGTAGTAGAAAAGATATCACTGATATATAATATTATATTTTATTCACAAGTTTCCAAATTAGATATAATGGCTTAGAAAAAAAGAATTTAAAAAATCACAGGGTGAAATTTCTAGAGTATAGATAAAATTATTTCCATCTTTCCTAAATGACAAAGAAGTTTAAAAGATTCAGCAGTTAGTGAAAGAAAAGTAAGAAAAACTAGTATCATGCAGTCAAGTAATCATATAAAAAACAAAGATATCTGAACTATTTACTCAGGACATATTAATGTAAAAGTGTGAGTGGTATAAATACTGGGCTAAAACTTTTTAAAAAAATTTAGATTTTCTGCATAATATAACCGTGGCAACATTTTGATGTAAACCTATCTAAATTCCTGAGGTCCATTCTTCTTGTTCTTTTAAGATAAATCACGATCGTGCTCACGAGCCACAGCCACAGAGCAAACCACACCATAGCAGCGCCACCTTAAGTCATTCCAAACTGAATGAAGGGAATATAAGTCAGATTTTCGGCATAAAGTGGGCTTAATGAGGGTAACTAGTGGATTTCCCTGACAGATGGTATAGGATTGGTTTGCTAATCAACACCTACACGAATATCGAATTGCTCAGCTGCAAAACCAGATGGCAAATAAGAAATCAGTCGTTTAAAAAAAATGGTGGAGGCAAAGGAAGGAAGACTAATTACATGACTAGCAGCAGGGGTAGTTAAGAGAGTGCCATCTGTCACAGCAGACCTCTGACCCCTCCGCACCTCTCCCCTCCAGGTTGGGGAAGGTGTCTCAGAGCAGTCAGTGGTGTCAGCTTCATCCAGCTGTAGCTCTGCAGACTAGCTGTGGAGGAGTCACTCTCAGAGTGGGAGGAGTGCTCATCCAAGGTGGAGACAGCCTGTGGTTGGGCTGTGGATAAAACTTTCAGGAGCCAGAGGAAAGTGTTTATATAGACAATGCGGATGGCTCTGGAGCTTCTCAAGGTGAAAGAGCTCCAGATTATCAATCTTGTTGGGCTGAGCCAATGTCTGGTGAAAAGGTGGACTGGTTCAAAGGTATCCCATGGAAAGGGGATGACGAAGCTTCTGGTGTGGTTTGTCTGTGTGTCTGTGAAGCAGTTCCCTCCAACACACTGGCAGTTAAGTGTTGATTCCCAAGCTGTGTTTGGAGAAAAAATAAGAAGAGATATAAATCATCCAATTAATAAAAACAGCTCTCTTTTGCAACTGGCAGAGAAGGCAGAGTACTGGTTTTATTTGCAAGCACTTTAAGGAAACTATATTCAGATGGATTAGGTGCCAAACACACAGCACAGAAGAAGCTTGAAAAACATGAAAATGAATCCAGCCAGTGATTTTTGGAAACGAGACCAGTTTTCACACAGCCCAGTAATGTGAGTTTGGATAACAGCGTGAGTGTTGGCATAATGGAATTTCTTTCTAACAAGTTTTTGTCCTGGTGATGGTGAAATGATATGAGGTTGGCAGAACTGGTTGGCAGATTGGTTGGCAGAATTAGTTTGGCCTTTAAAACAATCTTATAACATAGTTTCTCTTATTGACTTTCCACTGGCAAATTGACTCCCAAGAATAAGTCAATATGCCTAATACTACCCCCTGATTTATAGATTTCAGCATTCATCAAACTAGAAACCGCTGAATAGAAAGGGGATATTGGGACTCTTTTCCACTTACTGGGTCTGTTCTTTAATTTCTCTAGAAAATACTAAAAGAATTGCACATTAGAGTGTCCTAGCAGTGCAAACTAGGTGCTTACATGTGAAAGTGAGTGAAGACAAACACCAGCCACTGATAAATGGTTAGAACTACTAATGGCATTAACTCTCAAGGAAAGGAGAAAGAAACTGAAGGAGAAATAGAAGGTTTAAGATTGTCAAAGCTATCTATGTAGGACCTAGCTAAACTTGATGAAGGAAAGGGAAAACCTAACTGGAACAGGTCTTTGTAGCCTTCAGGTACAGTGCTACTGTCTGACCACATATGTTGGATATGATGATAAACATCAAACTCAATAAATGAACTAAACTCTGAGTTTGTTCCCCTTCTCCTTCCCCACCTGCCAGAATAGAAGGTTTTCTTTTGGAAGTGTGTTTGAGATGGTGCCGATTGTAAGGTGCTTAGGAGTATTATGGGATACAAGTACAAAGATGAGGAACAGATGAAAGAGAAAGGTATAAACTTAGAGCTATTGCTTAATAAAGATTTTTCAGGGTACCATTGGGTGTCTTGTTCAATCATAATTGTAACAGTCCCTTCTGTCATGCAGACTGTTGGTTTTATAAAAATCATAATTACATGTTTCTTCAGATTTTAAAGTTCTTTACTACAAAACACCAGGTGCTGTTGGCTCATGTCTATAATCTTAACTACTCAGGAGTCAGATCAGAGAATCTGGTTCAAAGCCAGACTGAACAGAGAAACCTATGAGATGCTTATCTCCAATTCACCAGCAAAAAGCTAGAAATGGAGGAATGGCTCAAGTGGTAGCATGCCGGCCTTAGGTGAGAAAGTCAAGTGAGAGTGTAAGGTCCTGAGTTCAAGCTCTAGTACCAGCACCCACCTTTGCAAAACAAAAACAAAAGCAAAAACAAACTTTTTCAAGTCTCTCTGGGCCATAGATTACTTAGAACTTTGATGAATGTTACTGATTCTTCTCAGAAGAAAACCCACATAAACTTCAGGGGTTTAAAAACACTTGAAAGCACATTTTTAATCTACCTAGGTTAAGAAACTTTACCCCTTTATATATATATATATATATATATATATATATATATATATATATAATGTATGCCCTTGTTCTATTTTTTAAGTATTGTTATTTTTAAATGTGATACATTTTGCTTCTGTGATTTTTAAATTCCTGGGTTTAACTGACAGAATCTTCACCTTGACTTAAAATACTTTATTAGAAATGTATCCCTTTCACTAGTAAATATTTACAAAAGTTTCAGATTTTTTTTTTTTGGGTCCAGTTGTGGGGCCTGAACTCTGGGCCTGGGCGCTGTCCCTCAGCTCTTCAGCTCAAGGCTAGCGCTCTACCACTTGAGTCATAGTGCCACTTCCAGCTTTTTTTCTTTTTGCTTATTGGTGTTGAGGAATCGAACCCAGGGCGTGAGGCATGCAAGGCAAGCGCTCTACCACTGAGCCACCTTTCCAGCCCTCAGATTTTATTGGAAGTAGAACTATAATATTATAAAACTATAATGACTATAATTTACTATGCTCCAATTTTGTCCAATTCTTAATGGACTTGGGCATAAAGCAGTACCTGGACAGTGTCAGCAGAATCTCTATGCAAATATGAAGTCTTACTTAGTTTCCATATAACCTGAATTTTAAATAATTTGCTTGTGTTAAATAACATAAATTGTAAAAAGGATTTGTCAGCTCAAATGCGATTTTTTTCCTTCTAAAATCAGAAGGTAAATTAAAAGACTGACATGGAATTGGGATTGACTTTGGCTGGGAATATGTCAAAAACTAAGGTATATTCTTTCAAAAATTGCCACAGCTGTAGATAATCTGATCATTGGTTCGATTTTAAAGTATTGTGTCTAGGAATGGTTTCTAATCCATTCATTTATTCTTCCAAAGAGAATGCCCGCGGAAAGATTTCACCTTTGGAGTTTCTGTCACCTTCTCCTGTTATCTTTTAAAGCATAGATATGGACATTCATGAATGTATGTTTGCGTGCATGCATATGCATGTGAGTCTGTATGCGAGTACATGTGCATATGAGTGCATGTGTGTGAATATGTGTATGGCTGCATATATGTGTGTGTAAGTTATGGATGAAATACATGCCTCTTAATAAATCACAGCACATTTGAATTTACATAACTAGTTCTGTGAAATCCTGTAGCTGTAAAAGGATTTGAAATACTTCTGAGATTGTGCCCTTGGAGTTCTTCTATATTGCCTTGATCTGGACATTAACACTCAAGAAGAAAGAGAACCATCTCAGATGTGATTTCCCCAGAGGAAAGTATGAGAAAAGAAGCAAGATTCTGTGGGAAAAGGAAGAAACAGTTTTTTTTCCCCACTCTGGATTACATTGCAACAAGGGAAGTTAGCTTTAAACCAGGCCCACATGCACACTGCATTTATTGGCAGAAAAAATCATCCTACTTGCTTTGTGCTTTCTTTATGTCAAAACCATGCGAGGATAAGGCATTAGAAGATGGATCAAGGGGCACTAACTTTTTGATGAATCTAAGTTGATCTTTGCTGTCTTTACCTATTTAGGGAGGAGCTAGAAACACCAAGCTTACCTGGTCTTCAGCAAAGAAAGACAGAGTAAGCAAACCTAAACATACTTACATACTAACAGAGAACACCTGTAATTCAAAACCACATTGAGCCATTCTGTCCAAATAAGTTCAACCCAGAACAGGAGGAAAAAACCCAGGGTTTTTTTTGGGGGGGGCAGGTAGGGAGGGCAATTTAGAGCTCCTTGAGGAATTAAGGAGGAGTGAACTCCAAAGAGGCTGAACATCAGAGGGTAAAAAGCACATTATGTTAGATGCATTGCAAATACAAGAGTTGGTCATGGGCCAGGAAGATATTTGGAATACACAAATCAAGGAGGCTATAAGGAGACAGAGAATGACTAGACTGTGACAGAGTAGAGAAAGCACATCCCCACAAGGGTGGGCAGACTTCCTCTGACTTAAAGCATGGCCGAAGCTAACCCATATTTTCTCTAAAAATCACATGGTCACTGATGATTTCATTGGTTTGATTATAAAGTAATTAAAAATTGAAAACAGGTGTTTCTCAAGAACATATTTTTGTTTTATTTTTGACAGTCCTGGGGTTTGAACTCAGGGCTTTGTGCTTGCTAGGTATGCGCTTACTCAATGTCAGAACGAGCAAGCAAAGGGATTTTTGTTGGTTTTTATTTTTGCATTTAAAAAATTTGAGTTAATAACACACTAAGAAAAAATGTCACCCTTGGATTTATATGAAAATCAGTTTTTACCTCCTACCCCAAGATCCATCCTCAATGCGCTGTCTTCTCTTTTGACAGGGCATCCTTTCCTAAGTGGCTGGGAAAAGCTGCCCAGCAACTGTGTTTGTACCATGAGAGACCTTTTTCTGGTCACAGCTGTCTGTGTAGAAGAAGGAAAATTCACAGAAGTAAACTAGGTCACTTGGGCTCTGCTTGCATCTAGAAATTGAAATTCTGTGATCCTAAATGCCCTAGTCTAGATACTCAAATGCACGGAGCTAGAGAATGTCACAGGTATCACAGGCAAACTAAAAGAAGAAAAAAAGCAGGACAGGGAATTAGGGAGATACTAAGACTGAGTGGCTTCCTGTCATTCCCTTGGTCCCCTCAGGCTACTTGCATCCCAAGGATACAGGATGGCCCCATGGCCTTGCCATTAAGAGTTATCTTAAGCAGAGACCTCCACAGACAAGGTCCTGGTATAACTGGTGGTCTAAAATGGCTGCACAGATACAGGAACATGGATGGAATGTGGCTTGTGAAACAGGAAAGGAAAGATGTCTTCTGTATTCTGTGGTATTCAGATTTGGAACATGGTATTACACTTAGGAAGCTGTCTTATTTTCAGAAGATGGGTAATAAGTATCAGATGGCATGCAAAACAGAGAGAAGAATCTGCTGGTCGTTGTTGCTCTAGACAGCTCTGGACTTTTGCTTAATCTCCCTTGATCTTAGTATCCTCACGTGTAAAGTCCAAAGCCCATCACCTGAAGTTTGTGAAAATCCAGTGAGATCAGGCAAATGTTGAGTGCAGTGCCTGGGATATGGCCTCAGCTGTAAAAAATGAGAATTATTGGAAGTGAAAAGGCAGAGAAGGAGCAGGGATTCTTTGCACAAAGCCAAGTGCAGCAAAGAGAAAACAGTTACAAGAAAGCTATCTTGGAGAAGGAAGAAAAATCTCATCTTTCTTTGTCCCAGGAGATGAATATGTTGAGTTTAAGGAGAGCAGACCAATATTGTAACTACTTTCTAGGAATTTGATCTCATGTTTGTCCAAGCACTGAATTACTGTCTCATATATAGTGGAGTTCTTCTTCAAGAAGGGGCTGATTTTTCATTTGATTTGGAGACATTGAAAGGAGGAATCTATGTGATTTTAAAGTTCATATTGCACACCCAAATACACTGCCTTCTTTAACTTCTCTGCCTTGATCTCATAGAGCAAACCAAGTGGGTGTTCCCTCCCTTCTACATGACAGTCAGACAAATTCTCTTCCAAGTTCCCAAATTAAGTGCAGTAGCAGCTGTAGGAGTGAGGCATGGGCAGATGATTGATTATGTTGTTTCATAAGGGAAGGACTAAGTTTATCCTTCAAAAGCAAAAGGCACAGTTTGCAAATTCATGGAACTCCAGGGTGTGGCCTTTTTGCTAGCTCTTCAAGCCTCTGGCTCATCACTGAGCTGACATGACAATTTTAGCAACTACACATTTGTTTTCCCAGTAACAGAAAGATAGCATACCTTATTTAGTGGACTTTCAATGCATAAATTTGTGGGAAGTGCATTTAAAAGTTTACAGTATAGAAAACCATCCATCGAATTTGTCACATAGGAAGATAATTTCCAACAGCTTTCTTTTTACACTAATGGTCAATCTATAGGGCTAACAAACACACCAATGAAACTGCTAAACTATAAAAACTTACTTTTCATTTCTTAGCAGGGTGTGTTTCTATTTTTTATGTTTGCTAGTTTCATGGGAATCTAATTCTTTACCACAGCATATAGTTGGATGATTCATAGAGAGTACAATTTCCTAAGACTTGACATTTACTAAGTGTTTGTGTCAGGATGTGGAGTGTAAGTATTAAAGATGGAAAGGTCACATTGTAGAAGACCATCACATAGAAAATGATGCCTAACTATGAAGTTTATCACAATAATAAAAGTGGGGAAACTAAATCCCATTGATGGATGAACACACAAAGAATATGTAGTATATTTATTCAAAGGACTATTCTTCAGCAATTACAAAAAGAAGTAAGGCTATAGTTACGTCATGGAAAAGCTTAGAGGATGTTATATAGGGGGTCTTAAACAGTCAAAGAAAGACAAATATGGCATGTTCCACTTATTTGAGGCATCTTCAATAGTTGAACCCATAGAAGCAGAGAGAAGAATGGTTGTTAGTGGCTGTGGTTAGCATATGATGAAGACCATGTTTAAGTGTCGATTTCAATTGTACAAGAGGAGCAAGTTCTGTTGAGCATCATCCCTACAGTGCACCTAAAAGTTGTCAAGAGGTTAGATCTCATGCTATAAGGGCTTGATCAAATTAAAAAAAAATCACAGCTTTATGCTGTCCTTTGACAAAGTACTGTCAGACTATTCGCTCTCTTGAAGCAAACCGTTAGTCTGATTAAATAAATGTGTCTGAAATACACTTGATGAAATAACCTCGTAAACTTATAGCTACCAAAAAGGGCTGTTGAAAATAATTCATTTTCCACTCAGGTGCACACTTTGGAAAGATGCTTAAAGACGCATCTAGTAAATGGCAGGAATTTCTACATAGCAGATACTATACCACAATCCCTACATACATCATCTCACTCAACCCTCACAGCATCTCTCAGAGATGAGGGCTATTATTAGCCTCCTTTTATAGTTGAGAACATGAGGCGCAGCCAAGGTTAATAGCTGTACATGAGGTTTGGTGATAATCACATCCTGAAAGAGGTGACTGTGCAATTGCTGAACTACAGGTGTTTCCAAATTTCACACCAACAGAGTCCCTATCCCCACCTCCAATCAATGTGAGGTCTCATAGCTCATGTTATACTTGTCATTTCAGTAACATCACACAGTTAACTGTCTCTTTTCCTTCATGTTTTCCTTTCTCGGCAGCCAGCAATGCCACACATTTTTCTGGATTTCTTTTTCCTTATCAGGACACTGATTTCAATCTCCACAGCTGGTTTTGCTTTCCTAATGTTGGTATTTCCTTAGTCTTAAACCTTGGCCTCTCTCACTTCTATATTCTAATTTTTCTGTTGACCTCACTTAGTCTCAAAGCTACAAAGGCCATCCATAAGTTGATGATAGCTTGTATTTCCAACCTGGCTCAGGACACTCTGCTTCTCCTCAGGAATGTCTAAGAGACACCTCAGATTTTTCATATTCCCTACTCTAACCCTAATACTTGCCCCAAACTGCCTCTCTCCCCACAACCAATGGGAATCAACGGATGGTAATTCTATCTCCCTAATGGAATCAACCTTGACTTCTCTTTCTCTCACATCTCCCTCACACAAGCTGTCAGAAAATCCTGTTTGCTCTACTTAGTAAATATTTGATGAATTAACAAAATGTGCCAAGATTTTAAAATCTTAATTTTGGAGTCAGGCTGATACTCTGTATAATTTAGCCTACTATTTCAGGTCAACCTGGAGAGTCACAAAAGCATGGAAATGGAAATCTGTCAAACTTAGATTTTCAAATATAATACAGCCATTCTGAGGATATGTTAGATGAGTTAAGCAGTTATAAATATTCCTATGACTTCTCCTGACTCCTGGAGTGACAGGTGAGCCCGTAGTTTCCCCCTATTTCAGGCCCATCTGTAAAGTCTCAGGTTGATTTTGCTCCCTCAGCCCTTGCTGGGATTCCCCTATGTATATCTACCTTAATCCCCATTGGATCATGGCCTGTGTCTTGTTTTCCATGACTGCCCATTTCATAATGACCACTAGCCTAGAGGACATGCCTTGTGGTCACTGAGTTTATATTCTGACTTACTCCCTGCCAGCTGAATGCTGTGAATAGACTTGTTTTGGTGCCTCAGTTCCCTTCTCTTTAAAATAGAGATGGTAATCACAATTCCTACCTCATGGGGAGTATGGAAATTTTGAATGTAATTTTACATAATACATTCATTATATACAATGTGTATATAATATACAACATCTAACAAAATATATAATATATATTGTATAAACTATATATACAGCTAAGTGTATATATAGTATGTATACATTGAAACAATACCTGCATATAGTAAAATGTATGCTATTGTCTTTATCAGCTGCCATTATTATTGTTGTTGTTTACTTATTTCATTAGGGTTCTCAGAAGATTTTACCTTAATTACAAAATTCTCTACCAAATGAATTTTACAACTTATGGTTTGCTGATGCAGGTAGTATTTTAAGAGATAATAAAACATCCACTTTTCTTTTAACCTACAAATTATCCATGTTTAAGTTTTCTCCATTATGGGCAAGTGATAGAGATCTAGTGTCAATCAGATATCTGTTTTCTACATTAAAAAAACTCTCTCTCTAGAGTATATTCTGGATGATATGTCATACCTCAGCTGTAGGAAATAGTGGTATACAAACTTTTTATTTTGGTACAAGTACTTTTTATACTATCAGTAGTACTGCTGTGTTATAATCATATCTTTTTTAGTGGCTGTTGTTTACTGAGTGTTTGCTCTGTCTTGGGTAGCTGACATCTAATAGCTTTATAGTCTTGCTAGAAATGAAGGATTAATGAATATCTCATTTCATGGTTTAGGCTCACAGAGAACTTACTGTGAAGGGCACATCACACAGCCAGTGAATGAGCCTGAATTAAAATCTGTAGTTTATCCTTAAAGCTTACTCTCTTGTATTATTTAGTGGAGAAGCTGATAAGAAGGCCATATGTCTCTTTGAAACAGATAATGTCAAAAGAATGATGCTATGGTAGAAAAGCGTTTGATCAGTGTACTATCTGCAGAGCTGAACTGGATAAGTTTCAGTGAAACTGAATAGTGAGCCCCAAAGGCACAATCTGCTTAAAATTAAGATAAATGTCTTCTACCCAATCATATTAGAATTGACAATTATTTGAAAAGATCTCACACCTTTAAACAAAGAGCCTCTAGCAACCAGAAGGTCTTATAGGAAACCTAGAAGTTTTATGACCTCTTGAAAACCTGAAAGTAATTTAAGTATTGAATTGGTTTCAGTTTCGGATGCGATTATTCATACAATAAGGGCTTTCAATAAATATTTTGAAGAAAGAAACTTGCAGAACACAAATTCTGGACAAAAGATCTGTGTGTATTTATTTCATGTAAAAGAGATTTTAAAAACTTGCTGACTAATTTGGTTATGTTTAAAATTATAAGATGGTTTCGTTCTCCTTTCCCTTCATGTCTGGAAACTAATGAAGCAGGAGGTTACATAAGTCGCCCAAACCAAAGGAGTTAGGGTCTCTACCATACATATAGAAGAAGAGATTGGAAAACAGAAGGTACCAGCGGGTAGTCTGAGGACTGAGAGGCTGTAGTATCTGCAGACTTTTGTCTCGCTTGAGAAGGAGGTGTCTTTGGAGTCTCTGGAGAAAGCTCAGGTAGCTGTCTGTGGCTTTCAGGATTGTGTCCTGAGTGGGGAGCTATCTGAATGGATAGAGATGCTGTGTGTATCTCAGGCACTGAGGTAGAGGGCGGTAAGCAAGGATCATTGGGAAAGAATGACCCTTCAACAGGTTTGGGAAATTGTGGAATACTAAAGGGAATGCTACTTCCTACATCCTGGTTATGGGTTAGTTTCAAGGCAGAAATTCTCCGAGTTTGAGAATCTTGCATGTATTCCTCCTGGAGATACGGGGTATTTTCAGTTGCCGGTATAGGATCTACTGGTCGTGGACTAGTGATTTTTTGTGTATATGACACAGTGGTGTTGGATTCTTCTGAATATATGATTGTCTGGCTAGAATCTTCATTAGAAGGCATGGTTCCCTGAAGAGGTTTTTGGTTCGTAAGGTACTCTGTACAGGAGGGTGTTTGTGCATTAGTTACGAATGAGTCTAAGA
This sequence comes from Dipodomys ordii, assembly GCF_000151885.1. NCBI lineage: Eukaryota > Metazoa > Chordata > Mammalia > Rodentia > Heteromyidae > Dipodomys > Dipodomys ordii. The sequence goes on from NW_012267220.1 coordinate 16,104,798, forward strand.
TGTCACCCTTTGTATGACTGGTTAGCAAGGACCTACAAAAACTCTCTTTTCTGATTGGTAGGAAGGGTTCCTAGATGGTCAAAAGTGTCCAGAAAATATGTTGAAGGAAAAATGGAGAGAAAGTCAAAGTTAGTCATGGAAGAAACCAGTGCCAATGGTATACTTAAAGGTAAAGCAATGTTATAGTTTCATATTTTGCTATGTATTAAGCTGGCTGCATTTCCTTTCCTTTCCCATTAAGAATGCATTTTAACTTAATAGCAATAGTTACCCTTTCAGGAAAAAGTTTGTTTTATTTTAGAATATACTATAAACTTTGGCTCCACTCACCTCCTGGGAAATGATTTAATATATTTTCTTGGAGCTTATGGTTTATTTACATTATTTTTATAACAATTTTTCCTGAGTGAGGCACAGTGTAACTCATATCTCCAACCCAGAGAGTCCCATTAATTAACATCCTAACCGTTATATAAGACATAGCTATTGAATGCACAATATAGTTATTGCTGGCTTTGTACTCCAAAGCATTAGTTGTCAGCTTTTTAAGAATTAGAACAGATTCTAAATATTATGCTGAAAACTGACCACTTTCTGAGCTTAATTGGGGGAGAAAAAGCCCAAACAACAGAAGAACACCATTTCAATATTCGAAATCCAAATCTGGCCAACAACAACAAAATAAAAAAGCAAAAATATATTTAAAAGAAAACACTAAGAAAGACATTGCTGAGAAAGAATCTCCAAAGCAGTAGTTTAATAACCAGGCTTTCAAATCACACAGTAGACACAAGCATGTAGGATTACCTGGGTTGGTGATCTTTTATCTTGTAGGTTTGGACGAACGCTTCTAAAGCCTTTGGCTGCAAGAGAGGAATATGTACCATCTCCATTCAGTGCCTCTGGGTTTCCATCATTGTAAGCTCTCCAAGCTTTTATTAAGGAAAAACAAATTGGACACACACACAAAAAATCTACATTCACTTCAACATTTATAAAGAAAATTAAATTTTCAAAAGACAAAGTTTTCTCACTAAAATTTAATGTAATATGCCTCACAATGTTTGAAACTTGAGTTTCATATGAGATCAATGTGTGATGGTGAATACAGCAAAAAAAATCTTCACAATAAATGCAATAGTTATTCAGAATATCTTTTCTGTACCTGAGTCTGGAGACTGAGAATCTCGCCCTGAAAAAACAAAAGCAGTTGAAATTAACATAAGGGAAAAACAAATGACACTGCAGTAAAAGTACTTGGCAAAGGGCCACATGTACTGTTTGTGGAGATGCTATCTCAGTTCTAAAACCCGGTACATTAAATATATTAATGAGAGGTTTGTGCCCTAGCTTTGACTTCAGTGAGGGTATCATTTGTTAAATACCTATAGCATGTAATTAACTCATGTATCAAACACTATTTTCCCCCTCAATAATATTGCAACCATGTAATTTTAAGCTTATTCTTACCCAAGGTGAATACATGAATTTCTGAATATAAAATTAAAGGATTAAAAAGGAACTTGGTTTGTAAACAATGGATGTTCTTATAACATTATGTTACTAACTATACTTAATTCCAGTGTTAGAGTCTTTTAGTTTGTACTTTATCTTTTCACAAGGGAAAAAATGTGTCTACTACATTATATGGTATTTCCAAACTACTTTCTAGACTTTTAGGATTGCTTGTCATCTTTTAAAAGTCATTTTTTTTTTGGTGTCAGTCATGGGACCTGAACTCTGAGCCTGCACGCTGTCCTTCAGCTCTTCAGCTCAAGGCTAGTGCTCTACCACTTGAGCCTGCTTATGTGGTACTGAGGAATTGAACCCAGGGCCTCATGCATGCAAGGCAAGCACTCTACCACTGAGCCACCTTCCCAGCCCTCACAAGCCATTTTTACTCAAACATGAAAGAGCTGAAATCTAGTTGCATATGGAAAAGAAATTCCGTTTGGTAATGTGGTTAGGAATTGCCTCATCATATATTAATGATCAGTTTTATTAAGATTGTAGATTTAAGAGTCATCTATAGGCCCTTTTGAGGTAATCCCTTTATATTTCTGAGTTCTGTTATATCATCTGACTCACTTCATGTAGATGTAGATAGCCTCAAATTTGGAAAGAATTGTAGGAGTCATTTAGATTAATGCCCTGGCTTCCTTTATGTATTCCTTGGGACCATTTAAAAATTGCTATTATTTCAATCATTCTTTGTTTTCCTTCTAATGCTTCTCTAATAATGATTTTGAAATTCAAACACATAAATCTGGAATCATAAAAATGGGTAAAGAGGCTGCCGCCATTGTGCCAGCCCCTCGGGTCTCAGCGAGGCTGGGTGACTCCAGGATGGGAGACAAACCAATTTGGGAGCAGATAGGATCCAGCTTCATTCAACCTTACTACCAGTTATTTGATGACAGAACCCAACTAGGCGCAATTTGTGTCGATGCATCATGCCTTACATGGGAAGGACAGTTCCAGGGAAAAGCTGCCATTGTGGAGTAGTTGTCTAGCCTTCCGTTCCAGAAAATCCAGCACAGTATCACGGCACAGGATCATCAACCCAGGCCAGAGAGCTGTATCCTCAGTATGGTTGTGGGGCAGCTCAAGGCTGATGAAGACCCCATCATGGGGTTCCACCAGATGTTTCTATTAAAGAACATCGACGATGCTTGGGTTTGCACCAATGACATGTTCAGGCTTGCCTTGCACAACTTTGGCTGACCTCCTCCTGACCACTTACTCACTCTGTTTTCTCCTCCCTCCTTTTTCTGATACTATCACACTCCTCCAGATGCTCCACTTATCACACACAAACAAGCAGGGCCAAAGTGGGAGTAGGTGCAGTGCTCTACCCCCTCACCAAGGTGTTGTGCATGATGTTTGGATGTTAGATTAGTTGCATCTGACAGGAGACGTTTGTGTTCTACTAGCGCATGCCTTGGAAAGCCTTAGTTGTCTTTTTTTTTTTAATCTACTGACAAGATGTTTTGTAACCCAAAGAAGTGAAGGAGAAAGCAGCTGTCTCACCGCCGATACTGATTTGTTCAGATGTTTCAAATGCCTCATGATACAATAAAACCACAAAAATTTTCTTAACAAAAAAAATGAGTAAAGAAATACAAGTGTTAAAGTATTTGCCTACTTATTTTCTTTTCATTATTGGAGTTTGAACTCAGCCTTGAGCTTGTTAGACAAGCGTAAATTACACATCTACTCTTTTGCTTTTAGGGCACCAGGCTAATTTTTCCTGGGCTGACCTTGAAATGTGATTTTCCTATCCTTACTTCCTAAGCAGCTGGAATTACAGGTGTATACCTCTAAACAAAGCTCCAAATGTTCAATTTTAGATAAAATATTTGAGACTTTTTTTCCAATCAAAGAAATAAAAAAATACACGCAAATCAGTACTGAGCACCTTACCATGACTTCAGCTCAGGTGACTAACAAATTCTCATTGTTTATTATACCTGATAACTTTATTATATGAGAATTAGGAGTCTATAAAGCAATTAGACAGTATTAAATAATGTAGAGCATTATTAGAATTCTGCTCTTGGGCACTCAAGAGGAGAGATTTAATGACTGCTCAGGTACCACACAGTGTGGACAAAAAAACAAATATGGAGGCTGAAGAAAGGGAAACCAAAAGGACAGCATTAATACTTATTATTTATAATTACTTGCTTGAGAATAGAAAGTCTATTTTAATCTCAGAGAATAATAAAATTCTCACAGAGGCAGGAAAATGGAAAATTCCATTTTCCCCCCTAAGGAAGGAAACTTGAGACACAAACCACAAGTTTCCTTAAGGGTATGAGCCAGGCCAGTGGTAGTGTCAGGACCCTGTCCCTCACAGTGGCCTTGTCACCATGTGAGATATAGCACCCTTACCAACACTATCTGACTGTCATATTTTTTTGTGAGATGAAATGTACTCCAATTGTTCATCTAACGGTTCTTGTTTTGGTTCTTCATAGTTTTGGCATATTGGTCTGTGTTATGATGAATTATCTAGTGGATACAACGTCTTATAAACGGAAGTAAGAGGACAAGACTGGCCCCCCAGTGGACTTTCTAGTAGGCAAGGGAAAACAGAAGGCTTGGAACCTTTTCTGGAGGGAGTCTAACACCTATATACAGTCTGTTGTATGTCAGCCATATCAACGTTGATAAATATTTATTAATTCCCTTTCAACTAACATTGAAATCTGGCTAAATAAGTTGTGATAAAAGTGACTATGAGAAGTGGCACTGTGGATCAAAGTGGTAGAGCACTAGCATAAAGAGCTCAAGGCCCCATGATTGACAATAATAATAATAATAATAATGATAATGTGACTACAGAATGAAATTAGGCAGAAAAGATGATAACTTATTTTTTGAAATTGTAATTAAAACTTACTTGAAAAAGACCTGTCTAATAGATACCAAAAAGTCCTGTTTTAAAAATTAAATCCAAAATGCAGGAGAAATCGTTCTCTGTGAATCATAGTCCTAGTGATAAAAAAATTAAAATAACCCAGAGCCAGTAGATGCTCTTGTTGCTGAAGAATATTTCCTATTTCTGGAATATATCAAATTCCTATCTTGATAGTAAAGCATTACTTCTGTTCTAATAAGGTAAATGACATGAATTTTCTCCTATTCTAGTTTTAAGTATCCAAAAGGGCAATCTCTAACATAACTTCATATTCTCTTTTGATGATTATGTTGATGCAGGATAGCAAATCTGCATGGTAAAAGTGATGTCATTCCCTAACATGTGTATGACTGGTCCATTTACTTGGTTGAAATGTCAATGATATTCATGGCATAGGAATTCCAATATATGATGGCCTGGGCTTTATATTTTCCTACTTCCCTTTATGCTCATTTCCCTGAGGTTTTCAATGTAAGCATGTCTGTAGTTTTTCTAACATCTTTACATATTCATACACACATGAGTAAATATTTTTCAACCAAAATGAAATCATTGTACATGCACTGCAATGCAACTTACATTTATTTAAGCTTAATATATTACAGAACATTGGTCATTGAAATCACTTGTGGACTAGAGGTGGTGAATGGAAGTGGAATTCTTGGAAGTCTGTTTTTGTTTTTATCCCAACAAAGCTGGATAAGTTGGAGATCAAGTGGTTTTAAAGCCAAAATCACCTTAAATATGTAATCTGCTACTAAATGTATATATACCAAAGTCTGTGAAAACAGGCTGAGAAGTGAAATTATTTTAAAATTCTTGATTTCTTTCCTACTTCTGTTCCAAAACTCATTAATCTTAAAAACAAAAACCAAGGAAACCATAAAGTGCAACTCAAAACCCAGTAATAAAACCAACCGAAAGCCACCAAGTAGTCTGGGTATTTTATTCAGGATCTAAGGAGAGGCTGGCTGGGCTTTATAACTAAAGTCCCTGTGCAGTAAAGGCGATATCTGTAGGTATAGGTATTGCCTTCACTGAGCAGGAGATCTTGTAAAAGAGACCTACTTTACTGAAGGTGGAAATTGCACATCCTCAATTCCTTTCTAAAATGTATTTTGGGGTCTGGGAGGGTGGCTTAGTGGTGGAGTGCTTACCTGGGCTCTATTCCTCAATACCCCATACACAGAAAAAGCCAGAAGTGGTTCTGTGGCTCAAGTGGTAGAGTGTTAGCCTTGAGCAAAAGCAGGTTAAGGACAGTGCCAAGGCCCTGAGTTCAAGCCCCAGGACTGGCTGAATAAATAAATAAATGAACAAACTAAATAAAAATGTATTTATATCTGTGGGAATGTTAATCTATACTGTTCAAGATTTTACTATGTTTAAAAATATATGAAAAGAGTCAGGATCTGGTGGCTTACACCTATAATCCTAGCTACTCAGGAGGCTGAGACCTGAGGATAGTGGTTTGAAGCCAGCCTGGGCAGGAAAGTCCATGAGATTTTATTTCCAATTAGCTATCAAGTAAAGTTTGAAGTGGAGCTATGATAGAGTGGTAGAGTGCTAGCCTTGAGCAAACAACAAAAAAAAAAAAAAACAAAAAACAAAAAACAAAACTCAGAGACAGCATCCAGGCCCTGAGTTCAAACCCTGAGTTCAGTTCCCAGGACTAGCACAAAAAAGAAAGTATCTTTGCAGATTGGACTCTAAAATGTTAGTCTTTCTAGTATTTTGTTTATAATGTGGGCAAATTGCTTTTACCTTCTTGTATTGCATTTTCTTAACAAAGTCTCAAGTTATTTTAGATAATGAGATAAAAATTTAGTCATTAGCATTTGAGTTAATTAACGTATTTCTGGCAAGTGACTCCTTTCAATTAGATTAAAAATTATTTTTAACATGATATCAGTTTCATCTGACTTCCTATTTTTAGAACAAAACCAGGGGAGATAGAAGTTATTCCTGGGGGGAAAAATAAGATGAGTGGGGAGAGGGGGCATTTGAAAGGTATTTACACACACTGTAGTCATCCAAACAGGCGAATTTTGGAAAAAGAGAGAGGTCAGGTAAAGCCATTTAGGTGTGACATTCTGTGAGTTAGTGGTATTATACCTGCAGCCAATAGGTTTGGAGAACTTTGAACTCTCTTCACAGATGTTAATGTAACAGACATGGCGGCACGTTTGCGAGCACACCCACCGCTATCTGGAAGCAAAAACACAATATAGCACAGGCCAAGGCAACAGAAAGCACATGCAATATCATGCATTTAAGTGAAATGTGCCAGATGTTCATGAGAAAGATGAAGTCAGAATTAGTAACCCTAAACTGCATCTGCACATCTCACCCCTATCCCAAAAGTAAAACCAGCAAAGGAAAACCAAAACAGAAGTCTGTCTTAGAAATAGATGTCAATACAAAAAAGAACAAACTATATTCAACACTCAATGGTTTCTTTGCAATGAAAACTCAGACATAGAACTCAAGTGTGTTTATACATTTGAATTTGATGCATGCCGAATCAATGAACAATGCCAGTAGCTTCTAGAGTAATATATCTTATCTATGTTTCAAGATTCAGAGCTATAGGAAAGTACACTTTGTACATACCATTTAGATTTTCTTGTTTTTTTTTTACCAATCAGATATTTGAATATAATCACAAATGAGTCACCTTGATTGAATTCATTATTGAAGTGAAAGTTATTAGCTAGTAGTTATTAGCTTAGTTATGATACATTTGATATACAAGATTCACATGAATGTAAATACTCCATGAATACGTATGAATCTTCATGTCTTCTAATAGATATGGAATTATTAGCTTATTCAAAATTAGGGACAGCATTATATATTACAGTATTGAATGACCTTCTGTTAAAACCAAATTTACTGCTTTTATACTTTTGAACAATATGAACTATGAATTGCATGTAAACCCAAACAAATTGCCAGGCACAATTTATGTACTGTGAGAAGGCTAGACTCCTAAATTTGGAAGACAAGACTCCCGAAACTGAAAGGTTACTGTTCTATTTATGAGCAGTTTCCAATTCCATTCCCACATTCCTTTGTAATACAACATGGGCAAGAAATAGTTCCCCTCATTCCCTTCATTTTGCTCAGCTCATTTTGCTGATACTCTTTGAAGATATTTTTTAAGGACTCAAAGACAAATCATATATTCACAAATATGATAATATAATCATTACTTATTGTCACTTGCTGTCCCTGTTTGTTCTTTGCTTTTACTTTACAGGAAAACTACCTAGTTTGTTTTTTTAGACATGAGCAAATTGAAATTAGCAAAGACACTTGGAAGTATGATTTGAATTAATTATACTTAAATTCACAAATATGTTGCTAAATCTTAGAATTGGTGGAATTATTTTTATATTAAAATAACTTAAACTTTGTTTAACATGGTAATTTCTTAATACTAAAAGTAATTAAAACAGAAAGTTGATTTGAAACATTAAGTAAAATAAGCCAAATGATTCAACCACAGTAAGAATAAAAAGAGAAAGATACAAAGGGTAGAAATCTACAACTGACTTCTCCAAGAGAGGTACCAGTAGGATTCTGGCAAACTTGACAAATTGAAAATAGCCATGAGAGACAACTGTGCATGCTAAACTGAGGGAATGCTTTTGAACAGTGGTGCTTAGTAGGTCCTGACTGATCTAAGATCGCTGAGTAACAAGGGTGAGGAAAAGCTGACATCACTCTCAATGATTTCATTTTCTGTTTCTACAACTCTGAGCATGACAAGGTCCACAACCATTGTTTAAATGTTATGGGGATTGAAGTACAGGCTGAGATTCTCTGGACTACCTCTGTGAGTCCACAGGAGGCTGGGTATACTGCTGATTGTTGGGAAAGCAGTGGTTATCCATAGTGTACTTCATGACCCATTTAGGGGCTTGAAGTGGGTCATGGTCCCACATCATGGATAAATCTCTACTCCTTTGAATGACATGGCACCTCGGTTAAAGTGGATTTTTGGTGGTTGCTATATTAAAAAAATGATGACACTGCAAAAGTCATTTCATACATTTAAACAGACATTGTCACGTACAATTCTACATCTTGTAAAGTTTTTCAATGCTCAGCAGGCATATACATACCATTCACAAGTAATGATGGCTATACAGAATGAAAGAAAACAACTATATTTCCTTCAACTTACATGTATTGTTTTGTGGAATGGTTTCTTAAGTTGTTAGAACATAAATGCTTATTAAGTGATTATTTGGAGCTTAAGTTGTTTGTATCAAACTATTTAATAACCAGAGATTTTTTCATTTAGTGTGAAACACTATCAGAAAAATTACGGAGACACTGCCATTGTAAGCCAAGGAAGTTTGGGGAACTTTGGGTTAAGCATGTCTTGTGTTTTAGGAAGCTCTATGATACAGATCAAGTAAACAGAGAATTTGTTTTATTAATATTTAGTAAAGAGCTTATTTCAAAAAGTTGAGATATTGGTGAAAAGTTTTGTAATTGGTAGAAGAGAGAAATATATTTTGTTCTGTTTCAACTAGCACTGATAGCTTGCTGATATTCTTTGAAAATAAGAATAGTCTTTTGGTCATCTTGAGGAATCCTAATGCTCTTCTCCCACTCCTTCTCATTCAGGACTGACAGCCTATTAATCTTGCTTCTGGGCAGCCTGATAAAATAAATGGCGAGGTATAAAAGAATATCTTCAGCTATTGTTTTTGCCTTGTACAGGAGGAACTGGCTAACACAACTGTTTCACAAGTACTTGATAGGAAATAGCGTTGTTTAAAAAGAAGTGACAGAATTTCAATGAGTACATTATTTTCCTGAGTTACTTAATACTGTGCAAAGAAGTGGGGGGAGGGGAAGAAGGGAGAAAAGGTGAAATTATAAACCAAAATATTTCTACTGTGGAACAAAACTTATACTTTGTATGTACATGCAGATATCAAAACAGTTTTGCAATTAAAATGTATACAACAGAATTCAGAGGTATGAATGTTAAACTAATTAAAAACATTTAAAATACTCATAGCTGAACTACATTGAGAATTTGAATTAATTAAAATGCTTTTTCTATGAAGCTTTAGCATTCTATCTGCTGACTGGGAAAGTTAAAATATTATTCACTGGAGCAACATACCTTTGAACTTAGCCTGTTTTAAGTAAAGAGATTTTTAGCATCTATAAGTCAATTTCAAAACATGACTACAGAAAAAGGGAGCAAAATATTCTTATTTTCATGGCTACGAAATTGGAATATAAAGACAATGAAATAAACTAATGCATTTAACAATCTACTCAGAAACATTACATTTAGGATTAGCAGGTGCTAAGCTAATGATTTAGGGCAAAACTTATTTTTAGAGAGCAAAGCTAAGAAGTCCAAAACTAAGAGAGATAGCATACCTGTATTCATTTTGACCGTGGAGGGTTTGTTATTAAAATCTTCAGTTTTCCTGTAAGGGAAAAAATGATGCATAATTTGTTGACTACAATATGGATATAAAAAGACTTTTATTCTTGGTATACCTATAAATTATTATTGACTATTATTTAGACTCAGTTTAATAAGAGGGGCTCTACTGACGTTAAATTCAATTATTCCTGATCTTATGATCATAAACATATTTTTTAAAAATAATGACCATTAATGAATAAAAATGAAAAGCTTCCTTCCTTCCTTCTTCCTCCTCCTCCAGCCCTCTGTTCCATGCTATCTGACAATCCTCCTTTCCCCATGTCCTATGCTAGGGATTGAACTGAGGTCCTCATACACACTAGGCAAGCACTGTACCACACAGTTATAAACATAGCCCAAATTTTCACTTTTAAAAATTAAATTCTGTGCCTAACATGCATGAGGCTATGGGCTCCAACTCCAGCATCACAAAATAAAAAGAAAAATCTTATTTTTGTATAAACATTCTTATCAGTTTTTGTTCTTTAAGCCTGAAGTAATCATTGTAGTAACGTATTTTCTACCAAAACTGTAAAACGTACACTGGTGCTTTGAAGTCAATGCCTTACACTTATGGATTAATTTCACAGTCCAATTTGCTTTAAAAAGTGATTGAGGGAACTATTATTAGGATACTTTTATTTTTTGTTTTTTTTTCAGTGTATAAATACATAGGAATATGTGTGGGTTTATTTTGTTGTTGTTATAATTTGACTTTTTTCCAGAGTCTGAACTTGTTCTAAAATCTGGACTCAGTAACCCCTGGCCTGTATGGAAAGGATACAATGAAGAAAAGAAGGTTGGGTAGGGGGAGGGTAGAATGAAGCTTCCTGAAAGTTCCTTCAAATCATTTATTTCAACTTCTGAGTAGCAACACTCCTAATGTATTAACCTTACATGGAGAAAATACATTGGAAAGTGTCTCAGGGGATGACTGTGACCAAGGCCAAGGCCAAAGCCAAATGACTTCTAAAACAGGAGGGGATAAATAGGACTATAAAGACATTTCCCAAATTCTACTTGGCCATTCCTTGTGGAACTCGGAAACACTTGCTGCTTAAAACTGAATTCCAAAGACAGAATTTGCACTAGAGTAATTCTGATTGATCAGGAAAACACCCAATACATAAAGAAAGTTAACATGGGAATCACAAAATGTGCTAATGTATCAGACCATGTTTGTAGTTTAATTCAAACACACATATACATTTACAAAACATCTGAAGCTCAAAATAAATCAAATAACATGAGCTAAATAAAGTAAGGCATCACAAACCCTTGAGCTTTTCATTTTTAAAACGATGTATCCTGTTTCTTATTGGGTAATTTGTGAGGTCTTCAAACTTGGCATTGTTTTAGATGTCAAAATGTAAAACGACTAACTTCCTAATCAAGCAAGACATTTTCTAGTTTGTTAAAGGAAGAGTTGTGGTGACTGAACTCTTAAGAAGAACCTGAAACCCATAGGCCTCTTGGGTAACTAATAAAAAATTGTGATTTTGTTTCCCCTGTTTGTACTAAGGCCATTAACAAATCCACGAATGAGAGAATGTCTTAGACAATTTAAACTAAGGCAAATAGGATTTCTTTTGTTCTGTTCTGCAAAAATGTCTTTGATTGTCCTCATATAACAAATACAGGGTATCCTGGAAGGCATCGAGTTCCTAGAGTGTTTGCATGATACTGAAAGACAGCATTTCAGTATTCTCTTGAGTCAGGATTGAAGCAGAGCCAAAGCTTTGACAATACAGATTATAAAATGCAGACGACTCTGAACCCACAAAGCAAAACAATCCTTTGTACATTAGGGTATCTGAATGGTTTTCCCCAGGTTGTGTGAGGCCAGATTTACTTTAGTTCATTCAGGATAGCATTTATGCAGAAAGCAACATTATATGTATTCTAATATGTATATGGCAATGGTTATGTTTTACTAAATGGTTGGATTAACCTTTATCTCAAAAAGCAGCTGGCAATAGATTGTTCTAGTGGTTCATGGGGGGACAGCAACACAACGTCTACCATCTTTTGATTTTTCTTAAAAATTTTCCCCATTGCCAGATATCTTGTTATTTTGTAGATAGCAGTTCCTTCAAATCATGTATTTCAATCTCTCAGTAGCAACACACCTAATATATTAGCCTAAAATGGAGAAAATACATGGGAGACACATGCACTGTACATGGGAGAAGAGACTGAGTGATTTAACTTTTCAGTGAAGTTAGATGGTTGTGCCTTGGTATCAACATGCCCAAGGATGTAATTTTACTTAGATTCTCTCTCTCTCTCTCTCTCTCTCTCTCTCTCTCTCTCTCTGTGTGTCAGTTATCAGGTGTCATCTGGGAGTAAAGAGTTGAAACAAAGCCTTTCTATAGTTGTGGTCAAGAATCCTGTGTAGCTTTTGGGCATTTACCCAAATGTTTACAAACAAGACCACACTAAAGCTACCAGCACAACTATGTTTATTGCAGCATTATTTACCATAGCTAAGATCTGGAACCCAGATGCCCCTCAGTAGATGAATGGATCAAGAAAATGTGGTATATATACACAATGGAATTCTATGCCTCCATCAGAAAGAATGACATTGCCCCATTTGTTAGGAAATGGAAAAACTTGGAAAAAATTATATTAAGTGAAGTAAGCCAGGCCCAAAGAAACATAGGTTCCATGGTTTCCCTTATTTGCAATATCTAGTATATGTATGAGTCAAGCGGAAAAGGTCAGATAATGTGATGTTAGGAAAATGAACCCTTAGATATGTATTTTAATGTTTTTTTCTTTCATGCATGTGTTTCTAACGCATTTATTTTTATTTTTTTTTGGTCCGGTCGTGGAGCCTGAACTCTGGGCCTGGGTGCTGTCCCTCAGCTCTTCAGCTCAAGGCTAGTGCTCTACCACTTGAGCCACAGCACCACTTCCGGCTTTTTTTCCCCTTTTTTCATATGTGGTGCTGAGGAATCGAACACAGGGCCTCAGGCATGCAAGGCAAGCGCTCTACCACTGAGCCACCTTCCCAGCCCTTCTAATGCATTTATAAGATTATTTCTTTGTTGCTTTGTATGTCCCTTGCCCACAGTATAACCCCTGCTTTCACTATATTTGATGTCAGTATAACTTGTGGAGGAGATGGGGAAAAACAAGTCGTTTAAGGATACAGGTGGACCTGTTGCAACACTGAGAAGTACAAGTTGTCCAAAACGAGCTTTACAACGTTGGTGCAGGGGAGGGGGTGAGGGGGAGGAGAAGGATTGGGATTGGGGGGGGAGGGGGGAGGCTGGGAAGGGATGTGAAGGGTAAACAAAGGAGGAGGCTGCAATGCTTGGTAAGAAATGTACGCATTATCCTGCCCATGTAATTGTAACCCCTCTGTACAGTATGCTCACAAATAAAATTAAATTAAATTAAAAAAAAAAGAATCCTGTGTAGGTCATTTATTTGTATCAAGCTGAGTTTAAGCATCAAAGCCATTAATAAAACCAAAGAATTAACTTGGAGCTGAAATTCAATGTGAAGAGTTGACACAAAAGCATTTCCTATTCAATAATTTTTGATCCAATAAATTGATATGGTTGTTTTGGGGCTAATCTATTGTCAGCTTATATATTATTTAGAAGAAAGAACATACAGTCTTAAGTGGTGGGAAAGTATTGCAATATATGATTGTTTTGAGGTATATTTTAAATATAAGGATATTTCAAAATAGGATACACATTAAGATAACCTGAATATGCATTCTTTTGAAATGAGAGAATTTCTGGTTAAACTGTTCTAAGTGTCAATGCATTTCTCTTTCTGTGTCTGATTGTGGTAAGATGAGAAAAAAGTTGAAGGAGTTCACTTTTCAATTAAACTCCAATGACTTAATTCAAGTTGACATTTATCTTTACTTATCTTTTTTGAGTGTGTCAAATATTTACTGGGAAATTCCAAGTAGTTCATTTTGTCTTTTAGAGTCCAAGTTTAGAAACGTAAAAGCGACCTCAACCTCATTTCTAAGTACTTTCTTTAATTTAGTGTCCTGTTGTGTAATGCCAAGTCAGGGCCTCTTCTGTCTCCAAGAGGGTGGTAGAGACTCATCACCTTCAATAGCAAGGCCATGGTTGCCCATGCTCAGAAGAACACAACATCCCTTGCATCATTCTTAAGCTAATGGCTCTCGAATGTAGGCCTGGAGTATTTACAGCCAAATTATACACAGTATTTATGAGTGTATACAGAGGTCAGAACTGATCCAACATCATTTCTAAGAAGGAGGAATAGTTATTATCACAAGATACAAAGGAAGATAAAAAGGCAGGCAACCATTGATTATTTTAATCATACTAAGTTTTCTGATACCTAGAAAAATTTTCTGATTAAAAGAAGACTGTATGACTTTCATGGAAACTTGAAACTTTCAAATCTTTACAATGCAAGTTGCTCAAAATATGGAATTTTTTCCTTCAAGACATTGATTAGAAGCAGATCTTCTGATAGATGACTCTTTCTGGTGTCTTTCCAAAGCCTCAAGCTCAAAGAACCCTCAATTTAGAAGCACTCAAAATGGATGTTGATTTTTGTTTTGCTGTAAATAGTCATGTGATTTCATATTGCTCCAGCATCCTACTTTCCCTGCAGATAATTAAAGGATGCCTGCAAATACTTACAAGTGCATCTTCTTTATTCTGAGACAAAGTTGTTAGATTGAATCATAGCAGGAAAATGGTATGGGCGTATATGACGTAAATCAAAAGCCAACTGGATTCTAATGAAATGAAACAAGGTCCCCAAGGGGCATGTGGTGAGTGACACATTGTGAAAGAGACATGCATGCCGTCAGTGAGAAGGATGGATTTAGAAGGATGGATGCATGGTTTGGAAATGGCTTGAGTGTGCTTCCCCAAAGCTTCTTGTATTGGAAGTTAATCTCTGCCTGGAGACATTAAGACAGTGGACACTTAACCCAATATTTAGAGGCAGAACCTTTGGGAATTGATTAGGATTAGACAAGGTCATTAGAATCGAGCCCCAGTGATTGACTCCTAGTGACATTATAGGAAGGAGAAAGACTAGAACATTCACACACACACACACACACACACACACACACACACACACGTGCTCGCACACTTCCTGTTCCTGTGTGCTGCTTCCAGACTCTGCCAACAAGAAGACCTTGGAGGGATGTGGCCTCTGGTCCTTTGTGCCTCCAGAACTATGAGCCAAAATAAGCCTCTTTCCTTTATAATATATCTAGTCTGTGGTGTTCTATTATTAGCAACAGAAATGGGGCTGTTATAGAGGGATTCTGGGACTATGCAGGCCTGGATTCAAATCCTACTTGTAGCTAATCGTTAGTATCATCATCATCATTATTTTCAGCACTTCAGCAGGATAAAAACTTCTCCCCTCCTGCAACTGACTGGAAGTCATCCTTGGTTTGGCAAATGGACATAATTCTTTTTCACCAATATTTTAAAGCAGCCCCTTACCTTTATGTCTTAAGAAAATAACCTATACTTTCTTGACAAAAGACATGGAGTTCTTTACTTTTTTCATTTCTTTTAGTTTTTAATAATCCTGGAGATTAAATGCAAGGCTTCATATCTATACTTAGTATTCTGCTACATGAGTCATAGTTCTATTGTTTTTTGCTTTAGATTGCTTTTCAGATACAGTCTCACACTAACTTTGCCTATGCTGGTCTTGAACCTTGATCTTACCTCCACCGTCTGAATAGCTGGGCTTCTAGCTCTGCCACACCACACCCTGGCTACTAGGTTAAATTGTATGGATTCTCGCATCTCCTAGTGATCTCATCTCAACTTATCCACATGTTGTCTTTGAGATGGAATCCTGCTTTCTAGGCATCTTCCTTTTCTCTTTTATTCCACAACAGATATTTCACTTAGTTGAGATTTCCTCCCTCCACCCTGCAGTAATAAGCTATTGTCCAATCAAACACAAGCTTCATAGACCAGCTCAAGTCAAAGCTACTGAATCTGAAGTAGGCAGCCAAAAGGTTGTTGTTATGATAAACCTAAATATCTGTCCCATTAAAATTGACAGCTTATAGTCCAAAGTAATGATTGCAGGAAAAGAGATGTCTATAAAATGTCACATAATTAATTCACTGATACGTTATAGAATAAGAGCAATAACACCCCATAGCAGCATTCCTGCCTTTAATTCACCAAGTGGAAGTTGCCTTCTCCTTCCCAGCAGAACAAGTATCAGTCTCTACCTTGAGAAGCACCAATCTCTACCTTGAAGGGGATATCTGATTTTATAAAGAAGTGTTTTTAATTGTGTGCTTGGTGAATTTTCCCTCTACTTTTAATTTTTAAATCTTCCTTAATATGCATCTGACATAAAAGACAGTAATTTAAAGCCCAGTACTAGTGGCTCATGCCTGTAATCTTAGCTACTCAGGAGGCTGAGACCTGATCACTGTTCAAAGTTAGGAAAGTCCATGAAACTCTTATATACAATTAGACATCAAAAAAGCCCAAACTGGTGTTAAAACCTTGAGCAATAAAGCTCAGAGACAGTGCCCAAGCCCTGAGTTCATGCCCTAGGACTTCCTCCCCCACAAAGGTGATTTATGTAGCTTAGTTTTAGATGTTTCATTCTTAGAATTTAAGTGGGAGCAAACATCAAATGCTTTAGGAGGAATTAGAGAGTTGCACTTTCTGTGTGTTTTATTTTTTTAAATTCCAACTCTGAAAAGGGCTTTAGATTAATTACCCCATTTTTGAGGTTAGCTATTTGAGGAGAAAAGAAATGATTGTGATAAGATGAAAATGACAATCTGACAAGCAGATTCCTCACCCTGTCTCTGAGAAAAGAAGAGATATCTTCTGTGGAGGTGTCTTAAAATATTTCACATCAAGACCAACCCCCCAGGCTGCACAGTGTTGAACTCAATGTTGAATCATTCGAGACAGGTGTAGGGAGGAAAGAATAAAATGTATAGTGGAAGACTAAAATGGTTGTTGAATAAAATAAAAAGAACTAATATAGGGTCTATATATTTATTTTTCTAAGACAAGTAGGGCCACAAATAGTTCCTTGTGACAGAAACTCCTTTGGCCCAGCTGCTACACCAGTCCGAATGGATTTTTCTAAGCCCTGGCCAATAACCATTTTTAATTTCCTTGGAAACCTCAGAATTTTAACAAGCATGCATATTCTAAAGAATTTCCATGGCAATGTTATTTTATGAAATTACTGCAGTTCAATAATCTGATATATTTCTAATTGACTCTTAAGGATTACAGCCATCTTTTTCTTCTGATTAAATAACTTGTTTCCTGAATGCCAGGAAAAATGTTTTGAGCAACTTAGCAATGTCAGAGCTTATTGTATACTGCTGGTATTATAAATATGTGTTCATATATGTTTCACAGGTGAATTCATCAAATTTCACTTGCTATGTGGAGTTAAGTTTTGGATAGGTGGGAAGTAGAAATATCCATTACATTAGTCTTTTAATCTTAAATTTTAAGTAATATATTTCTTTTTTTTTTTGGTCCAGTCATGGGGCCTGAACTCTGGGCCTGGGCACTGTCCCTCAGCTCTTCAGCTCAAGGCTAGCACTCTACCACTTGAGCCACAGTGCCACTTCCGGCTTTTTTTCGTTTTGCTTATGTGGTGCTGAGGAATCAAACCCAGGGCCTCAGGCATGCAAGGCAAGCTCTCTACCACTGAGCCACCTCCTCAGCCCCAATATATTTCTTATAATATGCTAAAAGAAGAAAATACGTCTTTGAAGAAATATGCAATTTATTAACATATAATAATTTTGATTTCCCCCTGGGGGAGACTGTAATCTTTCTATTTCTCCTTCCTGTGTAATTGGAATCACAAGCATGTACCACTATGCACAACTTGATTTGGTGATTGAGACAGGGTCTTGATAGCTTTGCCTGGTCTACTTTCAAACCATTGTCTTCCTATTTCTCCTTCTTGAATAGCTGGATTATAGGTGTTCACTACCATGTCTAGCCCCAGGCTTATTTTATTTATTTTACTCTCAGAAAACTCATCCTGGACACCCTTTGGGTTAGTGGTCTGAATTACCTAAATTTGTGTTCTGGGTTGACAGAACATTTGGGTAACAGTTGCAACTAGAAGTGCCAATGTTCCTGTAAGGATTTACCTGAATTAAATTAAATTAAATTAATTTCAGAAACATGGCAACCAAATATGATTGTTATTTAGTTCTGTTTTTTCAGCAGTCCATTTTATAATGCTCACAAGAATGGAAAGATTGCAAACAGACCCATCCTAGAACTAAGTGCTTTAAAACTTCTGAGTAGTACAACAAAATGGGATTTAATATCTAATTGCACTACTGTTGAGCACAATGCCAACCCAAATAACTTCACTTTTAAGCTTTACCAGCTCCTATGTTCCCAGCAGTCTTTATTTTTTCTACCTAATATAGTCTTGCATACCCTGCCACTATTTAAAGCTAAAACTTTCACTCAATCCACCAAAAATAGGCAAAGAAAACAACATACAAATTTTTACTTAAATTATACATCGGAGAGCAGGGAAACTTACTTGAACAAAGATTTTTTTTTTTAGTTTTCACTTCCTAAATCCCTTATATGACATTGTGGTTAAGTCTGAGGTGGTTGGAAGATTCAGTATGAGGATCGACGAGCATATTTTAATATATGTAATTAAATTGTACCTGGGTTAACCACTACTAGCCATTTTTCACACTTTCAACCTTTGTCTATCTTGGATTCTTATAGCTCTTAGAAAAGGAGGTAAGAGCTCCTCTTAATGCTCCAACTGCACAGACACAAACTCCTAATGACAATCTGGATCCATCACCAGTGAAGGTTCAACTTGACATGTGGGGACATGAACTAATATACAGACCCAAGCTAGACCCAGGCTATGATTCTTGGTTGAATGGACTCTTATCTTTAGCATCCATGGGCTGTTCAACTTTAGGTTTACAGTTGCAGACTGTGTTGATCAATGATAAAATTTGATATTGATGTAAGCAACAGCCTCATAAGCAAGAGCTGATTATTTTTAATGAAAAGCACAAGAATTTCCTCACTTATTTTGATAAGTGAAAACACTGGAAGTGTGTGGTAAATGATGTGGAGAATTCTAGAAAAATGCTTGAGGAAGACAATCTCTTCTCTGTAGAATATAGAAAATTTCTAATATGTGCAATTATTATTGAGATGTGGTTGCCTGCCCTCCTTGTACAGGATTGAGGGTAGGAAATGTTACTTATAATAGAAGCAAAAGTGACTTAAGAATGTGGGCAACTGTTTCTTTTGCTAATGGCAATTTCACACACACACACACACACACACACACACACACACACACACACACACACTCCACACCATCTAGCGAGAGGCAGAATCAGGATTCAACCTCAAGCTTCTAGATCGAATCACATGTTTTTGCTGCCCTAATGCTAAGGTCACATTAAGTCCCTTGAATGAAGTTATGCTGGACAGACCACTTCTATGCATTTGATTTTTAAAATTCATAATGAAGGACTTGTTTTCAAACACAAAACACACAAAAGAAAAGTCTCTTCCTGGTCCAAAGTTTTGCCAAATGTAAGGTTTGTTTAGTCAACAATTATTTTGCTCACACCATAGTCATCTTCAAACTTGAAGCCAAAATTTAATGACTCATTTGCATATCAGTATTCAGAAGAGATTGCTAAAGATTTGTATTCTAAAAGCATCAAGGTGAGGTTGATTCTCTACTAGCCAAAATGTACTACAATATCCAAGGGAAAGTTTGTAGGCTTTCTCTACGAGGCATACCTTTTTGTATTTTCTGAGATTCTCCATGTTTGAATTTGATTGTAAGATAATATTCATTGTTGTAAGTATACACCCAAACAAAGAAACAGCCACCCTCCCCTAACTGCAGTCCATAAATCATTACCACTTGTGAAAAGTTTTCCTCACTATGAGTTGTGATAGGGATATTGAGAGTGACAAGAATTATTGATAATTTTTTTTTATTTTCTTCTGGAATTTATAGTCGAAAAGTACTTCAAAGCAGATTAATCCAAATGCATGTTACAATTCCAAATGCCACATTCTTTTACCCAGCTCCTGTTTATGGAGAGAAGTACATTGACTTTGCAGAAGCATGTCTGAAAGATGTAAGTACTTTGGATTTCTAGCCAATATTTTCATCACATTTTCTTACTGGTTGCATTAGTCATGTCATCACTTGCTAAATTACAGCAGCACGGGGAACACAGTGACAGTTCAAGTTATTTTTCATGTAAATCCTGCTGTTCTAAGGGTTTGGTGACTGCTAAAAAATTGCCAAAGTCTCATTAAAATTCCCACAGGAATTTTAATCAGTTTGTTCCCCTATTCAGAAATATTAAATTTTTACTTAATTTATGATTTAGTATGCTTGGCTATTTTTAAGCCTAATTTGTGATATGTAAATACGTTAATAGGTTGTTAACTTATGATGATTGGGAAAAGCAATCATCTGAATTAGAGACAAGAGTGAATAATGGGTTTAGATTTGTTGATACCCGGGGTTTGAACTCAAAAAGGCCTTGCATTTGGCAGGCTGGTCTGATACATGACTCAAGGATCCAGCCCTATGAATTATGAAATGTTTGTAAAGAAACAACTTATTTTTCTTTTAAACTTCAGATAAATTTTAGGCCCAGTAACAATATCCACATAAATAGAACTGGCTTATTTGAATGACTACATAATTAATGATCTGCACAAGTATTAAGTCCCCCCAAAACAAACCCTCAAAGAAACAATTGCCCATTAATAAGTGGGCTAAAAACTTAGAGAGAGACTTCTCGGAAGAGGAAATAATTGGCCAATAGACACATGAAGCAATGTTCAATATCTCTGGCCATAAAACATCAAAACAACATTGAGATTCTACCTCACCCCAATTAGAATGGTCATTATCAAGAAATCTAATAAAAGGGCTGGGAATGTGGCTTAGTGGCAGAGTGCTTGCCTAGTATGCATGGGTTTGATTCCTCAGTACCACATAAACAGAAAAAAACAGAAGTAGCACTGTGGCTTAAATGGTAGAGTGCTCGCAAAAAAAGAAAGAAAGAAAGAAAGAAAAAGAAAAGAAATATGATAACAACAGATGCTGGCAGGATTGTGGCCAAAATGGAATACTACTACACTGTTGGTGGGAGTGTAAACTTGTTCAACCACTCTGGAAAACAGTGTGGAGTTTCCTCAAAAGACTACACATAGAGCTTCCCTATGACCCAGCAATCCCACTTCTGGGCATTTACCCAAATGACCATAAACAAGGCCATACTAAAGCTACCTAAACATGTCAATTTACATGCAGTAAATGTTCTTTTTAAAGGCTTCTTTATGTAACTTAAGCTTCTATATTAGTATTTTCTGTAAGAGCTTGGCTTTAAATATTATAAACACAAGAAATATACTCATTACTTATATAACTAAAACCCCTCTATACCTCATCTTGACAATATAAAAAAAGAATAAATAAAAAATTACACCTAAGATTCTCACTGGATCATCCCAATTTCTAAGTTTTTATATATAAGCTAAGATTAAAATAGAATTCATACTTAATTTTCATTGTGTACTGGATTTATGAAATTCTCTTATACCTAGGCCTCACTCCAGAGTTTCATCTCCTACCTAGAAACATGGTGTCATTTGTTCATTTTCTAACACATTGATCTGTCATTTCTAGAGCCCATTTCATTTCATCTATCTCTTGTAAGCCAGAATCTGAGGTTTGCCCTTCACATTGCCCTGCTTTCAAGTCTGCATGTTTTGAGAAGTAAAACAAGAAGCATTTTGCTATAGAAAGAGCTATTGCTATTACTTCTTATGTTTCTACTTTAGTCCCACACTTCATTTGACCAAGAGCTTTGGTTAGGACAATAAGTAAGGATTTCTAGTCAATTTGAGTTCCTATAGGATAAGTTTAAATTAAGCATTGTTGGGCACAGACTTGGGAAGGTGGAAGTTAATGATAAAATAATGGTGGCATAGGGGGCTAATATTGTTGCTTACCATCCCATGGCAACAACTAACACTTAAAAAGATGATATGCCAAGGATACAGACGTGGGGGCCCACAGGGCAAAGTGTGAAAGGAAAGGCATTGTGTCACTTATACACACAGACATACATGCAAACACAAACCCAGACACTCACATACACACAGTTTAGATTTTCTGCTCTGTTGTCTCACGGGACATTTGTTTGTAGATATTTTTATTTTCTTAAAACAGAACTGACTACTACAACACTAGAAGAAGTTAAAGCTTCAAAAGACTAATCATATCACTTTGGTTCAAATTTGTTATCTAATCCTCTTTGTTTCACAAAAATACCTTAAGAATGCATTCATGGAGAAGGATTATTTTAGTACCAGACACGTTCATTGCAATGGTGATCTATAGCTTAACATTGCTTTATTCTGTGTATACAAACTTAGTTGGATATTTGCAGTTTTTCTACGTAGGGGCTTATACAGCTCCTAAACTATATAGTAGTTTGCATTCACTCAGCAAATACTTCAGAACCAAGTCTCATTTACTCACATGATGAAATGGTGGCCATGGGGAGTGGATCATCAGGGAGAGAGAGCCAGGCAAAGCATCTGGGAGATCTCCTTCATTTGTCTATGACATTCCACCCCTTGGCTCTTGCTAGTTGTCGAGAGCCTTTCCAAGGGCTTCTTGGACACCCTGAATGTAGTGGTGTCCCTAGATGTTTATAATGCCTCTGGTATGTGTCACTTGGGTGCTTTCTGCATGATTTAGAGGGGCCAGGCTAATAAATCCACACTCACAAAATCTCTCACAGATGTTACGGGTTACTGAGCTGACATTTTGGCACGTGGCTGGGATGGGTTTATTAGAAGTGTGCAGCGTATTTCAGCAATGATTTGGGATTGTTGAGTACAAACCATCATCATAAAAATCCTGTGCTTGCCCCACTGTTTATCAACTTGAAATGACCAGTGTACAGACTACATGTATATGTTAGGTAAAAAGTATCTTCACTGTGGAACACTTACACACTGACGTGACCATGATTGAACATGCTTTTCTTTTTCCAAGAGAAGACTAAAAACGGTATTTATTTTAGGAAAATCCTCCATATTTAGACTGTGTATATTTATCTTACCCATCCCAATAAAAGTTAAATCAACAAGGAACTAAGTTTGACTCTTTGTCTTTGAGTTGTTTAAAACATAACATAGATGGAATTGTTCTAACAATGGATACTGATGTTAGTATGATATATCTTTCTCATTAGATAAATCAACTTTTAATGCATGACCAAGTTTTATATTAGGCCATCCGCTCTCCTTTTTCTTCCTCCTTTCTGTCTACTATTAAACATCTGCACACATGTCATCTAAAACAAAAGACAGGCCTTGGTTAGAACCTACCTCTCACCAGGTGTTCTGCTGCTAAAATCATAACTCTCATCTCTGATCAACTAAGTAGCTAGCATTCTGAGTTCCTTATCATGGTTTTAATTTCTTTTTTACAGCATTTCACTGTAGCTAGATACTTCTAAATGTATATTTGTTTTAATTGTCTTAATCTTTATGTCACATAACATTATATATAGTTACAGTGCTCAGATTCATTCTTTCTTCAATAAGTTTTTTATTGTGAAAATATGGTAGAGAGGGGTTACAATTACATGAGCGAGGTAATGAGTACATTTCTTTTTTTAATTTCAGAATGAGGTGCTTTAACAATGAGGGTTATAAAGCTGGGATTCAAACCAAGATTGCTTCCATTTAGAGCCTTCATGTCTCCTTTTTTTTCCCTATTAATAAGTTTTTTTTATTGTGAAAATACCCTACAGAGGGGTTACAATTACATGAGCAAAGTAATGAGTACGTTTCTTATCAAGCATTGTTGCCTCCTCCTTTGTTTTCCCCTACCATCCCTGCCCTCCCCACCTCCACAACTACACCTCCTGCCCCGGTCTAAAGTGTAAAGTTCATTTTTGGACATAGAGTCTTGTACATCTCATTGTTGCAATGGGTCCACCTGTATCCCTAATTAAACAAGTTGTTTTTTTCCCTTCCCTTCCACAAATTATACCAACATCAATTACAGTGAAAACAAGGATTATACTGTGGAGGAGGGACATACAAACCAACGAAAAAAATCACCTTATAAATATATTAGAAACAATAGCAAGCAAGAAAAAACCACTTGTGTCCTTATCTTGGGGTTCATTTCGCCTAACATCATCTTTTTTTTATTATTTTAGTTTTGAACATACTGTACAGAGGGGTTACAATTACATGGGCAGGATAATGCGTACATTTCTTACCAAGCATTGCAGCCTCCTCCTTTTGTTTACCCTTCACA
>NW_012267220.1:16129399-16157797 GCF_000151885.1 Dipodomys ordii
TGTTTGTAAACATTCGGGTAAATGCCCAAAAGTGGGATTGCTGGGTCATAGGGGAGCTCTATGTGGAGTCTTTTGAGGAACCTCCATACTACTTTCCAAGGTGGTTGAACAAGTTTACACTCCCACCAACAATGCAGTAAGGTTCCCTTCTGTCCACATCCCCTCCAGCATCTGATGTTATTAGAGTTCTTGATTATAGCCACTCTAACTGGGATGAGGTGGTATCTCAGTGTTGTTTTGATTTGCATTTCTTTTATGGCTAGAGAGGTTGAGCATTTCTTCATGTGTCTATTGGCCATCCTTCTTTCTCTTCAGAGAAGTTTCTCTGTAAGTCTTTAGCCCACTTATTTACTGGGCAGGTGTTTCTTTGAAGATTTGTTGTTGGGGGATTTAATTTTTTGAGTTCCAGGTATATTTTAGATATGAGCCCCTTGTCTGTTGTATGGCTAGTGAAGATCTTCTCCAAATCTGTGGGTCTTGCTAGCTATGTCCCTTGCCATGCAGAAGCTCTGCAACTTCATGCAATCCCATTTGTCCAATAAGGTTCATTCTTTGTGTTGATTATTTCTGTAGGTACTTATTTTACTTCCTGTTTAACATTGTAAATTTTGTGTATCTGCTTTCCTGAGCAGGAGTATTTAGGTTGCTTCTAAATTTTTGCTACTTCAGATAATGAAGCAATGAACACATATATATATGTTCTTATTGCTTTGCTTGTTAGTTAACTGCTTTACCAGAGAGGATAAGTGATAATATTAGATGTGCTTTTAAAAAGTTCTTTCTATGTTACAAGAAGCGTTCTGTGAATGTTTCTGTATATAGAGCCTCACAATAACCAAACAAGATAAATACTACTATTTTATTTTATTCTTTAAAAAGAACTCAAAACAGAGAAGGGTAAGAAAATTCCCCCAAATCACCCAGCTAGTAAGTAGCCACATCAAGCTTAGGAATTTAGGCAGTGTGATTTCAGAGTTTTTATTCTTCAAGATTGTTCTAATACGAATATTTATTAGAACAAAGAGCCTGATGCATTTCAATGGAATCTCTCTCTATATCTCTATGTCTATATACTTAAATATCTAGATATATTTATACGTCTAGATATAGATGTATATTTGTTGTTGTTGTTACTGACCAACATTTGAATATAAAAGTATAATTTGTATTGACCAAGGCACAAAATATCCAGCAATAAGCAGTATTAAAATGTTTGTGTTTTTATTGTCTACCATAATATGAATTTCAATTTCTCTTATTTATTAATCACAGGCATAAAGCTCTTTGCATTTTAATAAGCAAGTACCCCGCTATTTGGGTATCACTCTCAGCCCTTTTTGCTTTAACTAATTTTCAGATAGGGCCTCTTGCTTTTTGTTGAGGGTCAGATTAAGAATGGGAACTCCCTATCTCTACTTTCTTTGTAGCTGTGATTATAAATATGTGCTACCATATCTGATTTGTTCTTAGAATCTCATTAACATTTTTTTTTTGCCTGAGTTGGCTTTAAAGTGTAATCTTCCTATTTCTACCTCCTGAGTTTCTGGCATTAAAGATAGGAGCAACTGTACCTGGTAATTTTAATGGCTTCAATGCAGAAGGAATCACTGAAAGCTCTCTCTAACCTGGAATTCTCTGTATTTCACTGACACACATCATGATTCTTGATCAGTCATCACAGGATATTCTAGCTCCATCTGTATTCTCCTCAAAGGAGCCACAGTTTATTCTGTGGTCCAGTGCTAAGGTTAGGGTGATTGGAATTCTCATTCCTTAGAAGAGGAACAGCTACTCAATAATGAGTAAATCCCCTCCCAAGTCAGGAGAGAAGCACTCAAAGGGCCAAGGCAGGCAGATCCTGAGTTCAAGCCCAGTCTGGGATACACAGAAATTTCAAGGAAAGACAGCCATACAGTGAGTTTGAGGTCTTCCTGAGTTCCATATTTGGACTCTGTGTTTGTGAATATATATTACATATACATATATATGTGTATATTACATATATATGTGTATATACATTATATATGTATATGGTCTATGTCTATAGTAAACATATGCAATGTGACTTTCCTTAAGTTCACATATATTGCTAAATAATAATTATTAGAATAAATATGTTGGGTCAGACTATGTTGTCATGGATACATGTAAACTGCAAAGACAGGATGCACCTACAGCCTTTGTTTATATGGCAAGGGCCAAAGCCATCATCAGAAACCTCCCCGCCCATATCACTGCTCTATTAATTTATTTTGTGCATCCTGATTTGGAAGTTTCTATCCCAAGAGGAAGAATGAGCCATCAGATAGATGAGTCACACATTATAGTTATAATCACTGGAATGCTCGAAAATGAAATCATTTCTTTCAGCTGAACCAACTTTATAAAAAGTAAATTACTTCATATACACTTGGCATAGGGCTAATTAGTTATTTTGGGGTTTTCCTGGAATTATCTCATTTATTCTCTCTACCCTCTGTTAAGTCAATTTCCCTCTTTCTCCATTCCAAGAGCTTTCTTGGTCATGTTAATGAGGAAGAAACAGATCAGAGAATACATAGCATGGGTGACTTTCAGACCATTAAAACAAGCAAGGGAGAAAGTGTCCTAAAAGTTAGTATTTTAGTAATGAGTATCTTTTTAGGCATAAAGAAAGGGTTTTCAACATAGTTTGTTTCCTTTATCATTAGAGTATCCTCTCCCTTAAAGTCTGTATTAGAACTTTATTTCTAGATTTCCATTCATCATTCTACATTTCACCCCAGATGTGTTTAAATTTGTATATTTCTTATTTCTTCTTTTTTTTCATACAGATTTTCAATATATATGAACACTTACCATATAACCAGAGATAATTTAGTAGCACTCAGAATGCCTTTCAATCTATTTGTCAACAGTTCTTGTAAACTAGAGAAATCTTTAACTTTTTAATTTGTAATAAAAGGATAAACTAAGTATAATAAAGAAACATATTTTCTTGAAATGTTTAAATGAAAGACTAACCTTCTGTACTAGGGTGGGGATACATTTTGGAGACTGTTTTCCTCTCAGTTTTCCAAATGTTTGTAATGTAGTACTCTACTTTCTAAATGCATTTTTGTTATTTTTAATGAAGGAAAAATAAGATATAGCTAAATTCTACATGAATGTGTGCACAGGCACACTCATAAGTATCTATGATTAAAAGAATATATTTTGTAATAAGGCAGGAAAATTTATATATGCTTCCTAAACATAAACCTTTCTAGTCCATTTGCTTTTCTTAAATCCTGTCTTTCCTCATCTAAACCCCACTTCCCTGCTCTTCAACTCTTCGTACTGTTGCCTGGTCATCCACATTTTTGCATTGCAGGATTACCACATGGGCCACTCATTGGACAGGATCTATAAATGTGTAACCTTTCTAATATTACTGCCATTTCAGTGGGGCACCAATGGCTCACACCTGTAATCAGGAGGCTGAGATCTGAGAATATTGGTTTGCAGCCAGCCCCCGTAGTAAAGTCTGTGAGACTCTTATCACCAATAAACTATTCAGAAAAAAATGGAAGTGGCATTGTGGATCAAGTGGTAGAACACTAGTCTTGAGCATAAAGAGGACAGGGACAATGCCCAGGCCCTGAGTTCAAGCTCCAGAAACGGGGGGGGGGGGATATTACTGCTATTTCATGTACCTGTACATGTTTGGCTATGAGTCTCTTAACCGGAGAGATTGTTGCTTAAATTATGTGGCCTCAGTTTCATTCCTCATCTGTAAAATGGGGCCAGTTTTCTTTCTTTCTCATTTCTGAACTTTGCCAATTCCCATCCAGTAGAGATGGGAATTGCTCTGCTTATTATAGTACTATTTACAATAGCTAAGCTATGGAATCAACCTGAGTACCCATCAACACATGGATGAAAAAATAAAATGCAGTAAATGCAGTACATATCATCAATGGAATATTTTTTTTGTCAGTTGTGGGGCTTGAACTAAAAGAAAGGAGGAAAGGAAAGAAGGAAAGAAAAGAGGAAGAAGGAAGAAGAAAAACAGGAAAGGAAAAGAAAAGACAGAAAATAAAGAAATGTTGGGGAGTCACATGGGAAAATATGATCAAAACACATTGTATGTATATACAAAAATATCACAATAAAACCCTTCACTTTGTGCCACTAATATAGTTCAATAAATATATAAGTAAATTTCATTTATTTTAAAGTTGTAATTTCTTTTCCTAAGACTGAAAATCATGAGTAATATTTCTGCTATTATGTTATCTGACATTTCCTCAACTCAGATCTTAACCCTGGAGTAGAAGACTTGGAGTGTCTCTGTCTTCAGGATTCTTGGAAGGGGATATCTTATTTATTTATAATTTTTGTCAGTTGTGGGCTTGAACTCTGGGCTTGGGCACTATCCCTCAGCTCTTCAGCTCACGGCGAGCACTGTACCCCTTCAGCCACAACACCACTTCCAGGTTTCTAGTGGTTTATTGGAGATAAGAGTCTCAGGACTTTCCTGCCTGGGCTGGCTTTGAACCATGATCCTCAAATCTCAGCCTCCTGAGTAGTTAGATTACAGGCATGAGCCACCCGGCGGGGTTATCTTATTGTTGTGACATCAAAATAACAGCACAATGGACAAAGTTATTCAAACTTCATTCAAATTTCCCAAGTTATATATCTTTAAAAAATAAGCAAGAAGAAATTGTTCTATTGGCAATCAAAAGTGTTGAAATTCTTACATTTTTTTATTACATCTTCATTTACTTGAATTCGTTTTTCACGATGGATTGTTTTCCCTGATATTTAGCACTTCAGTTCTTTCCCATGTGGTTCCTGTATTTGCTTAATGATCACAGGATTCTAGCTCTGAAAATGGATTTTGAGGGTTTTTTTGTGTTTGTGGGGGTTATTGTTGCTCTGATGTGTATAAGTTCCCATTTTATGAGTTAGAGAAATGTAAGTTGTATACTAATATGACTACTGATGGTGAATTGACTGTACACTAGTCTGCGGGCCA
This sequence comes from Dipodomys ordii, assembly GCF_000151885.1. NCBI lineage: Eukaryota > Metazoa > Chordata > Mammalia > Rodentia > Heteromyidae > Dipodomys > Dipodomys ordii. Next base: position 16,134,402 of record NW_012267220.1, read on the forward strand.
CAGTGCCTGGGAGACAAATAGGTATGCTGCCAGTAGAAAGATGGACGGTCATGCTGCCCGTTGGCATTTAGAAAATCCTGACTTTTTGAATAAGCACTGATGTGCTTTCACAGAAACAACACTGAGTCATAGCCCTATCAGTAAATTTCAGGTGAATACATCCAAAGTACACAAATCACACTAATTAGACATGAGCAATAATTTGAAAGCCAATTTAGTGCCTTCTACATTTAAACAAAACAGTGATTATATAACAGAACTAAACAACTTTTGAGTACGGATCTTTCATGTGTCAAGTTCAGCTATACCACTGTGTAGAAGGTTAGAGGTTTGGGGCTAACGTTTCCATTCAGACAGGCTCTGGCCATTGAGCACTCCCCAAATGAGCTGGGAGTCAAACAACCACCTTGCATCTTTGTGTCCAATCACCTTCTTTCTGTTTTCACTTCTTAGGATTTGGTTTTTGTTTCCATTCTTTTCCTTCTCATTGCACTCTGTTTTATGTTCCTCCCAATTAAACTTCTCAAAATTTGTTGGAGTTTAGCAAATAGCACTTGAGGCAATCACAGATTAAAATATGAATGTGCTTGGAGAGAGGACTATTTGACCTCAATTACAGCTATTAGAAGATGCCTGAATTTACTCCCTCACTTGTCTTAAAATACCAGACTTTTGATACGAACTTCCTGTTTAGTATACTCACGTAGCAATGTCTAACAGGTGCATCACGTGGGGCTTGTGGCCCACCCCAGGAGCTCTCTGTAAGTGGCATCCACATTGTCCCTCTCCAAAGCATTGTTTGACTCAATTCTTCTTTTATCATCCTCATTGATAAACAAACACCACTATCTCTCCCTCCCTGCAAAGGACATGTAGAACCCAGACATGTCAATTTCTTCGTGACTGTCTTGTGTCTTGGATTCTGTCTTAAGTTTCAATTCCTTATGATTATTCTTCCTTTCTCAACTTATTTCACCTGTATTGTATTCAGACAGTATTCATACTGATGCCTCTAACATCATAGAGCACTCAAAACCCTTCATCTGCCATTGTTTATAAGTCATGGCCTGCCAGGGCCTCCTTGTTCTAGATGCTTACTCTACTCCAGGTTCCCTGACCACTTCATTTCTCCTGGAAGATGCAAGCTCACAACTATCCCAGAGTCTGTTCTTCTGCTTCCAACACTTCCTTTATATTATGTCCATCATTAACCTTCAGTTCTTCAGGTTAATGCTCAGATGCTGTTGGTTCATATTCATATTGAATTCCCTTTTCCATATGTCCCGTTTAGAAGCTTTTCTGCAGAACACTTCTTAAGAAGTGTGGTAAGAACACACTTCTTAACACCTCACATCTTACACATTGGCTTATTGTGTCTTTCTCAACATCGGGGAATGTGATTCAGAGGCAGGAAATGTAATCATGGGGTGGAACCTACTGGGAGCTTCAGCCCACACACTGGCATCAGGGAACGAATGAGTATTACAAATCGCGAAAATCAAGATTTCTTTCTCCTTTGGGAAGTGCAAAGAGACATTCTACTTCACTGCCTAGGCAACTGTGGAAATACTGTAGGGCTGTGGCACATAAGAAAGCTAGACAAAGTCAAAGAGTGGAATAAATCTGTGATTCATAATTTGGTCAGTAGAACCTCTAATCATTATTATTTTCTAGTTTTCCCACTGTCTTTATGTTGTAATACTGTATAAATTATTTCTTCTGTGTATTCACATTGACCACTATTATTTGTCTTTGTTAATGTGTGTGTGTGTGTGTGTATGTGTGTGTGTACATAGGCAAGTCTGGGGCCTGAACTCAGGGCCTGGGTACTATACCTGACCCTTTGTGCTCAAGGCTAGTTCTGAACATATGGAAAATCCTGCCCAGGTTGGCTTTGAACAGTAATCCTCAGATTTCAGCCTTCTGAGTAGCTAAGATTGTTTTCTGTCTCATCTCAGCCAGTGCCCTGTGTTTTGCTATCTTTTGAGAGACCAAAGAAGCATCATATTCTAACTTTGGCATCTGATTATTGGCACTGATTCCAAATCATGATGATGCAGTTTAGTGAAATTTGGAACTACCACCTCATCTTGCAGTCTTAATTTTGAATTCTTTAATGAGGTGTAATACTTACCATCTATCCTTAAGTATAAGGAGAAAATTTCTTTTTTTTTATTTTGTGTGTGTGTGTTTGTATGTGTACACTGTTACTAGAGCTTGAAATCAGGACCCTGTGCTCATGCTGAATTTTTTTTTCGAGTCCTAGGGCTTGACCTCAGCCTGGGCACTGTCCCTGAGCTTCTTTTGCTCAAGGATAGCACTCTACCACTTGAGCCACAGAGCCACATCTGGTTTTTTCTGTTTATGTGGTACAGAGGAATTGACTCAGGGCTTCATGCATGCTAGGCAAGCACTCTACCACTAAGCCACATTCCAAGCTCTGCTTAACTATTTTGCTCATGGCTGGCACTTTACTATGGGATTCACAATCCACTTCTGGTTTTTTGCTGGTTGGTTTCAGATAAGAGTCTCTTGGATTTGTCTGGCCAGGATAGCTTTGAACTTCCATCTTCTGATTAGAGCCTCCTGAATGGCTAGAATAAACATTGTAAGCCACTGGTACCTGGCAAAAATTACTTTCTTGATGATAAGAATCTTTGTAATTTTGCTTGGACGTATTTTTAAAAAGAGAAATGGATTTAAAAATACTTCATGTAGCGAATAGAAAATTTGTGAAGCTCCATTATTGAAATATATAAATCTCTGAAAATGTTCACAGTATCTAGATCCTGCAGGAGAAAGTGTGAATGACAGCTTCCTGCAGTGTCCCCCTCCCCCACCCTATAGATTTAGAGACAAAGATCCTAGCTACTCAGGAGGCTGAGATATGAGGATCAAAGTTCAAAGTCAGTCCAGGTAGACAAATCTGAGACTTTATCTCCAATAAACTGGCAAAAAGTTAGAAATAGAGATGTAGCTCAAGTCATAGAGCTCCTGTCTTGAGTAGAAAAGCCAATAGAGAGCATAAAGCCCCAAATTCAAGCCCCAGGATCACTGTATACATGTGGTGGCACACACACACACACACACACACACACACACACACACACACACACACACACACACACACACACACACACACACACACAGTGTTTTCAAATAAGGCTTCTCTTAATAGTGACACTTCCTGCTTATTTCCCATGATACTACAGTGAGCAAGCCCAACTAAGTCACATTTTTCTAGCCTGCTCACAATGATGGTCATTTTCTTTATCAAAATTGCTCCGTAAGAAACCCAAAGAAGGGACGTCTATTTATTCCTCTTCATAGCACAAAGAAATAGACACTCTTTTTGTATGGGAGAGTTTCATAGGAAAAGTTTCTCAGAACAAATGTTTATGGTCCAGAGTATGAACTCTTTTAAGCAACAGCAGTATCACTGGCTGTCTTCTGTTTCCAGAAAGAAATTGGAATGGTGCATCCTAGTGTCTCTTGCTGGACCAGGCTAGAGCAATAAGCCAGAGCAATGTCATTGATACATACTCATTTTTGTTAAAAGTCCCTTCTACCATATGCCGATGGATAACTGTCTGAAACTAACTGAGTTTCCTCTTCTAGAAAAAGAAATGAAAATGATGACTAATTTTAAGTTGTCAAAGGACCAATACATTTGTAGGATACTTAGAAATGGTTCTGATAAACGGTGCCAAAAACACTACATCTATGTGATTTAAAAAATGAATGCTTCCTTGGTACTAAAACATGTGAATAGTATCCAAATCATTTTAATTGAGTCCTTTTCTTGTTTTGGTCATTCATGCAAATGAATTCTCTATTTAAGGTCTTTTTTTATCAACATGTTAAGATGAAATGAATTATTCTGGAGTCATATCATTGTTGTTTTCTTAACTGAACAGATGGCTGAATAAAATCTGTGCTGATTTCATCTTCATTTGATGCATTAAGGCTTTGAGCAGCAGCTTTCTGGGAATGAGTAGAAGGCGGTTTTGATTGACTGGTCTTACCAGCACACCAGACTGCGGGGGTGGGGGGCAGAGAAGAAACCCACTGGGAGAAAATGCCAGAGAAGGTGAGGTTGCTGTGATGTAGTCCACCCCTGAGTGACAGATGTCCCTCTATATGAGAGAGGTGGAAATAGGCTTCCTCAGCAAAGTAGCAAGATGATTGTAATCACAAGTGACTTCTAATTGTGACTGGATTTTCTTTTTAAGAAGATGCTAACACTCTTTAGTATCTTTCACAGAAAGTCACCTATGCTTGGGATGTTTTAGTGCTTATTCTTTTGATACCATCATCAAAAACATGTTCTGCATATTGAAAGGAATGAGTGGTCAAGTCTGAGAGCTCTGTTGGCTTTGAACTTACAAGTTTCATGCACTTACACTCAGCCCCGTAAATTATTCCCTGAGAGTAATCTTCAGTGGGTTGCTAGGAGATGACCAGTTTGTGTTCTCCTTTGATTACAGGGCATAACTGCCCTACTGTCATAGTGCCAAGAGAAAAAAAAGTGATCGCTTAACATAATTTTTTCCTATTGCTTGCAGTGAGATATTAAAACTCAGACTGTTTTGCACAAAGGGAGGAATCTGAGAGCTATCAATACCTATAGGAGAATTTGAACTGTTAGCTGACCAAAGCCACTTTCTTTCAAAAATGGCCCGATGTTTAACACATGTTACTAATGTATTAATATATGTTAATATATAAATCAAACTAATCATATGCTTTGGTCATTTTTTAAATTACTACTAATAGGAGACTTCTGGTTTAAAAAAAGAGCATATAGAGAGAGAGAAAGAGAGAGAGAAAAAGCATATATATGGATATATATATATAGAGAGAGAGAGAGAGAGAAACTTATAAATGTCAAAGGATAAAGTGGCTCCCACCAAGGACTGTAATTAGCTCAATTCTTTGGACTGAGTTAAAATAATAGAAGATTGACTTTCTTGGCCTCAAGACCAGAGCTTACTTCATATGAATGTATGTACGTACAGTTTCCTGTACATGTACAGTTATGAGATATATAATTCTTTTTTTGTGATAGCCAACAATGGTGAAATGACTAAAAGTGACAACCTGAGCTTTAATCATAACTTTGTTGCTTGCTAGCTTCTGGACTTGAAGTGAATTAGTTCTGTGCTCAGTTTCTGTAATTCTAAATAAGATAGGATCTATGTGAGAACTGGATAACACACGATGTGTGATAGAGAAGAATCTGGCACATAAAGTAAAGGAATATAGTTATGTGACTGTTAGCATTATTGGCATTATTTTACAGACCCTAAATGCAACTCCCAAGAGGCAGAGGATCTGTTGTATGCCTCTGCTATTGGAAAGCCCCTGGTACTACAAGTTTAGATAAATAGAATGTGGTAGCTATAGTAGGAAAAGTTCAAGGAAAAAGTTCAAGTTCAAGACAAAATGGAAAGCTTTTCTTCCTTCTTTGGTTTTGTTAATTGCTAACCACTTTATTCAATGAGAATTACAAAATTTCTGTATATTCACCTGGTTTCTGAGCATGTGCTATGTGCAAGGATACACATTTATTCCACCTAAAAGTCTTCTGTTGTCCTGAGCATCAAAAAACAAAGAAAACTTCTCTCAGTTTGGGAGAAAAACCACCCAGTGGTTACTTGGGTGGATATCTTAGTTATTGTTCAACTTCTGTAATTTTTTTTCTTATTTGAAGTAGGAGAGACATGATTAGATGGTATGTCTTTAATTTTTATAATTTTATAACCTAACTTTACAAGGTCAATTTCTTTGTGGGTTAGCTGTAAGCCAACCTGAGTAAAAACCCAGTTACGAACCAGGAACAGTTGGATCATGTATTTTTGCTCTATAAAGGAGTCACACCTTCTCTCTACACAAAGGTTTCATGAAGCCACAGTTCACTCAATCACTCTCAAATGGAATATGTTTCTCAAAACATCAGCTTGTCTATTGTCAATTATATACAGAAAGATATGGCATCATGTCATCAAATTAAAAACTACTCTGACAAATCATTTCTTTGAAATGACCAAAAAGAAAGAAGAGGCAACTGTAAAGGTTGGAGGTATGGCTTGATGTGTAGAGAACCTGCCTAGCAAGCATGAGGCCATGAGTTCAAAAGAGAAATTTATACTTCCTGGTTTGGAGACGCAGTAAGATATGAGCTGTAGTTCTGAATTAAAGTGAGAAAACTCTCTGAAGAACAGGGTACACAGACCTGCCAATATTTTTTTTATAGAGACTTTTAGGCCAGGGTGACTGTATACTGTAATTAATTATTATATGTAATACAGGCTAGGGAGTCTATACTAACACAGTTCAGACATTTTTTTCTTCTCCAGCATTTGGTTGTTTGTTATATGATCTACAGAGCAATCATTATAAGGATCAGTTTCTGTAACTCCATTCCTTAACCTACTTTTCTATTGTAAATAAACAAAATGGGGGGGGGAAAGGCAGTGGGATAAAGTGGCACATTTCAAGAAAATTTGTCTTGATATTTTGGTGGCAAGCGTAATCAAATTAATAATATTTGGCTCTGAATAGCTTAACATAAGGTGTCAGTTTCTAGGGGCACATGAGTATCATTGGACAAAGTGAGAAGTCTTCCTTTGACTATTGAAATCATTCAGCATGCATTCTAAATCAGCAAAAGCCCTAGTAATAGTAATGCAGACCGAGAACTCATTGCTTATATAGAGCTGGGTTCTGTAGCAGAGAGAGCTGATTGTCCTCAGATACCCAATCTCTCCTAACCTTATTTAAAGAAGTTTTATCTGGGCACATGGCTTCACCCAAGCTAAGATTACAGTTCTCAATTTCTCTTACATTGTGACCACATTTTTGCCAGTGGGCAGGAGAGGAAATGAGGTTTGTGCCTTCCAGGACAGCGTGGCCTTAACTTGGAAGGGTCACAGCTCCTCTTTTTTCCTCCTCATTTCTACTAGCTGGAATGTAGACTTAATGTTAAGATCCAGAGTAAGATACTGGCCACAAATAAGAAGACTGTTAAGAGTGGAGGAAGGCAGAATGATGAATGGAAGGAGCAAAGGCTCCCTGGAAATTATACAGCTGCCATCTGACTGTTAAACCACCGATTTCTACTTCCACATGGGTGAGCAGGAAAGATCTCTCTGCCTTAAGCCTCTGTTACATGGTATTTCAGTTTTAGCAGCTGACATCTTACCCCGTGGATGTCATGCCACAGCTGGAATTCAGAAAATGATAACGATTCCAATAAATGTATGTTTTATTATAAGGAAAAAGTGGCCAATTTCATTCTAAATTTTGTTTTCCTTCTGTTACAAGCTGGCTTAAATGTTGACTATTAAATATATTCCTGGTGACACTAGAACTCAAGAATAATGTGATAAAATTGTTTTCACTTGCCTAGTCCTAGATCACCTCATCTACACCTCATTCAAAGATCTTATTTCCTCCCTACTTTGGTCCCTCCATCTTCTCCTCCTGCCATGTTTCCTTCCCTCATTCTCTTTTATCTTGCTTTCTTCCCTCTTTCCCTCCATTGACTCTTACAAGTTAGGCTGTGGTATCCCGGAAGGCACACATATCATTTCCTCTCTTGTCCAGTGGCTTACATGTGGCCACAAAGTAAGAGAAACTGAGAACTGTAATCTTAGCTTGGGTGAAGCATTCTATATATAACGCCCAGTGTCCTGGTAATAAAGAAAAAAGGACAAGGTTAAACTTTTTGCACATTTTCTAAAATATTCCAAGGCTATATCTTGGCAATAAAAATTAAGTGGAGTCTTTCCTATATCTAAGAGGCTAGCCTAGGCCCCAGTGTTACACTTTGTCAATCAATCTTATATGCTGGGTGACATTTTTCTTATCAGCTTAAAAAACTAGGTCTTGAGTATGCACTCTATGGAGTTTTTGAAAGCTCTTTATGTTATCATCCTACAGAAGGAGCTGAGGTTTTTCAGAGTGCAGGTGTTGGTAATCTATCTCTTGAAGTGGGACAGGGTGAGATGAACCATAGAGGACCAGGACTTAGGAAGCTTAGATTCAAGTCCTGGCACTATGTGTCTTTAGAACTTGTTTCCCTAGGTGTTAGATGTTTTCACTTTTGCGGTGGGACTGATCCTGAAGTTCCCAGTGTGCCTACCTGTGGGACTGTTCCGAGGACTATGCAAGATAAAGTACAGCTATTGCAACACACACACACACACACACACACACACACACACACACACACACATACACACACACACTACATGGAAGGCTAACTTCCTGACTCATTCTATACCCCCTACTCTTTAACAAGGAAAGATATAAACGTTTGATCTGTTATCTCTGCAGACAAGCCTGCCTGGTGATTGGCCAACCTTTGCCCTAACTTCCTGTGGGAACAACAGCACAGGTAGCAGGAAGCCTTTGAAGCTCCATTGGCAAACTCTTTGGAGCAGTCTGTGAAAGTCTTAACCCCTCCCCCCCTTTTTTAAAATCACTTTCCATTGGCATTTTGATTCCAATGGGAAATGCAAACAGACTAGAAAGAAAACATGACAGAAAAAATAGTTTTTCTTTTTTTTTGGTCTAACCAGACAATGAACCCTAGACCACATTTTCAGAGAAACCAAATAATTTACTGTAAAGTAGAAGAAAATACCCAGATCTTTCTGCACAATAGAATGTCTTCTGTTTTAACATGCACTGGGAAAGCAAGGGTTGTTTGAGGAGAGTAAGTAAATCACTTTAGGAATGACCCCGTGCCAGACAACTGAAGTCTCCTAGAAATTACAGGCTTTTGTTCACTATAATCAAACACTGGGTTGCTCAAATTCCAAATAACTTAGAGAAAAATATCATGAAGGATTGTAATTTTTCTCTAAAACCACCTTTACAATGTGTAATAAAATGTAATAAGGACGAAAAAAAGAGGAAAGTTCTTTAGGTGTTAGCCAAAACAAAAATTTAAGTCCCAAGACATCACCTATATCAACACCATTTATATAGGTGTTAGCCAAACAAAAATTTAAGTCCCAAGGCATTACCTATATCAACACCATTTATACTGCGGGTTCAGGAATGTTAGAACAAATAGAACTTCAGAACCTTCCACAAATACCAATGGACGAGGCATCATGCTATGTCTGCTGGGGTGGAATGGATGAAATAGCCATGATCATGTGTAAACTTCATTTCTCTACCAGGAGAGGAATATCAGGGATTGATGTAATTTCAATTCTGCTTAAAAATACAAAAGCATCTATGGAAGTCTAACAAGTCTTTCTATTTTGAGAGCTTACATTTCTTTTATTGTCAAGGTGATGTACAGAGGGGTTAAAGTGGTATAAGTAAGGTAATCAGTACATTTCTTGTCAAACTTGTTACCCCTTCCCTCATTTTTCTCCTACTTTCCCCCAAGTTGTACAGATCATTTCCAACATATTGTCGTGTGTATGTCCCTGTTGCATTGATTATCCCCTCTTCCTTTGTCTCACCATTTTGTTGTTCCTCTTCCCTTCCCCATGTCAAATAAAACTATATACAATACCAGGGTACCAAAATCAAATACAATGACAACACAGCATATACCATAAGGGGAACAACATACAAAAGAAACAAAAAAAATCACATAGTACATTAAAATCAACAACAAAGAAAAATCTGTGTCCATGTCTTGGGGATCATTTCCCTTCGTGTCATCTTATATGGTCATATGTACATAGCTATTCTGCTCAGCTGCAGAATAGCTTAGACATATCTTAGACATATACTAATTATTGCAAATAAGGGAAACTGTGGGACCTACGCAAGAGTTCTTCTTTCTTTGGATCAGAAAGATTCATCTGTTCTAATTTCTCATTGATATATGGGGGTATTTAATTAAAAAGTGGTATTATTTAGAAAGCATTCTGCAATTCATTCAAATGGTGTTTAACACAAAGCAGCTGTATTGCCTTTCAGGCTTTGTAGAATGGTTCTCTGCAATAAATCTGTGTTTGGTATGGTCGATGTTAAAATAAAATCAACAGTGGATCCTCAAATGATAGAATTTGGTGAAAACTTGATGACATTGTGAGGTCCCGGGAGCCCATAAGCATCTTCTTCCTTCATCTTTACCCTTGGGCCTGAGATCCGTCTCCTTTTTCCTGGAATTTGGAGCGGGAACCTCAATATTACTGTTCATATCAAATCACCAGAAGCACATAAAACTTTTCTTAGCATTCCTTTTATGTTATTCAAAACGTTAGCCAACGTGCCCAGTGAAAAAAATCACCAGTTTTCTAAATTAAATATAATTTTATTTTATTTAGTAGTAGATGTGGCTTAAGAAAAACATCGGAGAAATTAATGCAATTCAGAGCCAGTAAAGCTATGTTGTTCGTTGGGCATGACTTTGGCCTTACAGACAAGCACCTGGAATAACACAGGTGCCTTCCTGCACAGGAACCATTTCACTGAAAACACAAAGACAGGACTCTTTTGCTCTATCTCCCTTCCCTTCGGAAATCTGAAAATGATCTTCTGTTGTGGGGAAGTAAATGCCCTTATTATCCATTATGAAACACATAAAGCAGGAATTTATTGATGTACTTTTTGACATGGATTCTTCTTCTGTCTCAGTCTTCATCACTCCTGGCTTGAGAATATGTTTTAATGAAGTAAAGCCTTAGCAAAATACATTTAATAGAGCTAATCAACTCCAGTACTTCCAAACACGTTACTTATTTTAAGCTTCTCTTAGTTTGCCCTGTACATACAAAACAGCTGCTTGAAACCTAAAAAGCAATAATTTTCAACAACAACTTGTTAGCACCTGTTATTCCAAGCTATTTCTCTCCTTTCTTCTGTATATCAACATCTTTATAGTTGAATGGCAGGGAAGGTTTATGAGGATATAATAAATTATCTGTTCCTAATTCAATTTCCAAGTGGAGTTAACAACCCAGAAACTTTAGCATCATAAAGATCTCTTTTTAAAAAAAACCTATACATACTCTCTTTCATTCTAGCTTTGGCTTTTTATGATGCTTAGGTGTTTTGAAGGAGAACATATAATAAATTTAGATCTTAAACTGTGAGGGGATTATTTCTACATGTTTTACTGAATACTTTGGATGGTTTCTTTCACACTGAAAATAGAAAGAAAGGAAACCCTTCTATCTAATAGTCTTCATAGCCATGAGACTCTTCCTCAATGCTGATAATTTCCTAGAATATTCTGATACCTGTACAATTGTCATGTACCCAATTTTCCTAGTGAGCCAATAGATGATCAGATTAACAGTCTGTCTTTGAGACCTTGAATAGGTATGCCTAATTAAATTTCTTTTCCTCATTGACATACTGTTGTAAAAGAGTTCTTCCTAAAACCTTGCCAATTAGGTCACTCCATTCCAGGGGCTTCCTGCTGTGCTTCTAAGCATTTACCATAACCTCAAGGCTGCCTCATGATGTGGCTTCTTTGTCCCTTGTCAGTACCATATTCTACCACTTCCCATCATTCAGCTCAGTATGTCTGCTACTCTTCTTGAACATCTTCATGGGCTTTATATTACCTCTCAATACCTCGATTTAGAATTTCTTTAGCCTTTTTATTCACTCAAATTCTATATTTACTCCCATATTGCTATTTTTCTATCCTTAGAAATGCTTCCTCTAAGCAATGATAGAATATTCATTTTCTTTATGTCTGTCTTTTCTCTATAATTTCTGTGAAAATGAAGGATAATTTCCTTTTACCATCTATCTCTTACTCTTACTTCAGTGCCTTGCATCTCTTGACATGCTCAGTGCATTAAAAAATCATCTATAAAATTGTGTGGTCAGTTTATATGTTAACAAAGAGCCTTTTGAAAGTAGTTATGGTAGATATGGTAAATCTTTGACTAGTTTCATAAAAAGATCTTGGTCTATTTTTGAGCATTTCTCTTGTTAATATTTACTTTGAACTTCAGCCTTTTGTGGGTCAGCAGTTACCTGCCTATAATCCAGTAGTTACAAAAGGATCAGAAGTATCTGGCAAAAAAGCACCATAATGAGAGGTCATACTTTAGAATGATTACCAGATGTGCTGGATATCCTAACTACTCATTTGTGTTCAACAGGGAAGCTGCATTTGACAGTGTAAGTAATGGTAGCTTTCTAACATTTGCCATGAAAATTCTATGCCAAAGGTTCAAAAAAAAAAAGTCTCCCATTAGAACATCCAAAACTAGCTTCTATGGGAGCTTGCTTAAGGAAGTGATTGTCTAGAATCAGTCTGTCTTTTTATTATCTATTTGTCTGTCTGTCTACCTACCTTTCTATTGTTTAGCGTAGTACGAGACTGGAACTTAGGACCGCATACTTACTAGGCAATTACTTAACCATTTAAGCTACAACCTTACCCCATTTTGCTTTAGATATTTTTTGCGATCTTCCTACCCCACTTCCTGTGTTGTTAGGTTTATAGGCATCCCAAACCACACCCAGATTGTTCTCTGATATAGGATTTTTTAACTACTTTTTACTCACACTGACTTCCTACCATGGTCCTGGTTCTTCTATGTTTGCCTTAAAGGAAGCTGTGAATATAGGAATTAGCCACTGTATCTATCACTGAGAAAGTTAATCTCTTGAGTCTCAATTTACTCACCCATGCCCTTGTGAATAATAACTTTGTCTTGTAAGAATCCTAAAAGGTTATTAATCAAAATTCTGTCTTTGTGCTTGGTTACTCAGAAGCATTGATTAGAAACAAATATCTCTTGTTATTGCTATTGTTCATATAGTACTTGCTTCTATTGCCATTCATTTCAGGCTTATTATTTCTGACATTTGATCTTATCAATTAAATTATCATGATCATCTTTAATTAGCTTTCCAGTCTCTCCTCTCCTTGTCTCTCTCTTTTCATGCCAAGCTGAAAATTTAAGGTTAGTATTTTGAAAAGGACTTGTTATTATCTGTGAATAAATTCCAAGCCAAGTTCAACACAGTATATAGTCCCAAACCTAATTTTCATGCCATTATTCCTGATTTTCTACTCTCATATTTTATTCTACAGGGCATTATTTGCTGCCTTTCTTAATACATCTTTTATGCTTTAACCTTCATTTGAGTTTAATCAGCATATCTCACCTGGGTACCCACATTACATGAAAGGTTTGGCTTTAGGGGTGAAAGTTCCTGTGTTGCAGGAAGGAACACAGTTCTGGTGTGGCAAAACAAATATGATTTTGAGTCATCCTTGTAATATAATTTTCCTTGTGATATGATATAATATGATACAATAGGATCCCTACTAACTGCTTTTAAAATCACATACATTTTTAGAAGTTCATTAAATTAACTCCCATCCATTTCTCTTCTCTTTAAACGAACACAGCACCTTGTCTTTACCATTTCATCTGGTCTAACTTTGTGTTTCTATTTTCTTGAGAGCAGGAACATGATTTATTTATGCACAGGGGTACATATAATGCACCTCATGCATAGTAGGCTTTCAATAAATATTTGCAGAATACCAAAGGAACATAAATTGTAGATCTTGTTTATATGTAGGAAAATACTCAAAGTTTTATGGGCTGAACTTAGTCTTTACACCTTCCTTGATATGAAACATATAACAGCTTAGTAATCACTTTTAAAAAGCCAATAAACTTGATTTAAGTTAAATGTATAAGGAGACTGATTGATTATTTTCTTGATGTTAACTACTTATCATTTGGTTGTACCAAATATATACATATTAATATATTAGAAAATCATGGAAACTGATACAGGAAAGGAAAGATATAAATATAGAATGGGAATCTGAACACCGGCTAGGGATTTCAGAAATAGAAGGGACAGAAATTTGTCTGGGAGGGGAATCTGTTTTTAGCACATTTTGGCCATGCCTCTTTAAATATGAGACACATTTCTGGAAAGAACACAGGGTCCTGTGGAGAAAGGATTGGGTTGCTTTGTATTATATTTACTTGAGACCATTATAGGGAATCAACAAAAGTGAGAAGGGAAAGCAAAATCAAATGTGTTTGGTTTTAGCAATGGTAAGTGTTTTTCTTACAGATTAGGAGCTGGAACAGATGTCTCCACAAAAGCAGCAATATCTGAAAATACACACACACACACACACACACACAACACAACATACACACACATTATCATCTCTCTGTGCAGCACTGTTTCCATGGTTACTAAATGAGTTACTCACTTCAGTCAGCATCAATGTGATCTAAACAGCCTCAGCCAACTGAGTTTTCATCCTCTCTGAAAAGTGGACAGAGTACTAGAGAATGTCCATAGTTAACACGAATGATGCTACTGCTTAGTTGGACATAATGATAGCTCATCAAATTCAGCAATTGGCTTTTTACTGCACTCATGCGTAGGACGTTTATAATAAACATCTCTGGTTTAAAAATTAATAAAAAATTTAAGTTTTGCTTAAAAGTTATTAAATTTCCTATTGTGAGATTGTGTTGACATAAAAATTAAAAGTCAGAGCATGAATTTTACTTCATTAGGAAGCAAGCCTTGATCCTAAAGATTATTAAACTATTACATAAAAACAAGACATGATTTCCAAAATGCTTCATGAGTAGGCCTATTTTGACAAAAACAGTGTTTGCTCCAGATTTTAATGTAAAGCAAGATAAATAGCTTGTTCATGAAGAATTAATGCCCAGAAAAGCACACTTGGGTCACCATTTTGAATTAGTAGTTAATGACTTTTGTCCTCTTTGATGACTGACTCATTGCAATCTGATGGCATAACCAATGCTTACGGTATAGTTCTCGACTAAGGGTCAGATATTGACCAACACAATGATAGCCTTCTTGTAATTAATTCAGTCTTTATTAAACCTGTGCAGAAAAACTTCTGGAGAGATTACTAGAATGATCAAAATTATATGAAAAAGCTTTTTATTCCCCAAACAAAAAGCTTGCTTTCTGGATATGTGTTTCTATCTGGAAGTACCAGGAATAGCATTAAGGCTCTGTCTTCCATTATGGAAGCCAGAGGTTTTACTAAAGAAGCCATGTTGAAAAAATCTGGGGAGCAACTAATGCTCTAGTTTCACCATTTGTCACCTAGATAAATGTTTTCCCTGCCTATGGGCTAGATAAGGGCTCTTGGCTTGCCAAAATGAAAACAAAAACAAAATAAACCTATCTATAGCTGGAAATCATTTGAGAATTCTTTGCTAGTGTTCTGGCTAGCATTCTACCCAACTCTCACAATTATGATGAGGTGCTGTACATAGACACTAAAATACTTCTCTTACTGATCCAACCATGAGAATGTAGTGGCTAGTAAGATTATTTTAGGGGGAACTGCCAACCCAATGGGCTTTATGGTTAACAATTGTCTTCCGTATGTAGCTAGTTGTCATAAAGCAATGCACAGTATGCCAATTATTTTAATCAGAGCATCATTCCTATTTCTAAAGTTAAAAGGTATTCTTAAATCAAGAAGATAAGAAATTAAGGTGTGGTGCCACTTAATGGTATCCAGGTTTCTGATGAGATCGGGAGACTACTTACTACACTAATGAGGAATCTAGGCCCTGGTTTCTTACAAGAGTAGTTCATGAAATCACATTGCTTTCATTGCTTTGGAGAATGTTAGTCCAGATAAGAACACCATGTCTGCAACATGAGGAGGTAAGGATGATGACCATGTGGCCATGTGGCTCAGAGTTTCTTCGGCAGTGAGGTGGACTCATCAGGAGCCAAACATATATTTTCTGTGGGTAGTAAGTGGAAGAGTGAATGGAAGCCCTCCCATCTTTCCTTCTTTTATAGTAAAATAGGATATTTGCCACTAGTTGCCATGAGGATTAAATGACACATGAAAAGCATTTAGCACAGAAAATGATATGGGATAAGAATTCTATTTTTTTTGGGGGGGGGGTCGGGTTGTGGGTCCTGAACTCTGGGCCTGGGCGCTGTCCCTCAGCTCTTCAGCTCAAGGCTAGTGCTCTACCACTTGAGCCACAGTGCCATTTCTGGCTTTTTTTTTCCTTTTTGCTTATGTGGTGCTGAGGAATCGAACCCAAGGCTTCATGCATGCAAGACAAGTGCTCTACCACTGAGCCACCTTCCCAGCCCTGGGATAAGAATTCTACAATTGATCATTGTTCACTTTCCTTCAGGTAGGCTACAGTTCTGATACATAGAAACTGCATCTTTTATCTTACTCCCCTGTATTTCCTCGCATAGTCCAGGATAAGTTATACCACTCTTTAAAAAGTAAACCTCTTGATCCGGATAGAGCTGCTAAAAGCTGTTAAGCCTATGTGTAGGGTGAAAAGGTAGGGGACTACAGCTTTTTCACTGACTCTCTATTCAGTTCTTTCTGAGTCAAATTCCCCTTTAGGGACCAGAATAAGATGCCCTTCTGGATTTTCTCCTGTAGTTCTTTTTTGTTTGTTTGTTTGTTTAACCAAAGAGCAAAACTGGATGCATAAGGCCTACTCTGTTTGCCACATCCTTATGTTAAACTCGTTTAGGATAACACCCTTCACCATCCAGTCAATTGGGAACCACAGCTCTGTAACACATGAGTCATAGGTTCTTAGGGTTCATTAATTCTGGAAAATAATTCAGTTATCTTTTGCTTACATCCTTCGTTCTCAGTCTGTGAAAGACAAGGAACAATGCAGACTTTCAATTTTCTGGAGAAAGGCTTTGTTAGGTTTTGCTTTTACTTAGTCTAATGACCCACAATCCCAATGGTTTTGTTTCGAGTGAGCATAATCATTTTCTTTGTAGAAAAAAAACTCTAGCCGGGAGCCAGTGGCTCATGCCTGTAATCCTAGCTACTCAGGAGGCTGAGATCTGAGGATCACTGCAGGAAAGTCCGTGAGACTCTTATCTCCAATAAACCACTCGAAAACCAGAAGTGGCGCTGTGGCTTAAGTGGTAGATTGCTCGCCTTGAGCTGAAGAGCTGAGGGGCAACACCCAGGCCCAGAGTTCAAGCCCCATGACCGACCAAAAAAACAAAACAAAAAAACCCCTCCAAACATGATATTTCATGTATAGTACAATTTATGTAAGTTTTCCCCCAGGGAGTTGAAATAGCACTGAATGTGGAAGAGTTTCTAGTTCCTTTAATATCAGAAGATGTCAGCTGTCAGTAGTCTATCCTTGGAGTTGTAATTTACTTTGTTACGGGCTAATTTTCTGCGTAGATAATAAATTAAAATTTTCAAAGAACAGTAATATATGAATATATTCCAAATAAGAATTTTAAGTACAGGATTTGAACTAGTGCAGATATTATAATTCTATTATTTTTATCAGTAGTAGAGGTACATGTATTACCATATGAGACATACATAGCTCATGCCTTTTTGGGGGATAGCTTCTCTTGCTTTTGTCTAGATCTTGCTCCTGATGGATAATTTCCTACCTACCTACGCCTTTGACTTCATGAAATTTCAAATATGTACCACCATCAAGTCCAGCTTGTAGATGGATGAGGAGAGGTCTGGATTTTAGCCTTGAACTGAAGGTCCTCTTATCTTGACTTCCTGAGTGTCTGGAATTATAGGCCGGAACCTCCATATCTGTTTCCTATGCTTATTTATTGATCTATTTATTCATTTATTTTTGTTGGTCATGGGGCCTGAACTCCGGGCCTGGGCGCTGTCTCTCAGCTCTTCAGTTCAAGGCTAGTGTTCTACCGCTTGAGCCATAGCTCCACTTCCAGCTTTTCCTGCTCATGTGGTGCTGAGGAATCGAACCCAGGACCTCATACATGCAAGGCAAGCGCTCTACCACTGAGCCACCTTCCCAGCCCTGTTTCCTATGCTTTTGAAAGAAAAGTTGGGGATGAATTTTAAGGAGAGAAATATCCTCAGGTATTTGCTTTATGATGTGGAGGTTGGGCTGAAACTTTATCAAAATTAATTTTTCATCATTTGTAGTATATATTGTTAAAGAAAAGCTTTTCTTTAGTGCCACTCATTGGATACAACCCTGAATTGGAAAACTGGAGTTCTGACTGTATGGATCTGGCCTTATCACTGTATGGAGAGCCACTAAAGGCAAGAGATACTCCTTTTCTCTTGGGCAAACATGCTCTTTCCTAGTCTCTTAAAGGTCCACTTGTTAAAGGCTTGGTTGCCAATCTGTGGTGTTACTGTGATGTGAAGGAATCTTTTTTTTTTTTTTGGTCAGTCGTGGGGCTTGAACTCTGGGCTTGAGCACTGTCCCTGTGCTCTTCAGCTCAAGGCAAGTGCTTTACCGCTTGTGCCACAGCCCCACTTCCGGTTTTCGAGTGGTTTATTGGAGCTAAGAGTCTCACGGACTTTCCTGCCCAGGCTGGCTTGAACCTTGATCCTCACATCTCAGCCTCCTGAGTAGCTAGGCATGAGCCACTGGCGCCTGGCTTTGAGGTGAAGGAATCTTTAAGAGGTCAGAACAAGTGGAAGGAAATGAGGTCAAGGAGGTTGAGTCCAACCCTATCCTTTCTCTTCCTTTTAGTTTCTTGTCTTCTGTGAGACGGACAAACCTCTTCCACTATCTACTACCTTCCATCACTTTTGTCCTCATCACAGCCCAAAGGCAACAGGACCAAATGACATTCTCCTAAGCCCTCTGACTCCATCAACCAAAATAAGTATTTCTGCTTTGTAAGTTGATTATTTAAGGTTTTTTTTTTTTTTGTCAGAGTGATGGAAACCTGACTAACATAGGCATTATCAGGACCACAGAAAACTTACTAAGTCATGTTTCAGCATTTACAGATTTCAAAAGAAAAAGCATTTGCATTTAGGGAGTTTTTCACAGAATACGGATGACCCATTGTTTCTGTTGTTGAAGAAAAGACCTCGAGTGAGTGTCTTTTTAGCTCCTCCAAGAACAAATGGTTGGAGTCCTCATTTGAACTACTGCACATCTTGGGAGGGGATTTAAGTTGTCTTAGTTGGTTTGCTTTGGCCATCTCAGAGCTGGATAGTGGGAATAGCTCCACTCATGCCCTGACCCAGATATCAAGGATTTGGGTAGATCCAGGTTGTAAACAGAGACCTACCTTTGGAGCTAGGTACCCAGGTACCTGGCTTGTCTATTGTCAGGTAAGTAGGTAAAAGTCATCATGAAACCAGGGAAAGGTTTCTTCCTGACTGGGCTGTGGATCAGCACTTGATTCTTCTTGATAAAGTAATGTTAATTAATATATGTTTACTGACCATTTCCATAGAAACCATCAATCAGTACATTTTCTTCTCTTGGGAGAAAATAACTCCTGCCTCTCACTGCTTTGTAGGTTTCTCTCATGGCCAATCAGCCTTAAGGAAATGGTTTAAACAAACTTTAAAAACTTGAAGAGGTTAATTTTAATACTTTCCTTCACCAATGATACACAGAGCTCACTTGAATACAGTCTCATCCTGACAGATTCAAATACAGAGACTCTAATTCTTCCCACCTAAAATAGGAGGAGCTGGATCTTAGAATAGAACATTGCTCCAAATGGAAAACAGCTCAGCTGGTTAATGCAAATGAGGAATTTCAATTGGCTTTGAGTGTAGCATAGGCAAAATAACCACCTCACAAATCACTTTCTCTCAGATACACTGAGAAAAATGTTTATAAAATGTCTCTGCAGTATTATATCTAACTAAGCCTCTTGGTATTTATTTTTCAGTAGGATTATCTTTGTCCTTACATAAAAACAGATGCAATAACCAAGAGCTGACTTCTAGAAAGTGCCCTCTGTCACTCACTCACTCTCTTTCTCAATATTTATTCAAATCCAGATGTAGTTGGAACACTAAAAATATCACATAGATTAGCACTGTTGGTTACAAACAATCTGACATCTGTGCCCTGATGTCTGACTTTTTCTGAAAAACATACACGTGAAATTTGACTTACAATGGAGAAAGTCAAACTTTCCCTTTTGTAAGTAATACATCAGTAGAAAATGTGAAGTTCAATAGACACTGGTGACCTTCTAAATTGCTTGCACGGGAGCAAACAACTCTGGTATTCAGTAGCTCTCTAAATTCAGAACAATCAAAGGGCATGTCAGGCAGGAATAAAAACTCATGCTTGGAAGTAACTATCTCAATTTGGCGTGGGAATAGGAAAAGTGTTGAAATATGACAGAAAGAATGTTAAGCAGAAGAGTTATCAATTACAGGGAAGACCCTCATACCTGGGAAAAAGTGAGTTGTGACCATATATAGATGTTCATAGACATATTTTAAGGGTTTCTCCATTCCCAGGAAAAGCAAGTGGTAGGTTAAAAGGTGGGGTTATTAAGTTATCTGTATGCTGGTGTCACCCACTAATCAGGACTTAGGTTATGCCCTTTCTGGCCCCTGCAGAGTTGGCTAGTTTCATGAATGTAGAAGGGATGAGTTGAGTTTGGGGATTGAGAGATGTACTTTGAGTCTGCAATAGACATCTCCTAATTGGAGATGACCCAGTGTCTAAAAGAGGTTGCTCTAGGATGAGTTGTGTCTCCCTGAAAGATATGCTGAAGTCCTAAATCTCAGTCTATGAAAGTTCCCTTACTTGGAAATAGGATCTTTGAAGATACAATCAAGTTAATTGATGACACTCTAGAATTGGGTAGGCCCTAATTCTGAACAATAATATGCTTATAAAAAGAGAGAGAGAAAGATTTACAAAAAGACAGGCATATGGGAGTAAGGACATGATGTGACAACACAGGCAGAGACTGAAGGGATGTCACCCTAAGCCATCGGGGGTCAAAGGTCCTTAGTTACTACCAGAAGGTTGGAAGAGACAGCCTTTTCTCCCAGAACCTTTAGAGGAAATATCTTCATTTCAGAGTTGTAGTCTTCAAAACTGGAAAATGGTATTTCTCTTTTGTATTAAGTGTTTCTCTTTTGTTGGTAGCCCTAGGAAATTAATATGGCCTCTACTAAGGGCTAAGCAATGGTCTCTTGGCTTCTCTTCTTTGGCATGTCAAAAGAAGAGAAGTGATTTGACCTGAAGAGGTAAGGGAATTAAAGAAAAGGTTTTTCTGGGGGGCGGGGGAAGTAAATTTGGGTAAATTCCTCTTGAGGAGAGTTAGATCAGCAATATGTGACCTGGAATTAGAAGTCTGATACCTAGTCAGAAGTCTGATACTCGGAGTGTGTGTGGTGAAAACACATTTGCATTCCCTAATAAAGTGTCAATGAGCAAGACAATACTGGGAATGGCCACTATCCAGGAGCCAGAAGGAAGGTGGTTCTGGGAATGGTGGGGTTAGAATACTGTTTCTTCCCATTGTGTGTACCGGGGATGTGGCTTAGATAGGTGATCACTTGCTTAGAATTCATGAAATCCCGGGTTCCACCCCAAGTATGGAAATAACAAAAATTAATGATTAAATAAAACATGACAAAAAACCCAAAGCAAACAATTACCTGCCCCATAGACAAATACTTTGAGAAAGACAAAAAAGCAAGTTATCTTGATCCCTTCCCTCAAGCCTGGCCTCCTTCTCCTCCCCACGTAGGTTCTTTTAAATCAAGAGTATCTCTGAAGAATCTTGGGACAGAAATTCTGCTGGAAATACCAGAGACACAAATGTCAGAGGGCAGGGGAGGGCACACTCATATTCTTGGGTGCTCACTGTCTTATTTTCTTAACTTTGCCAAGAAATATTTTGTTAAGGTATATGCATACAATTTCTTCCTGACTTTGTCAACCCCATACCCCTTGAGGTCAGCATACCTTCTGAAGAAATGCACCCAGATCACAATGGCATATGAGTCTGTTCTATTCTGCCTCTAGAAGAGAAATATTACAGTAAATAGGTATGTGGGCTCTCCCCAATTGCAAAACCTAGCAGACACAGAAGATCAACTCTGGAAAAAACTTAACTTGACCATGATACATGTTTGTAAACCAAGTTTGAGACCTATTTCCTAGGAAGATATTTTCAAAAAAATAAAAAAAAAAACGAAACACCGTATGTAAACACTTGCTATTATTTTTACATTGCTACATGCCACATAAGTTACCATTTAGCAATTATATAGATGGAGATAAGCCAGAGACATTCCACCACTTTGGCAGATTGTGACCTGTTTGGTTGATTCATTTGCTCTCCTCCTTCTCCTTGGTTAATACAAAATCCCCCTAAGAGAGCTTCATGTGTGACCTTAGTTAATACAAAATTCCCCTAGGAAAGTTTCATGTGTGACTGATCCTCATGGTAATACGATGGAGCCATGCAGTGTAAAGACTATAGTATTAATATACTCCATCTGCCATATTCATTGCCTCTGTGCTTTTTCTAGTTCTTTCTCAACCGGTGTGGAATGAGATAAGGGAAGAGAGAATAATACAGGGAAGAAGAGGGAGGAACTGATGTCCCACATCACCTTTCCCAAAGGACTCTCATTGTACACCTCCACTTGGTTCTACCATGCCTTTCCTCTTCCTAAAGCCAATTTACAATGTCCAAAGGTCCTTGTGTGTCCCCACTCAGCCTAAACATCTTTTCTTGATCATTATGCTAGGTCTAGAAGATCCTTTCTCTATCACTCAAATTTCTATTGTATACACTCTTATCATTCATTAGAAGTCACCTGCCAGGGACAGATCTCTGCAGCTTTAGGGGGTGGGACAATAGCTTATCTGACCATTTTAGGTTCTATGCTGTGCTGATGGAAGGGAAGCTGAGACCACACGACTCTCAGGTAAATTATAAGATACTTTAAACAAGGTTTTTTTTTTTAAATCTAAATTTAGGTTTGACCCCTGTAGTAGGAACTTGAGACTAGGTAATTAATGTGTCATGGGAAATGAGGCAGCCACTGGGGACCAGAGGAAATTTGTCACAGGTCTTTGTCTCTCTTCTTCAGCTTGTTTCAAGAAATGGCTCTGATTCTTCTTGTGAAAAGCAATGCATATTTCTGCAGACAAACCCATCTTCGAACAGTAATACATATTCCATTCTGGGCAGAATACTATTTGCAGGTATTTAAAAGTTTGGGAAGAGCAAACTACAAATAATTACAATGAGCATAAACCCTGCCCCATCTCCCGAATCTCTTTTAGCCTTTATTCTGCTAAAACTACCTGTTATATATAAATAATATCAGATCATAATCTCACTGAAATATACTTGCTTCTGTGTTATCCTTTATCATTTGATTGTCATCTCTGGGCTACAGTATTGCTTATATTTGACTGTGTACCTGTGCATGTAAGTGTAATTTTGTTAGCATATAAGGGAACATAAGTAGTTTACCAACAGACGATTAAAATTCTGCACCATGTGCCTTGATGAAATTCCCCTCATTTAACAGTAGCAATTAATAAATATCCTGAATAATGTGATGTCAGGAAAATGAACCCTTAGATATATATTTTAATGTTTTTTCTTTCATGCATGTGTTTCTAACGCATTTATAAGATTATCTCTTTGTTGCTTTGTAT
>NW_012267220.1:16158097-16184385 GCF_000151885.1 Dipodomys ordii
CAATTGTAACCCCTCTGTACAGTATGTTCACAAATAAAATAAAATAAAATTAAAAAAAAATAAATATCCTGAAAAACCTTTAGAATTTAGCAAGGTAGTATAATCCTAATGTTGAATTCCCAATAACACAAAGATAGTATTCACTGCGACCAACACTTCCCGTGATTACTATGTGGTAAGTCCCTTTCTAAGCTTTTATATTAAGCGAGGTTATCTTTCCAACCACAGACAAGGTAAAGCTTATTTTCGCCATCTAAAGATGGATAACAGGGCCATAGCCAGAGGCCAAGTTTACCCAGCTATCAATAGTGGGGTAAGTCTTCTACACCAGCATCCTGGCTTTCAAATCAGTACCAAGAAGTGGCGGTGTGGTTCATGTGGTAGAGAACACTAGCTTTGAGCACAAAGAGGCTAGGGATAGTGCCCAGCCCCTGAGTTCAAGTTCCACAACTGACAAAAAAAATCTGTTCAAATCAGTGTCAAATTCATTCTGCTATGCTGCTGTCAGTGTGATCTATTGTGAGAGTCCCAAGTAGTTTTCTTCAGCATTGCTTTTTGGATACTGAGTCAATGAAAATGAAATCTCCGAAGTAAACTTTGTAGCTTGGTCATCCCACCCACCCCCACTTCAGTGACTAACTTACATGAAAGACTAAGTCTGAGATCATACCAGATTAAAAAGTGTGCATGAACCTAAGGCAATCATAGATCAAAACAAACAGCAAATCAATATTCTCATCAAGTTAGAGGAACTCAGATGACATAAGAATTGGGTCATCTGGAGGTTACTGAAGACAGACCATAGGACCCCAGAGCAGGTATGAACAGAAGGAGGATTAAGAAGAGTTGAAGCCATTATGTAGCTCTTGCTATATGCTGAGCTCAGTATTATTTTTTAATGCCTATAACAGCCTACAAATATCTTTTCTAAATGGAGCTGAAGTTTGCTTCACTGAAGTTATGCAATGTTTTTGAGGCCCAATGCTCATCTGTTTTCCAGAGTTGTTCTTGGGGTCTTCTTCCATCCTGGTCCACTCTAACAACCCCTCAGGTGATGCCAGGGTACTCTGAGACTCTGGGCATCATTCATTTGTACTACTGCTTTATTTTCCCCAAAGCCATTGTGGAGTAAAAATATGTCATTTATACAACACCCTGCTATATCAGCAATGATCTGGAAGAGCAAAAGCTGATAGCCCATTTAGGGTAAATGGAAAAGTTCCCAAACAAGAAGTCTTGACCCATTTTACCACACAATACCATACACAGTGGCATAATTTCTCCCTGTGTCCCATTGCTAATATGTGTATTCCAAGTTAACATCCCAAGTAAAGCATAATTTTTCTAAAAAATAAAAAAGGAGTTCAGTTGTGGGTTGCATTTAGCAACACCTATTAATCTGAGCTTCTTTACCAAACAATAGAAAGCAAGGTAAGAACTGAACATCAAGATCGCCCACAATGTCTCCATTTTCTGTAATTATGTAAGTGCCTGAAAACACTATTTCTTTTGCTGTTTCTAAAGGTAAGATAGAAGGAAGGATTGCTTTTCTAATGACTATTCTAATTTGGCAATTGAATTCGAATTTCCACTGCTTTCAAGCTTCAGGTTTGGGACTTAAATTAGCTTGTTACAGAGGAGCTTTGGTGGTCCCAGCGCTAGAATTGGTGGGAAGAAAGAAAAGATGGAGAACAAGGGGACCATGAAGAGCTGGGCAGGGGTGGGACAGGAGAAGTCTCCTATTCCCCTAATCAACGGCAAGGTCTTTTCTGCTCTAAATTGTACTGTTGCGGGAGGCTTCTATTGTCAGTATCAGAGCAATTCAGAAGAATTAAAAAGGAACAGCAATTGGGAATGAGGAGAAGTGGAAAATGTTGTCATAAAAATAGAAAGCTTTAAAATACTGTCTAGTCAAAATCGAAGAGTGCCACAAGTCCCCTGAGAGCTCAGATGCACACTAAGGCTGGTGCACACGGACCCACCCCTTTCCCAAGACTCACATTTTACATACATGGGAGGGCAGGTGTGGGGAATTTAAAGGATTTCCCCAGCGAAATAGTACAGTCTCCACAAAAGCTGGTTCTGTCTACTGTCTAAACAGCTAGACCACATTCTGAGCCCCAAGGTAAAAATGGAAAAAAATTAATAGTACAGTAAAGTTTCATTTCAGTTAACAGACCTTTCTGTTCTCCACTCAGCAAACAAAAACACACTTTGTTGACTCAAAACAGAGGGCCAAAAGAGTGCCATTCTTTACCCATTGAGAAGAACAAATTCACCGGTTCAGCAAAGCACATACATGAAATATAATCTGAGATGGAAAGCACTGAGCAGTGGGAAGCTAGAGGCTTCATGAGGAAAAACAACAATACATATCTGTGATTTCCAACATGTGTCTACACTAGTAATTGAATCAAGGCCGTCTGTTTATGCATAGCTTTTAGCAGAGAAAAACTTTACTGACCTAGGAGAAGACATTATCCACCTTTCAAGCAATTTTCGTGTGAATGATGGTATTGTTAACCTCTAAGGGTTATTCAAATATTTTTTTTTTCTGAGAAACTGGCTGCTTTTGGTTCTTTCTTAAATGTCACATGTTTCAATTTTGTGCAGAATAGATGACAGGCTGGACATTCCAACGGAGGTTTAATTAATTTAACTAATTTCCGTCAGGAGCAGTGGAGTGACAGGACTCAGATGGCTAGTCCATTCCAGCATAGGGATTTTCCTACTTCAATAGCAGTAAAAGCCAAGCATACTGTGTGGTTTTTGTAACTGGACAAGTTTAGAAACATTTTGATGCTCCTGCTCCACCAAGTGTTTCATAAAATCTATTTTCTTTCTACTTCATGCCAAAAATGCCACACACACACACACACACACACACACACACACACACACACACACACATCCCCTAAATATTTTTCCCCATATCCGGACACATGTCCAAGATTTCTTCTCTTCTAAGAATAAATAATTTTTTTTCTGGGTTATAAAAATGCCCACTTGGTCTATTAGATTAAACATATCTTTATATAGAAAAAGCATTTGAAACATCTGCTAGTGAGTCTAAGGAAGGATTCTGGCTCAATATGACTTTGTTAAATTAATTTGGATAAAATAAAAGGTTGGGAAGTCTGTTAGGGACTCAAAGTTCAGGCTTGATTTTTAATCTTAGGTTTGCTTTTTTCCCCCTCTCATTGTCTTTACACTATTCCTTTGTATTAGGAAGCATTAAATCAGAAGTAATTCCTGTCTTTGACCAAAATAATTCCCTGGAAACAATACCAATGTAAGGGATCTCTCTGGTTCCATTCTCTAGTTGCTCAGTCAGCTGTGATTCCAAGAGTTCCACTGTCAGAGTTTCAAAATTTCTAGTATTAAAAAAACTGTGAACTTGCAAATTAGCTGTCACGTTTAATAGAAAATGAATAGTGCAGCTGAGAGCAGACTTGTTTCTACACCTGGTAGCCTATTGATCTTACATCCGGGGTAGAGCACAAAACATTGGAAAGTTAGCAATTGGTTTGGTATTTTCTTTCTTTTTTTTAAAAAAAACCAGCTAATTACATTCATCAAGGCAAAAAAGATGAAAGGTAGTATGGTAATTGGATATAAAGGGTGATATAGCTACATGCGTGGAAAAGAATATCTGTGTATCTAAAATGAGGTAAATACTCATAGAAATAAGCTCAATGGTGTTAGCTCTTATTAAAACCATTAAAGAGAGACATACTACACTACATATTTAAAGCTTCAAGTTGGGCAACTTAAAATATATTTATTTTTTATGGATAATAAAAGATTAAAAATAAAATTACTATAAGCAGAAAGTATTCTAAAGTGGTAGATACTGCTATTTATCCTTAACGGGTTAATTTTTAAAATCAGTATTTGTTAGCATGTAAAGATGTGTGTGTGTGTGTGTGTGTACATGTCAAGAAACAGGGAAAATTTCTAGTCCTTTATAAGTGGTGGCCCTTACACTTCTTAGCAGATCTTTGTCCCTTTTTTAAATCTAAAAGTGCAACAACATTGTATTTGGAGAACTTACAAGGATAAAGAAAAACATTTCAGATAGAGCTATAAACATTTCAGATAGAGCATGTGGAAATATGATTCTGAAATATCATAAAAATCTTCACAAAAAATCAAAATACTATTAAAGATCAATGATAGCTCAAGAAACTAGAGGATGTGACAAATTTTCCTGCAGTCTGTAACCCACCATCATCCTTCTAGAAATTGTACTAAGTGATTATTTCATCTCTCTCCCATTTTATTTTTCCATAACCCATTCTCCCCTCATGCGTGGGGATTGGATATGGACCTTGTGAAACCATTAAGCATCTTAAAAGACTTACGTTTTGTTGAACCAGATCTCCCATGGTAAAATGATAAAATGCAACACAGTGAGTTTGCTTCCTAGAAACAGTAAATCAGCATCATGATGCACCCAGGTCAGAAATAATACCCTTCATTTGCTGCAATTGCTTTAGTATCAGTGCTATAAAAAATAGATGATGGAAAACTGGAGCTCTGGGCAGAAACAGAAGGCTGCTGTGTGTGGCTTGCACAGGAACAGAGCAGACAGAAATGGTGGTCTTGTCTATTCCTCAATCTTAGGGCTTGTCTGTGCTGACAAGTAGCAGCCCATGCAGTATACACATCTGTCAGGGATTTAGCACTGTGGGCACAAGCAATGCCTGATTCAATTTACAGAAATGGCAGCGAGCTAAACATACACACTCCTGCTAGAACTTAATGAGCATGGAAATGTGAGCTTTTGGAATATCACTGTGCAGTGGTCAGGCCAAGTTCTTTAAGGTACTTGGGTTTTCCTGTTTGCTTTTGCAAAAACACAATTTCCAACCGAAGAATGTGCTAGGGGTATGGCTTAAAGAAAGTTGAAAGTCAGTGACATAAAGGCTTAAAGTTTTCCTCCATCTCCAGGTGGTATGGAATGACTCTGGGAAGCCAAAATATATAAGAGGCAGCTCATCCCAGTACCAACTACATGTTCTGACCCTTTGGCATGGACTCAAAGCCCAAAGATATGTAGGGAAAAATGAATCACTAACTGCAATGTTAAGACTTGTAGTCTGTGCCTTGTGTAGAATCTGTAATGCCTATGAATGTATGTATACAAAATATGACATAAGGTGATTAAAGAGAAACACCACTTAACAATAAGTAAGAAAAACCAAGAGACATCAAGAAGAGAGGCAAAGAGAAGACGTGGAAGATAGGTGTTCAAAATCCCCTTTGTTCCTTTCCCTTAATCATCATCATCATCATCATCATCATCATCATTGGTGCCAGTATTGAAGCTTGAACTCTGGGCTTGGAAGCTACCCCTGAGCATTTTTGCTCAAAGCTGGTACTCTACCACTTGAGCCACAGCTCCACTTCCAGCTTTTTGGTGGTTAATGGAAGGTAGAGTCTCAAGGACTTCTCTGCCTTGGCTGGTTTTGAACTGCAATCCTCAGGTCTCAGCCACCTCAATTTATAGGAGTGAGCCACCATCACCCAGCTAACCTATCATTATTTTAAAGCACAGACCCAGGCCGAGACTCACCTTTATCCTCTCTTTTCACTATGCCCTTGCTTTTGTTATCCTGTTTGGTTACTCTACCAAATAAACTGGAGATGTGTTCTTGTTTTTATTATGTGGTTCATTTCTAGTCCATTAAGTTGGACGAACTCTACACCATCCAGAGTATGGTTATGATTTGCAAGAGCAAACTTGAAATCCTGGCCTTGGAAATAATTACTGAGATGCGTACCAACTCCTTGAGCCTGGTCTGCATTTGCTTTATCTTCTAAGTTTCAGACCTGTTAGTTCGTGTTTGGTATACTCTTAGTCCTTCCAAGATTGGAGACTCTTCCTGACTTGCTTTTCTCTGAAGTTCATTTCTCAACGCCCTTGCATTATTTCTGATTTTAATTTGCCTATTTGGCTTGTTTTCCTTGCTAATTTTTAGTGAAGATATAATCTCTCATTCTCTGGGCCCTGCCCTGGCTCAAAACCTTAGGTGTAGAGTATAAACAACCTTATTTTTCAAACCTGCTAACTGATACTTTGGAGCTACTCAACTCCGAAAGCAACCAGTACCAGTGAATACAAACAAAACAAAACAAAGCCAAAACAACTAATCTAAGAAAAGGTGAGACATAGTCACACTGGCAGCATGACTGGGATTAAAAGGCCTGGCTCTGAATTTGGCTGCTATAATTAATTTACTTTTCACATCAGAAAATGAAAATCTATTTTATGTGTTGTTCTTTCACTCAGCAAATTCATATTGATCACCAATACTTCCCAGGTAAAGGGATCCTGAAGTAGTTAGAACAGAAAAGAATCTCTGCCTTCCTGAAGTTGACATTTTAATGATGCTTATAGGGATCAAATAAAATAACCACCTAACTGCACACCAAAAGACCTAAATATGGGAAATACTCAAGAGCTGTTAGTTATTATGCTAACCATAAGAAATAACTTGTAGCAGAGTTTTAACTAGATGAAGCAAAAAATATATAAGTTAAGGAGAGAAAATATAGGAAAGTCAGGGAAGGGGAATTTTTTTTTTGCTAAAAATAGGACAGGAATATGATACTCTGTAGGTTTAGAGTGTTTCCTGGATCTATGCTAGTAGATACGCTGCCATACCTGGAACTGGTAATTCAGATCCATATGTATCTGCTCATTCAATACCACACTGCCCTTCTTCCCACATTTGGCGCACAGCAATGCCAGCAAGCCTGCTGAGCATTGCCATGAGCAGCTCCTAGCCCTTTGGCCCCCATCAACACCAGCTTCAGTTTCCTGGAAAGGCATCTTGTTTACACCTACCTACAAAAACAACTCAGATCTGAACCTTAGATCTTAACACCAGAAAGAGGGCAGGATTGAAGTTTGTAGTATTCTTTATTCCATACACTGTCCTCTTTAAGGTATCATAGATTTACAGTCATTTCCATGCATTGGTTTTTATAGCATTCTGGTAAGGAGAAATTTCCTTTGATTTGACCTCACAGCAGGGGGGCGGTAACAGCATGTTTTCAACTGAATCTCTCTCTCTTTTTCTCTTTTTTTTCTCTTTCTCTTTCTCTGTCTCTCTGTCTCTGTCTCTGTCTCTGTCTCTCTCTCTCTGTGGGTTGTGGGGCTTGAACTCTGGACCTGGGTGCTGTCCCTCAGCTCTTCAGCTCAAGGCTAATGCTCTACCACTTGAGCCACAGCACCATTTCTGGTTTTCTGGTGGTTTAATGGACAAGGGTCTCATGGAATTTCCTGCCCAGGCTGACTTTGAACTGTGATCCTCAGATCTCAGTCTCCTGAGTGACTAGGATTGCAGGCGTGAGCCACTGGCACCTGACTTGAATCTCATATATATATATTCCTGATAGCTCAGTTAGAGAGCAAGTTTCATTTTTCATTTTGATTTTGCAAATATTTCCACCTAGACTGATAAAGAACAGATAATCTATCAGTAGCAAGTCTAAAACAAGGATGAGTCTTGACATTGTTTATTCCATATTATATTTTAGTGATGAAGATGAAGACATACAGCTAAAAATTATGATACATGATGGCTTATGGCATCCTTTAACTATGCTATTCTAGTAATTTAGAACTCTTTTAATCTTCCTATGCTCCCTAATCTATTGAATTCTTTTGTGTTTCCTTTCCCACATATCACTGATACCCAAGGAAGAGCTGGACAAAGCAACCAATAAGATGATGTTTATTTTTCCTCCTCCATCCCTTCCTCTGCTTTCCTTCTCTGTTTTTTTTTTTTGTTCTTCTATCTCCATTTTTTGCTCCCTTAAACTTCATGTGGTTGGATGCCATTATAATTACATAATCACTCTATGACCACATGTGGGATAGTGGTTTGAAAACAATATTCCCTGTCGTATAAGGATTACATTCATGTGGAACTTGGAACCTCTGTAGGTTCATGTGGCCTTTACCAGGCTTCCCAGGTTTAATTGGTTTTGAATCCAGTTTTCTGTTTCACTAAATCAGTGCCTTATTCTAGTTTGTTCTGCAACTGTCAAGAGAGGAACAAACCAGTGAGTATTTTTGACTCTGAGTCAGTAAAAGAAACCTGTGGTTTTGATTCACACAAGGCAGAATTAACAAGTTTTCATTTTTCAGATCACCAGATTTCTCTAGCTCAGGTCAGACAATAAAGTTATATAATTTTGTAAGCTATACATACAAGTGACTGTACTAATAAGCCCGATTATGTTAACTAATATTTCAATTATCAGAATCCCAGAAATGAGAACATTTTTTATTTTATTTTTTACACTTTCAATAATGCTTGGCAGACTGAAAATATAGACCATTCAGAATGAAGTTGTATGACACGAACAACCTCATGGCCATAATACACTGAAAATCAAGCTACTAAAAGTCTTACCTACCATTAATGATTTTCTTAGAAATATGATGTAATATTTCCTTCTTAACTTTGGTGATGGAATTCTTACTACTAGTAAACTTTCTTTTGGAACAGGGGTTCAGATAAGAGAGAGTTGCCAAATTCTTTGATCTAGCTCTTTTGTTTGACATACAGGTTTAAGGAGATGGTAAATCAAAGAAAGGACACTATGTTTTAGATAGAATAGAGAGTAGCAATGGCTTGTATTGAGATACACAGACATATGGAGCGGGGGTGGGGTGATTACTTTCCCATTCACTGTGGGAAATTTTTGAAGTGATAATGAACATGGAGGAGGAAAATGTTACCACAGAAATGGCCCAGTGGGTGGTATCAATGAGTTTAGAAGCAATAGTGTCCATCCAAAATGTTCTGAAGAGAACCAACCAGAACAGAAGTCAGATCAGCAAGATCCCTGAAATAAGGAGTTGATGTAGTAGAGCCTTTGATTTGCACTCCTTGTAGGAAGGTATGTTGAAAAATATTTGATTCATGGTACCTTTGTACTACATAGCAGCATTCTGATTTAAGAATGTCAGTATATTTCAATTTGCTTGAATAGTTTATAATCACAGCTTGTAGCACCCTTAGCTTAATACTCGTGGATTATATACAGTTAGATACTATTATATATAAAACATAAAAATATACCATCAGAAAAATATCATTTCTCAATTGGTTCATTCTTTTTCTTTTTAGGTGATACAGTATTTTTTTAGGCACATATCCCTTCCCTCCCCTATACACAGCAATTTGAAGACAATCAGCTTAGGATGTTTACAGGATGTACATGATGAAAAACTGTTTAATTGGTCTTTGTAGTTACTATATCTTGGCCTTGACGTTTACTACAATTTAGAGCATCTCAAAAAGTTAGGGACAATCCCACTGTCAGAAAATTTTATGTCTTCTTGGTCTACTTTTGGTCATTCTATATAGCAGCAAAACCCTAGCTATGCCTTTCTACAATGTGAAATAATGGAAAAAGAATCAGAAGTCACAGAAAGAATAACAATGACAGGCTTTCACCTGGGCTGCTTTTCAGGATGATTTATCTAAGTGGCTTGAAAAGTTTACAGACAGAAGCTGATTCCGTAAGGATATAATGCAAACACATTGTCTTGTGTCTGAAAGTATTCCAACATCACTATCAGTCAGGGCTTTTTCCTGAAGTGTGATAGATGATGGGTTTTTATATCATCTCTTATCTGATTAGAATTACCTAAATGGGAACGGAGTCTGTGATTACAGGCTGAGACAAGCACTGACAAGCTAACGCATGCATCCTGGGATAGATTCCTCATTAGGAATACCCAGTACGAGATTCAGGCACTCTATGACAACAGATAAACTAGATTGTTTCTTAAATTAGCTGCAGTTAATAAGTTATGTTTTCTCCAAATTCATATGTTGAAGCCCTGCCCCTACCCCACTCTGGTATTTGGAGATAGGCCTTCTAAAAGAGAGATTAATGAAAAGTAACTCATAGTGTTTGATTTTGATCTAACATAGTTAGTATTCTAAAAAGAAAAGGACAAGCAAAAGGGGCACCAGAGATGTATGTACAGAAGAATAGTGACCTGGTGAGGATCAGGGAGTGAGAAAGTGTCCATTGGCATGATGAATAACAAGCTATGTTTGTGTGGTGAGCTGGGAGAGCTCGCTGACAATTCAGTCCTGGGCTTCTAATTTCCAGATCTTTGAGAAATAAACTTTTGTTATCTAAGTCACCAATCTGAGGCATGTCCTCATAGCATTACTAGCAGACTAATACAAGCCTATGGGCTTGAAACTTTGAGTACAGGATGCAATTTTATTGTAGGCGAGATAATGTCAATTTAGATGCAGATGTTTGCCAGCATTCAGTACTGTGATTGGAAAGGACTAGAAGGCAACAGTTCCTAGACAGTGTGCTCAGAGTACTCGACTTCTTTCAGTAAAAACCACCTAGAAAAGAGGGCCTTGTGGTTCTCTGTCAGAAGCAACTGGATTCCAAGATGGCACCATTGCCAGTATCCTGATGGTGCCCATCATAGCCTAAGACAAATGAGCTAATTCTCCACAAGTGGTCAGGCCAATAGCATCTCCTTGCCACACCCCTCTGCATGCATTCCTTTATCCCTGGAGTAGGGTACACTGATTTTTCTCTCTTCTGAATTGTTAAGCATCCTCCTTGGCTCAGTTTACAAAGCTTGCTTTTATTTGAAGTATACTTTGTGAGTTTTGGGGTGACCCACTTTACATAGAGAGGCTTGCTCTCGGAAGAACTAGGAAATCAGTATTTAATTGTAATATTTGGTTACTCCATCCTGGTCTTATTGGTTGGTTATGGGACTTTTAATGAAAGGAAGTTCAACCCAGGGCCATCATGTGTGTGAATGGGGTGACTGAGAAGGACTGGTTCCATTAACAGAAGCCTCATATATTCACCAAGAAAACGCTTTAATTATGCAGACTTTGGTTTATGCAACACATTCTTGAAAATATTTTCAATTTATTTTCCATCAATGTTACCATTTCATATTTATATTTGCTTCAGGAATTTGGAATAAAGTAAGCTGGCAGTGTGGTTTTAAAATCCTTTAAAGGATCACACACATCTCCCTTACATGAAAGCAACTACAACATCCATAACTAAACTAAGTTATCCAGGAAAGGCTGAGGGACAATTTTATGGTGGTACCTGACATTAATGGTTAGAGAAGGTTTATTGTGTTTTGTATGTAGGGTTTTGATATTAGTAGCATTTTAAGCGTGAAGTTGTTTAGTTCAGTGAAATAAGTCTTGCATACAATTAGATTTTGCTAGTGAACGTATCCATTAGCTTTTGTAATCTAAGTAATGTTCTGGAAAATAGTAAGTAACTCTGACTTTTTATTAGATCTGGTTTACTTTCTACTTTTGATGGCTATAAGTGTCCCTGGGAAATATCTGAAGTCAAATGTGTTGAGAAACTTCTGTGCTCTCCTGTAAGAAGAAATATCATCCTGACTGAAGAGAGTAATTCATCCCACCAACAATATTCTCCAAAGAGAAGCTGAGAAGGAATAAAGGAGAATCTCAAGCTATGATGGTAAACTGTTCTCAAATACTAAAAGGAAATCTAAAAAAGTATTCAAAAGTATGATTCTGTTTGCTATAGGTATCGCTTTTTTGTAGTTGTTGAAATGTACCTTTACAGAACTTGGAGTAAGATCTTACCATAAAAGTGTTTTCTTGAATCATCTTATCAGATGAGCTGGAAAGCTCAAACATTATGTACATACGCTCATGTAAGATGATGCTAAGTGAAATGAAACCCAATATAGGGACACAAGAGGTCTGTCTTTGATGTTGTTTTAAATGTACTATGTGTTTTTTTGTTTCATTTGTATGTTCTTCCTGCTATGGCATATCCCCTGATGTCACCGTACTTGATTTTGGTACCCTGCATTTTCTATATACATTTGTCTAGTCTGGGGAGGGGAAGGGGAATAACAAAATGGTGAAACAAGGACCCAGGATGACCCATTGCAGCAAAGATACCCACAGGACAGTATATTGGAAACGAATTTTACAACTTTAATGGGGGTCGGGTGGGGTAGCGGGGTGGGGAGGAGTGTGGGAAGTGGGGGAGGGAAGGGCTAGTCGGACAACAACAAGGAAAGGGGTAACAAGGATCAACAAGTAATGTAGTCATTGCCTTACTCATGTAACTGCAACCCCTCTGTACAGCATCTTTCCAATACAATAAAAATTTTTAAAAGTTTCCTTGAAAAAAGCCAGGAAGTTCTGCCACTCCCCGCCCAACACAGAACTTCCTTATGTAACCATTGGCTAACCACTGTCTAACCCCTGAGGTGGCGCCATGAGGGGAGGCTACTCAGCTTCCCTGAATATAGAAGAACAGTCAGCAGACAAAACTGGGATCTTGGAACACCACAGCTCCACAGCCTAATGAAGCTCCAGCACTGTTGCTTAGAGCAACTCCAGCAGTCATACTTGCTCAGAGCTACCTCTGGGAGCATCAGAGACAGTCAGGGAAGATTTAATTGGTTTGACCTTCATGCCTTCCTGATATCCCATTGAGAGTCAGCCTTTGGAGACAGGGTGAGAAAGTCTTCATTTGGATTAAGAAACAAGAGAGAGACAAAACAAAAAAAATAAAATAAACCCCTTTCATCTGAATTCTTGATGGTATTGGAAACCAGTTATTCAATCACACAGGTGTCTGACTCCCATAATTTGGATTCAGAATTACAAAGACCAGTGTGATTCAATTGTGTAACCTTTGGTAACATGGACTTTTAGACCAGTAGCATTTTATGCAGGGAAGAAACTGGAAAGATAAGTTAGTCCATTAATGTATGAGGAAGTAAGTTTGCTGGTGTTGGACAGGTAAAAGCAGGATATGCCAGATTAAACTAGTTCAGCAGGACTTACTAGAGCTGAAAGAAGAGTTTCAGTTGTCCATTCAGACAGAAACAAATTGTGTAAAGAAATGAGACCAAAGCCATGTAAGCAAAGGTGGGAAAAAACCCACATGTCTACCAAATCCAAATGTATATCCTTTAAGAAACTTATAAACAAAACTTTAGAAATTGTTCATTGGGAATTGCTGTTTGCCTGCTGGCCTACTTTGGTGTATGGCTTCATTTTGTGTCACAAACACTGGTTGAACTGGTTGCTAAGTAGATTATCTGTGGAGATACTTAACTGTTTAAAGGAGACCACTTGTAGGTATACATTTAAATATACCCTCTGATGTCATTGGTTTGTTGATGACAGATGTAATGTTATGGCAGACTGCTATCCACTGGCTGTCTTATAAAATTAAGTCAGAATCACTGTTCTCATTCACTGGATATGTGACTTGGAGCAAGATTTTTTTAAACTCTCCTCAGGCTTTTCCTAGATGTGCAATGGGAACAACTGTAGTAGATCATTTCTAAGTATCAACTGCGTACTTATGAACATGTTATAAAACCCTGCTTTAAGTTCATCACTTTTGAACAGGAGCTTTAAATTTGTTCATAACCCAATGATGGTAGTAGTGTCTTTCTCATTGTGAAGTATGAATTTAGAGCACATCTATGTTCTACAGCCACACTGCTCAAACTGTATGTTTGAAAAGATTCTCATGAATTCAATATGATCCTATCACCTACAACACCCTAACAGCTATGATGACTGGTATGTACTGTTTACATATCCAAGTCATATTACACACCAGAAAATCCAAAGTAGACCAATTGCTGCTGTGGAGTCTCCAACATTGGCTGTTGATGGACATTTGCACAGTTAATTTGTACCATACTGAAAGTATATTAACTATCCGAAATAGTAAGTAGACCTACCCCTTTTAACCACATCTACTAATAAGTTGCTCATTTGAAAATGAAATACTTCCTCTTAGTACAGCAAATCCTACTCAATAGTGACAGGAAATTTGCATAAGAAAATGGGGTTCTTTTTGTTGTTGTTCTTTCATTTCTATTTTAAGTCTTGGGAGTTACCTCCTCCATGCTTAAGGACACTAACTTCTATTTTTTCTCTCTCTCTCTCTAACTCAAAGGACTTATACACATGGTTTTTGTCTCAAAAAGTTTATAGTTTTATTTAGGGAGACAAAAAAATACCCCACACTCCCTGAGAAGCTCATGATAGAGGACTTAAACAAGAGCATAATTGGTTACATAACAAAGGAACATTCAAGAATATGTTCAAGAATATGAACTCATTGAAAATGACACGGGTGGCTAAGTCAGTTTGGCTAGAACTGACACTAAGCATGAAGTGAAGAGAAAAATCGATGGCAACCTGATATGAGATGGACCTGTTAAAAATTGCAACAAACAGAAGTTTGGTGATCATCTTTGATATTTTACAAAATTAGGGGACAGTGGGCATGACCAAGTACCCTAGGGCAAAGCTGATTTCTCTCTTGACTTGATGAGGGCTGATTAAAGAGTGGTATATTGTTCAAAGAAGATGTCCAGATGCTTTGAGAGATGGCTCCAGCACTCTGAACAAGTAGAAGAATGTGGATCACAGCAGAGACAATGTGTGTCCATGTGTACATGCATGTAAAAGGACAGTGGTGTCAGAGAAGAGAGAAAACCCAGCAAAGAGAGTAAGGAAAGACACCAAGTACAGCCAGAGAAGGGTTTTGACTTGTTCTAGCATCTACAATAAAGCAAAATTGCCTTCATATGTGAAAGTTAGGAATATTGTATTATCTAAGACAATGGTGTTTAGCCATGATGATTTTGTTCCCCACTGCACATGGGACAGTCTGGAGATTGCGATTGTCATTAGCTGGGCTGTGAGGAAATGTTAGCTGACATCTCAGGGTGAAAAAA
Organism: Dipodomys ordii; assembly: GCF_000151885.1. Classification (NCBI taxonomy): domain Eukaryota; kingdom Metazoa; phylum Chordata; class Mammalia; order Rodentia; family Heteromyidae; genus Dipodomys; species Dipodomys ordii. Next base: position 16,172,889 of record NW_012267220.1, read on the forward strand.
AAGGGATGCTACTAAATATCTAGTAGTGTTGATTTCCAGTGGCTCATGTGTGTAACCCCAAAGACTCAGGAAGCTGAGATCTAAGGATCAGATCACATTTGGAAGGCAGTTCCAACAGGAAAGTACATGAGATTCTTTTCTCCAATTAACCACCAAAAAAGGCTTGAAGTGGAACTGTGGCTCAAGTGTTAGAGCACTAGTCTTGAGAAAAAGAAAAATCAAAGACTCAGGGACAGTGCCCAGGCCCTGAGTTCAAGCCCCAGGACTAGCACAAAAAAAGAAATGTCAAGGGAGAAGGAAGTGGGTAGGTGAATGAAGACAGGAAGGTGGCAGGGAGTATATAGGGGGATGCAGTCATAAAATTCAATGCGTAGCCTATAAAATTAAGAACATTGAGGGAAAGGCGAGGGTTGGAAGAAATGTGGGGAGAAGGATGGAAGGTGTGACATTGGTCAAGATACATCGAATTCATAAACTGCTCTGTTGAAGGGCAATTCCTTTGTGAAACTACTTACAGATAATACAATGTGTTAAAAAAAATAGCTGGTCAAATATTAATGGCGCCGAAATTAAGAAACCTAATTCAAAGATCCCACTGAAAATAGAACAATATCTGAAAAATAAATGATATTACTTATTTGCAAAATAGTCTCACTCAATTGACATATATAACATTGTGCATTTATTAAAATTGAACCTCAGCAACAGTTATTATATTTCTAGTTTTCTAAAATCTTTCCATGTACCATAAAAGGGAGTTGGGGAGGGAAGGGATGGTAGGGGAAAACAAAGGAGAGGTAACAATGCTGGATAGGAAATGTACTCATTACCTTACTAATGTAACTGTAACTCCTCTATACAGTATCTTTACAATAAAAATACACATTAAAAAAAGAAATGTACTCATTATCTTGCCCATGTAATTGTAACTCCTCTGTATGGTATTCTCACAATAAAAAAAGATATTTCAAAAATAGATTGAGCTCTGTCAACTTCCACCCAAATCATTCCAATGGAAAGTAATAGGGTAAGCGCAGTCCTTTTCAGAAATAATGCAAGTGTAAAGAGTAGAAAATTATCTTAAAGGTTAAAAGAAATGGTAACTTAATGAACCTATACATTCCGTCTTGTATTTATCTTTCCAAATTGCTAGTGAATGTCGATCCATTTAAGTGGTGACAAAATAGTATATCCTAAATAATCTTTTGTGATATTCTTCTGATATCAAAAAGAAAATATTGCATGTCATGTACTCACAATAGTGTATCTCTAAATTGGCAGTAATAGGCCACATTTAGAACATTAGAGGCAGCTCCAGACAGATCTGTGGAGCAGCCACTGAGATGCAAGTCATTTCTCAAGGGGAAGCCTATCTCAGAACCAGTTAACACAACCATGAGTGCTTCATGAATGCTTCATGTGCCAACACATTAGCCACAAACAATTTCCATCCTAGGAAGTATACTTAGTGGATTTACTGGTGCATAATAAATATTTGATCCTAATTAGACTTAATGAATTTTAATTCTGAATTGGTGATGTCTTCATAGGACACTGAGTAAATGGATTTGAAAAAAAAAAGACTGGTGCAGAGTGGGTTTAGAATTGTAATTATTTTAATACCACTGCTATCATTTTCCATTTTCTATTAATTTTCAGAAAGCAATGCTAATGAAGAACCAATTAGAAGTCTTTTATAAAAGATAGATGTAGTTAAGAAAGCATCAGGAAAAAAAAAGAAAGCATCAGGAGTATTTTAAATTACATTAAGATCCAGTGTAATATACTTCATATGAATAAAAAAATTCCTTGGTTTAATTAATTTTATTTCCTTGAGAAGGTCAAGTTATAGACGATTTTTAAAAATATAGTTTGGCAGCCAGGTCCTGGTGGCTCACGTCTGTAATCCTAGCTACTCAGGAGGCTGAATTCTGAGGATCGCAGTTCAAAGCCAGCCCGGGCAGGAAAGTCCGTGAGACCCTTATCTCCAATAAACCACTCAGAAAACCGGAAGTGGCGCTGTAGCTCAAGTGTTAGAGCACTAGTCTTGAGATGAAGTGCTGAGGGACAGCACCCAGGCCCAGAGTTCAAGTCCCACGCCCAACATAAAAAAATGTCTATGTCTATCTATATATAGTTTGGCAAATATATAGTTATATATATTATATAACATATATATTATATCTATATAGTTTGGGTTACACATTTGTAATTTGAGTAGGTTAATGTCTATTTTGCTTTTTATTTCTTTTTGGTGGTTTTGGGTTTTGAAACTCATGGCCTTATGCTCACTCAGCTGGTGCTCTACCAGTTGAGCTAAACTTCCAGCTCTGCTTTCCCACTGGTTAGTTTGAAGATGGGAAGTTACTTTTTTGACAGGGCTGGTCTTGAATCATGATCCTCCAGGTCTCAGCCTCTTGAGTAGCTATGTTTATAGGTACTAACCACCACCAACATCAGGATTTCAAATCTGTTTTTAAAGATTAGTTGTAATATATATATATATATATATATATATATATATATATACACACACACACACACACACATATATATGTATTCCTCTAAGATGAAGTAAAAAGTATAATAATTTTTGGAATAATTTTTTTAAATGCCTGTTCTTTTAGTTTTTTTTATTTGCTTGTTTTGTGTGTCATTCCTGGGGCTTAAACTCAGGGCCTTAGCATTGTCCCTTATCTTTTCTTTTGCTCAAGACTAGCATTCTACCACTTGAGACACAGATTCATTTCTGGCTTTTTTTCTTGTTACCTGGAGGTGTCTCATGGACTTTTCTGCCCTGAGGGGCTTCAAACTATGATTCTCATATCTCAGTCTCCTGAGTAGCTAGGATTACTGCCACCAACCACTGGTACCCCGCCTTTCTGTAGTTTTAATGAGATAATTTGTTCTGGGGTGGAAATAATTCAGCTGCATTTTTCAAAGACAAACTATGTATGTTAGTTGAATGTTTTTCAAATGGAATAGCAAAGTTAAATTCTCTGATCTTATTTTCTGTTCCTTTAAGGTTACAGTATTATTGGATAGGTGTTTTTTAACCTTGTTTACATATGTTTAAAATTTTACCTATGAAGAAATACAATTTCATATATAGTCACAAAATCTATTAAGGCATATTTACATATTATAGAGTTATGTAATTCTACAGGTTCATCAACCATAAAAGGTTAGTCGTCTTCTGTCACTCATACTTCCTAAATCTTAGTTGGCTTAACAGTAGAAATTAAACATCCAGTGCACATCAGTGGGACACAGGGATGTTTCTCTGTGTAGAAGTCATTTAGGAATAAGGCTGCTTTCATTATTACTCAGGGTCTCAAGGGGTTTCTACATTACATGAACTCATCTGGCTGATATAAGAAAGAGGAAATCTGGAGGCAAGGCTCAGACTTTAAGAGGCAGATCCTGAAGCAGAAATACAACATTTGTGCTGGTCAGAAATCAGTCAAAAGACTCCTTCTAACTGCTGGGAATGCAATCTACCTGTGTGCCCTGGAACGGAGGAAAAACGTTTACTTAAATACATAGCATCATTTCTGATAATTACATTGGAAGGGAAAGGTGCCATTCTATGCTTGGTAGGTATCAACCATCACTTCTCTTCCTTGACAGAATAATGATCTGAAGTATAGTCTTGAACTTAAGGCCTGTGTCAAGATGATCCAAATGTACCTGCATTAGCTGGCCCCACACTGAGTCAAAAGTCATACCTCCCAGGTGACCTCCCTGCCCGCCAGGATGATATGGTCATCTTTGGACTTCTGATTGCCTGTTTTGCTTCTTATGACAGTATGAGGAAATATTTGACTAGTGTCACTTGTTTCTTCATGGGAAAGAATCACGGTTTTTGGGAATGTGACTAGAGATTCCACTATCTTTATCCTACATCAGGATCATACTCCTTTAAAGGAAAAGCCACAAGAAAAAAGGTCCCTGAGATGTACACGAATGGGCAGATTTGCCACAGAAGTTAGTCATAAATACATAACTTGACATTTGGTATAAACAGCAGATTCTGAAGAATGCCAGCCACATTCTTCCAGGCAGGCATTAGCAGGAGATGACACCATGCAAAGTGTCATAAAGCTTGGAAATAGCAAAAAGCTTGAAAACCAATGTGTGACCATCAAAGCAGGGGCTGGATTACAAAGGGATGTGTCACACAGGCTAAAAGTCTCTTTGAGGCTTTCTTATCCTTCTGCATTAAAACTAGGTGGTTCTCATACTCATTCTTTCAAGACATTTCCTTTTAACTACCTGTAAGAAAGGAAGCATCTCAAAATTTCTCATATCTCTCATCTCATGTTTCTTCTCTTATTTGTCTTGTCTGCATACCTAGTCATATTGGTCTACCATACAGATCATATACCTAGCCATGTTAGCTAAAATTTCACTTGGAGCATCATAAAACAAATTCAAGTATATACCAGCCAAGATGCAAAAATAAAAATAAAATGTAACAAAACAAAATTTAAAATTCCAAGCTTTTTATAAATGTTGTTTTAAAGGAACTATCAAATAGTTCTAAACGAAGGCATCCAAGAATTTTAATAGTGTATGGACTATTTGAATCATTGGCTGCCAAACTAGATATAAAATCAGCACAACTCTTCATTTGTATCTTCTTAAAGAGAGCATGTACTAAGAATATCTAGTTCTACATGTTCTACATGCTCTGCTCTATCCAGTTCATAAATATCACTTTGTTTATTCCAATACAGCCCATTACTCACAATGGAATTTACAGCTCTGTAAAATTTAAAGATTATTATAAATCAAATAAAAAATTTCCCCTTTAGTAGAGCTGTAATTTTACTGTTTGTAGCTAATGGAGGTTTAATTGTGTACCTTTCAAGATCACAGGCTTGATAACTGGAATATTTTTGTGACATTTTACTGTTGTGTTCTTGGATCTTGGTCTGAGGTAGAATATTGTCCATCAGTCCACAGACTTAATAAAGTGTGCATGTAAGTCATCCCCAAACACAAGTACTGCCTCTTGTTGAGTATGGCTGGGTATCTGTGTTTGCCCCACATATTTGGTATATGAGCACCTACTTCATGTAGGTAAAGCCTTTGTTCCACTTTGGGGATGGCTAGACTGCAGGATATAGGCAGCACTGTGTTTCAAAGGGCCTGGTTTATGAAAAGCCTTCAAGATATTGCAAAGTTATTTCTCTTCTTTGGACCCCAATGACTTCTACCATGGCATAACACAGAACTATAATGAAAGATCCCTTCAGCACATAGGGCTTTTATAAGTACTGTCAGGTTGATCATGTTGTCCCTTTAGCCTCAGAAATGAGATAGAATATTCACGGATGGAAGGAAGTCAGAGTAGGGCATGATACTTATATGCTTCTTTTCAAATTTGTGTTTTCTACGTGTGACAAAAACATACAAGGGGCTGGAAAGGTAGCTCAGTGGTAGAGCGCTTGCCTTGTATGCATGAGGCCCTGGCTTCGATTCCTCAACACCACATAAGCAAAAAGGAAAACGCCGGAAGGGGCGCTGTGGCTCAAGTGGTAGAACGCTAGCCTTGAGCTGAAGAGCTGAGGGACAGCGCCCAGGCCCAGAGTTCAGGCCCCACGACCAGACCCCCCCACCAAAACAAACAAACAAACAAAAACCCCATACAATTAGACCTCCTATTAGTCTTGCTTTTGTTGTTTGTGGTTTTATTTACTTTGCTTTGGGGGCAGAATCTCAATGTGCTGGGATTATTGGCATGTGCAATCACATTTGTCCAACTCTTAGTTTGTACTATTCATTCTTCTATCTTAGTTTGTACTATTTATTTGAACTTTTAGAGATTTTTTTAAAAAAATGATTTCCTTTCATTTTTTTAGTTCATGATGAGTCAAGAAACCTTAAAAATCAATGCTTTAAAAAAAGTTGGGGTTGCTCAATGATGTGTCCCGAGTCCTTGGAACAGTTCTTTGCTCTTAGAAGCTTCTCAAATTGAGTGCATATGAGGGAATGGCTGAGCTATCTCAAGAGTGGCGAGGACGTCAGTCTTTCTAAGTTTAGACTGGAAGCTCATCCAGTAATACGTCAAAAGGCTTCAAGGAAGATAACTGCTTTTTGCTGAGAGGTAGAAACTATTTCTGTATAATATACAGAAGGCAGCTTTCCGGCGGCAACCTCTAAGATGGGCTGTGCTTTCCCTCAGTAATACTCGTAGTACCATGTACCATCAAGTTCTGTTCTTTTCTGGTTATAGGTGATGGTCAGTGCAGATTAAATTGTGCATGTGGGAGGAAGGCATCATTTCCAAGGATGGAGCTACATGATGACGTGATACGACATACTTAGCTACCACTTACACATTCTCACGACCAAGAGTGAAATTCTGAAACATGAGCTTCCTATGAATTCAAAAGGCTTTCCTCACAATTTAAAGAGATATGGAACAATGGGCTAATTTGGTAAGATTTAGCCGTGTTTCAGAATTTATCGCTAGTCATAACTAATGAACAACTGATGGTGATGTTCTAGAGAAAAATCAGTAGCATAATCCTGTGAGATGCCATTGTGATAATTCTCCATGTTGGTTTCATGGTCTTATTTTACTCTGATCTTAGTGTTTTCAATGTTCATCACATTTTAAGGAGCCCTATATTTACTCTCAATATTCGAAGTGAATGTTAGCAGACAATGAAGGTTAGAGTTTCAAGTTCTTTAAAATAGTCTAACCATAGCACTTTGCTATTCCTTTGTGGCACATTTCTGTTGCCCATTTCAGTCTGGCTCAGGAAATGTTACAGACTCAAGGATAGCTTGCAACATTCCATGCCATGAAGGCTTCTCATTTATTGAACATATACTCATTTCCCATCCTGGCTCCATTTCTCACCTTAAGTTCCAGTCTTGTATCAGAAATAACCTTTATGTAGTATATTGTGCTTAGTGTCCACTAAACTGGAAGTGATTTGTCTTTTTAAATTTCTGTGTGATTCGGCCAAGCAGGAAGATGGGATGCTCTGAAAATTAATCACATACCCTGTCCCAGGCCTCTATATCTGTATAATGCATCTCTGCAGTCTCTGTGACTTTAGCAGCATTCCTTGCTAAAGAAGAATACTGATAAAGAAAATCCATAAGAGAGCTCTGCTCCCTTCCACAAACGCAAATTCACAAACAGATCCAGAAAAACAAAAAATGTGCAAGGCAATATAAAAAAAAGTTCTATCTGCACGCAGATATTTTATTTGAAAACATTGATATCATTAAAATAAATCAGCCCTGTTGCCAACTTCAAGAAGCAAATGACAGAGTAGGGTACAGAAGGAACAATGATCAATCCTATATATATATATATATATATATATATATATATAATTTGTCCTCACACTTGGAAAAGAGATGTATTATATTTTAAATGGGTGTGTTTCAATTGCATAATGAAAGTTAATTGGTATAACCCTGAACACACGAAGTTTAGTTCAAACACATGCACATATAGATTTGTTTTGGCCTATGGAGAAAATATATCATTTATATTACAACTACATATTTCCTTTGAATGCAGTTCACAGTGAAAAAGCAAACTTTAAACATTTTCTTTCACTTCTAACTCCTTACATGACCCAAAGCAAACACCTGAACATATGTTCAAACACTCCAATTCATAGTTGCAGTCAGTAATGTCTTTATTCATTGAGAAATCTTGTTTGAATATCCTTCTGTTAGACTTTTTTGGAAGAATGTTTATCTTGTACTGGAAGCTCAGAAAAGTTTTTTTTCCCCTCAAAGTTGTATTCATCTTTTATAGACTGTTTCAGAAATAATACTCCTGTAATATTTAAACAGGAACAAAACCAACAATATTATCACAACCCATGAATAATTTTATATACACCAGTACAGGTAACTATCATTCTTGAGATTGTTTTCCCAAAGGACAAAAGTCATCATTTAAATATACCTATGTTTAGAGAGCAGCTGTCTGAAAGGTCAGATTGATGTCTTTTTTGATGGTTCTGTAGCAATTGTCTCCATTTTTTCTTTAGTTTTCACCTTCAGTTAGGGACGCAAAGGACTCTTAGTCTAGCACACCACCATGCTCCATCGATTCTTAAACTACCTAGTTGATCTTCTTAATCATTTCTTTAAGCTCAGGTCTAGAAGTCTTTTTGTCCTATATGGCTGGTCTTAATAGATTTTGCTCTTCTCATCTCTGCAGCTTCCTTACATAGCACTTATTATGATGTTAGGTACGTTCATAATTGGGTAATTGCCCTTTTGTTGGTACCAGTCCCGGGGTTTGAGTTCAGGGCCAAGCACTGTCCTGGAGCATTTGTGCTCCGGGACAGCATTCTACCACTTGAGCCACAGCTCCACTTCTGAATTTTTGGTAGAGATAAGAATCTCATAGACCTTCCTGCCTGGGTTGGCTTTGAACCATGATCATCAGATCTCTGTCTCCTTAGTAGCTAGGATTATAGGCATGAACCACCAGTGCTGGGTGGGTAATTGCCTGTGTCTCTTCTGCATTTATGTTCCATGATGAAGCCAAAGACTATGTCCCTAACATTCATCACAGAGGCCAATACAGAGTACCCAGTAGAGTCTCCCCAGTGATCACAGATAAAATGCTGGAATAAATGGTAGAAGAGCTAGGAGTTTAATTATTCAGAATTCAATGAATGCAATTCAATGAATGAGTACTCTAGGATGTCCCAAGGTACGACTCCATCCCATGTTTCTTTCTTTTTAAGAGATAAGAGTCTTGCTATGTAGTACAGGCTTGCCTGGAACTCATGTCCTTCCTCAGCCTCCCAAATGCTAGGATTATAGGCTGACATCACCAGACCTGGCTCATTATTATTATTATTATTTTCTGGACATCATAACTTGGTATTTTTAACACTATTTTGTTTATTTATTTAAAATGAATGATCTTGTGTAAGAATCATCGAAGAATCTAGAAGTTTAGTCATAAAATAAAATGGTGTTTTCAATTACCATGAGCTAAATTCCTTAAGCATTTTTATTTTGTTGAATGAAGTATTGTCATAATATTTTGCGATGTTTCATTTATTTCTTAATATTATATATGGAGTCTTTCCTAGTATCTATGAATGATATGGAGTTAGTGTTTTTGACCTCTGCAATTTATTGGTAGGCCAATTTTGTAACAAAAATGCTTTAAGTTAGCCTTTGCTCTTAACAAATGCGGCATAAATTCATGGGTGATAATGAAGCAAATCAATTTTGAGCATTGTTAGCATCGTATCAGGAGAATCTGACACGAGAAATAGGGCTGACATGGATTTCCAATCTAAGCCCATCACAGTAAATCACACCCTTTCCTTACTAATGATTCTAAAATGTTGCCAACTCTGTTTTGTATCTTGGGACACATAGAACTATTTACACCTAAATAGGATGTGCTGAGTTTACATCCATAGGTTGACAGAGTCTATTTTGGAAAGTTGGGTTTGGTGGATGAAGAGTTAACATGGAAAGCTTGTTTATTTTGGCAAGATAAGTATTGCTGCAGGAGGTAAGACAGGAAGGCAGAGAGAAAGGAGGCAAAGAAAAGTCAGAACGCTGCGGAGAAATTCTAATCAAGTGTTGCAGTAAATAGGCAAATGAAACGAATGGATAGTTGTGAAAAGAAGTACAAATGGTAAATGAACACGGGAAGAAATGTTCAGCATTTTTAGGAAATCAAACTAGCACTGGGATTCTAACATACACCTGTCAGCACGGCCGTCATCAAGCAAACAAAATAAAACAAATGTTGGAGAGGATGGGACAGATGGAGGAGCCCATATATCTGTTGGCAGGAATGTAAAGTAGTGTAGCCACTATGCAAATCAGTAAGGATACTTCTCAAAAACTAAAAATAGAACTACCATATGATCCTGCTATTCCACTCCTGGGTGTATACATATGTATATATGTATATATATATATATGAATGTAAGTTTGCATACAATAGAGACACCTGTACACAAATATTATTAAAGCACTCTTTACAATGGCCAAAATATAGAACCAACTTAGGTGTCCAAGAACTAATGAATCACTAAAGAAAATGCAGTATAAGTACACTGGACCATAAATATGAGTAAAATTATGTTATTTGCCATGCTGAAAAAATAATACTAGCTCAGAAATACAAGTATCACTTTTTTTCTCATATGCAGAAACTACACAATAATAATAATAACAATAATACTAATAATAAGGCATGACTGCAAATAGGAAATGCCTTGAGGTGAGTCCGTGACAGGGGAAGGGGAAGAGGACAGGATAATGGGGGTAACTAGGATCAAAGCAGATGGTATAATATGAAAACAGCATAATAAAATCCACTAAAAACTGATAGAAGGATGAGTTTGATGAAAACACATTATATGCTTTACAGAGATGTTCTAATAAAAAGGCGTTTGTACAATTGGTTTGTGCTAAAAAAAAAAAAACTGTTGCAATAGTCCTGTATCTAATGAAGAATTAATGAGTTATCACCATTTTGGTGTGAAGATCTTGTGAATGCTTATCAAAGATACCCCATTATCAAGATTCAGCCCATGGAGGAAGAACGGATGGGTAGCTGCAAGAGGGTGAGTTTTAGAAGGGTGAGTACCCTTCATAAAGGTACTCAACATACTCAAAGGTACTCAGAGGAACCTCCATACTACTTTCCAAAGTGGTTGAACAAGTTTATACTCCCACCAACAATGCAGTAGGGTTCCCTTCTGGCCACATCCCCTCCAGCATCTAGTGTTATTAGAGTTGATTATAGCCATTCTAACTGGGGTGAGGTGGTATCTCAATGCTGTTTTGATCTACATTTCTTTTATGGCTAGAGAGGTTGAGTATTTCTTCATGTGTCTATTTGCCATTCTTATTTCCTCTTCAGAAAAATACTATTAAGTGAAGTAAGCCAGGCCCAAAGAAACATAGGCCCCATTGTTTCCTTTATTTGCAATTACTAGTATATGTCTGAGACAAGCAGAAAAGCTCAGATAAGATGATGTTAAGTGAAATGAACCCCAAGATAAGGACACAAGTGGGTTTTTCTTCCTTTCTATCATTTCTAACGTATTTATAAAGTACCATGCGATTTTTTGTCACTTTATATGTCCTTCCCCCATGGTATAACCCCTGTTTTCACTGTATTTGATGTTGGTATAATTTGGGAATTGGAAGAGAAAAAAATTCTTTAAACAGATACAGGTTGACCCATGGCAACAATGAGATGTACAAGACACTATGTTGAGAAACGAACTTTACAATTTAGATGGGGGGTGGGGAGGATGTAGTTGTAGAGATGGGAAGGAAGGGATGGTAGGGGAAAAACAAAGGAGGACAACAATGCTTGATAAGAAATGTACTCATGGGCTGGGAAGGTGGCTCAGTGGTAGAGCGCTTGCCTTGCATGCCTGAGGCCCTGGGTTCAATTCCTCAGCACCACATAAGCAAAAAGAAAAAAGCCGGAAGTGGCGCTGTGGCTCAAGTGGTAGAG
>NW_012267220.1:16187200-16286223 GCF_000151885.1 Dipodomys ordii
TCACGGTCTCTCCTGCCCGGGCTGGCTTTGAACCGCGATCCTCAGATCTCAGCCTCCTGAGTAGCTAGGATTACAGGCCTGAGCCACCAGCGCCCGGCAGGCTTTTTCCCTTTTATGTGGTACTGAGGAATCGAACCCGGGGCTTCATACATGCTAGGGAAGCGCTCTCATTGAGCCACATTCCCAGCCCCAAATATAGTCTTCAAACACAAACAATTGAAGTACTGTACAAAGATCCTTCTGAAAATATCTACTTCCATGAATATAAAATTGCTCAAGGCATTAGAAGTAGTTATTTGTGTTCACTTAAAGCACAATTAGCTTTATTAGTAATTTCTTTTCTTTCAGGTTTATTTGTAAGATTGTTCTTTAGGTTAATAAGAACAGTCACATGCTAAGATTTTACAGTTCCCTGAAAATTCAGACTGATCTGCTAAATATTTTCATGCATATGCTCTTGTTTAGTCTTATAGAATATTGATTATAAGAAGGATTTATGTGCATATGCAAAATTATAATGTGATTACAAATGATTTTTAGTTTTCAAATAAAATAATGTAAGGATAAAAATCAAACTGCACTCAGGTTTTCTAAGCATAGCATAAAAGTTACTCCTTGTGCTTTTAGATGAGTTTTTATACATTATCATTATTGAGCAAGTCTAAAAAAGCATACACATAAATACCTCATGATGAATAAAGCCATTCGAAACTCAAAATTTATTTTGTAGACAGACAAGACATGATCATAAAAGTAAGTAACTCTCATAGTTTTCGTAATATATCATCCACTAATTTATATTTTCACTCAGTTTCTTTCTTAGTTTTCCATTGCAAATCATGGTCTTTTATGATCTCACTATAAGATCGAGGAACCTTTTAGCACATAATTTAGCTCCTACTCTTTGCCTTAAATGAAAATGATCATAGAAGATACAAAAGAAAATCCCAATGATTTCATCTTATGTCAGAAATCCATCTTTTTTATCCAAACTCTACCATGGAGAGGTCATTTTCTGCAGGCTATATGCATCTCCCCAAAGTTAGTGTATTGCTGTTCTGTACAAGCAGGACACAGTCTGTTTCTTATACCAGAATAAGGCATTTAATGCCCTTCTTGGATTAACATGAGCCCTACCATCTTTATCTGCAACATTTCTCTGGAATCTTCCCTTACAGGTTCACTGCTCTGGCATGTGAAGGCCACACCTTCCAACACGAATGTGGTCTCTGATGCAAGCACATTAAGATAGCCATATTTGGTTTTGTAGTCTCCAATACCTAACCACAGTCTTTACCCATTTTATTAAAAAGTAGGAGCTTGGAGTGTACTTTAATGGTAGAGCACATAATCTATTGGGGAAGCCATGGGTTCAATCCCCAGCAGTACCTTACTCCCAGAAACCAAATGTTCTCATAGTACAAAAAGATAAATATAGACTTGAAATGCTTTTGTTTTTGGAAATTATATATTTGATTGTAGTTTCATGAAACTCATTCACTAAGTAACCATAAATAACTTTTTTAACATTCTTGTGTTTTTCTTTAAATTAAGAATTTGTTCAAAAATGTGTTACATAGTTTCAAGATATTTCCAAGGTCAAACAAACAAAGACAAAACTTCTGAATACCATCTGCCATTAAATTTGAAACCAAGCAAATTTCTTAGGTTTTTGAAATTGAATAAAAGACGTACTACTGGGCTGAATGCCTGTTAAGACTGAGAACTCCACTAGAATTCCGTTGTACTTGGACCAGTATATTCACGTGTCAAAGAAACCAAATGCAATACTTTAAAAAACACATGCTGATTTTAAAGGTATGCATTATCCTTGTAAGACAAATTCAATCTTTTTGAAAATGTATCTTTAGAATAAGAAATGGATATTTCCATCCTATCCTTTGTGATGCTGAATTGCCTTTTTATAAGATTAACATTTTCAATTTAAACTGCATTGAGTTGTTGATTCATTCATTAAACCACTGGTATATTCATGTCTTTCTCTGTAATCTTCACCCCTTTTTGGCTTACTTTCCTTTCAGTGGGGTTAAAACTAGAAATGTCTCATTCCAAATTTAAGATGAGTATCCCTGTCTTGGTTAGTGATAACATTTTTGAAAGAAGGAACCAGAGCTCTTTTAGGTAACAGCTGATTTTAGGATGAGAATTAGGAATACAAAAAAAAAAAAAAGAACCTGGAACATCTTGTAGTGGCAGGAGGAGAATCCCAAAATGATGGGAATAAAATGCCAAAGGAATCAGAGCCACAAAGTAAGTATGGGATTATAACCCAGAGTGAAATAAATATTCATAGATGACATGAATAAATGATTGCCTTTAAAACAATGGAGGAGTAGAGATGAATCTCCCATATGTAAAAGTCCATAACTTATGTGAATATTCTGCTCAGAAGGTAAAGTGACTTAACTGCCAGACTTCTCTCTGGTGGGTTGTGCAGATCTGTGTCCTCAGTAGTGAAACTTGTCCAACACTAGCATGTGATCAAAGATATCAGAAATAGTCATATGCCCTGTTGATACTATGTGTCTTGGATTAGCATATGATGAGAATGGTACTTTTTCTCTCTGGTCTTCCTGTCTCTAGCCTGTAACTTCAGTTTAATCAAAGAAACACATCTGAGAAAACTCAATGGAAGATTTCAGAAAGATTTGACCCAGTTGACTCCAAAACCACCAAGGTCATCAAAAACAAGGAAGGGAAACTGTCACAGCTAAAAGGAATCTATGGAAAGATGGTGAATAATGTAATATGATATTCTGGGCAGGATCCCAGCACAGAAGAAGGACATTAGGTTAAAACTAAGAAAGCTGGGCTCTGGTGGCTAACACCTGTAATCTTAGCTATTTAGGAGGCTGAGATATAAAGACTGACGCATGAAGCCAACCTGAGAAGAAAAACCCCCAAACTGCAATTAGCAGTAAAATGCTGGTCAGATGTGGCTCAAGTGACAACAATTTAGTTTCATCATGAATCTGTGTTACTGAATTTATTCTGACTATATTTTTGTGGAGGTCACAAGCTCATTTTTATGAAAAGTCTTCAGATGTATTCCCAAATCTTCCAACAAAGTGCCAAGCTCCATCTGAGTTTCTTGGGTGACTTTGCATTATGATGGGCATAGAACCTTAAATATTTTTTCAGAGACAGACTCATGCAAATTCATCTACAGCTATGCAATTCTCTCTCCCAAATGGACTTATTTTCTTTGGAGATTGTTCACTATTTCTGGCATCCTCAGGCTCGATGTCTTTAATGAGAAAAATAATACAAAAAGATTTCAGGATCCAGCCAACACAAATTTATATCATCAACAAATGAATGTTTTCAGATCCTGGGCTTGATTATTTTTGTTTCTAATGGGAGAGATTTTGCTGAACAAAGCTCCTCCCTTTCTATTCATTACTCCTTCCCAATACACACACACACATACACACACACACACCCTTCAGAACAAGTGTCCATTTGACTGTTAACTCACATATCAGCTCTAGATCACCAAGAGATTTTTTTTTGAGGGAAACTGACTCGAACTGATTTCTTTTTATACTCAGTACTTTACAAGTAATAGTACCAAACTTTTGAATGCTTACAATGTTCCCTAGGAGTATATCAGTTGAACAAGCGAAAAAAAAACTGCAAGTTTATTATTTTTCTACTAATATATTTGATACCACCTTTGTAGAGCCAACAAAAGGGATACTGTCAAGCAGACAGAGCTGCACAAAATGTTAACATTTGTTCCCAGGAGCTCAGAGGCATATTTAAGGGAAGAAAGACATTCCATGACTCTCCAGGGATTTCTTCCCTTCAGCTGAATTATACCAACATGTTCACACCACTGTGGTAGAGACTGCATTGGAATCGAAAATGCAGACTCCTGTTTGCCAGTTCTTAAATACCACAGCTACAAAAATTCATATTTGAATCAAAGTTCACTTTCAAATGTCGTAGGAAAAATAGAGGGAAAAATGCCTATGCACGTGAAATAAGGAAAGTCCTGTGCTGTAAGGAAGCTTCTGTAATCATACAACAAAGCCTCAAAGTTGCCAGAAGTCACCTGGCTTTGGATTGGGTTTCAAACGCAGGCTCGCTGACATTCATGAAACTTTGGGCAAACATGGCCAAGTTTCGAGCAAGGCTGGGTTAGCAGAATATTTCTTTCATGTAGAACCTGTGTGAAACTCAGTGGCTTTGGCTAGGTTTCACCTTGAGTTTTGCACTCCAACCAGCCCAAATTTCAAAGTAAAATTACAGGGCAAACAGTAACGGAGTGGAGGATGAGGTACGAGACACAACAAGTACAACTAATTCAATGGCTTGAGTGGGAATGGGATGGCTGGCTCCCATCTTCCAAACAGATTGCTTCCTGGTGCCATTTAATTTTGCAACTGCATTTATACTGCCTTTTGCAAGACATTTGTCGCTGCTATTACTGGGCCAAGCCCAGTGAAGGGGTAGCATTCGAGACCTTTCCAAGATTCTGAGAAGCAAAGAAGCACTTTGCTTAAAATAACTGGGGATATAAAAAGTTGACCACTCACAGAAATGCGATAAATGAATACACTCCTTATAATGTAGATTAGAAAGAGGGAAAGTAACAATGAATTGTCCAGGTTTGGGAAAGAAAAAAATATACTAAACATCTCAATGTTTTCCAAAGCGTGTTCATATCACATGTGCTCCTTATGGGGGATGGGGTGGGAGTAGGAGAAGAGTGTTCTCCCTGAGATTCTCCTTAGCTCCACCCCTTGAAGGCCCTGTGGCCACTTGCTTCCTCTCTAGCAAGAGAGGCTAAGAGCAGATTGTGACAGCTCTGTGAAGCCAATCTGGAGCTTCACAGTCTTCTGACAGGATGGGCTCATTGTGTTCCTCACCTTCACAGGGTGTGCAGGGATGTGAGTAGTAGACTGTCCACACCTGAGTCTTGATACCCTATGCTTGGGATAGGAAGGAGAAGAGTAACCAGCACAGCTAACAACTCACTAGAACTTTCCTTAAAATAGGGGCAACTTAACCGATGTTTGATTGACAAGTAATGTACTTTTTTGTTCATTTCAGAAAACACTTTTTTAAAAATATTATCTCTTCATAGAAAAATTTTCACTAATATAACAGACTGTTGGCTACTGAAGAGTTCTCTTTAATGGTTTTTTTAATCTCCTTTTTCTTTAATTTTTTCTTCTTGCTTGTTTATTTTCTTTCTTTCTTTTCCCTTTTTGCTACTCAGAAGATCACCATGAGTTTAAATGCATATTTTCCTCTGAAATGTGGTCTGTGATACCAATAACCTTGTTTGGAAAAAGGAATCACTAAACTCCAAGGGTTTCAGTGTTCATGTTTTTAAAAGCAACAATTAGGTCTCAAGCCACATGGCATTTTGGAGGAAGTTAAACGCTCAAATGGAGGTTGATAGAATCAGTTCTGGTGCAGTCATTTGCTGCCTGCTCTGTGTGTGTGTGTGTGTGTGTGTGTGTGTATGTGCATGTGTACATACAATCCCTTAGCTTTTTTGCTTGAGGTTGGAGCTCTACCACTTGAGCCACAGCTCCATTTCTAGCTGTTTGGTGATTAATTGGAGTGAAGAGTTTCATGAACATCCTTTCCCAGGCTAGTTTCAAATAGTGATCCTCAGATCTCAACCTCTTGTTTAGCTAGGATTACAGGCATGAGCTGCTGACTGCTTTTAGACATCTACTTTGGAGAAGAGCATTTAGTTTGTTGGAATGTGTATATACTGAAAGAACGTTGCCAGAAAACCCTTTTCTTTCACTTGGAGGGGTCCCTTTAAAAATAAAATCTAAGACATACCAGTGAGAAAAATAAAATCCCAGTAAATTATTTGAAGACAACATTATCAGGACACTACACACACACACACACACACACACACACACAAACACACACACACAAAGCGTTTTACTAAACTTAATAAATACTCACAAAGTAAATGTTATGTTTGAAGTTAAAGTCCACAAGATCAAAGTTCTTTGTGAAATGTCTAGTGCAAGTATATAAGGAGGAGAGGGGAGAAAACTATCTGAAACAATTTTTGGTGAGTCCTGTGAAGTATTCCAAGAATATAACAACAACTAGAAATGTAACTTAGCTAATTCCACACTAGGGATATACAAGACAAGCATGAAACACATTGATGTTCTCAGCCATTGCGTTGGCATTACTATTTTCTAATTACTAATATATTTTCTTCACCCAGGTGATTGCATCTTTTCCCTGTTTTTAAAAATACCCCCAGAAAGATAAAAATAAGAGCAGTCTAAACAACAAAATTATAGTGTCTGAGATTATCTCCTCCTGATGTGGCAATCAGGCTTAATAAGAGCTCTGACCCAACATTCAGCTACAGCCAGGTCTGTACCACAGACAGCTTTAGGCAAAGTTTAAAATTAGAGCCATAAAAATGCCCGGATGCTATTGCTGGGTGTTGGAACCCAGTATTTTCTGTGGAATCCCTCACAGCCTCCCTTTATTTTTATTTTAAAGAAGTTACATTGAAAACAAGGGTCAGAACATATCAGAAAACAATTCAGTAAGTCCAGAATGAAAACCTTACCTACTGGCAGCTGAGTTTCACAGTAGATCTTCACAGAGGAAGCAGGAGTTGGTGGCCTTTTACACGTAGAGATTGTTTATTTAGCCCTTTTTAAAAGGTCTTGAACTCCAGAGGTTTGAGATTAAGTCCAATCCAAGTGCCTGAAGAGGGGGAAGAAAAGGGCAGGAGAGAAGGCAAATGAACGAGAGAAGAATCCCAGCTGCTGGGTGGCACTTCTGTTCTGGGAGCATTGGAGCTATTTCCAGAATTAACAGTGAAGGGATGAAAATACCTCCCTTCCCACCCCCACCCCAGGAGGGAAAAACAACACAAACCAGGAAACCCACAACAACTTGGTTCATTGTACAAACATTCATGTAAGTTTTGAAGGCCACTGCCAGCCCTATTGAAAATATATTCTCTCTCTCTCTCTCTCTCTCTCTCTCTCTCATACACGTCTGTCTTGATTCTTAAAGAGACACAATACCTTGCTATATTCAAATTTTCAAAGCCATGTACCTGGTCTGTTGAAAATCAGATGTTGCAGCTTATTCACAGGGAGATTTTTTTTCTTCAAATCGTTGCTTGTTTATATGGGTTTTAAAACTATATTTTTGATCCCTCAGGTAGGTGTATTTTTTTGTTACCCTATTCTTCTGAGGACTGAAGCCAAATGGTTTCTTTCTAGCACGTAACTAAATTTCTAGTTTCATCAACTATGCTATTTTTGAAAGCTACAGGGGTAAGCTGTTGACATTTCTTATCTCCTGGCAGAGGCCTGGGACCATTCAGTGACATGCCATAGACAGATGCTCATGTCCTGCGGTTGTTTCCCAGACAAATGAAGAAATAATTCACATTGGGTCCAATATTGATTGACCAACTCTTAACTTTTTTTCAGTTTCTAGAACTAGCTATTAAGATCTAGATATTGCATCCATCCATCCATCCATTCATTCATTTATTCATTCAATCTCCTGTGGCAGACCCTCTAAGAAGGCAGTGATAGACAGAATAAATTATGCTCTGGCCTTCAGATTTACAGCACATTCATGCAGCAAGAATAAATAAAAATAGAATTTGTGACATTTTCCAGCCTCTTTTTTTCATAAGATGAGACTTCAAATCCTGCCAGCTCAAGACAGAGATCTTATTGGAGACATAAGCCTCTATTGTACCACTAAAAAGGAGAAGTAGCAATTACCTGAAAAGAAATCCTTCAATGGTTTGACTTGGGGTGTGTGTGCTGGTCCTGGGGCTTGAACTCAGGGTCTGGCTGCTGTCCCTGACCTTTATTTTCCCCCTCCACTCAGGGCTGGTGCTCTACCACTTGAGCCGCAGCTCAACTTGTGGCTTTTAATTGGAGGTAAGAGTCTTACAGACTTTCCTGCCTGGGCTGGCTTTGAACTACAGTCCTGAGATCTTAGCCTTCAGAGTAGCTAGAATTACAGAAGGGAGACACTGGTGTCTGGTTGAAATCCCTGATTTTTTTCCCCCTTCCCTGCTACCCATAATCCATCAGAAAAGGAAGTAGAGATATAGCCAGAACAAAAACCTACATACATTTCACAGTTAATATTATGAAGAATAGTTGCTGATGCTTATGTCAAGTCCAATTCTTTGCCATAAAGACACTGGGACTTGTTACAGAAAATAATGAAGATTACATACGACACAAAAGGTGGATAGTGTGTGGCTACTTCAAATATTATTAAAGTTGGTAAAGTATTATTAAAGTTGGTACATTCTTCTGCTCAGTCCCAGCTGACATGAAACCTGCAGATATTTCAATTAAATCAAAGAACTTCAATTTAAATTTCAAATATTCAAAAATTCAAACAAAATTCCAAACTTCAAAAATTCTAATCAGAATTTTACCAAAGGTTAACTTTTCCTAACACACACACACACACACACACACACACACACACACACACACACACACAGTAGAATATAAACCATAGAAAAATTACTGCAGAGTAATGAATTAATGAATTTTTGTTTGTTTATTTTAGTTAGTCATACTCAATCATATCTTAAATGCCTACTGGTTTAAAATAAGATACTTGTTTTACCTTGGTAAAGCTTGGTAAATACTTGGTAACTCTGACATAAAACTGAGAATTTATTCTCAGGCAAATTAAAAATATTTTGTTTTCCTCCTTACAATATTACATAAGAAAACAGAAAAACGTGTAAGAATTGGCCTTCTTTGAGAAACTATGGACAAGAAAGAAACAAATAAAGATTAACAATGTGACTCCTACATGAATGATTTTAAAATTCCAGACTGTCTGCTCCCCACAGGAATCCTAGGGAAAGCCCACTGCCTCACCTAGCCTAACAGAGTGAAATTCCATCAAAGCCTGAACTTGAAAGCTAGGCGCTGGTGATTCACACTTATAGTTCTAGCTGATCATAAGGCTGAGAGTGTGGTACTAGGCTAGCCTAGTACCTGAGAGATTCCATAGCAAAAACAACTAGCACAAAACTGAGTTGGAAGCATTCTTCAAGTGATAGAATTACCAGCTGAGCAAGCAAGCCGAGCAAGATCAAGGCCTTGAGTTCAAAACACAGTACTGGCAATAAATAAATAAATAAGTAAATCCTGTTCTGTTCATTTGTCATTAAGGTCTGCTCTCCTTTGTTCCCCAATGATCCTGATATTGCTCCAGTCACAAGCAGTTTTCAGCAGCTCCGATGTCACATAAGAGTCATATTTTTAATCATATTTTTTTGGGGGGGTCCCTTCGTGGGGCCTGAACTCTGGGCCTGGATGCTGTCCCTCAGCTCTTCAGCTCAAGGCTAGCGCTCTACCACTTGAGCCACAGCGCCACTTCCGGCTTTTTTCTTTTTGTGGTGCTGAGGAATCGAACCCAGGGCCTCATGCATGCAAGGCAAGCACTCTACCACTGAGCCACCTTCCCAGCCCTTTAATCATATTTTTTAAGTGCTGGAGAACAATAAATTCTGCTGCTTCCACTTGTTCAGTTATTTACACATACTTGCTGTTTTCCTGAATGCCATTAATTTTTTTAAAAAGTCTTGTTTCTATTTTTTCTCTCATCCTCCCTTTTTCTTTTATGAATAAATAAATGAACTGGAAATAAATCCAAAAGGATTATGTTAGAATGAGCTCCCTAAGTTGCCATTAGAAAGGCACCAATGAGGTGATCAATGCCTGTATGGTAGATCTAAAAGATGCCCGAGTGAACTCTGTTGTCCAGCAAGCATTTGATCCAAGTTAGTGCGATGGTCACTTTTGTAAATCTAGAACAGTGCTATCCAAAATGACAGTGGCTACGTGCAGTTATTGAGTTTCTAAAATGTACCTAGTGGGAAATGAAATGTTTACATAAATAGAGAATGCACACTGGATTTCATCAAATTTATTTTATATTGATTACATGTTGACATAATATTTTGTGCATCTGGAGTTAAAAAGATACTGTCTTCAAATAAATTTTACCTGTGTCTTAAACTATGACTACTAGAAAATTTAAGTTACACATATTTCATTGTTTTTTCCTTTTCTATTTTTCCTTCCTTCCTTCCTTCCTTCCTTCCTTCCTTCCTTCCTTCCTTCCTTCCTTCCTTCCTTCCTTCCTTCCTCCCTCCCTCCCTCCCTTCCTCTTTCTTTCTTTCTTTCCCCCTCTCTCTCTCTTTCTTTCTTTCTCTTCTTTCTCTCTCTTTCTTCCTTCTTTCCTTCTTCTCTCTCCCCCCCATCTTTCCTTTGTCTTTTCTTTAAAGTACTTGAAATTATACCCAGGTCTTACACTTACTTGAGCCCTGACTTTTCTCCAGTCCTTTTCTGCTTTAGTGATTTTTCAGATAGAGTCTCACATTGTTTTACTGGGCCCAGCCTTGAACCACAATCCTACTACCCATTTGTCCCATACAATTGTGACTTACAAGCATAACCACTGTTCCTGGTTTGTTTATGAAGATGAGTTTTGCTAACGTTTTCCTGGTAGATACTCAAATTTCAATCCTCCCAATCTCTGAGTCCTGAGTATCTAGGACTACAAGAATGAGTCCCTTAGCTATTTTCATTGTACTTTTATTGGGCAGTGTCATCTCATCAATGGTTACCAGTCTGTACCAAGCTCTGGTCAATGGAAGATAGATAAACACAAATAGCTGAGTCCAGTCTCTGAAGTTCCCAGTTCATTGGATTCAAGGACAGTTGGGAAATTGTATTTCTAATAAATTCCTAGATGATTCTTCACTATACTTGGAGAATATTTGGTTCTACTCTTTTTAAGTGGCCTCCCTATTTAAAAGAATTCCATGCAGCTAGGCTCTGGTGGCTCATGCCTGTACTCTAAGCTAATCAGTAGGCTGAGATCTGAGAATGGCGGTTCAAAGCCAGCCCTGACAAAAAAGTCCCCATGAGACTCTTATCTCCAATTAACCACTAAAAAAATAACATGGTAGCTCAAAGTGGTAGAGCACTAGCTTTGAGCAAAAGAGCTCAGGGACAGTGCCAAGGCCCTGAGTTCAAACCCCATAACTGACAAAAAAAAAGAATTCATGTTCTAATGTTAATGTCATCACATGGGATCTTGTTAGAAATGCAAAAATCTTGGGCAGCATCCAGACCTACTCATACATTGGTAGACAAATAGAGAGGGTGAATTCAAGAATTACCAAAAACAAACAAACAAAACTCCCAGTAACCTAGACTCACCTCTAAAAAGTGTTATTTAACCAATCTTACAGACACTTAGATAATTCCAATATGTAAGCAAGCATGGAGTTGTGGGTAGTGAGGCCAAGCAGAAAACAGCTGTTTCTTCCTGTGAGGGGCAGGTTCTATGCCTTTTCTGTGCCTGGGATTATTAGTATGAACCACTACATCCAGAACTTTTTGTTGAGATCAAGTGTCACTAACTTTTTGCCAGGAATGGCCTTGAACAAAATTCTTTTGGTCTCTATTTCCTGAATAGCTGATTTTATAGTCACAAACCACTGCACTTAGCCCTCTTCTGTTATTCTGTATTATACCTGTGTTCTACCCTAAATAAATGTGCATACTTGTCAAATAATTCCTCACTTTGTCAAGTGGCTCGGGAACTTCATAGAAGTTTACAAAAGATGGTGTCCCACAATGCTCATTCAAAGTCAGTCCTCACTGGAAGAGAACATCCAGGTTCTGGATCAGTGGCATCTCAAACACTCAATTCAGGGGCTCAGGCCTCTGGTTTATTCACTAGCACCCACACCCAAGCCAAAAACTATGTGTCAATTCTGTATGTTGGGAACTTTCTGTATCTTCATTTCTTATCTTTTATTTTGGTTGGTCATCTTGAAAACTGAGAACAAAACTGTGCTGCGACTGGAGCTTGAACTTAGGGGCTTGCACTCTTCCTTGCCATTCTTCTGCTCACAGATGGCATTCTACAACTTGAGCCAAACCTCCCATTCAAACTTTCTGCTGATTGATTGGACATAGAGTCTAGTTGGCTTTTCTTCCTGGCCTGAATTTGAACTAAGATCCTCAAATCTTACCACTCAGATACTCCTGAATAGGTAGAATAACAGGCTTACACCACCAACCCTCAACTCTCAGCTTCAAACTTTTAGAGGGTTGTAATGGTTCACAGCAGTGTAGAGCCAAGGTGCCTGGGCCTGGACCTTGGTTCTGTACTTATATATGACTTTGGCCCGTTTAACATTTAACCTCTCCTTGCCTCAGTTTCCTCCTCTTAGCAGGATCCATCTTTGTGAGTTGTTTTGATGATCAAAACTACTGTTAACTTGGCCAAAATAAAGCCTGTCATATCATCAATGTTTTATTCATGTTAAATAACAAAAATATATTTGACTAATGTGTAGATTTTCATATATGGCTAAACTGAGTAATTAATTTCAGATACCACATGATTTTGACTATACACACATATACATATACACACATTCATATATATGCATACATACTTTGAGACTTTCTGAGTGCTGTGTGATTTTTTTTTTCCCAAGAGAACTCAGAATTCTCCATTGATTCATCATCATTTCCTATATTCCAGAGGATCTCAGTAGGAAGGAAGGGGATGTCGTTTTCCCATGAATATTGTTTTCAAGAGTATATTTTTTTTCCTCCCAAAGTCCTTTGAAAAGTGAATTGCACTGTAGATGTTTGGAGTCTTTTGTGGCCCATGTCAGCTTAGCAGCATTGTCTAATCTTCCAGGGGAACAATGTGTCATTCTCCCAATGAAATGTTTTAGTGTTGAGGGATAGGCAGCAGGACTGTCTGAAACCCCAGGCAAGTGTTTCAAAAATGTACTGAATAGGTAGTCAGTCAATCCCACACTGTGGAGACTACAGAAACCAGATAAGTCTGGTTAAAGGAAAGAGTGGACCACTGGTATGAGACATGCAAAATGAGGCAGAAAACAACTGCGATAATATTGCTTTTATACTTGCTTACTTCAACTATATTCAGCAAAGCAAATCACACACAAAGAATAAGGATGATTGGTAGCATCATGCACTAAACATCTACCAGGTTATCCTTGGGAGCCTTGAGTCAGGTGTATGACAAGAATCACAAATGTGCTGAGTGGGAAAACCTAAGACTAAAGCTCAAGGGACTTCACGTGAGTCACATGAGACCTCTATGCTCACATAATGCAATTAGATGACTAGAAATCAATGCTAGTTACCTTCAAAAAATCTATACTTTTATATGAGCTTATATAAATTATATTTGGTGTCTCCATAATTTACATCTCCATAATTTACAAGTGGTCATGTAGAAATAACTCAGTAAATGTTTGTTAAAACTCAACTTTCTTTTTTAATTAAAATTTTTTATTATGAAAATACAGTACAGAGGGGTTTCAGTTACATGAGCAAGGTAATGAATACATTGTTGCCTCCTCCTTTATTTCCCCTACTATCCCTTCCCATCTCTCCCGCCCTGACCCACGCCAAAGTTGTAAAGTTCATTTTTGGACATAACGTCTTGTACATCTCATTGTTGCAATGGGTCCACCTGTAACCCTATTAAAACAATTTGTTTTTTCCCTTCCCCTCCAAAAATTATACCCACATCAAATACAGTGAAAACAGGGGTTATACCATGGGGGAGGGACATACAAAGCAACAAAGAAATCATCTTATCAATATGTTAGAAACAATAGCGTAAAACTCAACTTTCTAAATAAAACGTTGTTATTTTTAAATCCATTGCTTGAATTCTTTATGCATTTCAGAAGTACTTCTGCTACATAACAACTAAGATTTACCCTTTCTTGGTATTTATATTCTATTTGAGTTGAACATATACAAAAGTTGCTGCTAATTAGGATATAAAAGTCATATAAGGTAAGCCCTCTGTGGTGGCTAACTTATGGCCCCACTGGACTAGTACCTTCCAATATCTTTACTCCACTTCCAGTAAGTTCATTCTATTTCCGTTTCTTTCCGTTTTTGTGGTCTTCTCTTAATCTCTAGAAAGTTCCACATTCAAGGCCTCGGTGAGTGTAATGCCCTGCAATTGGAAGCCTCTACCTTCCCCACTCAACACTTAATGGCCTGCATCCTTGGGCTTTTAGTTGGTATGTCCTTCCTCAGGAAGGCCTTTCCTCATCCACCCTCCTACGTCACGTTTTCTCCATTTAACTCTTATGTAATCACATTCCTCCTACAAACTCAGGTCCCTTTGCTGGAGTGATGGGTTGCTTAGTGAGTTTTTCCTCCCCTGTCTCTGAGCTCCTGTTTTCCTCTCACACTGACTCCCTGCCTAGGTACTGTACTTGTGCCTCACATGGATTTGTTGAATGTCTGAATGACTAAATAAATCCTTAGACATTATTCAACATACAAGTACATTTTCTTTCAGATACTTCAGAACTTGTGAAAATAGAAACTACTGTGAAAATAACAACAGAAATAAACCCAAATGATCTCATCAAGCAGTTGCTTCCAACAAAGATGTTTCTCTGAAGTCCACTGCTTTATAGCTATATATTTGGCTTAAATTAAAAACTATCTTAAGAGACAGATGCCACTGGTTTTCCTCTGAGGATTTAATAAATTCTGTTATCTTAATAATTTGCATTTACCTTCTGAAACAGATTTGAAACAGAGCATGTTCTCAGCACACATAGACTCACAGACACCGACACATGAGCACATGTGCATACACACACACACACACACACACACACACACACACACACACACACTATGTCTCCAGACCTTTTGTTAAATTGTATTATACTCTGATGGATTAATCCCTTACATGTGGTTCATAATAAATATTTCTTCTGACTAATGTTGCTGATGAAATTATATGCTGATCTACATATTATCAGCCAATTACTTGGTTCTCTGTAAACTGTATCTGATGTTGTTTATGAGACAGTTTACACACACATTACCAGACATGTATGAAGTATCATATCAACCAGGCCACCAGCAATGGCTAAGTCAACTACTTTCTCATTGTGTGAAAGCCTTTCTCCTATTCATATTGTGGATTAGTTACAGACATACAATGATATACTAGTCACTGACTGAGAAGTTGGGAGGTTTGTAACCTTGTTTCCTGGCAAAGGCACAAGTCATGCCAAAGAAGAATCTAGGATACCTAGGAAGATTCTGGCTCAAAATCAGGAAGAAAAAAAGAAAGAAGGAACTATGGACTTACTATGCTACCTGCATAGCACAAACTTGTTCTTAAATAAATGCAGGCTGGACATAGGAATAGTCTCCACCTTGGCTGTCCTTTCATCCATAACCTCCCTGCTTGTTCATGTGGCCTGTTTGTGTGGGCCACAGATCTACCTGCATCTCACTGCTGAGCTTAGTCCAGTTCTCAGGTGTCCAGTAGAGGTCTGGGTGCTGAGGTCCCTGGACCTGTCACTGCTGGCTATTCTCAACCTTCTAGGAACTGGGCCTATGGATACTTTCACATGTACCATGACACACAGAAGTCAGGGTGGAAACATTTTAACCAGCAAGGACAGCTTCCTAAAAATAGCAACAACAATAAAGAAACACCAAAAGTAAGGGAGCATGGGGGCATGGTATAGAGAAACCAGTAATGGTATCTTTATTTTCAGTTTTCTGTCCTAGCCCAAACAAGAGCACAAATAGGATCTTTGCTCAGACCCTCTTGACTGAGCTAGACTGGGCAGAGGCCTGCAAAGATGGGTGCTGTGTGTCTAGGAAGAGAGATGGGGGTTGACTTCTGAATCAGAGGAGGTAAACATAGGAGCCATTTATTATTTGTTTTCCTTGGTTTCTTTGTATATTTTTTTTTTTGTCAGCCATGGGGTTTGAACTCTGGGCTTGGGCACTGTCCCTCAGCTCTTCAGCTCAAGGCTAGTGCTCTACCACTTGAGCCACAGCACCACTACCAGTTTTCCGGTGGTTTACTGGAGATAAGAGTCTCACCCACTTTCCTGCCTGGACTGTCTTTGAACTGCGATCCTCAGATCTCAGCTTCCTGAGTAGCTAGGATTACACATGTGACCCACCAGAGCCTGGCAAAGTATATGCTTTACATACACAGCACCACAAAACTTCCTCAACCTTTTTGGTTCTTTGTACCTTCTACTGTTGTCATTATTCATTGAAACAAGGTACCATCCTGGGAAACCCAGGCTAAGGTAGAGAAAACTGAATCTATTCTGGCTGCCTTTCCCTAGACTTCTTGTTTAAAGCAAATTCAGTCTGTCATCTGGTTAGTTAAATGGCTGAATTGAGGTAAGTCTGTTACTTCAAACAATTAACTCAATCATCTAAAATCAATTCTTACGTGAGGTTGGCTGAAAGATAGCAGGAAACTATTAGGCCTGCCATTACAATATCATGTAAAATAATAGTTTCAGATGTTTTGAAAGAACTTCTGGACATCAACAACCAGCTCTTACAATCATTGTGGCATTAGGTTTCAGGCCTATTATCATTTCTTAATGGAGTCAAAATCACAAGGAAAAAGAGAGCCAACATGCTTGATGCTAGGAGGTGCATTTAAAGTATTTAGATCTAAATAAGAGCAAAGTAGTTAATTCTTCTAAAACATGTAATGTTCAGCAATATCAAGAGAAATAAGAACATAGCAAAAATCCACAGGAAATACATAACAGGAACCCAGTGTTTATCCTGTTCTCAGTGTCCATTGCCAGGTCATTGTTCAGAAAACTTTGAGCAGGGTCACTCAATGCCACTTACAGAGCTTTTAAGATCTAAACTGAAAGATGGCATTTGTCTTTGTTACCGAAAAGGTGATTTTGAAAGATAAGACTAGCAATATATTGACTTCGTATATTAAAAATACCCTTAAGTATACTACTTAAAATTTTCTTAAAATAGTGAATGCTGTCAGTCATAATTGAAGCATAGGTATGTGAGATTAGGAACTTAAAAAAACTTTCCAGAACTACATAAAGTTTTGGAAATATGTGTAATAGTTATATAACATATATGTGCTTTAATATATAATGTTATCGTTACATATAAAGCATAAGAATTATTATGGGCTTTCTTGTTCATGGTTTCTAATTAAATGCTTTAAGCTGGAAAACATATTATAAAATGTAACACGTGTGATGTTACAATAGGTAGTCACTGTATTGTCAAAGCTCATAGAATTCACAAACTTTATAGACCATGATAAAGACAATTTGCCCCATGAAGGTTAGAATGTGTTTGTGACTTTAACTACGTACCACTATCTCACAATAGTGTGAAATTTATGTAATCACTTAATCATAATAAAGAAATAGGTAGTCTCTTATAAATGCTTCAGCTTTTATCCATAGATGCCAAGAATTTCATTAGAGTATATACTGCCACCAAATCGACTGTTTCTAATTGGCATGGCTATTCCAATTGTCCTGTGTTTCAGAGTTCTTAGTAGCATAATAAGAACCATAGAAGCACTTCACTCATAGGGCTATTATGGAGTTTAAAAGAGTTAGCAGATGTAAAATTCTTAAAACAATGCCTGGCACACAGTGGCCACTCAACATCGATTAATGCTATAAGTTATCACGGTCATCACCACCACCAACAACCAGCAACAGCAGCAGAAATTGTAGCAGCAAAAGCATATCAATGCCCAATACTGTGTAGCTAAAAGCCTGGGCACTCTGCATAAGTAGTTCTAAATTAAACATCTGGTTCTGCTCTTAGTATCCCATGGTTTGGGGCATAATCTCTGCAGTTCAATGATGATTTATCATTCAATGGCTGAAAGCATTTTAAAAAATAGTTTGTAGAACAGAGTGCATGGGAAACTATACCAGGAACACATTCATTATTAGAAAAGAACTTTTAACTTTTTCATAGAAAATTATTTGTAAATATAACTGATCCTCAAAATTGATGTACTTTTACTTTGCTGATGGGGAAAATAAAATGGATTGCAGACACCTAGATGTGGAATTTATGTTTTTCCTAGTTCGTTTTCGAGATCTCACATTCAGAATTTTATGTTCTCTTTTTATAGCATCTTTAAAGAAGAATTAAGGGGATTGTCTAACAACTGGATTAAGAAAATTCTCATCATCCTATAGTCAATTTAATAATCTCCTTAAATTAATGGCATTATCATTACCCCATGAGCTAAGCAGAAGGTAGAAGTGAGAAGATACTGGCATTAAAAGGAACAACTGGAAGAAACATTAAAGAATTGACTTTGTCAGGGCCTAGAGGACTTTCATTCCCTTAACAGGTGAGAGGAATAGATTTCATTTGCTTGGGAGCTGCCTTGATAGACTGGCAATTTCAAAGCTTGGTGAGCTTGTTGCTCACAATAGCAAGCTCATTTAAGTATCAGATGATAGTTTCAATGGAGCAGAAAAAAAAAGGGACTTGATGGAGAAATCTGAAAATGAACACAATGACCAGCAAAGATGAGATGTGAAAAATTTTAGAGAGAATGAAATTAGCAAGGAAAGAAACGAATAGATTCTTTTCCTTAAGAGAAAGACAAAAATTTGGAGCTTGGAAGTTCAAAAATATTTTAGTTGAAGTGTAACCAGACATTTGAGTGGAATAAATCTTAGGATCAACTAGTTCTGAAGGGAGAATAAAATGGTATATAATAATTAGGAAACATGACTCAAGAAATAAGATAATTCTGAGATAATTGGATTGAATATTTGTCAAGCCTGCTTAGTCAAATTCTACTGAAAAGAGAAAAAACTTGCAGAATTCATTGACTAACGTTCTATTGGGGGGTATATTACGCAGTCAATTTTATAGTTATACCTTACAATGGATCCTACTAGCAAAGACAGATAAAGAGACTAAATTTGAGTTGTTCTTGGACTTGCATATGCAGTGTTGGGTAAGAGAAGGAGGAACTGGAAGGATTATAACAAATAATACCCATCATATGGGCCAATCTGGCTACAGCTCTCTCTCTCATCCTGTAATGTGAACTCTGTGTTCATGTTACTGATTAAGATCTATCCACTTGGCCTCTTTTTTAAGAGAAGTACACACATCTGAACACACCATAGAGACTCCAGATCAGAGCTCTACTCCACATTCTGTTTGTAGTCATCACAAAGGTACTGGAAAATTCGGGTAGAAACAAACGCCTTGGACCTATAAACTTCAGAACATAAACTGGTGAATACAGGAATTGAGGGTTATGGAGCACACCTGAGGGCTGTTGTTATTCTTTGGGGTGTTTGACTTGCTGATCAGTTCCAGGTTATGTCATCTTTGTTGTGATGTTTCTATTCTTTTTGTTAACTTTCTTTGTTAACTTTCTTCTTTCTCTAACTCTCAAAAATCAGCTTAAGGTCTGATCTGAAGCCTGTACTGTGTTAGGATGAACAATAGGTACCTTTATGATTCAGAGGAAATGAGACTGCCTTCTTTATTTCTTCTTAGAAAAACCCACTAAGAGTATTGTTTACAATTTTCTTAAAATAGTGAATGATACTGGTCAGAAGTGAAGGGCAGGTATGTGAGATTAGGAACTTAAGAATTTTTCAGAGCTGAAGTGATGGAAATATAAAGTTCTGGAAATATACTTCTAATTAGAAATATAGAAAATTTATCTTAGTTTCCTGTAGGAGTTATTTAAAATAAAATTATAATAATGACTTTATTGACCAAATTGTAGCTTCTCAAATGAATTATAGATTATATTAATAATATGCTCTTACATATAATATCATATATAATGTTATTTATTAAATACTATCTAAGGTATTTTTCAAATAATGAACCTTATTTTATAAGGAATTATATAAGTAAATTTTAACAAGTAATAATTATATTCTACCTTCTTTCTTTTTTTTACTTAAAAAAGATAAAGTTGCAATGTGCTTTCAGAATCTGTTTTATAATACAGTCCATTCAAGAAAGGAGTCATAATATTTATACTTCACATTGTCTAGATTTTCAATGAAATATTTTATTACGCTCTTATTCTAAGTATTTAAAGTTTATTGGAGATTTGTTTCATAATTTTGCTAAACTGGCTTCTTGGCCATTATCTGTTTTTCTTAGTGTATTTAGAAATGACCTTTGACTGTGAACTTTCTTCCTACACATTAAATACATAAAACACCTGCATCATTTTAAAGTGAGTATTTTAAATGATTCCACCACTGGTTGCCCTTGTGGTTGGCATTTCCTTGAACAAACACGTTCCTTCCACATTTAACAGGCTTATGTATGGTGTTTGTTAATATCTAGGCTGAGGAGTTGTCTCTAATTTCACAGCTTTCAAGGAGGCAGGAGGTTTAGAGTTTCATTTCTGATTACAGTTATCTCTATTCCCTGCTTCAGTGGTTATGTTAACTTGTCTTACAAGAAACTAGTGCTGGGGTAAGATTCAATATTCCCAAATAATGAAGAAAGTAAACCAGGCCATTAACACATACTGATTATCATCCATACTCACACAAAGACACATTATAATGAAAACATTCCTCATTCTCACTTACATGACTCCCATTGTGGTTTTACAAGTCAAATAAAGGTATCTTTGTCAATTCATCTGTTGGATATGTTCTAATAGCTTCCCCTAAGTAGACGAGGGCTACCAAATGTAGGGATGATTACAAGGTACCTGAGTAGCTGGGGGACTCTAGCACTGACAATGACTTCTCAAGAAAGAGCCAAGAAATCTCTACTTGTACTTGATTCCATGAATGTTGTGTACAGCTAGTAGAAATGGCCTATCCATGTAAAAGAAATTTTGGTATCATTAAGTGCTAATAATATAAAGATCCTTATTCATAAAATAGTCCCTGGAACTGGTAGGAAATCTCTCCCATTTCTCAAAAACTCAAAAATGTGTTTATTACTTAACAAAAGACTTCATTAATTTAGGGCCCAGCTAAAGATTGCCTGTTTACATGTCCCTAGAATCAACCACATTCATAACTTGGCATTTAATGTACTTCCTTCTTCTACATGGGATAAGTGGAAAGAAGTTCCAACTTCTGGTACTTAGTTATAATAGTCCACAGTGTCTGTCCTCTGAAAAATTTGAACACCAAATTAAAAACCATGAGCAAGAGAAAGAAATGTTAAATTTTGATGATGAGCTTTAAAGAGCATAACACTGCAATAGTGGTTATTAAGTGCTCTTTTTCAGTGGCAACTTAAAGGTTTCTCAAATTACTAATTTTGAAAATTATGCCACTTATAAATTAGAAGCTCCATTTATTTAAATTAGAATGAGTACATTTTTTCCATATGTTATATTTTATTATCTATTAATGGCATGTGTAAGTGCTTCACTTACAGAAGGACAAAAGATAGGAAACACATTTATATAGTATATACTTAAGAAAAATTACTCAGATTTTGTTCATATAGGTCCATGATTTAGGCATTTAATCCTCATACACAAAGTATAAGTGAACCTAAATAGTAAATAAATTTGTGAGTTCAAGGATCTCTCCTTATTCATATAATATAATTCTAGATGCCCAGATAAAATTTACCTTATGTCAACGAAATATACATAATGGATATATAAGGCTAGCCAGGGCCACCAGCATTGTGTGGAATGAATGGTGAATGCCTTGTGGAGGTGTGGAATTGTTCTTTATTTTTCCTTACTCTATTTATTTTATTACATTTTGGTGCTAGGGGTTAAAGTCAGGGCCTTATGGTCTAGGGTTCAGTGAGTTTTATCACTAAGACCCAACCAACCCCTTTTTCAAATTGGTAGATGAACTCTTTGACCTAGTAAGTTAGGATTTATTTAACTGTGAAATGGAATATATCAGTTAGTGCTCATGTTTTCTGTCTATCATACAAGATAGTCTCTTTACCATGTAGAGAAAGTAAGATAGATAGTTTCCACCCAAGAACACAACTCTCAGACAGAATTTCCCTCTTTACATCAGAGAGCTACAGTCCACAAAGGGAAATTGTTCACCAGAGGACAAAGCCGTAAGACTGTTGATTCTTTTCAAACTCCAGCTAAACTGTATTTGGTTCCAAAGTAGAGTTAATCACTCCTAATCCAGAAGTAAAACCATCTTTGCCGATAAACACACGCCACTGACATTGAGCAGAGAATATCAAGTTGGCAGTGACAGTTTTCCAATGGTATGTATCTTTGAATAAATCTCCCACAGCGAAGTAGATGCAACATTTTAAGAATGAATAGAAATTGATAAAATATTTACATTTGGAGTATTTGAATCTTTTTTTTTTTTTGGTCTCCATTGCTTAGTTCTGTAACATCATAACCAGATATGTAAACATGATTGGAACCCCACAAATTCCCTTTAATCCTCATTTCAAAGTATCTCCTTATTTTAAAAATTTCAGAACTTAGAAATTTCAGACTTAGAAAGTATAATTATACAAAAAGAAATGACACTTGAGAAAAATTATTAACATGTAGATTCTTTCCCCATGCCAAAATATTGTGTTATTTCTGGCCTTTGAGAATTAAAAAAGCATTTGGTATATGCCTATAAATAATTGCCTAACAGAGCCCACAAGAAAAACTAGACAGAGAATGATCAACTGAGAATTATTACATTTTCTTTTGACTGGCATGAAAAGCAAAGAGTTTGGAATCTAACCAATTCAAGTTTGAATCCTACTTTCCCCACACGTATGACCCGGTACAAGTTGTTTAGCTTCAGTGGAGCTGTTTCCTCTTCTGTAAAAGGAGAATAATACCCTCATCTGAGTCCTTTTGTGACTACTCAATGAGAAGTATTTAAAGAATTTGGCATGCTGCCTGACACAGTATGCATCCAGTGAATGGTAGCCTACATTATTGTTATTTGTAAGAATACTTAACGTTATTTTACATTCCTAACTAAGCCTGCAGATCCCAAAAGTTCAATACTATGGGCTTTAAAAACTAATTTTAGATTAGCTTAAGAAAAACAATTAGGTAAGCAGGCAATTCACTTGGGTAAAACAATATGCATTCTAGCCATATAATATATATATAATATTATATACATATTTTTTTCTACCCAAAGAATAATTGACATTATTGAACTGTAATCCAAGTGGGACTAGAAGACAAGCAAGTGAGCTGATATGCTCTTCTGGAAATTTAAGAACATACTGATCATTGACAGTCTGTTTTTTGTTTGTTTCTTGTTGTTGTTTTGTCAATCGAGGGAATTGAACTCTGGGCCTGGGTGCTGTCCCTCAGCTCTTTAGCTCAAGGTGAGCACTCTACCATTGAGCCACAGCACCACTTCTGGTTTTCTGGTCATTTATTGGGGACAAGAGTCTCATGGAATTTGATCCTCAGACTTCAGCCTCCTGAGTAAAGATTACAGGTGTGAGCCACCAGCACCTGGCTGGTTTTATAGTAAACATCTTAACTGTGGAAATATTTTTAAAATTTTTTTGTGTGTAAGGTTTTTGTTTGTTGTTGTTTTTGTTTTTGTTTTGCTCTGAGCCTACTTAAGCTTTATTATGTCAAAATTTCTGTGAGATTCCCCATTCCTCTGTTTATCCTATAAGTTATATTATTGGTTTGCTGACAAAGTTATTACTTAATCTGAGCCAGTTATACGCCAGGCATAAACTGTTTCATATGATAGAATGAATAGTCCTTTCCTCTGGATGTATCTCCATTTTTTCAGATGCCAAAAGATAGAGCTTGGAACAAGTTGCCCCCAAATATAGATGATGTGGTATTTAAGAAAACAATAGAAATATTTTGGCATCCCCCCACCTTTCTCTTCTGAGAATAAAAGAACATTCTGACCCTTTTCTACAGTAGGCACTCATATGAGAGGTACTCACTCTACTCCTAGAGAAAAGACATGCCCATCTCTGAAGACAGGGGACAAGAGAAAAGTTGATGGGACACTTTGGCTGCTTCCCCCTTGTTGCTACAGACCATACAGCTTTGTCCAATCACATGTGTTCATAACTCTCTACTTCTTCACCAAACTTAGAATAGAAATGCATGTGCAGCTTTCCAGTGTATATTTGGGTCTTCATTTCCTTGGAAAGCTTCTCGTCATGTAAAATTTATAACAAATAAAATTGCATGCTTTACTGCTGTTAATCTATTTTTTTAAAATTATTGGTGCCTCAGCCAGCAATCTAGCACTATAGAAGGAAAGAAATCATATCCTCTACACAAACTGTGGTTAAAAGACACTCAGACTTATGCATGCCAAAGTCTTTGCCTAGACTTTAGTCTCCAGTTCTGCAAATTCCTGCTTAGTCTGTCCCCTCCTTTTCTGCAAAACTGGAGGATTTGAATGCTGAATTGGAGAAGGCTTGTCTTTACACCCCAAAGTGGTCATTACTTTTCCCACTTAAAGAAACTCCAATGATTATTCCTCCTCCTCCACATCCTTCCCCTCCTCCCTCTCCTCCCTGTCTTCCTCCTCCTCCTCTCCCTCCCCCTCCCCTCTTCCTCCTTCTCCTTGTTTCTCCCCCTCCTCCTTATTTCTTCCCCTCCCTCCTCCTCCTCCTCTCCCTGCCCCTCCTCCTCCTCTTCCTCCCACTCTTCTTTTTGGAAAGTTGTAACTGCTTAGCCTGGTACTGGCAATAGAAACAGGTGTTACTCCCATCCATCCTGTGTCTACGATGTTTCAAGAGTTATGCTGATTATTTTGCAATCATATCCACTTTACCCTGAAGGGGAGGTTCAGGAGTGAATGTAGGCAAAAGAGTTACAGAAAAGCCTGGAACATGTTGCCATTCCCTAAGTCATAAATTACAATCTTGGGAATGAATTCCAAGTTCATGTGACTGCAAAGACCTTGTATTCACCCGAAAACATACCAAGCCAGATTACCATTATTGTCCCTACATTCCAGAAGCATGAACCTACCACCGGCATTCTTCCATGGCCTGCTCACCTGCACAGGGGTCTCTTTCCATCACAGGCTTGTTTTCCCTTGTCTGAAATGGGCTAGATAGGACCAATCATACTAATTCCATGCCTTCCCTTACAGCTTGCTCACTTTTTCTTGGACCTGTGACTGTGTGATTCTTAACTTCCTTTGTCCCTAGTGATTGAAATGTCCCTAACAGCAGAAACTCTGACTCCTTACCACTGAGTCCACATAGCCAGGAGACTCAGGGGACCTCAGCACTTGCCTTTCCAGTAAATTCTCTTCTATGATAAGAACAATAGTATTGCTAACATTTTTTGAATACTTTTTACATGTCAGACACTGTTCTGCACAATTAGAACACATAATCCATTTAATCTGCACAAGTCTCTCTAACGTAATTTATCACTTGTCTCCTTAGGCATGTCCTACACAAACTAAGTTTGCAATATAAACTTCAGTGGAAACAAAAAACCCTTTGCTCAATATCAAAGTACAAAACAACTAGAATTGTCAGGCATCAGTGGCTCATGCTGGTAATCCTAGCTGTGTAGGATCCTGGGTCAAAGCTGGCCTGTGCAGTAAAGTCCATGAGACTCTTATCTCCAGTTAATTACCAAAACGACCTGAGGTGCATCTGTGGCTCAAGTGACTGACTCAACATACTGCAAGAAAATGATTCGATATTGTTAACTATGGTCACCATGGTTATACATTAGCTGCTCAGGACACACTATTTTTATAACTGAATATTTGTATTTTTTTTTACCTGTATCTCCTCCATTTTCTCTACTCCTCAGCCCCTCACAATTACCCTCCTACTATTTTTGTAAATTCCACATGCTTAGATTCCACATATAATTGAGATCATTTTCCTCTCTTCTCAGTTCTTCCCTTTCTCTTACCGTCTCTTTTCTGCTCCCTACTATACTTCTTTCCTTTCTTTTCTAGCATTGTCTTATATGTATCCCAGGCTGGCCTTGAATTCCCAGTCTTCCTGCCTCTGCTTTACAAGCTCCAGATTGCAGGCATGTGCCACAACATCTAGCTTATTTGGCTTGTTGTATTTAGCATAATGATCTCAAGGTTCATCTATATCATTGGAAACAACTGGACTTCTTAACTTTTTTTTTAAAAGGCCAAGTAGGATTCTATTGTTTTGAACAGCTCTGTTCATTTATTGGTGGACACTGGGTTGCTTTCATGTTTCTTATTTATATATACATGCAGAAGTGGGATTTCTAGATCACCTGGCAATTATAGATTTTATTTTGGAAGAGCCTCCATACTGTTTTCCACAGCAGCTGCACCCCTTTATGTTTCCACCAATGGCATAGTTAAACAGTATTTAAATTTGGCCTTGAGTGAGGTGATAGTTATAATTTGCTTGAAAAAACAAGCTTTGTGGCATCCAGAATAACTTCACACAACAAGCATCAGTTTAGCAAGACCTCCATGTTTTCATGCAGTGTCTTATTTGGATAGCTATCCAATGAGGTTTGAACTGTCATTATTGCTTCTCCCAAGCCATCTGCCTGACCCTCTAAGAAATCTGCTAGTGATGTGGTGCAGAGGTAGAGCACCTGCGTACAAGCTGGAGGCTGTGAGTTCAAACCCCATTACCTGAAAAGAACAAAAAAAAAAACAAGCAAAAAAGAAAGGAAACCTCTTTCTCTGAGCCATTTATTGCTATTCTCTGGACTGTATGTCTTGAGACCCAGAGTTTCTAAACTATATAAGTAACTTCTACACAGATCTTTCTGAAGGGATAAATCAAGGCACTTTAGTACCTTCTCTCTTCCGTTATAATAATTGGAATTCCTAATTTAAAAAATTAGAATCCCTGCCTTATTTCTTTCACTTGAACTGCAGACTTCCTGGATTATCTTTTCAACCTTTTCCTCTACCCTAAATTCATGACACATCTTTGACAGGTGTGAAGTAAATACTTTACGTGGAAAATATGATTTAAAATATAAAATAACAATTCTGACATCTACCCTCAAGTCCTATGACTTTTTAAATTATACCTAAAGGTTAGGATATTTCTCATACTCTATATTCCCTCATCAAGATTTGCTTTCAATACCAGATAAAATTTAAAATGGGCATGACCAAGTACCTTATACAAATGCATCAAAAATCAAGAGATAGTCTTTAAAATCTGGAAAATATAAGTTAGAACATGAATTATGATGATGCCTATAATCGTGGAAAGGGTAACTCCAGACATTCTAGACCAACTGGCAGATAGGAACTCATGGTGCTGATAATGTTGGCTAAGTGAATGTACTTCTAATAGACTTAAAATTATTTTGATATCTGGCATGCTATTTGTCAAGTGAAATTATGACTTTCTTTCCCATGAGGGTGCATTGGCCAATGAATAATCTGACCTTTGGGAAGTAACCTTTCCCAATATAAGTCAGCAAGGAGTCATTCTGTTGTGTTGGCCTGTGTTCTCTAAGCATATATACATTTCTTGAAAATGATTTACTGTGAGTTAGAAATGGAAACACTTCAACTTTAAATGAACACTTTTCTTAATTCTTTTTGAACCTAAAGCACCTAGCTAGGTAGACATATGAATAACAAGTGTTCTGAGAGCTAAAGTCCTTTTGCGTTTGATCATTATGGTCCTTGAGGTAGGTCTTTACACTGATCTTACAGGCCTGTCTCTACCATGGAAATGTAGCACCTCTTCTCACAGGTTAGGCTAGAAGCTACATGCAAAATGACATAGAAGTCTTGGAATGAAGCAGTTTGTGAATGGAATATTTCCTCAGAAACTTAATTTTATAATCACAATCATTTTATTCTTAGCAGTTGCCAAAGTATGGGAGTCAAAAGGGTGAAACATGAGTTTTGAGGGTATGTTTTCCTCACCCATTCTAAAGGAAGTAAAAGTTGAAGGTTCAAAATGACTATGATGTAATAGCATATCACATAATAATCTATAGATCGAGTCCTGTTGTTTTGCCAGATAACTGCCATTATTAATCACTGAGAGGACATTTGAAACTTTGGGCTAAAAGAAGATGATTTTCAAACTGAGCTAAGTTATTCACGGTTTTAATTATCATTTGCTTTTATTAAATACGGAAGATGGTAATTTCCCTTTCTGGCCAATAAATCTAAAAATTAATTTAAAAATGTAGTAAAAAATGCTTTACCACTTTAGAAGAAAGGCATTTTTAATTTTAAACTTTAAATTCCTCTCAATTTAAGGGAAAAGGTCTTTAGTAATGATAGTTTTATAAAACTAAAGCTATGGTTGAAAGGAAGTCAACTATATAACCCAATTTCAGGGCACATACCAATAAGGAGGCATGTTTCCAGGTATTCAGCAAATTCAAGATGTATTTTTACACATCTGAGATTTAACCTGAAAAAAGCCTTTTTTTCAAAATAGATACAAAAGGTGAACAACTAATTTTCTGGAAGAGAGTAAGTCTTTATTATTATTATTATTGGAAGTTTAACCTGGATGTTTATTCTATTACTGGACCTGGGCCAGGTAAGGATTCTTTTCTTTTCCCCTTCTACATTTTTTTTTTTGTCGATTGTGGAGCTTGAACTCTGGGCCTGGGCACTGTCCCTCAGCTCTTCAGCTCAAGACGAGCGCTCTACCACTTGAGCCACAGAGCCACTTCTGGTTTTCTGTTGCTTTATTGGATATGAGTCTCACAGACTTTCCTGCCCAGGCTGGCTTTGAACCACAATCCTCAGACCTCAGCCTCCTGAGTAGCTAGGATTACAGGCGTGAGCCATGGCCACCCAGCATTGGGGGGGGGCGTTGATTGGCAGAAATAACTAACATTTCAATACATACATTGTTCAAAAGATTAAAATCTGGAGAACAATGTCTAGAGTGGCTTAAATGAGCCAAGTGTTTTTATGTTGTTGATGTCTTGATGACTTCAAAGGATCATGTGAACATTCAGTTTAGTCCTTTGCACAAAAAACAACCTCAAACAAAAATCCTATAACAAAACAAGCGAAGGATATATAAGTCAAATTAATCTTCTCAATGTACTCATTATCTTGCCCATGTAATTGTAACCCCTCTGTACACTATTTTCACAATAAAAAAAATTAATCTTCTCATGCTAGAACTTTCTTTGAGTAACACCTTATTTTACTCTGGGTAGATGTTTACTCTTTCACATAAATTTTATTTATTAACATTCTATAAAATAACCAATTGTCTAACAGCCATCGAGCCTTCATTGAGTTCTGGTCAGGATCACAGCAAGATGGTAGGGCAAAAACATAAATTAAATACTATTGCTTTCCATTGGACTTTACTTTTACATGGAAAGATTGGGTACAAAAGGAAAATCTTAAAAAAGATGACATAAAAATATAACAGAACAAAGTGGTTTGAGAATACTTAGCAAGGAAGAAGTAAATGTTAAATCATTGTGAAAATAGTTTAAGATCAGTGGAAATATTTTTTTCCTTTTTTTCCTTCTTCCTTTTTCTTTCTCCTTCCTCTTTCCATTTTCTTTCTCCTTCCTTCCTTCCTTCCTTCCTTCCTTCCTTCCTTCCTTCCTTCCTTCCTTCCTCTTTCTTTCTTTCTTTCTTTCTTTCTTTCTTTCTTTCTTTCTTTCTTTCTTTCTTTCTTTCTTTCTTTCTTCCTTTCTTTCTTTCTTCGTTCTTTCTCCATTACTGCACTTTGAAATCAGGACCTCTGATTTTAGTTATTTTTTTGAACAAGGACTGTAATTTATCTCCATCCTGGATATAAACTCTCCTACTTACAGTCCCTGAGTAGCTGGGATGATAGGTAGAAACACACACCAAGCTATGCATTGGTTGAGTTGGGGTCTGATTGTTTTATGTGCCCTGCACCACAGATAGCATTCATTTTCTCTATGACAGAGAACTGCCTGGAAACCCTTGGGAGGCCCAGGAGGATTGAATCTCTTCTATTCATCTTCTTCCCAAGATACTCCTATGTTCTCCAGTTTTACCAGTCCATTAACTCTTTGGGGGCTTGACCCAGCTCTTGGATACATTCTGAAACATTTAAACCATCATAGGAGCACCATTGAAAACTTACTGTCACGTCTCAATTTATCTCTTAATCTGACTGCCTTGCACCTTTGAGATTCACTCACAACGATGAAATAGATTTATAAAACATCAGCCACATCATGGGCTGTTCAGCCCCAAGATAATACCAAGAAAGCACTCAAAACACTTGTCTTTGTAAGGCATCAGAAATTCATGGCTGTAATCCTAGTTAGTCAGGATGCTGAGACTGGAGGACTGAGGTTTGAAGCCAACCCAGGAAAGTCCTCGAGACTCATCTCTAATTAACTCCTAAGAATCTGGAAGTGGAGCTGTGGTTCACGTGGTAAAGTGTTAGCCTTGAGCAAAAAAGCTCAGGGACAGTACCCAGACCCTAAATTCAAGCCCCAGCCAAACAAAACAAAACAAACCCACTTCTCTTAAAAAAATAAACAAACCCTTCAAATTCAATAAAGTATCTAGTTCCATCAGATAGAATATTTTACATCATGTTTAATAGCATTTCATATCAAAAGCTTTGAATTTCAATCACCGTCGTCATCTCCAATGTTTAGGGTGAACATATTTCCCCAGGACACTTTAAACTTTTTATCTCTGATAAAAAGAAATTTTGCACAAATTAAAAATGGACATTCCTTTAGGTTTCAGTACTTGTTAAAGAGTAATAATAATAAGCTGGGCACCAATGGCTCACGCCTGTAATCCTAGCTACTCAGGAGGCTGAGATCTGAGGATAGCAGTTCAAAGCCAGCCTGGACAAGAAAGTCCATGAGTCTCTTATCTTCAATAAACCACTCAGAAAACCAGAAGTGGTGTTGTAGTTCAAGTGGTAGAGTGCTAACCTTGAACTGAAGAGCTAAGGGACAGTGCCCAGGCCCAGAGTTCAAGCCCCACAACCTACCAAAAAAATAATAATAATTGAAATATATAGGGTTTTTAATCTCTGGACTCCATAGGATTACTAATACTTTTGCTTTCCTGAATTTACTGAAAAGCAGGCAGTGTGATCCTGCAAATTCTTGTAGTTCTTATGAGTTTGTCAACCTGAATGGATCACCCTGACTATCTTTAACACTTCTAGTGTGTTAAAGGCTGTTTTGTTTATACTCCAAAGCATAAAAAATAAAGCTCTTAAACATTGTGACTGTATAGGTAAAATTTCTTTCCTATGCTTATTTAAAGAGAAAAATTTTAATTCTTCAGTATTGATCATATTTTTTTTATTCGTATGACTATAACCAGAAGACTTCAGACAGTTCAGGTAGCAGTTGTTTAGGAATCATATTTCAGCTTTATCTAAAGTTCTGGTAATACTCCTTTGTAAAAAAAAATGTTAAAATACAGGGTTTCTCAGAAACATTATATTTTTTTTTAATTTTATTTTATTGTAAAGA
Source organism: Dipodomys ordii (assembly GCF_000151885.1). NCBI lineage: Eukaryota > Metazoa > Chordata > Mammalia > Rodentia > Heteromyidae > Dipodomys > Dipodomys ordii. The sequence continues at coordinate 16,218,476 of NW_012267220.1, forward strand.
TGCTGTACAGAGGAGTTACAGTTACATGAGTAAGGCAATGAGTATGTTTCTTGTGGAGCATTGTTACCCCCTCCCTTGTTGTTCTCCCACTATCCCATCCCTCCCCTACCTCCTTCACTCCTCCTCTTCCCCCCCCCCAAAGTTGTAAAGTTCATTTCCAATATACTGTCTTGTGGGTTTCATTGTTGCAATGGGTCATCCTGTGTCTATGTTTCAATGTTTTGTGATTCCCCTTCCCCTCCCCAAATTAGATAAATGTATGGAACAAAATATGGAACCAACCCAGATGCCCTCAGTATGAATGGATCAAAAAATGTGTTATATATATATATGTATATGTATATATATATATATATATAATGGAATTCTATGCTTCCATCAGAAAAAATGACACTGCCCCATTTGTTAGGAAATGGAAAGACTTGAGGAAAATAATATTAAATGAAGTAAGCCAGACCAAAGAAACATAGGTCCCATGGTTTCCCTTGTTTATTTTTAAAAATAACACTTTCTAAATTCTAAAATTTTCCTGTTTCTTTTCATCTGTTTTATAACATCAAAAAAGAAAAAAGTTTCTAAAGTTTCCTTTTATGCCTAGTTGCAAACATCCACTTCTTAATCCTGTGTCAGCATTAGCACAACACCAGGGCATGATTCGATTACTGTGAGCCATTCATTCATTCATTCAACAAATGCTGACTGAATATTTAATAGGCCAACCTGTTTGCTGAATGCCTGCAATATCTCAGCTGCCATTCTAAATAAAGCAAGTTGACTTTTTTCCTGTGGCTTTTATTCTGCCTAAACAACCTGTAGCTTTTGTTTGTTTGTTTGTTGTTTGCCACTGGCTTCCATTTACCTAAATTGATGTAAACTGATGTTCTACATACATAAAACTATAGGAGACTATTCCCAATCTAGCAGAACAACAAGGTAGCCACAAAACAAATACTAAGTATCTTTTTTTATCTGAACCACCAGTAAATGCTATGCTAGATAAATGTTCAGCTCTAGATAGCAAGAATTTTTAATTTTATTTTTAAAGTTGCTTATCTCCCTAGTATTTCCTCTAGTGCAATAATACATCTAACAGATTAACTGTACTTGTTTCAGTAAATGGGAAAACTTCAGCAGATACCACTGAGAACAGGAATAGCTGGAGGTATTGTTATCTAATCTCCATTCTGTTAACTTTAGCACAGAGAACTGTAATGGGTAGGTGTGAAGGCACCTTGATAAGCTATAAAAAGTCAGCTCACTTTTAAAGCATCTGAGTGTGCACTTCTTAAACTTCTATTTAAATATTTTGTGAAGTATAGGCAAATGGTATAAAGTATTAAGATGTGGTACTGAAATACCCCATTGAGGCAGAGATTGCTGATTCTCGTCAATAGGTGGAAGATGACTCTCCAAACAGCCCAAAGTGTAAGCATGTTTCAACCAACAGGGATGCAGCCTCTGCAGTGCACTTGCTTGCAAGATTCCTTGACCCTGAGAAGCAGCTATTCTCAGCTAGAAGCAGGCAGAGAGACTCCTTTGTAGAGGGGGATGAAATGAAGATTTATGCAAATTCATTTTCACCAATGAGGTCAGAATGTTTCACATAGTTGTATTTCTTTTGCTATCTATTTAAAATTTGTCTTTCTTTCTCTCAGTCCTTGCTTGTGCTCAATGTATCCTCTGCTTTATTTTGTTGTAGCTCTTAGTGTAAAGGCTACTTTTCATAGGAGCTTGTAGGATCCTTAGAACTGAGACTCATAATTTTATTTTAGTCTCTAGGAGGATGCCAGGTGGAGTAGGACATCAGGAGAATGGGTACCTGAGGAATTGATGTTTCCCTTGCCCTCCACTTCAGTCATTCCAGAAAAAGGTCACGAGAAAAAGAAATCTGAAAATATTTATTTTACACACTGGTTGGTAAGAAATCAGGTTCATAATATACCAAAAGCTTAGCTTAGTTTTTTTTTTTTTCAAGCAAGCAGGTTTTGTTTCTTAAACTTTTGTTTTTCAGTACTATACTGAGCTATATTCTTCTCAAGGGAAATGATAGAACTTCATTGTGATAAAGTACTGTTGACACTATGCCAACTATTGAGAAAGTATCTCTGAGGAAAGATAGAAGAACTAAATGTCTTAATAGCTAAAATAGATAGATAAAAGCACACTAAAACCTGAAAACAATGGAATTGTATAAAATGACAGAAAATAAATTACAAGCTTCTTTCCTAACTTTTCCTAAATTTTAACATGGATAAAAAAGAAATTAGGAAATATGAGAATGTTACTAGGGGTCTTTTTGATGAGAACATTGTCTTTGTCTGGATTCTTGGTTAAGCGAAAAAAAAGCACAGGTTTCTGGATAGTTGCTCAAAAAATACTTTTTCAAGTTGTAATATTACACAAAAATGAACTGTGCAAATGTGGACAGGGATCGGAAGGTGAAACTGAGGAAAAGCACAAGAAAGGGTGACATTATCCAAGAGTTGTACTCATTACCTGACTTATGGAATTGTAAGTCTTCTGTAAAACACCTTAATGAAAACAATAAAATTGTATTAATTAAGATATGTAATGCTGGACCTCTGTATATTTGATCTTTATAGGAAGAAAGAAACCACTGCCCAGAATTTCTTGCCCAGAATTCCTACTTAGTGAACTAGTATATTTCTAGGTTGAAGATAATAAAATACTGTACAGTTCTGTGTAAACATGCTATCCTATAAAAGCTTAGATTCCCTGTCTTTCATTCCACTACTATAATAACTGAGCTTAAGACAAAATGAGAGTTATTCACCAATATTTAGAACTCACCATTATGGAAGCGTTTCATATAGCGATATATATATATATATATATATATATATATATTAAAGAAATGATATACAGATACTTTGAAATCCTCAATATAATTCTTGGCAGTAAGTTCAAAATTCAGCAGGTAGATCTATAGTTAAGTCATTCCTTTAAACTTTTAGAAAATCATTGATTAAAAGTGCAACTCATTTCATTATTTTACCCAACATATTTATATATATTTTATAGCTTAAGAATATAATTTAAAATACAAAATGTTGAAATGGCACAGGAGTATTATGAAATTATGCACCCTCAAATCTAATTACAATATATGATTTGAGATAATTTATGAACTATGGCTAACCTTTAAGATGAATTTCAACCTATGATGTCAGCTTTAACTATCATTTAATTATAGCATGTAATACATTAAAATTGACTGGACAATACCCAAAATAAACCTTTAAGGGACAACATAACAATTAAGAACCACTTTTAATACTATTTTTGTAAGAAAATCTAATACTGGAATAGAATGTAAAACTATCTAGAAATATAAATTTAAGTAATTATCTAAATTTTTTGCTATTTCATTCCAAACATCTGGATATTTTTGAAGTTCCTAATCTACATTGCTTTATTTGCCAAAACTTTACTACTTACAACTTTTGCTTTCAGCCTGGCTATCTATAGAAGAGAGACTATGTATGCAAGTCCGCTATCTTCTTATTTTTGATGACATTGTAGCAATTTTTCCAGAAAAATGTTATTTAAAATTAGAGTATTTAAAAAGTAATAGTGCCATCTAATATCAAAAATGATGGAATTTATATAACCAAAACTATGTCTATATTAAGAGTGGTATACTTTTTTTAATCCATGAATTTAAGTTATAGAAAATACTTAGATAATTTGCGATTACCAGCAAACTTCCAGGATTATTTAGGACAATTAAAAGCAGTCCCACTAGTATTGACTTTATTTGATTATTTGCTCATGATAATTCACTGTTTTCTGAGTTCAGTATGAGCAACAATTACATAAATATCTTATATTATAATCAGTTTAATCAATTAAACAGTAGTTTTAAACAGTTTTATATTACAGCAAGTTCCAAACAGGAATATATATATTTCCCTTTAAAATTTTGTAATAGTTAAAGAGAAAAATAGCATTACCTCGGTATTAAAACTTACAAGTTATTTTGTTTAGAACTTATATGTTGTAAAATTCTCAGAAAATTTTGATCTAATACAAAACATTTATAGCTTTTATAAAATTATGATCTGGAAGGCATATTTTCGTATTAGAGAAGTTAAATCCTCCTTACTGGTTTTAGAAATTATTTGCATTTCTCTGACTAAAAAAAAACAGACAAACTAGTATTAGGATTTCTGTTTTGAGGTCAAGTTTATAATAAGTAACAAATAATAAAGTCCAAGTTTAGTAGTACCATGTCTGAACAGCCATTTCTAGACACCGAACACAGTGCTTTAGAATCAGACATCAGTAAACCTGTGGGGATCTGTGAGTAGAGGTAAATGCGGTATGGTGAAGTAGAACCAGAGACCTGAAACTCTGAAGTTGCTGAAGGTGGCAAGCAGTGGTCTGGAGAGACATACTAGCTGTGTTTTGAAGGATGCATGCAAGGTGGTTGGCTGGTATTGCTGGGGCAGATTTAAAGGAAAAGTCTACATGGAAGGTATTAAACTTGGCGACACTGGATAGAATGTGTTTTGGAAATTATAAAATATGCGATTTTGCCAGCAAGAGAGTTTGAAAGTGGCAGAAAATGAAAGTTCCCAAGTAGAAGAAAATCCAGGTACAACGTCCTGAAGCATGAGAACTGTCCCTGAATTTGGTCTTCTGGGCTGTTGAATGAAGAAGTGTGCATATATATTGTGGTGACATGGACTTAGAATACTCATCTTTCATAGCTAGCACCTAAAAGGTTAGTAATGCAGGAAAATACAGAGTGTGTATGAAGTTTGTGTGTCAGTCTTCCTGTGGGCTTAAGGTTTCCTCCTGCATAAAGCTATCCCAAAGGCGACAGCAGTCAGGTGTGACTTAAGGATTTTTACATCTTGTTCTTCTAACTGTTTCACAGACAAACTTTTCTTGCCCTGGGTCTTTTCATGGTGTTCAGTCTAAGGATTTCTTTGGACTCACAAAGGGAATGAAATTGGTAAGAATTTTTCTACCCTTCATTCTACCCTTCATTTATTCCAATAGAATAATTTACTTGGTTGATATTTATTCAGAGAATTTGACTTGAAACTAAGTCTAGATTTTCTTGTAAAGTTAACTGTAAGTAAAGTACAATGCCATCACCTGACCATTTTTTCCCAAACCACGTTCCCACTTTCCCGTATTGAACACTTACACCTGACACTCTATGGTGAGAAGCTTAGCCTGCATCTTTATCACTTGAATATTGATAATAGGAAAAAAAGTTTTGAATAAATTCTCCTCATAAATTCTCTACAAATATGCCTGTTAAACAGGGGATTAAGCACATACATATCGATGAAAACATTATACTTAAAATGCTAAGGAGACTCCTCATTCAAGCCGTATTGGGGGGAAAGAGGTAGCAGATAAAAAATTAACTCTCAGTGAACTCTTGATAATAGTTTAATTTAAATGTTATAGTAAAGTTTGCCTTTTGTTGACGGAGATTTTATTAAAATAATTATAACCCAATATTTTTCATTAAAGATTTTTCATAGCATTTTGAACTATCTGGCATTTTCTGGTAAACCAACAATAGAATTGACTTATGGAAAACTTGGTAATGTGTCTGAAACAGAATTTAATCATCACTTGGTCATTTCCTTACCAGGGACTTTGATTTGACTGACCAATTACAATTCACAGTAATAGCTTTGTTCCAGAGAGACTATAAATCAAGGAAATACTCACTGAGGGGCAATTGGTAGTGCAACTCAAACTTTGTGCTATCACACACAATGACTGACAACAAACATACCCTGTAATCACTGGGGTGCATGTGTACGAGGTGTGTGGTGTTTGGGGTTTATGAAACCTATCTGCTTGTTAGAAAAATAGCACAATAAAGGAAGTTTTACCCCTATATTCGAAGGCTGTGCTTGAGTTCAATGTGGAGACTTTACTTCCTTTCTTTCCCTGATTCTGAGCCTAGGAGCACAATGGAGGTGTTGTGCTCTGGGATAGCCTGGCATGTGTGATACTCAGAAAGGAGGTGTGAGCAGCTTCCAATACCTGCACTGTTTGCTCTAAAGCTGCCCCAAACTAAATCCAACAGTACACAGAGCTCCTCAGTCCAGAATAAGCAAGCGCAAAACCCACTAGCAAATTCTGACCTACATAAGGCAGGTTTCCTTAATTTAAAGGTGTACCTAGGTGTGTTAAGAGCCACACAAATCTTTTAAAAAGCCATGTCTCACAGTTAAAGCGTGGCTGCTGGCCTTTCCATGTAGTTTTCTTATGTGTCAAAGTGCAGGTCCTAAAAGAATCTATTGTTTGTAGGGCAAAAAAGGTTGTAGACTATAAAGACTATCAGAACGGCAAGCTATCATAGTTTTTAAATATTCATTTAAAACCCCATGGCCTAGCAACAGTGTTTTTATTTTCTTTCTCAGATATTTTCTAGAGCCTAAATTCACTGAAATAACTCGATGATTCTTACACTATTGTGTGTGTGTGTGTGTGTTTCCTGGGTAAATTCAGATCATATCAACAATCTGTATCTTTCAAGGTTAAGTTTTGCTCCAAGTTATTTTTAGGCTGTGCCTTCGAAAAAGGAAAAAAAGAAATACAAAGCTTACCTCTGTCAATCAAATGAAATGCCTGGAATCCCCTTTCTCTGCTTCGGCCTCAGCGTGCAAGCAGATGCTCTGGAGAAACAATCTGCTCTAACAGGAAGCAGGTAAACCCGGGAGCGTCCTCCCGCGTTACAGCCCAGTGCCCATCCGAGCACACACCTGCTCTTTCAGACCTGCCGCTCCTGTGCGACAGCCACGCACAAGACCTCTATTAGCAGAGGGCAACACCCTCCTTCTGGATCACTGGTTTTCAGAAGCAGCAGCTAGGGGACAGCGGAGATGATATTGTAGGGAAGGAAGGCTTGCCTTCCCCAGACAAAACCCTTTTCTGCTGCCTGATACAGCATTATCACCCTGCATTCCACTTTCTCCAATCAGCTAATTGCAGCAGCGTGTTGAAAGAGCTGCTTGCAGGCATGCGTGGCTGTAATCATTGTCTGCTCTCATACCCATTGCTTTCCTCTACTCTGAATAGATTTTTTTTTTTAATGCTTCACCCAGGGCAAAGCTCAGCAAAAATATGCCACACTGTTTTCCATAAGTAAAATGGCTGGTCCTCTCAGCTCTGCTGCAGACAGCTCATTGGGTTCCACTGACTTTTCGTAGCCATGGCAACAACCAACAGACAGACTTAGACCGCAAGCATGGCTGATCAAGTGCAGCCTGTGACACAGCTTGTTAATTTCTTTTCATCCAACTCATCATGTTAATTTTATTTCTTGAGAAGGGCAGTTTCTGTTATCTTTCTCAATGTGTCACCAATAAATGCATGTGCTCTGATTCCCCTCCCCCCCCTTTCCTGAAGAACTTTTGTTATAGGAGCCCATGCCACATCAAGTCTAGGGAAGTGAAGCCACATTAGTGTCTATCAGGTTAATAATATGCAAATTACAGGAGAGACACTAATTGTAACCACTGTCAAAACAGACTCTACCTTCTAGTCATGGAAGGAACTCCACGGGAATAGGAAAATGGGGGAAGTTGTGCCTTTTGCTTTGAAGGGATAGTCTAGCCAATCACTGAAACAAAGCCCTCAGGATTGTTACTGAGGGTTCAAGCAATAAATGAATCAAATGCAATATTTTAATATGATTTTTGAAAATATCTATTTGGAGAGCATGTTTATCTCATTATCTCATTAAAGTTTAAATAGATTTTTTAAGTCCTCCTGCTTCTGTCATAGAAAATGATACTTTAACTCAATTATTTATTTTGAGTTGAAAAAAGTACATAAACAATACAGAACAAATAAAAAATCCTTTGTCTTTAAACATGACCTCCAAGGCAGAAATAGATGTATTCCTAAACTATTCACATCCCACTTTTCTTTTAAATCTCACCTTTGCAAGGATGCTTCCATGACTTGGTACCATCAATAATTTAAAACTTCTGCAAACCCCTTAGCTCTTTCTTCTCCTTAGACACTGTCACCAGCAATATTCTAGCCAATATCTTTCCAAATCACTGTCCCATTTATTCTGTGTCTAGGAATCTGAGACAGTGTGTTAAAACTTTGGACTTGTAAGCATAGATGTTTGCTTTGCTAATAGTTATTGATTTATATTTTGTAACTACTATGTTTTCGGAACTAAGGTAACATTCCTTCTTCTGGTGATAATTCCCTAACCTTAATGTGCATAGAAATCCTTTGAGTTTTTGTTTGTTTTTTTTTGTGCTAGTACTGGGGCTTAAACCCAGGTCCTCATGTTCTTCTTGGGCTTTTCTGCTCAGAGTTGGTAAGCTTGAGCCATTGAGCTATTGGACCATGCCTCTACGTCCAGGTTTTTTGTTGTTGTTGTTGTTTTTGCTAGTTAATTGGGGATAGGAGTCTTTTGGACTGGCCTCAGATTATGATCCTCAGATCTCAGTTTCCTGAGTAGCTAAGATAAACTACAGGCATGAACCACCAGGCCTGGCATGCATCAGAATCCTTAGCTGTAAATTTGGGGGTTTCAACTCTCTTCCCTGTCTTTATATTTGATAGGTCTGAGCAGCTGTGGGCAGACTTTCCCTGCTTGCTGGAGTCCTTTCTCACACTTCACCTGGTCTTAAGCCTGCTTGCCTTTTGTCATAGAAGCTGCCCTCCGGTAAGTCACTGAGGTTGCTCTTTCTGAAGGTGCCCCTGTCTAGTCTACCCTTCTCTTCTCAAAGTTCAGAATTTTGAGTTACAGAATCTTTGCTGTTTCCTTTGCTGTAGGTGTCTCTGCCTCCTGGGAGGAGGCACATTTCAATTCCATTTCCAACTCTCTCCTATTGTATTTTTGGACAGTTTGCTCAAATAGCTTATTTGTGGCACTTCAGGGGGAGTTTGCTGTGGCCACTGCTACTCTTCTGCTCTACTCTAAGCTACATCTACCATTACAAGTAGTTATCATGTCCTGTTCACTTACTAGCAGCTTTCATTTGATACCTGACTCTTCAACATTCTGTCAACTGCCTGCAAGCCAATCTGGTCAATGTTTTCCATGCCTGAAGTATTCTTACTTCCTGTCTATTTTGAGGCAGAAACTTCTGTGTTGCCCAAACTTCTGGAGTCATGCGATCCTCCTGTTTCAGGATCCTGAGTAGCTAGAACTAGAAGCATTTAACATGGCACCTTTAGGAATGACTGGATAGGGTGTTTTAACTTATTTTTTTTTCAGTATCACCTATTAATTGACATTATTGCTTCAGGAAAGAAAAACTTAAAACGATTTTGATTAAATGTTTGCACAGAAAACACTCCAAGTTCATCTTGTGTTTATGATAGCTTTTTTCTTCTTCATTATATGTCTGAAAATCTTCTTCTATAAACATCATTGCTTGATTGGTTTGATAGAAGAATCTGTGAAGGCATTTTTCCTTGGATTGCTAAGGGCCTTTTTCCTTTTATTTTACAACTTCTCAATCTAATATACCCTCAACTTCCCCTCCTCTGCTGATAGAATTGAGAAGTTTTTAAGCTGCACAGGGCTGGGAACTGGAAAGCTGGTTAGAATGGAAATTAATCCTTTTCCTCTCTGTGGCTCCAATGTACCCTCCTGACATCTGTATTTATCATCAAACAATTGTCTCTAGGTTACCCCATTAGATTGGTTCCAGGACATCCCACCCGGACACACATCCAGGATGCTCTAAACCTCAAGTACTCAAGCCCCTTTTAGCAAACTAGGCAGCAAATACATCTTTATGTGTACTTTAAATCATCTTTAGATGTGTCTTATGCTACCTAATTCAAAGTAAGTTAGATGTAAATGGTTAAGTTGGACTCTTTAGAGAATAATGATAAGAAAAGAAGCTGGCACATGTCTGGCACAGATGAATTTTTTGCTTTCAACTATTTTAGCAGTTGATTGAATCCAGAGATGCTGATTTCCCTTACGCAGAGAGCAGTTGTGTGGAGCTATATACAGAATATGGGCCCCTCCATGCTCTCTGCTCTTCACCTTCCCCCAAGCTCCTTTCCCATATCTCTGTGTCCCAGGGACCGTCCATGTGGCTCTGGCTTTCTACCACCTCCACCTCAAGTCGCTGACTGCTCTTCTTCTAAAAGTGTTCACTTAAGCAAGTTCCTAAATACAGACTTTCAGGAGACAAATATATTTGTTTCCAGCTCAACTTTCTGAGTCAGCACCTGTATACCTGTACTGTCTAGTCTTGGATCAGTCAGCTATGCCAGAAACGTTTGACATTGTTCAGTTTTTAAGTTTTATCAATGAAATGGCCATGAAGGGATTGTTTATTGTTGTTGTCTCTACTGATAAGATTGAACATCTCATTTTTTTTGTGTGGTCTTTGGGGATACTCTTCTGCCAATTTCCTGGTCATAGTTTTTTGCCTGTTTTTTTTATTGAAGTATTGTCTTAATGCATGATTTGAAGTAAAATGGTCATGGGAATATTGTCAAGTTATTATATGTCTAAACACTAAAAATTTTCTTAGATAGTTGAAAGGTAGTAATATATCCATTGAGATAGAATAGATGCCCTATAATTCATCTACTAATTGTTTTGGTTCTTATGATGAAATAAAAATGAAGAACATGGGTAGAAATCTCCATTTGGAAATTACTTCCAGTATGAAATCATGTACTACCACACCATAATAGTATTTTCTAAAATGAATACAATATTTCAGAAGAAATTTTCAATATAATACTCTAATACTAGACTCTATCAATCATTGTAAGAGCTAAATTATATCACATACACAAATCTAGTGATGCATATCTACCTCAATATTTTCCTATCATTGAAGGAAGGCACAAATGTGCAAATACGAATTCCTGGTAAATGAAGGACATTTCCAGTTGTTTTTATTATTCAATAATATTCTACTATTTTGATGAAGGATATTCCAGTTGTTTTTATTATTTAATAATATTCTACTATTTTGCTTTTCTATAACTTCGATTTTTATCCTCAAGATAAGTTTTTGAGTGAAAAATAATAATAATGTAGTATTTAGAAAAGGCACACCTTTGAAGTTAGGGTTGCTTGGTGGAGATAAAACTTTATCAAAATTGAAAGTAAAGAAATTGATCAATTATGGACCAAGGAGGATTTACTATTGTTATTATTGAGATTTGGTATAAATTACTGGAAATCTCTGCTGGAAATTTTGCACTGTTTTGAAAGAAGTTCACTTTTTTCCTACATTGACTGTTTCTTAGTATCCTGATCTAAAGCCATTTATCTTCAGGTTATCATGTTGTAATCTCTCTTCTTCCGATTTCTTCATTGCTGTAAAAATCCAACAAGATCCATGTTGCTTTAATCAATGTATTCTTCAGATATAATTCTTTGAGAGCCTCCAAAGCTAGGTTCTTTCAGAGGATTCCACTGTCTGGTTTAACAAAGAAACCTGCATGTAACACTTAATATAGTAAATAAAAATTTGAGCATAATTTGTTTAAATGGGGTCATATAGACTTTTTATAAAGCTTAACGTTTCTAATTCTTAATAACAAATAGATTTGGCCAAAGTTTGTTCCAAAAGCTTGCATTTCTTTATTTTTTTTTTTTTTTACCATAGCATGAATGCATGCTGGGAATTTGGAATTTGATGACAATTGTCTAATGAGCAAAATGAAGTAGAATAATGGAAGGTCGCATAGAAACAAATTAGGCTGATTTCTAAAGTTCTAGCCACTGAGAAATCTACATTCAAAAGTTGACAGACCTACAGGCTGTTAATCACTTGCCTTCCCATCATCTCAGAAAGTCTGATCTTCATTGAGTGACCTTGATCTATCAGAGATACCCAGAACCCAAACAAGCCTAGTCCAGTGAAGGCCTTATGAAATCCACTTGTGGAATAAATTGAAACTGAAAAATAAAAGATGGCAGAAGAATAGAATCATAAACGACCATGGGCCAAATGATGAGCATGTACATGTTAGCAGTATAAAACTGTTGTTAAAAAAATAAAAAGATAAACGTATGAAATTGTAACACCTCTCTGTGTATCACATTTTTTTTTTTTTGGGTCCGGTTGTGGGGCCTGAACTCTGGGCCTGGATGCTGTCCCTCAGCTCTTCAGCTCAAGGCTAGCGCTCTACCACTTGAGCCACAGCACCACTTCCGGCTTTTTTCTTTTTCTTTCTTTCTTTCTTTCTTTTTTTTTTTTTTGCTTATGTGGTACTGAGGAATCAAACCCAGGGCCTAAGGCATGCAAGGCAAGTGCTCTACCACTGAGCCACCTTCCCAGCCCCTGTGTATCACCTTTATAATGCTGATAAAAAAGTTAAAAATAACAGACATAAAATTAAAATATATAAAGTAAGTACATAAAATATATAAAGTAAACTCCATGAACACAAATCAACAATATATGTGTTCCACAGAAGAGAATTCCACTAGTAGTTACCAGAAGCCTTGAAGGTCCTGTATCAGTTTTAGATTAAGAGAAATAAAGAAAATATGGAAAGAGGATTAGGTAAAAGGGTTAACACCTGGCCTAGGCTGGACAGCCTGCTTCTAACTGGTCAATAATAGCTGTGTTGATTTAAATATTCTAGGTATATCCAGTTCTTGCATGGCTAATGTCTATGATTGCAGTAGTTTAAAGGGCTACTTTGTCTTAAGCTATGTATTTATATGTGTCAGTACCAGCTCAGGGGAAAATTGTGGTGTTATCCAATAACAACAACAAAATCTAACCCACAATTAAGCCATCCACCCACCCACTACTAGCCTGAGCATTTGCCCACAACCTTACTATGCTTTACCATGCCCAGCTACAGAGGAGGCACTGTCTCTGTGCCTGAATCCATAAGGCTGAGACATTCTAGAAGCAACATAGCAAAGGCTGTCCCTGCCCTCAAGGAATCTGATTATGGTTTATGCCTTGTAATGATAAGCTTGAAAAACACGACCTGAGAGGAGGAGGCTGGCTGCTATCAGTCTGGGAGAAGGAGGCACTCTGACCAAATTAACAGGGTGTAACTCCCATGACCTTTTCCACTTCACATGGTGTCGTGTGGAAGCAATGAGTCCTAGGGACTTGTGGGCAATATGCCATCATACCTGGTTAGACAGAAAAGGCTCTGGGTTCTGCCGTCACTGCAGTGTTGTATTAGTAACGAGGCCCATCAGCTTCAGCAAACAAAGCTTGGCAAGAAGCATTTAAAACAAATGCAGTTGGTTTCACCCAAGCCACTGAAGCAAACTGCAAGGTACAGGTGAAACTTGGCAGCGTTTACCAGAGCTGAAGAAGCAAATACCACAACAAAGCTCTCAGCAGCCAAGGACGCAAGTCCCAGAAAAAGGAAAATAAGGTAGGTCCCATTTCACCCTTCAGAAACACTTCCTGCAAAATACTCAGAGGGATACATTCATCACAATAACACACAGGAGTGATTTACAACACGACATGCACTGCAGAATCCCTAGTCCAAAGAGAAAAGAAGTTGAAAATCACCTTGAAATAGAGTAGATGCTCAGTGAAAGGCCTAGCAGTGACAGAGTACCCCTTTTGAGAAAGTCAGTTCTGTTCTCTGGCAGATTATTGGACAAGAGCTTTCCTTTAGGAGGTTAAGACTGTCCCAAAAATGTGGCATATATACACAATGGAATTTTCCTCATCTATTACAAAGAATGATATTGTGCCATTGTGAAATAAAAAATTGAAAGATCTGGGAAATAGTATGTTAAGTGAAGCAAGTCAGACCTAGAGAGACAAAGAATGCATGTTTTCCCTTATATGTGGAAGCTGGATTTAGCTTATAACTTTACATTGGGTGATATGCAAGTGTATAAAAATGTATTAACTGAAATATGGTAGATTCAAGAGAGTACTCAGTCAGGCGCTAGTGGCTCATGCCTGTAAGCCTAGCAACTAAGGCGGCTGAGATCTGAGAATCAAGGTTCAAAGCCAGTCCGGGTAAGAAAGTCCATGAGACTCTTATCTCCAATAAACCACCAGAAAACTGGAAGTGGCATTGTGGCTCAAGTGGTAGAGCACTTGCCTTGAGCTGAAGTGCTGAGGGACAGTGCCCAGGCCTAGAGTTCAAGCCTCATGACCACCACCACCAACAACAACATAAGAGTGTACTCAAATACTGTTAATTCTACATTTTGCTTTTTTTTTTTTTGCCCATCCTTGGGCTTGAACTCATGACCTGGACTCTATTCTGAACCTCTTTGTGCTCAAGGCTAGTACTCTACCACTTGACCTTCAGTGCCACTTCCAGTAGTTTCTGCGTAGTTTATTGGTGAAAAGAGTCTCACAGACTTTCCTGCCCAGGCTGGCTTTGAACCACCATCTTCAGATCTCAGTCTCCTTGTAGTTAGGATTACAGGCATGAGCCACTGGCACCTGGCTTTCTTGCTTTGTTGGTGCCCTACTACTTGAGTCCTGTCTCCAACCACTGCTTTTTGCTGGTTATGTTAGAGATGGTGCCTTATAGACTCTTCTGTCTGGGGTTGGTTTAGAGCTGTGATTGTCCAGATTTCAGCCTCCTGAGTGGCTGGCTTCATTGAGTGTTACTGTTCCCTCTTCAATCATTTCTACAGGCTTTAGAAAAGAACAAAGATGCAACCATCCTTGCAGTTTCAAAAGATAGCTTTGGGATACATTTACTTCAGCAATATATTTTAATGGAGCCAGTCATGGGACTGTGCTCTAGTTATTTTTATTACTCATTATTATTATCAGACATTTGCTGAACATCTTCTCTATATAAGGTATTTATATTAGGTGCCAAGAGAGGTTCAAACAAAATGGAGGACCCATAAATTACAAGACACATCAAGACAGAAAAGAGGTTGCCGAAGGAATTATAAGATAATGTACTTTTGTACATTGAAATCTTTATGAATACTTGTTGGAAGAGCTCTTTCATATGTGTTTTGGTTAAATTTAATTGTCTTTTTCTCTATACACAAGAGAAAAATATGAGTTATTTGCTAAGATGATCCAGGGGCTAGTTCACACATGGATTTTAACTCTAGAAAATGACTTTTATACACACAGTCTTGGTATTTATGAATCTCTCCAAACAGTATTTTCTGTCCTGTGCTTTTCAAAATTTAATATGTGTTGGAACCACTAAAACAAGTAAGCAAAAAAGAGGTCCAGTCTGTACTCCATGCTAACAAATCTAAGGTTCTGTATTCTTTGTTGTTATTCTATTCTATAATATTCCAAGATTCCCAAAGATTGGAGAACTGTCAGCACAGAAGCATTTAGGCAAGTGCCTTGCTTCTGTTTGTAATACTCCCTTTCATTTGGCCAGTTTTCTTTGATGAACACGTGACATGTTTTTCATGACAGATTTCCTTGAGATATGTTTTATTTTCTGGCAAGTTGAATTGCAATGGGGCAAATCTTAGCATTATTGAGATATGGCATTTTCTTTTGAGACTCAGAAAAGAAAGAGGCTGGGAATTTAATAAGCTTTACAAAGAGTACATTAGGAATAATGGTGATTATTCCTAATTAATTAGATTATGATCTATCACCATTATGATTATGAATATGATGCTTTGCCCTATCTGCAGTTTAGAAGAATCTTACAAATTAGGGGACCTTGGATGATTTTCTTAACTTTCATGGTCCTCATTTTATTGCATTATGATGATTACAGTTATTGTAGTCCTTTCCTGGGGCTGGAAACGAATCACCACAGCTAGGTGGTTTAAGCAACAGAAGGTTTATATCAGGGTTCTGAAGTTTGAAAATCTGACACCAATATATCCATAGGCCAGGATCTTTCTGAGGGCTGGGGAAGGTAGGGTTTCTCTATCTAGGTCCTGGCTGCTCTAAGCAAATCTCAAGGGTCCTTGAATTGTGACAGGGTAACTCCAGTCTCTACCACCACCTTCTAGAAATACCTTCTCCATGTCTGCCTGTGTCCAAATGTCTCTTTCCTTTAAGAACATGAGTCAGTCAAATCTGACTTCATTTAGTCATCACCTCTGGAAAGACCCTATTTCCAAATCAGGCCACTTCACAATTTCTAGAGGGTAGGACTGGCATATGTCTTTTGGTGAATAGAACTCAGGACATAAAAGTGCAGCAATCCATATCTACCTACCTACCTATATCTATCTATCTATCTATCTATCTATCTATCTATCTATCTATCTATCTATCTATCTATCTATCTATCTCTTTTTGAGGAAAAAGCTGTTTGCTCTTTTCTAGTTAATCCTACAAAGAACTAAGTCATAGACAGCTTAATCAAGTGGAATTAAAAAAAAATACTTCCAGGGCTCTGGTGTAAGTATCATATTCTATTTAGCTGTTCTTCTCTTTCTATATTGAATTGGTCAGAGGAACCCTTACTATTCTATCACCATAAAATTGAAGGAACTGCAATTAAAAGCAATATATCTAATAGGTTGAAAAGATCATACTGAATATTTTTTCTAATTGTGGAATTTTCCAAATCAAAAAAAGGACTCTTCCAAAGGAACATCTCCAAATCCAAATTCCCAAGACGAAGTGTGTGTGTGTGTGTGTGTGTGTGTGTGTGTGTGTGTGTGTGCGTGCGCGCGCCCACTGGGGAGCAAGCAGCTCAGTGCCTGGGCGTGGTTTCTGAGATCAGTGGGTTGCGGGATTAGTCTGCAGCCAGTACTTTCTGAAATATGTAAGATTTTGCTGTATCTCCACAGGCAGACATGGCTTCCCAATTCAAACTCTCCAAGACCTTCCACCATCCTCTGGTGGTGGAGCATGTCCTCTTAGAAGCTTTAATTTACCCCAGAAATCCAAAGTAATTCTTGCAGCTTTCAAAAGCTTTACATCTCCAGGTTATTAGATACATAGAGAACATCTTCTGAAAAAAATCTTTTGATCATTTTGCTCTGCTTTTTAAAAGAATATATTACACAATATTCCAAAGCTTAGTGTAATAAATAAGTCAGCGTAATTTATTTAGCAAATTACTATGTGCCAGGTAGGCTACAGGTTTTATAAATATTAAATCTGTTCTTTACAGAAAATCTGCCAAGAAGGAATTATGTTTATTTGACAGATGAGAAATTAGGCTTACAAAATTACAACTTGGAAAGTTAGAGAATTGCACAATCTTCATACTACCCAAAGTTTCTTATTTAAATACACTTCCAATTCATTCCTGTTCATTCTGTTTGGATCACGTTTCTGAAAGTCAGCCATAAAGTGATGATGTTTTCCATGTCCTTTTGATTTTTTTCCCTTAAATCATTATGATCTTACTTATGACCATTTCTGTAATGTAGAAGAAAGGTATTCCATTTTCCATTGCTATGAGGCGTTATACATAGGACTGCTGGGGCTCAGGATACAGTAGGCTATGATTGGCATGTCGCATGCTAAATACTTTGAACTGAGGAATATGAAAAGGCCTTAGAACCAACTTGTTTCTGACCCTGTCTCTCCTTGACTGCTCCTTCTCTTTCTCCCTAAGCACCAGTCAACTGGTTCTGAATTCTTCCCTGAGGCTAGGCCAGAGACTCTAGAAAATCTCTTTACAAAGGAATCCACAAAACCAAGCTAAATCATGCTCTCTCTTTTCCCTTCTCCCTAGAAGACCCTCATTCTACAAAGGGGCCTTACCAGGAGGCGACAGCACTGCAGAAGGAGGCTGTAATAATCTCAGCCTTGTTGGGTTCCCCCATAGTCTATGACCTTATGTGACACAGTTTCTTGCCCAATCACAGATCTGCACACCTGCATCTATCTCATTGAATGTAAACACCAATGTAGTGATTTTCCCTGGGTTTGTGAATCTTCATTTCTTGAAGGCTCCCATGTCACATGAAATGGTTAACTAGATTTGCTATCTCTTCTCCCATTACTTTATTTTTCCTATAAAACTGTCTGCTGTGACCCTTAGATTGGGTGAAGAATCACGTCACACCTTTGCCTTCCCAACAAATGGGAGAAAGCATCATTACAGCTTGGACTTCTTATTAGCATCAACTATCTCTAAATTGCTAAGTTGCTTTTAAGGTGAAGTTTGTTTCTAGCTGTTCTTCATGCTGAACTTAAATCAGTTGTGAAGAAAATAAGAACCATTTTGATTTCCTCTCAGTTGCAACAACCAATCTGGCCTGTTCAAGTTTTTCCCTCTGCCATAAAATATCTTCACCTAATCTTTCACAAAGTCAAACAGCTCAAGTCACCACAAGAAAGTCTTTCTGTGGTTAAACAAGCTGGCCTGCAATCCATAAAAGTCCCCAGACTAACAAGCCAAACAAGCACTGCATTCAAGGAAAATCTAGGTGGGAAGCAATATTTTAGTCAGCTGTATTTTAATCAGATATCTCATCGTATGTGGACTCAGAACTCTTTTGAGTTCATTTTGCCACATCAAAGTGGACAGAGTGTAAGAAACCTTTTTCAGTGTTCATGTGAACTGTAGAACTATGGGGATTTTCTCTCAAGGTTTTCTTTGTAGTGAGAACTTGGTGGCAATTTTTTTTTCCCTACAGTGTCTCATTAAGAGCACTTATCTGGCTGAAATGTGTGTACTCACTGACCGTGAATACCTGTTCTTCAGGTTACTCTGGTCTAACACAAACACAAACCCAGAAGTACAGCCCAGAAGGCCACAGAAATCTTTCTCAAGCTTTCTTTCTTTTTTTGGTCAGTTGTAGGGCTTGAACTCAGGACCTGGGCATTGTCCCTGAGCATATGTACTCAAGGCTAGCACTCTACCACTTGAGCCACAGTGCCACTTCTGGTTTTTTAGTGGTTAATTGCACAGGGACTTTTCTGCTCAAGCTGGCTTTGAACCACACTCCTCAGATCTCAGTCTCCTGAGTAGCTAGGATTACAAATGTGAGCTACTGGTGTCTGGCTGGCTTCAAGCTTCCTTTTCCCCTCCCCTCCCCTCCCCTCCCTATTCTTCCCCTCTTGTTCCTTTCCCTCCCCTTTCCTCTCCTCCCCTCCCCTCCCCTTCCCTCCTCTCTCCTCTCTTTTCCTCTCCTTTTCCTTCCTTCTCTCCCTCTCTCCCTTCCTTCCTTCTTTCTTTTTTTTTTGGTCAGTCATGGAGCTTGAACTCTGGCCCTGGGCACTGTCCCTCAGCTCTTCAGCTCAAGGCCAGTGCTCTACCACTTGAGCCACAGTACCAGTTCTAGTTTTCTGTTTGCTTATTAGAGATAAGAGTCTCATGGACTTTCTGCCTGGGCTGCTTTGAACCACAATCCTCACATCTCAGCCTCCTGAGTAGCTAGGATTACAGGTGTGAGCCACCAGCACCTGGCTAAGCTTTCTTTTTAATATTTTTTTCTTTGTCTTGTAGGTTGCCTATGTATAAACCATCATACTTCTTGAACAACACAGCTACTCATATAATCTAGTGAAATAAATTTATGGAAAGAAATAATTCAAAATAGTAAACATTATGATTGTGAATAAAATATGATTATGAATATGAGTAAAATTATCAGGTAAAATAATGTTAAAATGGGAAACAAGATAGGACTTACTAAAAGCAGCCTTGTGGAGCCTGGGGTTAGCTCAGTGGTTCTGAAAAGGAAATGTGAGATAGTGGAATATTCACTGAAATTGCCATTAGCATCGTCTGGGCCTTGGGATAGGCTTCAATGAGTTTAAGAGGACATAATGTCCTCATTTCATTTCTTTTCCATAACATAACATAAAAAGAAAGAATCCTCCTGATTGTTGGCACCAGATTATAGTTAAACCTCAAAAGCATCGTGACAAGGCACGAAACTATGACCTACTACCCAATCATGGCAAAATAAAATTGCTAAGTAGCCCAAGAAGCAGACTCTGTACACCGATTCCCCATCAGTAGCTTTCATCTCCACATTCATTACCCTCAGCTTCCATCTCATTCGTTATGATAGATTCTCAAGAGGGGGCAGGACTTTGAAGGTCAGTTGATTCAAATGCTACCATTCCGGTTGAACTTCCTGTACGACACTGTTAATCTAGCCCTTACGAGATAGACCAGCACCAGTGATGAAGAGGTACCATATTCCCAGTCAGCTCATTTTATTGTCAGGGATTTCTTCATAAGTGACTAGAATCCTCTTCCCAGTGGGCCTCTCCCTCTCCCTCTCCTCTCTCCCATCCTTTTCCTCCCCTCCTCCACCACTGTGCTATGTACAACACATAGCACACTGTGCTATGTGCTACCGTCTACAGGCATACAACTCAGAGTTTTGAACTGTGCCTTGTTTGGAAACAAGCTCAGTTCCCAAAAGTTGTCCTTGAATTCATAATACTTTCAAAACAAATTATTGGCTTTGACCCTGTAAATATCTGAATTTTCCTTTTTGACTGTGATGTCTCTACTCCAAGTTTTTTTTGTAACCTAAGTAAAGAAGAATAAGACAGCCTTCTTCCTTCTTGTGCCAGATGGTTTAGTATTAAAATACTGTCCTCTAATCTCCATGTGTAAATGGTGTTATACGGTTGGCAAATCAAGCATTAGTTTTAAGCCATGTTTCCTCTAATCTTGTACTAAGGAAGCAGGCTGGTTTTGAATGCTAGTACAGGCCCCATAGATTCATGTAAAGTTCAACTTTGTCTCCTTCCAACTATTGAGATCTTGGTTGATACTTTCTTTAAGGATGTTCATGTCTACAAAAGCAATCACGTATCCACACAAAATAAATAAAATGTTGGACAGAATAACATAAAAATTAGGGGGAAATGGGAGAGAATGATCAGGAAAGTAATTTCTATCCCTTTCTTGATACCTACTAGATAGCCAAGCACACAAAAAAATATGACTTAGACGAATTAAATGAAGCAGATTGAACATCCCACTTACCAAAAGATAGGGAAAGCAACATTTCTTTCTTTAAGCTTTGCTCTCAATTTCTGTCATATAGTCTTTATTTATAAATTGTGAACACCTACTCTAAACTCACCCACTGGAGTAAAACAGCAATGAAAAAATTATTCATAAGGATTGTCATAAGGTATTTTTCATTAATTATTGACTCCAGTCATCTGGCCCATATGATCCATGGTTGTTAATTTTCCCACCCAACTTTTTGAGCAGTACCACAGATCAAAACAGTTCAATTTTCAAATTTAAATCTTCACTTGAAATGATGTTTCTGAACTGGACCGAAGAAGAACCTGGGATGTATAATTAACATTCCTTCACACTCTACCTTTTAATTCAAAGTGTTTTCCACTATAATTTTCCAAGTGTTCCAATGTCTCTGCATGATATAATTTTAAGAGGCACAAAATTGCATGTCATTTGATTATACATTTATACTGGCAATTTTTCCAAGTCAGCTAGGCAATAGTGGTTCACACCTGTCGTCCTAGCTACTCAGGAAGCAAAAATTTGGAGGATTTTGGTTCAAGGGCAATTCTGTACAGAAAAGTTCACTAGATTCCATTTCCAAAATAACCAACAAAAAGCAGGGTTAGAGGTGTGGCTCAAGTGGTAAAATGCCAGTGTAGCAAGTATGAGTTCCAAACCCACTGAACACACACAACATACACACACACACACACACACACACACACACACACACACACACACACAGAGTATTGTTTTTGTTTCTTCATATAGTTTTTATTTTTTGTAAATTCCTTTATTCCTAGTGACTGGTATTAACCCAGGTGCAGCACAATGAAGATGCATTATGGTTGGCTATTAGATTTTCTTGAGCAATAGTTAATGAAGTGAGCCATTGAGCTACCGAGAGTTTCCTAATAGAGGAATATGTAGGATTTCCAAATAG
Organism: Dipodomys ordii; assembly: GCF_000151885.1. NCBI lineage: Eukaryota > Metazoa > Chordata > Mammalia > Rodentia > Heteromyidae > Dipodomys > Dipodomys ordii. Next base: position 16,240,227 of record NW_012267220.1, read on the forward strand.
AAATAGGAAACCTGGAAGACATGTGTGGTGCTATGGGGTAATAAAAAGTGATTTTGCTTAATCGCAAACAGAAAGCAGTTATGGGAGGCAGCAGGTGAACAAACACCATCATAAACACTGAAGCAATAGGAGCATTGTATCTGGTGTTCAGGAAAAGGTTTTCTTTTGATCTGTGAGGTGCAACATGGTCCTGGCTTCTTAGGTGAAAGTAAAAGCTGGCACCCATGGATAATGATGAATGTTTACTGATGGAGCCTTGTGGTGTGATGTCTTCTGTTTGGGAGGTAAAACTTGGCAGATCTTAGCTAGCAGCTGTTTGTTGAAATTACCTGGTTAATTATTTACCTTTCTCACCATTCAGCTCAAATTCTTTTCTTATCAAATTGTGCTTTCTGAACCCAAAAACAAACAACCCTCCTGGGGCAGTTAGTAATCTCTTTAAGGTGGGCCTCTGTGACTTAGATGAACATGTTCTTATTTTCCACATGGTAGCTTGTGTTCCCAATAATAGGGCAGTGTACAGGAGAGGGCTGAGGCTCATTTATGCTGCTGTTGGTGCTGCTGCTGGTGTGTGTGTGTGTGTGTGTGTGTGTGGTTTGCTTTAAGCCTGCCCTTTAGATCTTTCCTTAATATTGGAGCTACTCTGATTTTTTTGTTCCCTAGGGTCTTTTGGATTTCAGTAGAGGAAGAACCTCCCCTCCTGGCCACATACATACTTTTGTTGCTAAGATGTTCTGCTGTTTAAATTTTTGATCATGTACTCTGAAATGGACCTAACGGAATCATCTAGAACTGGGATGATTTAATAATTAAAAATAATCAGACAGCAAAGTTGTTATTTCAGACTTTCTTCTTTTCTCCAAGACTCCTACAGAAGCAGATTGCTTTGGCCAAATGTAGCAGAAGAGAAGGGTAGGTGGGGTGGGTTCTGTTAAACAGATGCTCTGTTTTCTGCACAAACTTTCAGTCTAAATTTCAAGCTCATTTCTAGAAGCAGCTATCCTGAGCTTTGATTTTGGAAGTCATTTACCCCTTCTTTTTTATTTTGGTTGGTCATGGGTCTTGAACTCTGAGCCTGGGCACTGTCCCTCAGCTCTTCAGCTCAAGGTTAGTGCTCTACCACTTGAGCCACAGCATCCCTTCCAGTTTTCTGGTGGTTAATTGGAGTTAAGAGTCTCACGGACACTCTTGCCTGGGCTGGCTTTGAACCACAATCCTCAGATCTCCTCTTCCTGAGTAGCTAGGATTACAGGCATGATCCACCGAGCCCTGCCATTTCCCCCTTGTTATAGTATGTCATACTTCACCTTTTGTCTTTGCACTAAAAGTCTTATGTGGTTCTATCTTTTATCAGGATACTTCAAATACTTTTTAGAAACAAGATGTCAGAAATAAATGATGAAGATAAAAAAATGTGTGAAGTTCAAATGGGTTAAACAGCTTGGGTGATACCACGAATTGGGTTAAACTTTTGCTTTTTGTACATAGTCAGAATAATTTCTATCAGTTAGTATTAGTCATTTTATATGTAGATGTTCCCTTATCTGTTATCTTTTCTGAGCAGACAGTGGGCTTTAAAAAACAGCTAGCATATTCTAAACCTTGTCTGAAAACTCCTTCATGTAGACAACCTTTCCTAATAACCATTATTTATATCTGAAAATACTGTATTATTTCTTAATTTCAAGATAGTTTGTTTAAGCACCTCAGAGATGACCTGGCCTTAAAACAGTCGGCAACCCTGATCTACTCTAATGAAATTATTATGAAATCACATTCATCAGCCTTATCTCTCTTTAGTTTGGTTGCTTAAAGATAAAGCAAATTCTACACTTTGAAATAAGATCTTGATATTCAGTGAATGAAAGAAGAATTTGGTCATCAAACAATTGGTTTGGCCATCTAGTCTCAATTTGTTTGGATTATTGTAAATTAATGCATAATTTTGTGAATTGTTGGTTCGAAAGAATTATCCCTTATGTCTTGATGTGATCTTAACCCCAAACTTAAAAGTAGTCTAATTTGTCTAGGTGTGGCTTTTGTGCTTGAAGATTTGCTTAAAAACTTATAATTAGTCACATTTGTCCAGCTGTGGCTTTCGTGCTCAAAGATTTGCTTAAAAACAGTATTGGATATGAACATCTTTGAAACCTTTCTATGAATAATTCTTCTCTATAAAGGATTTTGAGAAAATCTAAATCCACTAACAAAAGTTAAGAGGGAAACCATTTTTGAACAAATAATCATCAGTCTAAATTCAGCTGTTATGCTAAGGTTTGATTTTTAAAAAGCTTATTCTTACTGCTTTGATAGAACACTTCTACTGAAAGAGTTTAACAGACTTGCTATTTCTAAACTGTAGTTTGGGTGAAGTAATGTGTAAAAAGCACTAGTAATCAGAGTTGGAACGTTTTATGGTTCTCCATGTTGTCCCATGTGATTTTAGGATGATGAATTCCAAAGAACAAAGGGTGAGTTATCCAGGGAAAGTGAACTCATAGTTTTATCTTTATCACCCGGTCTGACTATAACTACCAGTGCACATCATGTCCAAGTAATGTGAACATGTCTGGTTGGCACAGCTACAAGAGTGGGCTGATAAGTAACTCATCAGCATATCCACCACATTCTTTTCCTGGGGAGGTCAGTGTCCCTTTTCTTCTTGAAAGTCCAACAAAGCTGCAACATTCCAGAAACTGGCTCTTCAAATTAATTGAATGGCCTCCTGCATGCAGCTCCTGAGATTATTGCCTTGTAATACTGTTGGTTCTGTGCTTTTAAGTTTGCCTAATTAAACCCTTTCAAATGTAAAGAGTTAAGCAATTAGTGCTACTAAACCATGCAATTAATATATACCTTTAGCATAGTTTTAAAATTGAATGGCTTGGTAAAGGAATAGTTGAGGCCATAGTTTGTTTCTGTAAATGGCATACCAATGGATAATCAAGTTTTATAAAATTCTATAAGGTTGGATTATTATCTTACTTTTTCATATGCAAAATGAGAATTTTAGCATCTAATTCATGTTTTTTTGGTAGAGATTTACACAAGACACTTAATTCAATTCACATTTCATGTTAATGTTTAACACAATTAATATTTAAAAACCAAAACCCAAAAAAGGCAAGGGATGTAGTTCAAATGGTAGTGTTTGTTACATGTGTATATATTCAGACATATAAATGTATATATGTGTATCTATGCAGATCTGTCCAAATATTCATATACATACACACCATATATGCATACACATAAATCTAAGTATGCTTGCTCATTCTAAATATGCCTCAGAAAATTAAGTTTGCATAGGCTTTTGAGAGTCTATTGATAATTGTTTTCTTAGAGAAATATGGGCCTAAATACAAATGGAAAGCCAAAGTACTGTAATGACATTTGGTCCCAGAAAGCATTGGAACTATACTAATGAATGAGAGCTTGGACTATAATTTTGAAACTGTTGAAGTAATGTTTTTCATATTTTAGAAACAGGAACGTTCCTGACTTTTGGAACTCTTCTATTATGTATTGTTTGGGGGCACTTAAGGAATCCGAGACAAAAAGTTTGATAAAAAAAAAGTCCTCATATAATCCTTAATCAAACATACCTAGGCTGGAAGATGATGAATGTTTATTCCTTGGCTGGAGTGGATTTCATTCTAATTAAACAGGTAGATTATTTATGTTCAGACTTATGAACAAATTCCTACTATATGTAATGGTTAAAATTCTTGCAGTCAGACTGTTCCATACAAATATAAATCTTGTAGTCATGTTGAAATAATTCTTCTGAAAAGCCTATAAATCTTCAGGCAGTTAATTAGCACAGAGCATTAAAATACAAAATCTTAAATATGAAGCGATCTAAAGAGATAAGAGATTTGAGTTATTTGAAGATTATGCACATGGATCCCTCAAAGGTCAAGTTTCTTTAATAACTTTTTAAAAATGTTTTGAGAAAAGGAAGAGTTCTGGGTTCTTTTGTGCTGTTATTTGGGCAGGTCACCTAACCTCTTCCATCTGAGGTTATATTATTGTGCTTTATTGAAGATGGTCTCTAACAGCTACCTATTTATCCATACCTACAAGCTTGGATACTTAGTCAGCTCACAGATGAGAACCTAGAAGCACGAGGAGAATTAACACTACTCAACAAGTGAAAGAAAGAGAGAGAGGAGACATAAGACAGCCTTCCACCTGGCTTCACTTCTAGATGATCTGACAACCACCATATTTTCTTATGAATCAATAAGTCTGTGACCTATTACCTTGAATTTCCTTTTCTTCTTTCCCTACCTCACTTTCAACTATCTCCAACTTCTGCCTGCTGGTATTGCACATTTCTGTCTCCTCCATAAAAGGCCTGTAAGCCTTTTCAGGCTATCTATTTTAGGAAAACTGGGAAAGACCCAGAAAGAGCAATGATGCAGATTTCACTGTCCCCATTTTCATATAAAACCTTCAAAGTCCAATAGCTCACTAAGAGGGCTGGAATCCAGGAGATACCTTACATAGCAGGTAGCTACGACAAGGTATTGATGGCATTTATTTGCATGACATTTACTTCCTGTTCCAACAGCTTACCACCACGTTCCACAATGATATGATCAACTGGGCATCACTGTGTCAATCTGCCTTTGAGGCACTCCATCTTCAAGGTCTTCATGCTGTATGATGTCATTTTTCAGGGTAGGGGAAAACATTCCACCTGCTTATACTACAGTGTCTTTAGAGAGATCCAGTAACAGTGGGACTCAAAGCCCACTATGAAGAAAGAATCTGAAAACTTTCTCAGGAAGGAGTGGAATCAGAAGACCAATGTAAATGGCAAAACACCAAACACCCAGGCTAACTCAGCCCCAACCCTCTGATTCAATCTGCTGCTGCTTCCAAGCAGAGAAAGTGGACATTTAGAAGATGAATAAGATGCTAAGCATTTCCAAAATGAGTCTTTAGACCAGGGGAACCAAAACGGATTTTGGAAGATAGCTTTCTGATGCCTGAGGCGATTTTACCCAAGATTCATGCCTTTAATGAAGTTCTGGAGAGAATGGCACTCGCTCCAGGGGCCTACCACAGCTGGGAGGCTTGGAAGGGACTTTCTCTGACACATTTATTACGTCCATGTATCCTGCAGTTGTCTTTTCAAGAAGCAGCTGTGGAGCACTGAGGTCCTCAGCGGGGAGGCATGGGAGACAGGAAACTAATGGAGCTTCTTTCCAAGTGTTTGAGGGCCTGTAATCTTTTCCCAGTGCTAGAATTTATTTGGGGATGAATGGGATTGTCTTCTGAGTTCTATTCAACAGAAAAGGCATAAATAACACTCTGAAGTACAAATGAAAAGCCATTCACCCATAAGAGTAAAAGTTGGTTTGTACAAATTTAAATATTGCATGTTTTGGATCTGAATGAGGTGGGAAAAGAGATCTTCAGGTACTGCTTAAGACAAACAGATACTTAATATGTTCAAAGAGAGATCTTCAGAGAGACACTCTCAAACAGGGGGGTACTGGAACCAGAAGAGAATGGAGAAATGTCGACTGAGCAGAGTGGAGAAATGTGTTATTAAGATGGAAATTAGGACGTTGGTGGCTCACACCTGTAATCTTAGGAACTCAGGAGGATGAGATCTGAGGATCCCAATTCAAATCCAGCTCAGGTAGGAAAGTGCCTAATATTCTTATCTCCAGTTAACCTCGAGAAAACCAAAAGTGGAACTGTGGCTCAAAGTAGTAGTCACTAACCTTGAGTGCATAAGTATAGGAACAGAGCCCGGGGCCATGAGTTCAAGTCCCACAACCGGCCAAAAATAAAAAAGGTGAAAGTTACTTGCTGCTTAGCCTACATTATTTCTTATAAGATTGTGAAGTCTTGAACGCCTACTTATTTGCTGACCAGAACATCTTTCATTTATGCTAGATAGAGTCTTGCTGCATTTTAGTATGGTTTTTTTCACAAGCATCTCTCCTCCATTCCAGTCCTCTTTTCTTATCAACTCTGACTAGGCAGGAGAAAAGAACATGTATTACTCTTGGAAAAAAAATTAAAGGTGTCTTTTAAAAGTATGGGGGTTGGGAAGATGGCTCAGTGGTAGAGCACTTGCCTTGCATGCCTGAGGCCCTGGGTTCGATTCCTCAGCACCACATAAGCAAAAAGAAAAAAGCCGGAAGTGGCACTGTGGCTCAAGTGGTAGAGCACTAGCCTTGAGCTGAAGAGCTGAGGGACAGCACCCAAGCCCATAGTTCAGGCCCCACGACCGGACCCAAAAAAAAAAAGTATGATGTACTGGTCATATTTAATGCACAACCTTATTTGTTTTTCTGGAAATTTCTCCTTTTCTTTGCTTGTGGTATATACCCATAATCCCAGCTACAGCTACTTGGAGGCAGAGATCAGAACTTGAACTTTGTAGGTAAGGAAAGGCATCTGAAGGCTCTGGAACTGGGGGATAACAGAGTTGTATTTTAGTCAGTTTATTTTAAAAAACAAAGTTAAAAAAAGGATTCCCTACTTAGGTTACTGCCAAAGATAATGAGGGTGTGAATGGAAATGGTGACAGGAGGGGTTAGTGGACTTAAGACATTGGAGACATTTCAGGGGAAAGTGGGGAGCAAGTCTGTATTGCATTTGGTCATAGACTGGAGATATATGTGTTCATGGGATGAATTCTTAAGGCTTCAATACCTTTCTTCCTTCCAAATCAGAATATGAGAATAGAGTAAAAATATCCCACATCTTCAACAAAGTGCCAGTGTAATTCAGTGAAGAAATGTCAGCCTTTTGAACAAATGATCCTGGTATCATGCCTGTGAAAATGAACTTTGTTAAATATCTCTGACCATGGTGGGAGGAACAGCTAGTATTGCTACGGTTTCCTTCAGAGATGATCAAATGTTTCAAACTAGATAATGGTGGTGGTTGCACACTATGAAAGTAGCAGGTGTCACAGAATTGTATACCTTAAAATGATAAAAGTTATAACATGTATTTTGATGCAATAAAAATTAGCAAATTTATAAAAGAAAACCGAGAAGAAAAATCTTAGAAACCTGGGGTCAATACAAATTTATATAGTATGTGAATTACATAGACCGTGACAGGAAAAAAATAAAACTTGGAAACTTGAAAACCACTGTGATGTGTAGTGCAAAGAAAAAAATCAAAGAAAAGCCATAGACTGAGAGAAAATACCTATAAAATATGTACCTGATAACAGGGTCATATCTAGAATATGTAAAAAATTATAACTCAATTATAATAATACAATAAATTATAATTCTTAAAGCCTAAATTTTGAACTGATATGTCACCAACATGGAGATTCAGATGACGAATAAGGACATGATGAGTTTTCAGTACCACCAGTAATTACGGAAATGCAAATGCAAACCACAAGGAGATATCCCACTGCTCGGTATCTTTTTAAGAGAACTACGTACATTCACCTGTAAGTGGATGTTTATACAGGTTTTATTCTGAATCATTTTAATCCTGAAACACAAGCATCCATCAACTAGAGAAGGGTAAATAAACATGATACACTTATACAATAGGATCTTAGCAACAAAAAGACACACACGCATACATGCTTACACACATGCATGTGTGCACACACCCACGCGCACACACACTCACACATACCCTATTGATATATGCAACAACATGGATGAATGTTAAGTGCATTGTGCTGGTGAAAAAAGCCATACACAAAAAGTCAATAGTGTATGTTCCACTAGTAATGACATTTTGGAAAAGACTATTGGGACAGAAACCAGATCCAGGGCTTCCAGAGGCAGGAGCAACAAAGGAAACTGACTATAAATGGACAGCACCACCCTTTTTGGAATGATGGAAATTTTCTATATCTTAATGTGTTGGAAATTCCATCATCTCATGTAATTCAATATTCACATGGGTATATACCTTACAAGGGTAAATTTTACTTTGCATAATTTATACACGCATAAGCCTAATTTAAAAAGTGAAACTGAGGGCTGGGAAGGTGGCTCAGTGGTAGAGCACTTGCCTTGCAAGCCTGAGGCCCTGGGTTCTATTTCTCAGCACCACATAAGAAAAAAGAAAAAAAGCCAGAAGTGGCACTGTGGCTCAAGTGGTAGAGCGCTAGCCTTAAGCTGAAGAGCTGAGGGACAGCGCCCAGGCCCAGAATTCAGGCCCTACGACTGGACCGCCCCCCCCCTCCAAAAAAAAAAAGTGAAACTGAGAATATCAACTAGTCCAGGCAAATGAGAAGGCAGTGGCAGTTCTGCAGAGAGCAGTTTCCTGGGAAAGCCTGAAGCAAGGTTGAGATCACAGTGTACACTGACTCAGTGAAGTAGAAAGTAAGACAGAGAAGAGGATGAGCTGGCCTCTTCTGGGTCTATCAACCAAGTTTAACTACCATGTGTCTTCCCCTCTAGGCTTGTAATTCAAACTTAGGAAAGTTGGGAATAAGATGGTGCAAGAGACAGGAAATGGGGACCAATGATTCAGAATCTCCAAGGGCATTATGCTTGATGATTTTTTATGTTTGATATTAGATTTGAAGATAAAACCTTGTATGTCAAATAAATTAAATGTCAATAAAATAAAACAATTATTTAATTTGGAGATAAACCTTATTTGTCATGTAAAGCTTGGCAAAAATTCTTCTCCTTAGCTGGGTACCAGTGGCTCATGCCTCTAATTCTAGCTATGCAGGAGGCTGAGATCTGAGGATCACAATTCAAAGCCAGCCTGGGCAGGAAAGTCTGTGAGACCCTTATCTCCAATAAACTACCAGAAAAATGGAAATGGTGCCGTAGCTGAAGTGGTAGAGCGCTAGCCTTGAGCTGAAGAACTGAGGGACAACACCCAGGCCCAGAGTTCAAGCCCCACAACCGAAAAAAAAAATTTGTCTGACTCTTCTGAGTCAGAAAGTGACTTTCTGGAGAGTCATGACCCCCAGGGATTCTTTATCGTGGCAAAGTTGACAATGGAGATGGCAGTTTTTGTTTGCTTTTTTTTTTAAATTTTGGTTTAATAAGAAAAGGAAGCGTATGAGACAAAACAAAGATATTCTATCCCATGAGCTTAAATTTACTCTCTGTTTACAATAGATACAATCTTGACATATTTTGATTCCCAACACCCTCTGTATGAATCTTAATAAACTGAAAACAATTTGTTCAGATAAAAGCAAGAGTAATTTTGATATTTTTATCTATGGTGTAAATGGTGAGGTAAGTTACTTTCTTTAGGGCTGGAGGAAATGATCTGAGTTGCTCTCTCTTTGAAAACACTCTCAGTATCTTTTGGATGGATGTACCAGCATCTCACTCTGTCCCGTATGGAGGTGACTGCTGAGTGCCGAAATGCTGGGACTATAAAATCAATGTGCACACTTGCGTCATAGTGGACATTTTTAGCGGAGATTCCATCCTTGGAAGACTCTGGGCTTCCTGTGTTTGTATCATTCAGATGATGTCCCCCTTTATGCCAACTGCAGCAAATCCTAGCCAGATCTCACAGGATGAGTTAGTGACAAATGGTACCCGTGAAATCCCCCTCTACCCTATTGCTTTATGCAGGCCTACAGTGACAATTATAGTAACCCTCACTCCATAAGGAATGTGACAACTTACTTTCTGTAGACTACTTAGCAATGAGCTATTCCAGAGCATTAAGTTGTGCCCCGGAGCCCTGGAATGGTGACTAAGTGTGGAAGTACTGGTCTTCCACCTAAGGACATTTGTTCATGAGGCAGAAACTGTCTACATAATGGCAACAAGTTCTCTGCTATCGTTTTTGATGGCCACTCCCATCAAAGAGCCAATGGCTCTTATGAGAGTGAACAAGCCCTTTGGCCTTCCACAAGCTCCTCACATTTATGCCAGGGCACAAGGCTGGCCTGGCCTGGAACTAGGAGATCTGAGCACTCCAGAAATTTAAGAAATCTCAAAATGTATTCCCAAGTCGTGGTTTGGTATTGGGTAGGCTGGAGAACTGGATCAATTTCAAAATGTCTGCAGGGATGATGGTCCCAACTCCAGACTTAGAAATTTCAGTTATCTGGGTATAATGGAATAGAGGCAGAGAAGCGGATGTGGAAAATTAGCTTTATTCTTAAAGGGGAGCCTCATGGTGAATTGGATCTGTAAGAGCATTGGTGGGAAAGTTCTGTCCTATGTGTCAGTCAGTCAGTCAGTCAGTCTTTATCCATGGAATCCTTAAGATCATGGAATGGAAGGAGAAATGAGAATGGGCCCATAAAAAATGTGACTGCTAAAATCTAGAGATGCAATTTGAGCATGTCATCTTAAATTTTTTTTTGGCAAAAAAGTTCTTTCACATGAACTTTAAACTTGCTTTGGGGGAGGGAGAGAGGAGTTGGGGAGGTGGCGAGGGAAGGAATGGTAGGGGAAAAATATAGGAGGAGGTAACAATGCTGGATAGGAAATGTACTCATTACCTTACTCATGTAACTGTAACCCCTCTGTACACTATTTTTTAACAATAAAAAACATATTAAAAACTTTTTTTCATATCAATAACTGTTATGCCTGTGATTTCTTTTGAGACCTAAGAAATCAACCCAAATTCAAAGGGAAATTCAAATGGACACACATTTATGAAAAGTGAACTTTAAAAAAAGGATTAGGGAAAATTCTCTCCTATGTGAAGAATTTCATGGTTCAAAATTAAACCCCCATTTTAAATGCCCTGTTTAGCAGGACACTTCTTAAGTCTTTTGAGACAGTTCTAAACTTCACTTCTGCAGATACTATGTCCTGAACACTCTTTAGTTGTCCCTAGGTGAAGTAGAGTAAAATCCACCTTTGCCTCTGTGAGTTATTTACATCCAAGAAGCATATGTCTGTGATATAATTGTGTCTTCATGACTTGACCATTGTTAATTGGTCTGGAAAAGGTTTTTTCCAATGCCCTTTAATGATGAGCATGATATTGTAATTACCTCTTCAACGGCTGACCCTTAATAGAATAAGTACATTATGCACTGTATTCTAGGACCTTATTGTATTAGGACTCTTTTAGATTGACAGATTTGCTTGTTCTCAGAACCTGGGAAAGGCTCTATAGAGTGACATATTGGAGCTTCACCAAATCCATTGTGAATTCTGACAAGAGTCTTGCACTTCTCCTATTGCATTTTGAAGTACAGTTTTCCTTATGGAAAAAAAAATCTTCATTCATTTTGTGCAGTTGACAAGAATTCAGAAATTCAAAGTGATACTATGAATCAGTTACTCAATTGGTTGTGTTGAGTCATCATTTGCTTTAGGCCTCTCAAGTATAGATATTTGAGATTCTGCCATAAAGCATGTCGATTATGGTGCAATATAAGGATAATTCATTCACACAGTCTAAAATTCTTGCTGCTAACTAAATCAGTGAGTGTCCCTGCAGCTAAGCTTTCACATGCTGTCTTTGATGCTTCACCCCACATTGTAGAATAAGACTGTATCCCAGCATGCTATGCTGTCATGGGAGCAGATCTGCCTCATTGCCTATAAAAATGGAAAATTAGCAGCCCATTATTTCATTTCCAATGAATGTGTAACTGTAAAAGGCCTTATTCCATCTGGCCCTGTTCACAAGAGACTGAAAGAAGACAGGCAAGAATGTTGATGGCCAAACCATTTAATTTCTGTTGAGACTAAAAAAGAAATAAAGAGCAGATCTAGGTTGCCAGAAAACAGAAGCCAGGCATATGGTTGTTAAAATTACAAGAGCAATTGGGATAGAGAAGGCTATCTGCTTTAAATGGCATAAGGGTTTCGACATGGTTTTTTGATCTATACCCTCCCTGTCCTGGCACCTCCCACAATTGCATAAGCCTTCAATTCTTCATGATTGTGTAGATACTAATTTAGATTTGGTCTCTGGTTTGTTATGAAATAAAGCTGTTTTATGGTATAAATGCAGAGCAGAGGCAAACTTGATTTGAAGATGCCTATGAGACCTTTCTTCTCATCCTCCTCAGCAATGAGTCACCATTTCCTCTTAAAACATGGAGGAATGCTAAACGTGGATTTTATGTGGGATGTACAATTGCTAATGACTGAGTTGGGGGAAAAAAAGGACACAACTCACTGAGTGAGCCACATGCCGTGAGTTCTCAGAGCAATTTTTGAGATGCTGAGATGTTATTGGAAGGTTGAGATTTTGCTCCACTGGCTCATCCAAAACGTTGAGAGTCAAATAACTTCACAAGCTACCAGAAAGTTACCAGAGGGAAAAAGGACAGATTCATCATGTTGCAGAAACCCAATATATGGTATGGTGTCACTCTTTGATATCATGTTATCACTGGGCACTCCAAAAGGGTACTTTTTTCTTGTACATCAAGAAACAAAAACAGGGCTTCATGACTTCAACTCATAAGTGATATGAAAAACAAGCAAAAAAAAACCCCCAAAAACCTAAATCTGTCTTCTCTCCTTTGAGTAGCAATATCAATACTGAAAATATTTTTGTTCCAAAAACTTGAGATGTTTTAGAAGACAAAAGTTTTATAAAATGGGGTACAAATATAATTAGAACATGTGATGGTTAATTGTATAGATTTGACTGGAGTTGACTAAGCCCCCCAAACACAGGTTAACTGGTAAAGATTATTTCTGAGTGTGTGTTTGAGGGTGTTTCCAGGAGGAATTAGCATTTGATTGGATAGCCTGAGTGAAGGTCTGCTTCACCAACCTGTAACATTAAAATGTTTTCTGCTGTTTTTTGTGTCTCTGAGATTTAAAGTTGGAGCAATTTAGCCAGGCCAGAGGCTTATGCCAATAATCTGAGTTATTCAGGAAGCTAAGATCTGAGGATATGAGTTTGAGGCTTGCTGGAGATTCTTATCTCCCTCCAATTAACTGCCAATAAAAAGTTGGAAATGGAGCTGTGGCTCAAGTAGTAAGTCTCTGAACTTAAGCAAAAAACTCAGGGAGAGTGCCAAGGCACTCAGTTCAAGCCCCAGAACCAAAACACACACATGCATGCACACACGAACACACATACACACATTGAAGCAATTTATACGCACACAATTATGTGAAAATATCATAAAGACAATAATCTTTTTTGTATAAACACACTTAAATCTTGGCACAATAACTGCCCAAGCTTATAGTTTTCTTCCTTCTATAAAAATCATTAGAGATTATCAGTTTTCCCAAGAATACATGTTTTGAATATACCAGGATGTTGCCTTTCTATTACATTATAGGCTTGCATCCTCTCCAGGATTTTAGGACCTCTTGCTATTATTAGGTAAACACTCTTCCCTTTCTCAGGGCCTAAGGCTTTTGACGAGTCTTTTTTTTTTTTTTAAAGAGATCTGTATATGCTAAATTCACTTCAGGTACACAGCTCAGGTGTGTGATGGAGCTTTTGCTTTACTGCACAGGTGTCCATGAAAATATGTCTATTTGGGGGTCCACTTTCATGTTGCATCAATATTCCTCAGTACAGCAGGAAACAAACACAAACACTTTGTACAGACAGCGGAGATTTCATTAACCACTTGAAATCCCCAGAGGGAAGTATCATTTCATTAGGAGGCCTCTTGGCTGCTGTAGGAGGACTTTTCATTTCCTTAAGCACATTGATCTGGTAACAACTTTCCCTCGCTGTAAAACAAACTGTTCAGGAAAACACTTTCAGAAGAGTCTGGATTCGTTTGGTTTTTCCTTTGGTAAATATAAACAATGCAGAGTTACCAAGAACAGAAAGAATAAAAACCAAACATCTTTACTCTGAATTGACTGACTGACTGTCAAACTCCTCCATTCCATTTTACTTCTTACGTATGAGGCTTGCTGTCATGATTTACACCTGGGATACTAGATCAGCATTTAAGATATCATTTTCTTGTGGTCCCCTGAGGTAAACTGGAGTAGGTCATCAGAAGATGGCAAGAGACAGTGTTGGGTTAATTTGATTTGTAGAATCAACCAACTAGGTTTCATTGTAATAAAATGTGCCTTTGTGATTCTGGACACACACAACACTCAAGAAACATAAGTCAAATATGATGTGATATTTTAGATAATGATATTCAAATTTGGCTGTTACTGAAAAAGTATAAAAGTCAAACACATCAATATAAGGATACCAATCAGTGCATTTCTCATATTCCTTCCTATTACTTATTTAGTCCAATATCCAATTAATCATGCTTCTTAACTAGAAAAAAAATGCTTTTAGTTTAGGCTATGAAGTTTCATATACTAACTAACTAGGAAGATCATGGGCTTCACGATCAAGACAAATTCAAATTCCATTTCTTTCCACATATCTGTGTGATCAGGCCAAATAACTTAATCTCTGAAAACTCCAAACACTATACTGAAACAAGAATGGGCTTTTCCTTATAGTGCAAAGGAGGACAGTAAACAAAGAAACAAAAACAAGCTGATAGTCATTAATTTTAAATGACGAAAGAGTGTCACAAAGGCAGGGAGAGCAGTTGACAGACTACTATAGTTTGGTTGGGTTTATAAGGCCTAATTAGGAGCCAGTGTTTGTACTGAGACCTCACTGAATGGAAAAGCCATGAGAACATCTGTTCGCATCGATGTTCTGGATAGGCAGGATGAGTTAAAGTTCCTGAGATCAGGAGTTCAGACTATTGGAGAAACTGAAAGAAGGCCAGGATGGGTGGATCACTGAATAGCAGAAGACAGCAATTCACGTAATGAGGCAGAGAAGGAGCAAGGAGGCAGCGAATGCGGTGCTTTAGAGGTGAAGGAGAAGAAACTGGATTTTGTTCTTGGAGCATTTTTAGTTGGAGGAGAGAAATAGATTTGGTCAATTCTTGTATACAACACAACCTGAGATATGCATAGATTCATGGTTAGAAGGAAGCATGTGAACAACGATAACATTGTCTAGATGAGAGGCATCACTGGGGTGGGCAAGATGCTGGTATTAGGGATGACAAAATTAGATTCACAGTGGTTATTTGGGTACAGCATGGAGAGGAATAATTTCCAGTAATACTGTACAAGTTAAATAGACAACTGTGTGCTTAAGAGCAGGGGATACAGTATCAACTGGGGAGTTAGTACTACCGATGAGATATGACAAAGTCAGGTTATGCAGGGCCTTAGCTGTACAGGTACAGAGACTAATTTATCTGGTATGCATTAAAGAATGGCCACGGTAGGTTATAACTATTAAAGGGACACGATAATTTTAATGTTGAGCACTTTGACTTTGAGTACATTGAAAACAGTCAACTGGAGGGTCACCCACCCATAGAAGTCACACTTATCATCATGGTGGGAGAGCTTTTGAAGGAGTCTCTCCTCCAAAACACAAAGTGAACCACAATCCTTCCTGTGGCCCACGTGGGGACCGGCCTACCCAGTCATCATCTGGGAGGAGCCCTGGCCTCCCTCAGCAAAGCCTTAGCTCCCTGGCCAAAGAGAGCAACTGCATATGAGTTCGTTTTAAGTTTTTCCAGCAAGTTGTTCACCAGGTCTCAGCACAGTAGTGTGAAGAAATACACATTTCTTGGATGAATGTTCATTTTATGGGATCATTTCTGTGCTGGAGGAGACGGAAGGACCCTGATTCTCCTTACTTCTGTTCTTTCAATTTAGGTTTCTCATGTCTTTACACTTACACTCTGGAGAGATAATTAAGCCTGGATGTAAGTCCATATAACCAGTGGGTAGAATGCATGTATATTACCCATATATGTTTTTTCTTTTCTTTTTCTTTTAGGATTCCTAAAACTCTTGCTTTCTCTCCTGTTCAAGAATCTAGTGCTCTCTTCCTTGCTTTCTCTGCCAACAACAATTCCCTGCACACCAAGCCAGCAGTGAGTTGAGACCGGGAGAAGGTAGTGAAAAGCTCTCAAATAGCTCATCTTATCTAGTATCTTACTTAATGTGCACCAGGCTGATTAGACTAAATGTCCTGTCCCTCCACATAACATTTGCATTTTCACATGAGGAGAAGCATGATATTAAACATTTTGTAGGTGCAGGGAGCTAGATTAATATTTACCAGACCTTCCTTCTTCAAACACTGTGTATAATCTGAATAAGAATAAACACTAATCAGGTGCCTATCTGTGCCAGCCATGTGTCAGGTAGAGAGGTTGAAGGAAAGAGATAAAAATAATATGTGGTCCTGTAAGGACTCATTAATTCAGCTGGGGAGGCAGATAAGTGAATCGACATTGCAACGTCCCCATTTCATTGTGGAACTAGGCACTATCTGCAACCCAGCACAGAGCTGCTTTAATTCCTAAACAAAAGGACCGAATGTTAAAACATATGGCTTCCCTAGTCATTTGGGTAGGGAGCTATTTCCTAGATTAGTTTAGAAATACTGGTGCTATCAACTAAGATTATTATAGCAATTTCATTTTCAAGCTTCTTATCTTGGTAGATTTCTTTAATTTATTAGTCATCTTGTTTAGTTAGGAATCTCTAATCTGTTCTCATGATATTTTTCTGATTTCTAAGCAGAATCTGACTTCATGGATAATGAAAGGGAAGTGTGCACCTAACGAGGAAAATGTGTGATCTTCGAAGAGAAATACTGGCTTGCGAATATTCACAGTTTTTATCAACCTAACAAATGTTAGGACTGTGAATAAATGCCACCTCTTCCTTCTTCAGCTCAGTTCTCCTCATTTTAGTGTGATTTGTCCCATTGAGAAAGAGCTATGTTCAACAATACTGAGTTCTTTGTTGAATTTTTTTCAGTTGTGAAATAAAGCATAAAGAGAAGATAAAGTTCTTTCCAGGAACACAGCAAGTCATTTACAAAGACGGAAACAGCCATCAGCTTCCAGAGAGATCCCATCCTGTTTATTTTTCTCCACAAGATAAAGGGAGAATGCAATGGTAACTCTTATGTTATAGTTAATTTTAACTCCCATATCAATAAGCAGATGCCTTTTCAAGTTATAAAAAGTGTGTCATTGTTATTATCAACTGGGAAGAATGAGATCATTGTTCTTATAACACTATTTAAAAAAAAACAGTAGTATAACAGAAAGGTGAAACTACACCTCAGGGGGAAAAGATCTCAAGCATCTATATCGAATTGTTTCTGCATGTATGCAATAGTTTCAAAGAAAAAATTAAAGCTGTGGATGGGCATAGTCTCTAAAAACTAAAGAACTGTTCTATGATAACTTTATTTCATAGCACTATTTATTACTTACACAGTAAGATTTTTTTTTTCTTTTTGTTGGTCATGGGGCTTAAACTCAGGGTCTGGGCACTGTCCTTGAGCTTTTTTTTGGCTCAAGGCTAGTGCTGTACCACTTAGAGCCATAGCTCCATTTCTGGATTTCTGGTGGATAATTGGAGATAAGAGTTTCATAGACTTTAATGCCCAGGCTGGCTTTGAATGGTGATCCTCAGATCTCACCCTCCTGAGTAGGTAGGATTACAGGTGTGAGCCACTAATGCCAGGTGACACAGTAATATTTTTATATGTTTTATGAATTTGTCTTACAATGAAGGACTATTAGGGTAAGCTATCCAATGAAAATTTCAATGATTATATGGGAGTATTTGGTTAATCGATCTAAGGATTTTGAAATCTTCATTTTTATATAACCTTGGGAACCTTTCTATTTGGTACTTCTCTGAATTTGAATGTGGCTGCCAATTTAGAGTTCCTTTTACATTTCAAAGAGAATAATAATTTACATACAAAGTTATTGATAAACTCTAAGTCAGGTGACTGAAATGGGAGGCAGAAACAATAGAGCAATTGTAGTTCCCTGTACTGGGACAATAAAGGTCAGCAATCCATGTGATTTCAGGAGTTCTGTTACTTTTTCCATTGTCTTTCCAGTTCTTGTCCAAGCACTGTCACCTTTACCCAAACCCACTAATTAACTTAGTCATATTGAAAATAATCCTCCTTGTCAACCTGCCATATACAAACCTCAGACCTCAAATTACCAGATTAACTCTGCTTGTTTTCTCCCTTGAGAGCCAGCAAAAGCACAAGCCCAAAAACTCTATGGAATTTCTCTCTCTCTGACTCTCTCTCTCTCTCTCTCTCTCTCTCTGTATCTATGTCTTTATGTGTGTTTGTATCTATCTGTCTCTGTCTTTTAAGGAATCAGTTTCTGGAACTTGAAGTTTTCAGAATGCTCTTCAAGTGCATCTTTTCTAAATAAATTGTTCACCCACTCAAGGCATTTTTAGTTCTTTTAGCTTAACTGCTAGGACTTCTTAAGCACTTCATTATTTTATTTTTCTGTCTTCTCTCTAGAAGCTAGTCAAATATGGTACCAACATTTAAATTTTGCTCCCAATTGTTTTAGATCAAACACTGTATTAAAAAATGCTAGCAGTTTTGCATTTCTTTTATGGCTAGAGAGGGTGAGCATTTCTTCATGTTTCTATTGGCCATCCTTCTTTCCTCTTCAGAGAAATTTCTCTTTAAGTCTTTAGCCCACAGTTGTTTCTTTGAGGACTTGTTGTTGGGGGATTTAATTTTTTGAGTTCCAGGTATATTTTAGATATGAGACCCTTGTCTGTTGTATGGAGAGTGAAGATCTTCTTCCAATCTGTGGGCTTTCTATTGATCTTGCTAGCTATGTACTTTGCAATGCAGAAGCTCTGTAACTTCATGCAATCCCACTTGTCCAAGCTTTCTTTGATTTGTTGTGTTTCTGGGTCTCTATTAAGAAAATTTCGGCCTGTGCCAAGGAGACCTAGGGCTTCTCCTATCCCCAGTTAGAATGACTATAATCAAGAGCTCTAATAAAAACAGATGCTAGAGGGGATGTGGCCAGAAGGGAACCCTACTGCATTGTTGTTGAGAGTGTAAACTTGTTCAACCACTTTGGAAAGTAATATGGAGGTTCCTCAAAAGACTCCACATAGAGCTCCCCTATGACCCAGCAATCACACTTTGGGGCATTTACCCAAGTGATCACAAACAAGACCATACTAAAGCTACCAGGACCAACCCAGCTACCAACCCAGATGCCCCTCAGTAGATGAATGGATCAAGAAAATGTGGTATATACACACAATGGAATTCTATGCCTCCATCAGAAAGAATGACATTGTCCCATTTGTTAGGAAATGGAAAGACTTGGAAAAAATAATGTTAAGTGAAGTAAACCAGGCCCAAAGAAACATAGGTCCCATGGTTTCCTTTATTTGCAATAACTAGTATATGTATGAGTCAAGCAGAAAAGTTCAGATAAGATGATGTTAAGCAAATTGAACCCCAAGATAGGGATACAAGTGGTTTTTTTTCTTTCTTGCTATTGTTTTTAACCTATTTATAAGGTACCATGTGATTTTTTTGTTGCTTTGTATGTCTCTTCCCCATGGTATAACCTCTGTTTTCACTGTATTTGATGTTGGTATAATTGGGGGAGGGGAAGGGAAAAAACAAATTGTTTAAATAAGGACACAGGTTGACCCATTGCAACAATGAGATGTACAAGACACTATGTTGAAAAAAAAAGTTCACAATTTTGGTGGGGGGAGTGTAGTTGAGGTGGAAAGGAAGAGATGGTAGGGGAAAAGCAAAGTAGGAGGCAACAATGCTTGATAAGAAATGTACTCATTACCTTGCTCATGTAACTGTAACCCCTCTGTACAGTATTTTCACAATAAAAAATTTATTTAAAAAGTACAGTATTTTCACAAGAAAAAATGCTAGTGGTTTCTTAATAAACCTAATGTAATTTCTCTCGCTCATGGTGCTGTGATTTTTATTTCAGTGGTTATACAGTACAAAGTGTCCCAGGATGGTTTCAAGTTACACGATTTAACCAGGCTTTGGGCCATGTGTCTTCTTGATCTCTCATCCAGGAAGTGCTGGTCATGATTCGTGCACATTGCTAAAGGGAAATTCCTCAAGGTTTAGGGAAACTAAAAAAACAATTCAGCCACATTTGCGATTATCCTCCCTCTATTTTATGATCCTTGAATTGGTGCCTGCAGTTGGAAGCTATCTGCCACCAGCCAATTGGCATTAGAAGATATTGGTAACCATTACCAAGAGTGACTACAGAATGTTGATACCTGTGAATGCTAGTCTTGAGACTAATGAGCCCGTGTTTGCTGCCTCACAGAAAACAAACCAAGTACATATTTATTGGGACCCCAACAAGGAGCACTTGCCCAAATCAAGTTTAATTTATTTTCAATTGTAGTTACTTGTGCTTTCTTAATTGTTAGTAAACATACTTAATTAAAATACTTCTCTTTAGAAATGGGTTTTACGTAGTTAGAACTGTCCTTCCACGAAACAGTTACATTTGTACATGTATATGACACTGACTATACGTTTTAAAGACCACAAGCTGATTCTGGGGTACCGTTTTTTTCTCCCTGTTTCTGTCCTGCTGTATGCAGTGAAGATAATAACAAATTCAATTTTCTTGCTTAACATAAACTCAGGTTGCTCCTTTGATCCATTTTAGTCTACTTAGTCTTACCAGTTAAAATAGTATTTCTTGTCAGGACAGAATCCATTTTTGTCTTCATTTCTCCTTTTTTCTTCATCTCAAAACTCCCTTTTATATAATATAATGCATTTGATAACACATGAATTTGTTTCCACTTTGCCAGATAGCTAGAAACCTCACAGAACTTATTTTATCACCATGGCTACTGTATCTGGAGCCACCAACTTCAGAAACTGTGTGATTGTTAATCTCATGGTTTGCTTTAAGAGCCATCTTTCTACCCCAACAATTGATTTTATAAAAACAACACAGACTGGACTTTGGAGTTTTGAGATGGCAGGTTTAACAAGGTTATTCAGGTGTCCAATGGAAACTAAAGTATTGAAGGCTAATTTTAATGATAAAAACAGCACTTTCTATACGAGTTATTGCAAATAAGGAAAACCACGGGACCTATTGTTTCTTTGGGCCTGGCTTACTTCACTTAATATAATTTTCTTCCAAATCTTTCCATTTCCTAACAAATGGGGCAATGTCATTCTTTCTGATGGAGGCATAGAATTCCATTGTGTGTATATATCACATTTTCTTGATCCATTCATCTATTGAGGGGCATCTGGGTTGGTTCCATATCTTAGTTATGGTAAATAAGGCTGCAATAAACATAGTTGTGCTGGTAGCTTTAGTATGGTCTTGTTTGTGATCATTTGGGTAAATGCCCCAAAGTGGGATTGCTGGGTCATAAGGGACCTCCATGTGTAGTCTTTTGAGGAACCTCCATACTACTTTTCAAAGTGGTTGAACAAGTTTACACTCCCACCAACACTGCAATAGGGTTCCCTTCTGGCCACATCCCCTCCAATATCTGTTGTTATTAGATTATAGCCATTCTAACTGGGGTGAGGTGGAAACTCAATGTTGTTTTGATTTGCATTTCTTTTATGGCTAAAAAGGTTGAGCATTTCTTCATGTGTTTATTGGCCATTCTTATTTCCTCTTCAGAGAAGTTTCTCTTTATGTCTTTAGCCTACTTATTTATCGGGCAGTTGTTTCTCTGAGGATTTGTTGTTGGGAGATTTATTTTTTTGAGTTCCAAGTTTATTTTAGATATGAGACCCTTGTTCACTGTATAGCTAGTGAAGATCTTCTCCCAATCTGTGGGCTTTCTATTGATCTTGCTAGCTATGTCCTTTGCCATGCAGAAACTCTGCAATTTCATGTAACCCCATTTGTCCAACCTTTCTTTGATTTGTTGTGTTTCTGGGTCTCTATTAAGAAAATTTTGGCCTGTGCCAAGGAGACCTAAGGTTTCTCCTATCTGAGACAAGCAGAAAAGCTCAGATAAGATGATGTTAAGTGAAATGAACCCCAAGATAGGGACACAAGTGGTTTTTTTCCTCCTTGGTTATTGTTTCTTAATGTATTTATAAGGTACCATGTGATTTTTTTGTCGCTTTGTATGTCCCTCCCCCATGGGATAACCCCTGTTTTCACTCTATTTGATGTTGGTATAATTTGGGGAGGGGAAGGGAAAAAACAAAATGGTTAAATAGGGATACAGACTTTACAATTTAGGAGGGGTGGGTATAGTTGAGGAGATGGAGGGCAGGGATGGTAGGGGAAAAATATAGGAGGAGGCAACAATGCTGGATAAGAAATGTACTCATTACCTTGCTCATGTAACTGTAACCCCTCTGTACAGTATTTTCACAATAAAAAGCTTATTTTTTGGGGGGGGGGTCCAGTCGTGGGGCCTGAACTCTGGGCCTGGGCGTTGTCCCTCAGCTCAAGGCTAGCGCTCTACTACTTGAGCCACAGTGCCACTTCCAGCTTTTTTCTTTTTGTTTATGTGGTGCAGAGGAATCGAACCCAGGGCCTCATGCACGCAAGGCAAGCGCTCTACCACTGAGCCACCTTCCCAGCCCTAAAAAGCTTATTTAAAAAAAAAACATAAAAAAGAATTGAAAAACAGCACTTTCTATTAGCAAAAGTTAGACTTTTGATATTTCTAAATTCTGAATTAGGTTAAAATCATCCCTACTCATCTTATAAGAAACATGGTCAATGGTACAGCTAAAAATGCACCCAGCCTTTGAAGGAACTTTATAGCTTTACTGGAGGATTTGTGGTGAATGAAATTTATCATTTCCTCTATAGACAACATAACAGATGAGATTTAGTCCAACAAATCAGGTTGGCAGGAAGTCTTTTTTTCTGGTCAATTTTAAGTTTGATTTTAAACAATTGGATTGGTGAAAAATGAACTTTAGTGGGGTTTCATACTATGTTCAGTTCTTGGTCTTTTTCAAGAAGTTCTTGAAGGGAAGTCCCATCATTTGTATAAACACCATCCATCATGAAACAGTTTTACAATACCTTCAGTTCTAGGGCTTCTACTGCTTTTGGGCATTCTTGCCTCTGGAAATCCCCAGTGAGATAGGATATCTTTGTATTCAGAGGTCATTACCATTACAGGGATATCCCACAGCTAACTCTGAAGTCCATTAACTTTATAAAGTAGTAATAGAGCACATGCCTTCACCACATACCACACCAGTAAGAAATTCTCTACTTCTCGAGGCTCTGAAAGCCCAGTCCTGTTTTTCCTTCTCTCAAGATCCCTGCCTAATCTTAATTCACCCATATCCCTTGCTATAGTTCTTACCTGGAATGTTTCCAAAGAGCCCAGCTGCTAAACAACTGTTTCCTGGACTAGTGCAATTTGGAGATGGTGGACCCTTTCAAAGTGTGGCCTATGTCACTGGGGCATGCCCTTGAAGGGGATATTAGGACTCTGTCCCTTCCTCTTTTCCTCTTCCTCCTTTTGCTCCCTATGGCTATGAACTGAGAAGCTGGCTTCATTATGTGCTCCCACCGTGATGTAACTGCTTTGCCACAAGCCCAAAACAGTGGGACTTATCAATCAGTGGGACTTGTTAAACCCCTAGAACTATAAGCTAAAATAAACTATTCCTCTTTTTAAGTTGACTATCTTGGAAACTTTATTGTAGTAACAGAAATCTGTCTGACATACATATTAAAGAATAGAAACACCTTTAGCTTGAACAGGTATTTAGAGTAGTTGAATAGCAAAGAAAAATTAAAAACTGATACTTTTATGGAAGAACACTCATACTACTAAACTTTAGGAAAGTGATGCTGGTATTGGGTTGAAGGACACAGGAAACAAAAAAGGGGGGCTAACACAAATTAGCATTTCAGTATATTAGCTCACCACTGGCCAATACCTTGATTGTTGATTAAAGGCTATCTTTGAAATGTTAAACTCTTTGAATGTTAAACTCTCACCATAAAATCTGTTTAATAGAATAGAGGAAAGCTAAAGATTGTTGTCAAAGTTCAGTAGCAGGGAATTCTCTTCATAATGAAGAGAATGTCACAAAAACAATGTGTCAGAAAAGCTTACTTGAGTATATTGCTTCAGAATTAATTCAGAAAAAAATATTTACCTTTGTCTTGGATAGGTTTTGGACATCTTGTCAAAAGCTATGTTACATATGACCATATAAGATGTGTTAAGTGAAATGAACCCCAAGATAGGGACACAACTTGTTTTTTTCTTTCTTGCTATTGTTTTTAATGTATTTAAAATGTACTATGTGATTTTTTTGTTTCTTTTGTATTTTCTTCCCCCATGGTATAACCCCTGTTTCCACTGTATTTGATGTGGGTGCCCTACATCTTGTATATAAGTTTTTCTAATTTGGGGAGGGGAAGAAAAATGCTGAAACAAGGATACAGGTTGACCCATTGTAACAATGAGATGTACAAGACACTATGTTGAAAAGGAACTTTACAACTTGGGGGGAGGGAAGAATTCAGGAGGGGGGGAGGGAAGGGATGGTAGGGGAAAAACAAAGGCGGAGGTGGTAACAATGTTTGATAGGAAATGTACTCATTACCTTACTCATGTAATTGTAACCCCTCTGTACACAATTTTACAATAAAAAAGAGTCCAGAATGTTCTGCTTTTAGTACAACTGTGAAAAAGGCAAACAAAGCCCACTGGAGTTTAATGGACAGGAGAAACAATGTTGATTTTATGGAGCAGAAAGAAGATATACATCATCACAGCCAAGGTGTGAAAACTTGGCCTCTTGGCACAGAATTTGCCAACAGTGATCAGCAGATGAAAACAGAGCAAAACTACATGCAATGTAGATGAACATACTGGATGAGGTTGGACACCACATCAAAAAGCCAGGACTGTACCAGGCATGTACGTTGCTATTCCAAGTAGCACAAATTACTGATAGAGAATGTTTTCCTAATCTTTCTGAATGCTTAAAAAAAACTGTACAGTGATAGTTTTTCTAGTAAGAAAATCATGTGCTAACAAGAATGTGCCTATAAATCTACACGTTAATATACTGAATAATAAAATTTTAAAAATGCAGTGGGACAATAAATTATACAGGTCTTTAGGCATTCACACAGAATGAGATTAGAAGAAGATACTCTTAGCAGAGGATCACAAAGCACAAGAGCTATGTACATCTGGTCATATAAAATAATATTTAGAGAAATGAGCTCCAGTAAATAGAAACAAGGGACTTTTTCCTCTGTTGATGCTTTTGTTTTCTTTTCCCTTTGTCTTTATTCATTTATGTCTTTGTGAAGGTAAGGAGGGACATAGAAATTATGGGACAAAGGGTGAACAAATGCAGCAGGGATGCTCACTAATGTTTTAATGCTGTGTTGAAACTATACAATATGGTTGCATAGTCAGGCAGGGACAGAAGGGAAAAAATACGAGAGAACAAGGAAAGGGGTGACATTGATCATAAAGAAATGAACCTATTACCTGATTTGTATAACTGTAACCCCTCTGAATATGACCTTTACAATAACAATAAAGAATTTTTTTTTGGTTGGTCGTGAGGCTTGAACTCTGGGCCTGGGCGCTGTCCCTCAGCTCTTCAGTTCAAGGCGAGCACTCTACCACTTGGGCTATAGCACCACTTCCGGTTTTCTAGTGGCTTATTGGAGATAGGAGTCTCACAGTCTTTCTTGCCCGGGCTGGCTTTGAACCGCGATCCTCAGATCTCAGCCTCCTGAGTAGCTAGGATCACAGGCGTGAGCCACCGGCGCCCAGCAATAAAGATTTTTTTTTTTTTAAAAGAAACTCATTCAATTGGTAGGAGAAATTTTAATACTGGAAGTTTATGTAAGTTGAAGGTTTATTTTTCTCTACTGGAAATAGTCAGGAGGTAAAGTCTTCCGTGAAGGGTTCATCCATTATTACTGTCCCTGGGGCTTATCCTTGTGCTTTGCCATCCTTAATAGCTACCCATTGCGCTCCTGCCAACAAGGTGGCTGTTCCAGCATGCGCTCTCACATTCACATTCAAGGCAAAAAGAAAGCGAAATCAGGAAGAAGCTACAAGGCATGTGTCCATGTCTGTTCCCTGTGCTACCATATGATTGCCCCAAACTGAGTTTAATCCATGTCAGGAAAGGTAGTTTTTATGTGGGTATGTTGCCAGCACTGATAGAAATGGATTTCTAGCTGCAACCAAAGGAGACAACCTGGAGCGACGGTGAGAGCTACCAGGCAGAGAACAGAGCCACACGGATAGATTCACGAGCTTGGTGGAAATCATTGGGTCTCATTTTTGCTTTTGTTTGATTTTTGGTTTGGTTTTTTTGGTCAGTCATGGGGCTTGACCTCTGAACCTGGGTGCTGTATCTGAGCTCTTCACTTCTAGGCTAGTGCCACTTCCAGTTTTCTGGTGGTTAATTGGAGATAAGAGTCTCACAGACTTTCCTATTTGGACGGCTTTGAACCTTGATCCTCAGATCTCAGCCTTCTAAGTAGCTAGGATTCCAGGCATGAGCCAATGGTGCCCGGCTTCATTTTTGCTTTTGACTCTGCAGATTTAGCAAATTTCCCAGCTGCAAAAGGGGCGATTTTATTTTAGTTCCAAGAGAATAGATTTCTTAAAAGAATCATTTAAATGTGTCAGTTAACACTGTCTTTAAATAAATAAAAATCATAAAACACATTCATCCTTTTGTGTTTTTGAGCTTCTGAGGAACAAAAACTTGGAAAAAAAACCCTTAATTGTTTACTGAGAGAGTAAGACATTTGATCAACTACATTGTAAATCAGATATGGAATAAGAATAGTAACAGCCACTATGACAACTTACACTGTTAGCAAACACTTCAATTTAAACTAGCTGGGCTGGTGCATGTTCTGAACTTCTGCTTTTATACATCTTTGAAATGAAGAAAATAGAATTGTCATTCTGTAGTACCCATAGTTTTCCATTTACTGTAAATGTACATGATGCAAGGTATGTGAAATATTCGGAGATGAAAGGTACCCACAGACTCACAAAGTATGACTTGCCCCAAGGGTTTTCTCACAGAAAACCCTTCATTCCGTGGATCCTGATGCTCTCCTGTTCATGAACCAGTATGAGCTTCATAAATTTTCATCCCAATGAAGATAATAATTGGAAGCCACAAGCACTCTTTAGTGTTATGTTTCAAACTGTTTGTCTCTGATCTCATTTGAACTCTGATCACAATGACTGTGTCTCTAATGAGCCCAAACTGCTGGCAGAATCAGAAAACCCTGCCCAGCAAGTTCCTGAGGTCAGCATAGATAAATGTTGCACTGACAGCTTAAGGGAAAAATCATAGGGTTCCTGCCTTACTCTGTTAGGTACCATCTACAGTTACCACCACCTTTCAAAAGGTTTTTGGATGATGAGCATGGCCCAGTGAATCTGGAATCCAAGCCCTCTGGGGAAGCTCTAAGCTTCGACCAGGAGCTGGCATTAGTTATTTTTTTTTTACAAAGCTACTATCCATCAATATGTTTTTTTAAATAACTGAGGAGAAATCCTCCTTCACTCAACTTAAATTTTCTGAGCACCTAACTGACTTGTTTCTTAAGTTCCTTTCCCAATGCACAATGGAATTAGTAGATCATAGGGAATCAGCTGATTTCCACAATAATGTAATTATCAAAAAGTCTATTATATACCTTTCAATATATATTAACTTGCATAAATGGTTTCACTATGACACACCCATCCATGTATATAATGAACTTTGATCATATGCATTTCCTCTATTTTTATTTCTATTTTAATTTATTTTATCTTTGTTTTATCCTCCACATTGTCTTGCATCCTTGCTCTCTTCTTATTATTTTACTCCTCCCCCTAGTAGTTCCTCTCCTTCTGCTTTCATGTGTCTTTTGTTCTTCCTTTTAAAAATCTAGATTCTACAGTGAGAGAAAATATGGTATTTTTCTTTGTTTATCTATTCTTTTGTGGATGGCACCTAAGCTGATTCCATGACTTCCCTATTGTGAATTGTGCTGCAATAAGTATGAGAACAGGCATTTCTATTGAGTCTTTAGGATCAACAAAACCACAATACATGGTATATTCCATTGTTATATGGTCTGAATGTGTCCTCCATTCATGTTGCAACTGAATGACAATGGGATAGTATTAAGACATGGAGCCTTTATGAAGTAACTATGCATACCTGTCATCTTAAATAGTCAGGAGAATGAGATCTGAAGATGCTTGTTTTAATCCAGCCTGGGAAGAGAAATCTGAGAGACTGTTATCTCCAATTAACCAGTAAAAAGCCAGAAATGGAGATGTGTCTCAAGTTGTAGAGCTCCAGCTTTGAACAAAATAGTGAGTCTGTGAGTTCAAGTCCCAGTGCCAGCACAAGAAAAAAAAAAAAGAAAAGAGGTAACTAAGTGCAGACTAAAAAAACATTCTCAAGAATCTTAGAATAATAACATAAAAATCCTAAGTACCTGCTGGCAATAGTTTTCTCCTGGAAGGGTCCTGAATGGTCTTCTTGGCTTGGTGTTGCCATTGTCATTAATACAGAGAAATGGCATTGGTGCTTCTAGGGTAAATGTTGACTCAGAGTCTCCCACTTGCACTTAATGGCTGCAGTCAGGCTGGCAGGCTATGGGAGTAGTGAAGGTCTTGCTACTAATACATGTAGATGTGGTCTCTTTATCAAGATTAACATTCATCTCTAATGTCATATTGCTCATCAAAGAAAACTACACAGATTTCCTTTTTTGAAAACATTGAAAGTAGCACAGGTTTAAATATCTTATCTAAAAAATCTGATGCAAAAATACACTCGATTGTCTTACACTCTATTATTTTCAAAGGTTGAAAGTAGAGTTTAGTATGACCTATGACCTTATTTATATCTGAAGATAAATGCATGAAATCCAGTGAATCCTCTGATAGGTAATTCTTATCAAAGAAATGTAAAGTGTGATGAATGTATTAATTTGGCAACTAGTGATTTATATAGCCTTGAGAGACTAGCCAGGGTTTACTAACTAATAGATGTAAGATTCTAAAACAATCACATCCATCACTTTGGTCTCTTCTTCTGTCCAAAGAAGATACTAACACTTCTTACATAGAATCATGAGAATTTTCTTTTTTCTTTTCTTTTTTTTTTGGTTCCTGTCGTGGGGCCTAAACTCTGGGCCTCAGCTCTTCAGCTCAAGGCTAGCGCTCTACCACTTGAGTCACAGCGCCACTTCTGGCTTTTTTTCCTTTTTGCTTATGTGGTGCTGAGGAATCGAACCCAGGGCCTCATGCAGGTGAGGCAAGTGATCTACTACTAAGCCACCTTCCCAGCCCCAGTCATGAGAATTTTCAAAGATGTGAATGCAAATATCTGAATGCTTGGAATGCACTAAATATCCATAAATGACCCATGATGTTGATAATGACTGATAATATTGATGAAACATCCACTAATTTCCCTTGTATTTTGACTGATTTAGATATTCTATATCAGAAAAATGTCCCCCCAAAATGTCATCTTTTACTTGCCTTTGTTTATACAACCAGGACCTGAAATTGGGATTATTAAAGGATTAATTTTAGGGAAAGAAAATAAGGAGAGTGGAAAGAAATGGAGAAGGGAGAGGACCAGAAGGGAAGGGGAAACAAAGGAGGAGGCAACAATGCTTGATAAGAAATGTACTCATTACCTTGCCCATGTAATTGTAACCCCTCTGTATGGTATTTTCACACACAAAAAAAAACTATGTAAAAAAAGAAGTCTTTTCCATCTTGCTCAAAAGTTTCTATCTTGTCTTACAAAAATGGGGATCTCAGGCCTCTCTCCAACTTGAAGTACTAGGGAGGGAGCGAGCCCTCTTCCCCTCACAAATGCTTTATTTCAGGAGGGCAGTGGCTGGTAGAGCTGATCATACCTCGTAGTCCCTGCTTATGCCTTGTGGTCACTGCAATAAGAAGTCACAACCATAATGGTAAATCAATGTTCAGAAAGCTTAACATACCTTTTCTTCACCAATGTGCCAATATCTGGTCTAAGGAAGACACTGGTTAAAAAATATGAATAACGTATTATGGAAGATGAATTATTCTATGGATAAATTTGTTGAACAACCCACTCAGAACAAGTTTTGAACAGCCAGATACTCCTGTCCTTAGTGGAATACGTCATTCACGATGCCACAATGTCCTTATTTTTAAACTGCTCTTGAATTCAGACTGAATTTGTGAAGCTACGTAGGTCTCACCTTCTGTGCACTCATAGTGATGTGGTTAGAGAATATGTTCTTCATGATATCTGCTTCTTTTTTTCCTTTCTTTCCCTGAGGGGCAACTGGCAGTAAGTCTCGCCTTGCCCCTTGAATTCCCAGTGGACTCCACTGTATTTCCATAAGAAATGTCTTAGGATTGTGCTGCAAGCTGCCTATACATTTGACAGATTCAATTATATTTCCAACCACATATTGGAAATTGAAAAGCTGAACTGAGGAAAAGGAGCTTGAGTTCAGGTGCAGAATTCTACAGAAATCAGAGTCCAAAGCTGCAGAAGGGAGTTATTTTTCTCTGTTGCTAGGCACTAAGAACAAGAATGGGCCAACCAGATTAATATATAATCTTTGCTCATATATAAAGAAAGTCTGTGCTCATCCAATTCTATGCTTACAATTGCTCTTATACATTGCTCAAAATTATTACACTAAAATCATGTTCCCTAAACTAATGTATAAGAGATAGTTTAAACCAAATCATTTTAAAGAGGACAATTTATATGCGAACATAAAATTTCAGCCTCAATTAGAATACCTATTAGTCTAGTATAACCTTAGTAATGTGTTTTTCCAGTTATTTTAGTTAAATAAAATATAGATTTGTCTTTTGTGGGATACTTTGCTAAATTATATTAAATTATAATATTAAAACTGTGCTAATTTTAACCAGTAATTGAAGAATATCCTATAATCCTTTTATGCCACAATTCCACCTCTCACACTTTGTCCTAAAGAAATATCTTAAACTTATGCAGAGTTTATCTACAAGGATGTCCAGTGTGTATTTATAATGAGAAAAAAATCACAAAATGGATTAACAAACGCAATGATACTATAAAAATATATATATATATATATTTTTTTTTTGGTCCGGTCATGGGGCCTGAACTCTGGGCCTGGGCGCTGCCCCTCAGCTCTTCAGCTCAAGGCTAGCGCTCTATCACTTGAGCCACAGCGCCACTTCCGGTTTTCTTCTTTTTTGTTTATGTGGTGCTGAGGAATCAAACCCAGGGCCTCATGCATGCAAGGCAAGTGCTCTACCACTGAGCCACCTTCCCAACCCTAAAATATTCTTGAAAAATACTTTATAATACAGAGAATGTGGCTGCATTATTTGGTACCACAATTCCAATTTTATGAAAAAAATGTGAAGGGATGGATAAATATGATGTAGTTCCATATGTTATCAAATTTTCAGTTTTAGAGGAGACATCAACTATAGTTTTGGGTAGATGGTAGAGTTGGGGGAACTTGGTCATTGGGATAAAAGTTTACTAGCCAGGTTCCAGTGGCTTATGTCTATAAGCCTAGCTACTCAGGAGGCTGAGATCTGAGGACTGTGTTTCAAAGCCATCCCAGGCAGGAAGGGTCTATGATACTCCTATCTGCAAAACACAGAAGTAGAGTTGACTCAAGTGGTAGAGCACTGGCTTTGAGCACAGAAGTTTAGGGACGGTGGCCAGGTCCCAAGTTCAAGCTCCAGGACCAGGACACACACACACACACACACACACACACACACACACACACACACACACGCACACCATTTCTTGAGGTCAGGAATGTTGAGTTTTCAGCCCTAGAGCAGAGCCTCATGCCAAATAAGGACCCTAAGGCCTACGTTGTAACCTTGGTTCCCAGTCTGGTGCTGGAGTCCTTAAGAGGTGGGGCCTTAATTGGAGGTCGTTGGGTCACTGAGGCAACTTCTTGAGATAGTAGGACTCTGGTCCCACCGCTTTCCAAATCATGAAGCAGTTTTGCTCCTCAACATACTTCTACTATGGAATGCCACTCACTACAGGCTGAACTAGGATGACCAAACTGAGGCTGGGCTATTACCACCAACACTGTGGATCAAAATGCACCCTTTCTCTTCATCAGTTTGTTCTCTCAGGTGTTTGTCATTGAGATGGAAAGCTGACTGGTGCCCTTTCTCAGTCCTGGGGAGAAATGACTACATATTTCCTATAGATACTTCCTATAGTTACTATAGCTTCCCATCGTTAATGTTACTGCTGATATTCTTGTTTTCTTTTTTCCTTTTTTTCTTTTTTTTGTCAGTCGTGGGGCCTGAACTCTGGGCCTGGGCACTGTCCCTCAGCTCTTCAGCTCAAGGCTGGTGCTCTACCACTTGAGCAACAACACCACTTCCGGCTTTTTCTGCTTATTTGGTGCTGAGGAATGGAACCCAGGGCCTCATGCATGAAAGGCAAGCACTCTACCACTGAGCCACCTTCCTAACCCCAAACTGCTGATATTCTTAAAGAGTAAGTCATGGATCTACAGTGGTCTCAGTGAATTTATTGATAAATCAAATCTACCCATCAGTTCCTCCACACCTGCCCCAGGCTTATTAGGAATTAGAGCAACAGGAAGGAAAAGAAAAAAAACAAAATGCTTAAATAGGGATACAGATTGACCCATTGTAAGAATGAGATGCACAAGACACTATAATGAAAAAAATGAACTTTACAATTTAGGTGGGGCAGAGGGGGGAGTATAATTGTGGAGGTGGGAGGGAAAAAAAAGAAGGAAAAGAAATGAAAATGCTCATGTTAATGTTACTAATCAAAAGAAACAAAAAAGTGCTACCTAGCCAAACAGAATTCATGACACATCAGAACCAATCCACTGACTCTTTCTTGAAATCCATTAAACTAGAAATAAATACATTTGTTTAGAGTTCATTGTGCTCATTCTAGGATGGATAAATGAACATAGCATGCCTGTAGAATAAGCAACACTTTGAGGGAGCACCAAGAACATGGTGAAGCTTAACCCAGTACAGAAGTAGGTAGGACTGACATTGTGGTGCAGGGAGAATCTTAATAGAGACCAACTCTCTACTCACAGATGCTATTCACGAACACAGCTCTCCTCCACTGTCAATGACAAATCAAAATCAATTCACAGCTTATTTTTCAAGGCCCTCTTGAGCCTCTCATCTACATGGGCCCATATCAACTTAAATGTAAAAACATCAATGACTTATTTTTATAATCTCTCCTCATGCTCTTCAAAACTCTTAGGAAAGAACAAAATACATAAAAATGTAGAAATGGCCTTGAACACTTGGCTCTGTATTGAGGATTCTTCTAGAGCATCCTTGGCATCTCTTTAGAGGAAAAAAAAAGGGTACAATGCTGAATGCCAAATCATGCTTCACACATACCCACTCCATTTTCATTATGGTTTTCAACAGTATCTTTTTAGAAAAAGGTAAAAAAATTGAGATTTATTCATATAAGCATCCACAGGGTAACCAACTCTTCATTTTTTAAAAAAAATAGCCTTTCTATTTGCTAATAGGTATCAATCTCAGCTCTCATTCCTATTTAATGGTTCTGACAAAAATCACAGGACTAAATATTTCTCCCCTTGTTCATTGCTGTGCTCCTTAGTAATCCATAAGACAAGTTGGCAAGTGAAAGTATTTACAAGCAAATGTTATGTGTTCCAGTTAAGCACAGACAGTCCCTGGACTAAGAGGGGATACTGTGAATTGACTGAGAAGGATTTGTGCTTGATGACCTGCTCCTTAATTATATGTAAGTAGTTTTTAATGCCCTGCTAGAAAGTGTTTTGAAAGGAGTTGTGAAGAGGGTATCAGAGAGTAGTGGGCATCTTTGGCTTGTTAAGGAAGAGTAAGCATCTAGGATGGTGTGACCAGTTCTGGCTCTGCTGCCCATTGTTCAGGAGTCCACATCTGGGACCTAGGATTCAGCATGGAAAGGGAATTAGCACATCTGTAATCAGAGCAGCATTTCAGCATGTGAGGGCCAGGACTTAAGAAACATACAGGATGATTGGAAGGACTTGGGTTATAAACTCAACAAGGCAGGGAGCGATGTTACAACCTTCTCCCAAGTATTTAACAAGCTGGGTCTTAAAGATAGTTGCATTCTTTAAAGTTTGTTCCAAATGGCTTAACTTAGATCAAATAGGAACTAATCAAGAAACCCATTTCAATTGGGGAAGAACTTTCCAGTTGCTCTAGAGATGGAATGGACTGCTTTGAGGGTTGAATGTTGGACATTCCATAAACAAAAGCCATCTGGTAGGAAAGAGAAGACATATTCAAACATCAAGGAAGTGGAAGTAAAAAAATGGCTCTATGAGTCCACAGAACAAGGTTTAGTTGTTGATTGAGCATGTAGATAAAACCACCTGTGGTCACACTCATGCTATAGTGAGGAGAAGGGAAAAAAAACTAGTGGCTAGCTAGAAGAAAAGACATCTTGTATAGCCATGAAATCTTGAAGCAGACAAAATTACAGTGTTGGAAGAAATAAGGCTTCCTTTTTCTACAGAATTCTGCAACTGTTAATAAAGATTGGGTTGTTTAATGGGTAAAAAAAAACCTACTGCTTGATTACAAACCACAATGTAGCTCAGAAAAGAGAAATCACCACTTATTCAAAACTATGTTTTTGATTATTTAACTTTGACACTATAAATGGGTACCGTGCCAGATGCAGGTTTATGGACTATGTATTTTATGGCATGTTCAAATATTTTCATAAGTGATTAGAGATATGCTAGTTTTGCTATTTCAGCAAAATGAGCTACTGTAGCCCAAGTTAAACAAAGTACTCAATGTGCCTATACAGAAAGCCAAACCTAGAAAATTCTGGAAATCCTACGAGATGGCATCTTTCTCCTACTATGGGAAACTATTGTTCAATTATTTGTAATTATTATAATTAACATCATTTCCTGGATGATTATGAAGATATAGTTGCTGACTTTCTTAATAATAAGTCATCCAAATATATATCTGTAATTCGCTTTTCAAAAATAGCCCTAAATTATTGGATAAAAGCAGCTACTAGGCATGTTCATCGTTATTCAAATAAGCATAAACTATATGAGAGATGATTCTTTAGATTTTGCCTCTGACATCCAATATACTGACTTTCCTAATTGATTTACTCTGAGTTCTCAGCCCACTTTTATATACTTTCAAATATTTGTGCTGGCAATGGTGCTCAAAGATAGGATTGTGTACTATCTTAGAATCAATGGGTGTTTATCTTGTTTAGAAGAAAAATTATTGCAGGCTATGATGAGCCTGGATTATCTAGCTGGGCCCTCAAAACAGTCACATGTATCTCTGTAAAAAAAAGACACAGAGAGATTAGAGACAGACAGACAAAGAGAAAATGATATGAAGATGGAGGGAGGCAGAGACTGGAGCGAGGTCGCTGCAAAGCAAGGAACGCTAGCATCTGCAGAAGCTGGAAAAAGCAAGGAACAGATTCCTCTCTAGAGCCTCTAGGAGTTTGGCTCAGTTGACACTTTGATTTTGGATTTCTAGTCTCCAAAATGAGAATAAGTGTCTATCACTTTAAGACATTCAGTTAGTTGCAGTACCCACAGGAAATGAATATAGTGTTCTTACTTCAGGAGTGTATTTATTGCCTGTTTCTGACTCCTAAGATTTGCTCATACAATGTTCTAGAACTCCCTTCTGTATCCCTTTGTGTTTAAATCGTGTCAAGGTTTTCAGGCTCAGCTTCACACAGTGTGGCCTAAGCAGCATCCTTTATTCACCCAAACTAGAAGAGTCGGAGTCACCAGATCCATCACGGAAAATGTAACACGGAAAGTCAATACCCTCTTCTGACGATTGTGAGATTTGGTTTGCCTCAACCTGAAAACCCTCTCATGATTGTAGATTATTGCATGAACTGACCTAACATGATTTGGCACAGAAGCCTGATACCAACTGGCCTTTGCCAGTGCCAAGGTAGAATTTCTTGTGCTGCATATCACGCATTACCATTACGCCTTAGTGAGAACAATGAGACCACACATTCTCCTTCACATGTATCTCCTTTACTACCTTCACAGCTTGATCATCCCCATCTCTGCCTATAGGTGCATGTCCATCCTTTAAGCCTTGCCCCAAGTACCAGCTCGTTCAGGAATGGTAAGAATTAGAATTGAGCTTGGTGCTGGTGGCTCATGCTTATAATACTAACTACAGAGGAGGCTGAGATCTGAGAATCTTATTTTGAAGCCAATCGGAGCAGAAAAGTACATGAGACTCTTATTTCCAATTAGCCACCAGTAAGTTGCAAGTGGAGCTATGTCAAGTGGTAGAGTGCTGGCTTTGAGAAAAGAAATGGTGTGCAGTTTCAGTTTGGAAAGAGGAAAAGGTTCTGAAGATAGATGGTAGTGATTAATTATAATGTGAATTCAGTTAATAACACTGAATGGTACACTTAGAAATCCTTAGGATTGGGCCCTGGTGGCTCACACTTCTAATCCTAGCTACTCAGGAGGCTGAGATCTAAGGATTGAGATTTGAGGGCAGCCTGAGCAAGATAGCTTGTGAGACTCTTATCTCCAATGAACCACCAAAAGAATGCCTGAAACAGAGCTTTGGCTCAAGTGGTAGAGCACTAGCCTCGAGGAATAAAGCTCAGGGACAGTGATTAGGCTCTGAGTTCAAGCCCTGGGACCTGAACACACATAAAGAAAACAAATGCTCAAGATGATCCATTTTGATGCTATTTGTATTTTACCACAATTTAAGAGAAGGACTTTGCATAGGTTAAAAGTAGAAAATATAGGATCCCAAAGAAAGAATGAGAAAATACATAATACATTTTTTTCTCTGGCCCACACATTAGTTACCATTTAGAACTAATGAGGTGACTGGCCATGAATTTGCTAAGGATGCAGATGTGGAGTAGGTATTAAGGTAAACAGATATGGAGTAGGGAGAGGCACATGGATTCCTACACACCTTGAGGAAAAAAATGAAGAGAGAAGCCCTGTTTCCTCAGGAAGTGAGCTGTTGTATGTGCCTTATACCCAGATCAGAAGGTTTGATGTAGATCTTCATTCAGACTTCAGTGTAGCTGAAGCTGTAAAGGCAGCATCCACAGCCACATCAAGGCTGAGGTGACAGGAAAGGATTTTTATTGATGGAACCCATCTACCAAAAAGGCTTATGTCTTGATGGAAACTTCATTGCTCTCTGTGCTACTGAGACCTAAGCCCCTTAGTAATCAGCTTCATGGACATAATACAAATGTGCAGTGGGTAGAATCATAAAATTGTGCATATTTTAAAAAAGAATAAAAGCAGTATGGGGACATATTCCAGAAGGAAACATGAAAAAAAAACAGAGCAAAAAGATGAAACACTGAAGACTATGTTGGCAGGAGGTAATCGGGAGAAGTGGGAGGAAATATTGCCAAATGATTCAGGCCCTCAGTGTATTTTGCGTAACATTAAAATTAGAGCTTGACTAATTTTCCAACAAATTACTTGGCTTCAGAAGGGAAAAAAAAAACATGAAGAGGCAGTCATTTTTTTTTTCGTTATTGGAAGTCTTCAAAAACAATACCAGATTTGGAAATACCTACATATATTTTTCAGGTCCACAGATAAAAATCTTCCTGTTTAAGAATGGCTTAACCAAGGGCATTTCTGTCCGTTCTAATTAAAGCACATGTTAGGTTAGAAGACTTGACCACGGGTGTCACAAGCACACAGATGTCTTACCTCATAAGGCACCAATTTCCCCCTTTAATTGTTTCCCTGTCAGAAGCAATCTCTCTCGGGGGTCTGCTTTTGAGGTCCAGCCAATCAACTCCATTGTGCTGACATAGCTCAGATGATGCCAAATAGAGCTGCTGCCCAGGTCCCCATTAATGGAACAAAACACACAGTTATTCCAGACATGGCACCCCATTGCTACAGCATCACTGTGACTTGAAAATCACAGACTGTCAGAGAATGAAGGGAGGCTGAACACCATGTCATGCCTGCCTAGTATTTGTCTGAAGAAGAAGCAGGAAGGGAATGATCACATGGTTGAACTGGGGACAGAGCCTGACCCACTCATGTCTTCTGATCCCCAAGTTGGCTATATTACCATCTACTACCATAGAGTCTGTTTGTAAAGAATTCTTTCATATAATCATGTAACTTTGCTCTGATACCTTCATTTTGAGACTTTATAAAATATGACTTGTTAGTTATATGCTTCTAACCAACAAGAAATAATTAGTGAATTAGGGCAATTAACTTCCTAGTGGTCAAACTCTTCTACCCTAAACCAAGCTCTTGTGAAAATCTCCGTATCACTATAGCAAAGACAACCTCTCAAGGTCAAAGTACAAGTGACATTTTTGGTAGTTTAGTATCTTTTAAGCTCAAGTCTTGAACCTAATCAATTCCTTTCCATATAAAATCCTACTTTATTGAACCATTTTGATGGGGAATCTAAGAAAGTCAGATGCTCTTATAGCCTAGTCTCTGCCCATTCTAAGATTTTCAATGTGAATAACCTAAAGCATTGGCTAAGGACATCCATTCTCTAAGCTGCAGTGATCATGGTGGCAGGATTTAGAAAAATTCCTTGGCAGTAGCACCACATTAGCCAAGAACTGCAGTAATCTGTTCTTGGTATCTGGCTGCTTCCTTGTCCACTGACCAGGTCTTAATGCTCATGGTTCTGGCTAGCACTTGTGTAGAAATAGCCCAGACAGTGAAATTTAGAACAAAGGGTTCTTCCCTGCATACTGCCTTCACAATAAGGGACTTGAATAATACTTCAGCACACTGTAACATTAACTAGACTTTCTAAGAAATAAACACAACTTTTAAATAATTTTGGCCAATCCTCTTATTATTTCTTTCAAAAATATTATTATTGAAAGAGTTTGATCACAAATTCACAGAGGGGAATTCCTTTTGAATTAAAATGAACAAGAAGAATAGTCAGCAAAGATTAATTACAGGGACTATGTCAGAATGATGAGGTTTAAATATGCCATGAATAGAGATTCATCTGTGAAGAATCATCAGCCAAAAGAAAAATTGAGGGATTAATTCAAATGATCTCATTTAATAAAGATGAGTAAACTAATTAAAGATTCCAATAGATTCCATGGTGATTTTATTATGAGAAATGTTCTAGGAAGCAGGTAGAAAAAAAGGAGATTCCAATGGATTCATATATAAGGAAATCATCTTAGAGAAAATGGTTAATTTTATGCATTGATGAGTTCTGCATTAGTTAGAAAGTCAGAGAAAAGATTTAGACACCTATGCTTGTGATTAGCATATTCAGCAGATGTCAAGAATAAACAGGCTGTTGCACTGAGAGAAAGGTTAATATAGTAGCAGTCCTTAAAACCAGGAAAGCTCTGGTGTGTGCTGATTGTGTTCAAACCGCCTGCAGAGCAAGGATTCTACCTTGAAGCTTCTTGCTCATCAGGAGCAGGCTGGCATGGCCTGAAACATATCAAAGAAAAGGAAATGACCACGTTATGTTTTCATTTAATTAGAGAGACTAACATCAAATGCTAAGTTTGAGTATAAAGGGAAAATCCTGACAAAGGTGGATAAGCAGGTCTTTATATCTTCATAAATAATCACAAGGAGAAAACCAGAATATAGGAAAGGGGACAATGAAGAGAAGAACTATTTGAGAAACTCCACTGAGTTTAACTAGAACCCTAACGTGCTAAAAAGGTAAAACAGAAATAGTGGAATTTCTTGAGCTAGTTTCTTTTGGAAATTCAAGTACAATTTAACTTACAGGATAATATTTGGTGTCAGAGGTCTTGAGGCTGCAGATAATATATAATAATGATCTATTTTGTGTTTGTGCCAGTCCTCGGGTTTGAACTCAGGGCCTGGGCTCTGTCCCTGACCTTTTGGGTTCAAGGCTCATGTTCTACATCTTGAGCCACAGGTTTACTTCCAACTTTTCTCCTTTGAGTGATTAACTGAAAATCAGAATTGCATGAACTTTCCTGTCCAAGTTGGCTTTGAACTGTGATCCTCAGCTATCAATCTGTAGCTAAGATTATAATCATGAGCCCTGGCCTTGCTATCTAAAAACTGTCTTTCAACAGAAACAATTTCATTTTCAGTTTTGTTGTGTTTGAAGTTAAATTCTTGCTTTATATTCCAGGCTGGCCTCGAACTCGTGATCCTCCTGTCTCTGCCTCCTGAGTGCTAGGATTACCAGTGGGTGCTACCATGCCGATAGCTAATCTTTGATTTCTGGAAATACTTTAATTTTTGTTTCACTTTACTGTTCTAAACAACTATGATGCCACATAATGATTGACATTGTGTTTACAATGTGTGCCCATTGACAAAAACCATACCTTCCAAACATGCTGCAGGAAGAAAGTTCTTATCTGAAGGCCTTCACTGGGCATTAGGAGCACTGTGTTGATACATTGCACTCAGCCTTTCTGAGTAATGGCATAATGTCACGATACCTGTCTTCCCTGGCCAATATTACTTACACGTGAAGACAGAGTTACCACACCAGTGGGTAGTATCTATTATTGAACCATTGGCAAGACTCATCGGTAGCAGTTCAAGGCTAGACACATCTATAGCAGACATCAATGAGAAAGACTGACAAAGATGGGTTCCACAGCCTACTTCATGTGGGAATGCATAAGTAAAGTCATTGAAAGTAGATGACTGTTCTTAAAGCCGATATGAAAGAGCCAAAAAGCTAAAGTATGACAACTCCACATCAGGGTTAGATCCTGTCTAAGCAAGGTGACTACGGTTGTATGGCTATAGCCCTTGGACATAGAAATAAACCTTGGGCCTTTACTGAGCATTTTCCTATTAACATTTGATTCCTACTTGAAAACCAAAGGAAGTTGATAGTGGCAACATTTTGATAACACTTTTAGTTTTGTATTATCAGATGACACCTTCTTAGTCTAATCTATTGAAGGAGTTAAGATTTATTTTCTAATAGGCCACTCTAGCAATTAACAGAAGAAAACAGAAAAGGGTGATGGTAGATACTATAAGGAAACCCCAAAGGGAACATACTGCAGTATTAGGTCAAAGTTAAATAAGGCATAAATTAATATTGTATCCATGAGGAGGGAAAGAAAGGGAAGAATGAAATGAAAATTTTATAAGTTAAATTAACCATTCTCAGTAATTGGTTGGATAATAAAAGACTGAGTGAGAAAAAATGGAAACATCAGAAATAATTCCTGATATATTGACTGAGATAAGGCAGAAAATGCCTGGGAGGGCAAGCCCAAAATAATAATCACAGAGACAAAACTTAACTACCTTGTGGCTACATTGATGGGCACGCTGTCACTCTGTCATAGCCTCCAGGAAATGATCAAAGATGTGGCAGGAATCAAGTGAGGAGTGATGTGGAAAAGGAATCAGTCCAGCATGGGATTATATCCAAGTTTCAGGAAAAGTCATTATAGAAGTCAGGGCTTGGTGAGATCCAATAAACGTGTGTGCATTAAGCACAAATCTGAAAAATATTATGCTAGTATTATTATTGTGTGTGATGTGTTTATGGCAATATTCTGGTCTACACGTGTAAAAAAGGATGTTTAGAGTACCCACCCCCAAAACACCATGCTTCATTCAATCTCAAGGATGGATTTTTTTTAAGCCTATACTTCAAGAAGCAAGATGTTCTTACAACTTACAGGAGTCTAAAGTCCTAAGAAGCTTGTTGGGGGAAGTCTGCTCTGAACACTGGAGACAGGAAGCAGAGAAGACCTGATGCAGAACATTCACCTGACTGAGATGGCACAGCATCACACAAGTGATCCAGGATGCTCACACAATAGCCAGAGGTAAAAAATAGCCAGTCTGGTCTTCACCTAGACCAGATCACTGGGAGATACACTGAAGATGACTAAGCAGGAAGTAAGCATTTGCCCAGTAGTTACAAATTATGGTTCTCTGGCGAGAAAGACTGCTTTGGTATCAGGACCTGTTCTATCCTCTTTATCATTCACTGTATTTAAGCTTTCACATGTCTAATATACACACAGGTATGTACGTGATGTGGATGTATTTTTTCATAGTAGAAATTCAGTCATTTTATTTCATTGTGTGAAGCACTAAGTTTAAAGTCCAATTAGTAACAAATCAAACCCATGACACTCTCAATCATTCTCAGAGGTGAGCTTATCTTACTGAGTCAAGAGTGTGATACTTGGAGTTGGAAAATAATATTGAGAGATCTTAATAAATTCTGTCTCGATAAATTCATTTGTCTTTCTGCCAACTAAATGGTAAGTTAGAGCCTAATAGGTATTTCATCTTAAAGATTTTGTACCATTTTCACAACCTTATGAATTTGCTCATTCGCTCCATAACACCCAACAAATGGTTACTCTGTTGTACACTATGGAAGACTTGTTAGAAAATAGGTGGTCTTGTAAATGTGAAAAGTACTTAAACTACCTGGTGCTGGTGGCTCATACCTGTAATCTTAGCTACTCAAGAGACTAAGATCTAAGGATCATAGTTCAAAAGCCAGCCCAGGCAAGAAAGTCCATGAGACTCCTATCTCCAATTAACCACCAAACAAATGCTGGTAGTAAATCTATGCCCAAGTGGTAGAGCACTAGCCTTGAGCACAAAAGCTTAAGGACAGTGCCCAGGCTTTGAGTTCAAGCCCCAGGGGGGTGGTACAGCTGCTATTATAATATAGATGAGGGCTGATATAGGTCTTAATATTAGGGAGAAAAAGACAGAAGAAGACAGAATTAAGAGAAATTCAGAGGCAGACCAAAGTTCCAAAGTAAAAACAAATAACAACAATAAAATAGTACATGAGATAAATAAATGACTGTATTACAAAGTAAACCATTTAGTTGGATATATCCTTAAATAATGTATCTATTACAAAGTAAACCATTTAGTTGGATATCTCCTTAAATAATATATCTACTCAATATGCTGAGACCCTAGTTCATAACTTTGTATTTCCTAGAACAATAATGAGGATTTCCTTGTCCAAGCCCATGTTGCAGTTCTCTTCTCAAGCAAAACTGAAGCTGGATTGACATGGAGGTCAAAGGTGTCACCTGAGCAAGCCTTGTTGCAAATTGAAAGCAAAAATCATTCTAGACATACGATTGTGACCACTAGGCTACAGGGATAATTACCTGTCAAGTGGTAGAAACCTCATTTCTCAATCATTTTGAAACAAGTAGTTTAAAACCAGGAAAATGGGTGAAAATGGATCACAAGTAGAGATAATAGCAAAATAATCATGAGACATTAAAGATGAGGGTATCAGATTAAATGCAAAAATACATAGCTACTATTTTTCCACTTGCAAAATGTGTGACTAGATGAGTTATATGGCAGAAATTGTCGAAAAATTTTCTGTGACACTCGGTGTGCATGTATAAATGTATATAAGTGGTATGTGTGTATGTAAAGGAGAGATCCTTATGTTTAGATAAGTTCTTTACAGTTAGTATATAATCATCGACATACAAATGAACCAAAACACTGCACGGTACCTCATAAGTATATAAAACATATTATCTGTCCACCAAAAATACTTTGAAGAAAATCTAACAATCTAACACAGCAATTCAGTCCAGAAACAAGGGACAGTCCAAAGAAGAGTATAGTCATCAACTTGTCCAAGACATCTTTCTCATGCATCTGTCATTCTCTGGGAAAAATCTGGCCTCAGTTTTCAACATTTGCAATCTCAATTGCAAACAGCAAATAAGTAAATTAGGTTGCTCTTAATTACTTTCTGAAACTATTAGCCACAGAATTTTTTGAGTCCAAAATGATGCTGGCATTTATAAAACCTGATTTTTCATCTCTATTTTTAAGAATGCATACACTGCATGAATTATGCTTTTCATCCTTGCCCTTCCAATAATGTTGCAAAGAAAAAAAATTAATAAAATAAACCACTAAAGACATATTTTTAAAATGTCAAGGATGTGTTTGGATATTGTCATACACTACTTCTCCCAAGACCCGTGTCTATAGTTTCTTTTTTACAAAGTTTCCTTTTTTTTGCATTTTTAAAATTTATTTTATTTTATTTGTGAACATACTGTACAGAGGGGTTACAATTACATGGGCAGGATAATGCGTACATTTCTTACCAAGCATTGCAGCCTCCTCCTTTGTTTATCCTTCACATCCTCTTTTTTACAAAGTTTCTAACAATAGCGTACAATGTCTTCGATTAGCATTAAATAAATATTTTTGCTAAATTATTTTTTCTTTTATTTTTACATGAGCAGATATTAGTAATTCTAGGGGATTTCATTGTGATAATTCTACACATGTATCTAATGTAGGCTGAGGATGCTCACTCTTTCTATTATATTCCAGTTCTTCTCCCACTAGCTACTGCTTCAAATGGTGTTTAATGGGTTTCATTATGTTGTTTTCATGTGCTAACTTATTCTCATGAAGGTAAAGCTGAACTAATTATTAGGATTTCAAACAATGAATTGTAACTTTCTTAGTATGGAAAGATGTAAATGCATTTATTGATCATTCTTAGCATGGACAAAACGGAGTCAAACCAGATACTCAGATGAAAGTTTAATTGGCAAGAAAATGTATATAGTAGAGAAATTGAGGGTGGGGTGGAGTTGGGAGAAACGTGGGAGAATTGATGAAAGGGTGATGTGGATCAAGATGCATTGT
Source organism: Dipodomys ordii (assembly GCF_000151885.1). Lineage (NCBI taxonomy): Eukaryota > Metazoa > Chordata > Mammalia > Rodentia > Heteromyidae > Dipodomys > Dipodomys ordii. The sequence continues at coordinate 16,284,694 of NW_012267220.1, forward strand.
GTTCACAAACTAACACAAAATGCTGAGCTGAAATCCTTTTTTTTTTACAGCTACTTAAGGGTAGGTAATAAAATAAATAAATAAAATTTATGTGACCAAATTATTTGATACACAGCTTTCATGGTTAAAATTCTTATTGGATCCTTTTCTGTTAACTTTACATCTTCAGATTTACAAAATGTGAAGTAGCTGCCCTTCATTAAAAATAGAGACAGCATAAGAAAAATGTGCTACTTCAGAAAGCTGCTGTGGGTTTATATATCAGAATTATTGATGCTAATATTTTACAAAAGCACAATTTTAAACCTTTCATATATGTATTTTGCAGTTTAGAATGAATAATATAGAGTCTTAAGTAGTTACTAAAGATTGTGAAAAGACAATCTTCAGGAAGGCTGAGGTTCTAAAGGAAGACATTCCACCTGTACTATTCCATTGTAAATGACTTATGAAATTAATGATCACATTTATTGACATTTTCAAATTTTAATTTTATGAAATAAGGTAGTTTTGTAACATGAATCTTTTGGATCGTTCTCTTCTTGAATAGTCTTGAGAGATGACAGTATTGACCTGGGGACCACTGGGTGAGGAAAAGGTTAAGAGAGAGGAATAGTGTTTTCTAGTAAATACAATATTATTGCTCAATTCCCAGGGTGATGGTGCACGTTCCTCAGACTGCTGTATGATCTCCACTATTCATTTTGTATGCGTTTCAATATTCCCAGCTGTGGTGTTAATTCTGTGACAAATATCAAAAAGCTCTTTTTCTCAAGTCATCATTGCTGAGGTGAATCCTGGCTTTGGTTGTTTGCAAGTTGCCTTGTCTTTACCAAAATTACTTCTTCCTCCTTTGTGAATAACATTAGCACTGATTCCATGGGGTGTTGGGAGTATTAAACTCACAGAAGGTTCTCAGCAAATTACCTGCCTGGAGCATGATACACAAGGGACAAATAGCCATCTTATTACTACTAGCACCCAAAAAGAAATGTAAACTAAAAGAACTGAAAAGAATGCCACGTAGCTTTATATTTTTCTAGAGACTTTATTGGGGGGGGGGGGAGATACCATAGGAAATAATTTGTGTCTCTGGATTCTGAATTCAAAAATACTTGATCCTCAGGAAAGAAAGGAAGAAAGAAAGAAAGAAAGAAAGAAGAAGAAGAAGAAGAAGAAGAAGAAGAAGAAGAAGAAGAAGAAGAAGAAGAAGAAGAAGAAGAAGAAGAAGAAGAAGAAAGGAAGGAAAGAGAGAGAAAGAAAGAAAGAAAGAAAGAAAGAAAGAAAGAAAGAAAGAAAGAAAGAAAGAAGAAGGAGGAGGAGGAGGAGAAGGAGGAAGGAAAGAGAGAGAAAGAAAGAAAGAAGAAGAAGAAGAAGAAGGAGGAGGAGGAGGAGGAGGAGGAGGAGGAAGGAAGGAAAGAGAGAAAGAAAGAAAGAAAGAAAGAAAGAAGAAGAAGAAGAAGTAGAAGGAAGGAAAGAGAAAGAAAGAAGAAGAAGAAGAAGAAGAAGAAGAAGAAGAAGAAGAAGAAG
>NW_012267220.1:16289311-16315671 GCF_000151885.1 Dipodomys ordii
AGAAAGAAAGAAAGAAAGAAAGGAAGGAAGAAAGAAAGAAAGAAAGAAAGAAAGAAAGAAAGAAAGAAAGAAAGAAAGAAAGAAAGAAAGAAAAAAAATGAAACAAAACAAACTTTGCCTCTTTAGGATTACTGGGAAGTTCAGAGGCAACTAATAGAAAGATGAAATGCCCTGACAGTAGTAATTCAGTAAGGTAGTAGGAGGTGCTCCTATCCCTGATTTTCTAACTTTATCTCCTTTTCACTTTGGCTGGACCTATGGATATTTGAGTTCCGCAGGCAGGGGTTACCAATGATGATTTTGAGGTGATAGTATGAAGTTTAAGTATGTGATCAGTACATACCTTTCCCAATTCCTTTCCCCTCTTCCATTTCTGCTTATATACTTAGCCCTTACATTGCTGCCCTTCCTTCACCCTCTGCCTAATCCCTTTTTGGAAAAACATTACCAAAATTATTCAGATTGTGATCTTCTATATATCCTTTTCAAGGTAATTTTTTTCTTCTTTTTATTGTGAAAATACTGTACAGAGGGGTTACAATTACATGGGCAAGATAGTGAGTACATTTCTTATGAAGCATTGTAGCCTCCTCCTTTGTTTACCATTCCCATTCCTTCCCATCCTCCCTCCTCCCCAATCCAGTCCTCCCCCAGCCCAAGTTGTAAAGTTCGTTTTTGAAATGACAACATATACTTCTCATTGTTGCAACAGGTCCACCTGTATCCTTATTTAAACGACTTGTTTTTCCCCTTCCCCTCCACAAATTATACCGACATCAAATACAGTGAAAGCAGGGGTTATACTGTGGGGGAGGGACATACAAAGCAACAAAGAAATAATTTTATAATTGCATTAGAAACAAATGTATGAAAGAAAAAAAACATTTAAAATACATATCTTAGGGTTCATTTTCCTGACATCACATTATCTGACCTTTTCTGCTTGACTCATACATATACTAGATATTGCAAATAAGGGAAATCATGGGACCTATGTTTCTTTGGGCTTGGCTTACTTCACTTAATATAATTTTTTCCAAGTCTTTCCATTTCCTAACAAATGGGGCAATGTCATTCTTTCTGATGGAGGCATAGAATTCCATTGTGTATATATACCACATTTTCTTGATCCATTCATCTACTGAGGGGCATCTGGGTTGTTTCCAGATCTTAGCTATTGTAAATAATGCTACAATAAACATAGTTGTGCTGGTAGCTTTAGTGTCGTCTTGTTTGCAAACATTTGGGTAAATGAAAAAATATTTTTGTCTGGTAATTTATTAAACCAAGATAATTATGGAATTCTCAGCACGAGGACCATGTGGAAATCTTTTTCAGAGCCCCTCAAATTGCACTGTAACCTTGATATTTACAAAACTAGCTGTGGCTATAAAGGAATCTGTTCCAAGGGGACTGCCTCATGGAAGATACCAAAAGTATTAAAATCAATAGAGCATGCAGAGGAGTACTGGGTAATTACGATGCTGTGCTGTGAACATCACACTTCATTTGGAAAACTACTGGCCTATATGATTTTACCTCATTTGCCACCCAGGAATCCTTGAAGTAGAGGAATAATAGCCCATACTTCTGGGAATTTAGTCCCTTGGAATCAGTATTGTCTTTTTTTAAATCTAAAAACCATCATATATTCATTTAAAACTACTTGAAATTTTATTTACCTAAGAATTGTGGCCTTCTATTGTGACCTCAACTTTCTAACTTTCATTTTTGAGCAATAACCTTCTTAATTAACTATTAAGATGATTTCTATAGGGAAAACACCTGTCTAAATATCTACTGCCCTGTGGAAACCAGAGTTTTCCAAAGTCTTGGGCTTCTACTTGTTTGTTAGGTCTGGGCCACTCACTCGATATGCCAAATAAAGTGGCATGATGAAATATGGAGAGAGGAGATTTATTACATGGCATGGCAGCCATAGGAAGAGGAGACGTAAGCATTTCAGACCATTTTCAGCTAGCTTCAGACATAAGCTATAAGCTTAAATAGATAATGACAACAACAAACTAAAAACTCTGAAGATGTACATAATGTGTGTGTGTGTGTGTGTGTGTGTGTGTGTGTGTGTGTATTTGTGTGTGTGTGTTCTAGGGCTTGAACTCAGGGCCTAGGTACTGTTCCTTAACTCTTTGCTTAAGACTAGTGCTCTACCACTTGAGCTACAGCTCCAGTTCCAGCTTTTTGATGGTTGAGATAAGAGTCTCATGGATTTTCATGTCCTAGCTGGCTTTGAACCACAATCATCAGATCTCAGCCTCCTGAGTAACTAGATTACAGACATGAGCCATCAGTGCCCGGTGTTTACATAATTTTTAAGCAGTCTTGGTCAAAATGTGGCCTGGCCGGTTATTATTTCTGTTCTTCTTTTGGAAGGGGCTTTGGAAAGTTTTTACAGCTGTCACCACTGGTAACAAATCATCATTAATTGGCTAAGGATGCTCTCTATCCCAAGGATAAACTCTGTTCCCTTGTGGGTAGTTTTGTCCTTTCTCATAAAGGTGTTACTAATCAATGGTGTCCTTCCTAGAACCCAAAGTGACTGCAAAGTGCCTGCAAAGAGACTGGGTTAGAGAAGACATACACTAATGGAATGAGGAATGCCAAGCTTTTCTCTTGCTTTTTTTAGTTAATTCATTGGCCCAAATAAGTAGTCAATGCTTTCCAGCAAAGGAAGATTTAAAACCTTTAATACTTTTAATAAGAGGGCAACTATATCTCAGTTTAAAAGCAGAAGAAAGTGCCACTGGACTGGAAGTCTGTTGTTTTGTGCTTTAGATATGGGGAGGAGATTGAGAGGAACATTAAAATGAGGGTGACCCATCTCACTCCAGCAGAAGTGGATGGGTTGAGTATTGATCAAAGGAAGAATATTTTTAGTGACAGTGGCCTCTCCAAACTCAAGACTGCAGAGAAACATCTGTCTCTATGTGTCTTGTATGTAAAATTCCAAAGGCAATTATGAGTAAAGCAGGAAGCTCCTCGGATTTGGAATAACTTGAAATAACTGATCAAATAGACTGTTAGGGTAATTCTGACAAAGCTCAGGTCTTCAAATACTCAATCAAATAAAAGTGCAAATGCCTCCAAGAGGCAAAGAAATAATGCTGGCTTGCTACATGAGTTGAAGCTCACAGTACTATCCTATTGAACCAAGTGTGCTCAAACTGGAGGTTTCAAACCCTGGAAAACTAAAAAAGAATTCTATCAAGAAGCTCATAAAATAATGTAAAATGAACTTGCATTCAGATGATTGTATGATTGTATATACAGAAATAAATACATACAATACATACTTTAGTCATGTATCCATTTAAATATAATGCTTAAGTTTTTATTTATTTGTTTATTTATTTCTTAGGTTAGTTGTGGGACTTGAACTCATAGCCAGGGCACTGTCCATGAGCTTTTTGTTTTCAAGGCTAGTGCTCTTCCACTAGAACCACAATCCTAGTTTCAGACTTTTGATGGTTAATTTGAGATAAGAATCTCATGGACTTTCATGGTGTGGCTGTCATTGAACCACCAACTTCAGATCTCAGCCTCCTGAGTAGCTAGGATTAGAGGCGTGAGCCACCAGTACTCAGCTATACTGTTTAATTTATTGTAATGGCTCCTTAATTGAGAGATACTAAAAGTTGTACAATATTGTGCCCAGAGGTCTGCTAAACGTTTTGGTTCTAAAAAGTGACTTTTCACACCAAAACACTGGAACCCACTGAACAACATTATTCCATTACTAAACCTAAGAGTATTCCATTTGTAAAACCTAATGGCCTGTTAAAAATGTTGATATTTGAATTGAAATTAGGTGTTAAGTATTAATTTTTAGTTGTTTTGTTTGTGTATACTAAAAATGACCCTATAAATTTCCAAGTTAAAGGAACATCCACAAGATAAATAGGATAGCTGGGGCCCTTCAAACAAAAACCAATGGCTCTCCTAAGAATCAGCACAACAAGTTTGGGGCACAGCAGGGAAGGAAAGATTCTGTCATGTTCTGTTTAAGGCTGAGTGGTAGACCAAACTATTGTAAAACAGTGCTAATTTGGGGCACATACCAATGTTTTCCACTCTCACTTTAACTCAGATAAAAGAGGAGCACAGTAAATATCAAAGTCATTCTTAGAAGAAAACTAGGAGAGATGGTTAGAGATGCTTCACCACCACAGGTCAGCAAGCTGGGTGGAAATGGCAGTGGTTTCCTGTACTGGTAACACATAGTCCATCAGCCTCAAGCAAATGCTGCTGTGGTACTGGGAACTACAGGGAAGAAGAAAAGTTTGTCTTGGCTCATGCGTAGTGTCCACATGCTATACAGCTGAGAGCAATTGCTGCTATTATTTTCACGAGCAATGATTTTTTTCCCATGTATCTCTTGATTTAAAACTCTATACGTGGAATAATATTGTTATTTATTCATCAAAACTTATTTGTGCAAACACTTTACAGTCACTGGGAAATTACATATATAGAGATATTTTGTGAAGATACTTGGGTCCAAAAAGAACTTAAATATTTTAGGTGACCATTTTGACATGAAGGGAAAATATAGTGAATATATATGTATATAATTCAGACTTGCAAAGTTTATATGACAAGAAAAATAAAATATCCAATGTAGCAGTTTATAAAGACATAACCAAAAGCAAAAAATGAATAAAGTTTTCCCATTCTTATAAAAGGTCTATACATTTCTCGAACTAGATGTATGAGTCTAATAAAAATGCTCTCAAATCTCAAATACATTTCTTTTTTTTTTTTTTTTTTGGTCCAGTCGTGGGGCCTGAACTCTGGGCCTGGACGCTGTCCCTCAGCTCTTCAGTTCAAGGCTAGCACTCTACCACTTCCAGCTTTTTTCAGTTCAAGGCTAGCACTCTACCACTTCCAGCTTTTTTCTTTCTGCTTATGTGGTGCTGAGGAATCGAACCCAGGGCCTCGAGCATGCAAGGCAAGCACTCTACCACTGAGCCACCTTCCCAGCCCCATCAAATACATTTCTTTTATGGCTAGAGAAGTTGAGCATTTCTTCATGTGTCTATTGGCCATCCTTCTCTCCTGTTCAGAGAAGTTTCTTTTTAAGTCTTTAGCCCACTTAAATATCGGGCAGTTTTTTCTTTGAGGATTTATTGTTATTTCAACTCATCCTAGTTAGAATGGCTCTAATCAAGAACTATAATATAAACAACAGATTCTGGAGGGGATGTGGCCAGAAGGGAACCTTACTGCATTGTTGGTGGGAGTGTAAACTTGTTCAGCCACTTTGGAAAGTAGTATGGAAGTTCCTCAAAAGACTCCACATAGAGCTCCCCTATGACCCAGAAATCCCACTTTGGGGCATTTACCCAAACGTTCACAAACAAAAGCACACTAAAGCTACCAGCACAACTATGTTTATTGCAGGCTTATTTACCATAACTAAGATATGGAACCAACCCAGATGCCCCTCAGTAGATGAATGGATCAAGAAAATGTGATATATATATACACAATGGAATTCTATGCCTCCAGCAGAAAGAATGACATTGCCCCATTTGTTAGGAAATAGAAAGACTTGGAAACAAGCAGGAAAGCTCAGATAAGATGATGTTAAGCGAAATGAACCCCAAGATAGGGACACAAGTGTTTTTTCTTTCTTGCTTGCTATTGTTTCTAATGTATTTATAGGTACCATGTGATTTTTTTTTCTGCTTTGTATGTTCCTCCCCCATGTTATAATCCCTGTTTTCATTGTATTTGATGTTGGTATAATTAGGGGAAGGGAAGGGAAAAAAATGTTTAAATAGGGATACAGTTTGACTCATTGTAACAATGAGATGTACAAGACACCATGTTGAAAAACAAACTTTATAATTTAGGCGGGGGCAGAGGGGCGGGGAAGGTGGGAGGGAAGGGATGGTAGGGGAAAACAAAGGAGGAGGCAGCAATGCTTGATAAGGTATGTACTCATTACCTTGCTCATGTAACTCTAACCCCTCTGTATGGTATTTCCACAATAAAAAAACATTAAAAATAAAAATAATAGAAAATAAAAATCTCATATACAGACTTGGGTACGTATAATGTATAATATATCTCTACTAATGTGTATCAACAGTTTATACCCATTAATTCATTTACAGCATTTTAATACAAAATTCAATATGAGAAATGTACTTTAGAGCTATGAGAAAGAAAAAGGGTTGATTTTCCTGCGGACTTTTATTTATAATCTTTATAATCTAGTTGTTTCATTGAAAAACAACTTAAACACATTTAGTTTTGCCTACAATAAAAAGAAAAAAAGCAAATTTTTATGGCCACTTGTTTATGCTTGGTTCTTTTTTTCTAGACATTTTTAAATTTTTCTTATTCATGTTTTGTTTCTTGATGCTTGGTATTTAATTTCAAACCATATGTTACCCTCTCATAGTAGATGAATTCAATTACTAAAGTTTTGTTGGTTTAGTAAGTTACATCAGTTTTTTACTGATGTAAGGATGTTTACTGATTTATGGATGTCCATGAAGACATATGCAGAGATAGAGAAGAGATAGAGATTGACAATAATAGATATAAACATAAACGTAACCATAGAACTGTAGCTAAATGCTGTCTCTAAATGCTGACTCTGTCTCTCTCTCACACTCTACCCTTGTATCTATTTAATTGCACAGTACAATTTCGTTCATTTCAAAACTTGTTGGATAAAGTTGCTTTTAGTCCTCAAAGCTGCCATAGACTCATGCTCTCTCTTGGTAAATACAATTGCTTCTAAGGGGGTAAAGCAATCTTAGACCCTTCTCTTAAGTGATAGCTATGAAGTAGAGTTAAACACTGTGAAAATCTGAGTAGAGGTGAAAACTGTACTTGAAGAGATCATAAGGCAGAGTTAGCCTTTTGCACATTACTATGGCCATTTTACTGAAACAAATACTTTCTCAGCATAGTGCTGTTGCTTTTCTTTCTGCTTAAGTTACTTTATACTATTTCTGTCTTCTTAAATTATACAGCTCCCATCTAAATTAATATAAGACAATCTACTTTTTATTTCATCTATGAATATATGATAATTCTATCTGAACTCTAGGTGAACCCATGCTAAAAGTATGCATAAAGATATTCATAAACTGCCTGGCAGATATTCATAAAAGGCCTGGTTCAAGTGAGAGGGTGCTATTCATATTGGTGAAAAAGTTGATTGAGAGCACAGAGTACAAAGTCTGAATTTAAGGCCCAGTACTAGCACACATATACACAGAAAAGGAGAAAAAGGAAAGAAGGGAGGAAGGGAGCAAGGGAGGAAGGGAGGAAGGAAGGAAGGGAGGAAGGAAGGAAGGAAGGACAGAAAGACAGACAGAAAGGCAAAAGAAAGAAAAAGAGAAAAAGAAAGAGAAAGAAAAGAAAGAAAGAAAGAAAGAAAGAAAGAAAGAAAGAAAGAAAGAAAGAAAGAAAGAAAGAAAAGGAGGAAGAACAAAAACCCATGCTTATAAAGGCACCCAAGTATTTGCTTATGGGTACCCAAAGAAAATATCTGTTTAAGCCGTAAGATTGAAACATCATTCTCAAATGACTATGCATGTTTTGTTTTATACACACACACACACACACACACACACACACACACACACATACACACACACACACACATCTTAATTGATTCTTTCGAGCAATAGCTCATCATCTCATAATTAGAGGCAAAGATTTTGAAGAATGAAGAGGGTCTATGTTACCACTTGACTCCATAGAGTTTGCAGAAACTTTAATGAAGGAACTCTACATGAATGCACAAAGTAACAATGCTTTTCCTGGTTGGTTTTGGGTTGCATGTTCTGGTAGTCAATATTCTGGGTAGTCAATATTTACAATTTCCAAATTGTGTTGTGTGTCTAACATTGCTCTGGGTATAATGGAAGGGAATTTTAAGGTGAGTTTCTATATGATTCCACCCACATCCAGGCTGAGTAATTTAGCCAATATACGCTCCCACCCCTTGACTTTTGCTACTGAATGACACTATACAACAGTAAAATATGACTGACGCCCTAACTGATGTATTTATAACATGCTGTGGTAGGAACTGAAGATGAGGACATGACCACACCCCTACTCCACTTTCAATTGTGCTGGCTGGGTTTCCTGTCTAAACAAACGCTAATATGTACTAAAGACAGTCAGTCAATGTTTTGAAAAACTTTTTTTTCCTTTTGTTTTGTGTTCTCGAGTCTCATTATTGTTTTAAACTGTAGAGTCCTTAAGAAAACTTCCTGTGCCTCTTGATACTTCTCCCAATTACTGACTCATTCTTTTGACTCTTATACTCTTGACTCTTAAATTCTAGAACACAGATAGATCTTTAAATCTCATGGCTCGATGAAACATCAATCCTGTAAATACATATATATATGTATATATATATATATATGCCAAGATAGAGATCTAGATATATCATAGACAATATTATATCATAAAAATAAAGCACTTTTAACAATTTCCTGTGGTAAATCAAAATTGAACTCTATGCAAATCCCCCAAGCTTTTTTCAAATGTATATTTTTATTTAGAACGACTCATTTCTTATAACCAGAGATGTATTTGGTATAACAAAACTTCCCTAGGAAATGTCAAAATGATCATACATAAAGGCATTTAATATTCAGAATAATCCCATAAAGCAAGTATTCATACCTTTTTTTTTTCTTTTGTCCATTCAAAAATAAAGACTCCAGGCTGGAGGTAAAGTGATATGCCTATAATCCCTGCACTTAGGAAGGAGAATTTTGAGGCTACCCTGGGCTACATAATGAGATATGAGACAAAAAAAAACCCTATGGAGAGATTAGTTAAGTAGCTTGTCCAAGTTTTTAAGTCAGCTGATAAAGGATACAAATTTAAGTGTCTGACCTTTCTGCTAAGCTACATAAACTACAGTTCCTTTTTTATGTCTTACAACATAAGCTTACCTTATATTATGGACAAAAATTGTTCAAGATACGGAAGAGTCATGGGTATCTTTTTTTGGTGCCAGTTCTGGGACTTGAACTCAGGGCCTAGGCACTGCACAAAGATAGTGCTCAACAATTTGAGACAGAGCTTCACTTCCAGCTTTTGGGGAGTAATTTATTGGAGATAAGAGTCTCACAGACTTTCCTGCCCGGACTGCCTCCAAAGCATAATCCTTAGATCTCAATCTCCTGAGTAGCTAGAATTACACGGTAATATTTTAAATCTTATAAATGTTCCTCTTAGTGGATGTATGTTACTATATTTTAATGTTTCCACGATGTGCTGTTTAAAGAATTTACCATCTCTTAAATGGGATACATCTCATAATCAAAGCCATTGGCACCCACTGGAACCAAAGGAGAGGCATAACATCTGTTTGTCATTGTCTTTATACTCATAAACATGATGGCTGTCCCAGTGACAGAACTAGGCAACTGTAACTTATTCATGTTGGTTCTGCAAATACAAGGACCAATTGAAGGAAGGATAGGAGTGTAGACTATGGTTGAAAAACCTTTTGTTAATACCTGCTTGCAAGACAAAGATACTAGTACCATCGAATCTTAAAGAATAGGTATGGAGCACCTTGGAGGATAATCTGAGAAAGTAATGGAGCATGGACAAGAAATGTACCATCACCTGTGCTCTTTATGGCACAGAGAAATGTTTATGAGGAAAAAAACCATAACCTGAATAAAATGAGTCTGGAAAGAGATTCAGAAGAACTTGACTTTGTATACAAGAAATTTTAGGGCTGAATGCTATATGCTATATGGAGCAATCATTCCTAAAATAAATAAATATTATTTTATATTTATTAATATTTGTTTATTTTTTCCATTGCTATGTAGAAATCAAGGATGGAGAAGGTGTGATCTGAGTATATTGTATCCACATATGGAATTATCACCGTTGATGCATATTTGGAATTACTACAGTGAAATGTTTCTTATTGTTGGACAATCTTACTTTGTTTTATTTTGTGCCAGTACTGGAGCTTGAACTCAGGGCTTAGGCTCTCTCCCTTAGATTTGTGCTCAAGGCTGACACTCTACCATTTGAGCCACAGCTGTACTTCCAGACTTTTGCTGGTTAATTGGAGCTAAGAGTTTTATGGACTTACCTACCTGGGCTGGCTTCAAGCCAAGATCCTCAGATCTTAGCCTCCTGAGTAACTAGGATTGATGGCATGAGCCACTGACACCTGGCAGCTCTGTTGTTTCAATGAAGAATTAGTTTTCATTTACTTGAAGCGTAAATGTAAAGGTTAAGAAAATTAGCAGTCAGAGATGAATATGAAAATATTTTTGTATATTTTCTCTTTTCTCACTGACAGTATGAAAGAAATTGATTTAAGTAGGACAAAACATCTAGGTTATATATAAATAGAATGTTGAAATATAATTCCCATTTATATCTCTTAATAGTCAATGGCAGTGTACATTATTATAGAATAAGTGTTGTACAATGTGATTCCATTTATATACTCTAATGGTACTTAGGCCTGAGTATTTTTTGCCATCTCTGAGAGTTTCTATTGAGTCATTGTAGAAAAAATGAAGTCTCCAAAAACAAGTATCTTTCCCTAGGCAGAGAAAAAACACACACACAGTTCCCTTTGATAACTTGCGAGCTTCTTTTTTTACTTAAAGATTTGTTTTTACTTAAAGATTTGGTTCTACCAAAGTGGCTTCATTGTGATAATTCCACGCATATATGAAAGGTGATATTTCCATGAGTATTCCATGATATTCCATGAATATATCCAATGTTCCCGAGCGCACTCACCCCCTCCATCCATCACTCCCTCATCTCCTGCCCCTTCATAAAACAATTGTAACAGGTTTCATTGTTCTGTTTTTACACATACAAAGGGCTTTGACCCTATTCACTCTCATTTACCCGACTCCATTAACTCTTCCTGCTTCCTTCCCATAGCTTGTTAAAAATCCTCCATTTCACTATACCAATTGTAAAGAAAAATAAGCTTACATTTTTTCTTTACCCTAGAGAATATCAAAAAAGAAGTTGATTTGCTGTCTAAGCACTTCATAGTATGAACAATTTAAAATGTTAGATCACACATAAAAGCACCAGACACTAACTAACCTTTGGTAGTGAATGAGACCTAAATAAACAGCTGGATATTGCTGACATTAACACCTATGATTGGGCTGCATTTGTTTTATAGACACAATAAGTCCTCCTGGATGATGAACACTTTGTAATTCACAGAATGACTCATGGAAAATATCGTTTTCATTTACTAAAGTGCTCCAGGATTCAATTTAGATGTATCTTGCTGTGTGGAAATGGATTCAATTTGAATGCCAATGCGAAAGCTACAATAAACTTTAAAAATGTACTAAGATGTTTTGCATCTATTTGGAAAACAGAAGTGAATAAATAAAAGAATGTTCTTGGGATCCACAGCAAAGTTATATCCTATTATATAAACAAGTATTATATAAAAGAGTCATGAGTAACACATGCATTTATGAAACTAATAAACATAAACCTAATAAAGCTACTTTTTCCAAGATGGTATCTAGTAAAGTATGACAAATGAGGTTCATTCTATCCAAAACTTAAAATAAATGTTATAAACCTTAATTTAGGTTCATTTAATAGGTCAACACTGATTCTTTTAAGTATATGCTTAAACTTTATTGAAGGATTCAACAAATTTGAATTGTTTTTTATTGTTGTTGTTGTTGGTATGGGGCATGAACTCTGGGCCTGATCACTGTCCCTGAGCTCTTCAGCTCAAGGCTAGTGCTTTACCACTTGAGCCACAGCATCGCTTCTGGTTTTCTGGTGGTTAATTAGAGTAAGAATCTTATGGACTTTCCTGCCTGGGCTGGCTTTGAACCACGATCCTCATATCTCAGGCTTCTGAGTAGCTTGGATTACAGGTGTGAGCCACCCATTCCTGGCTTAAATAACTAATTCTTTTAAGACAAATACAACCCAGCACAATTCAAATAGAATTCAGTAATGTGTACTTAGTTTTTCTCTGACTTATGTAAAAATGTAAGCCTTAAGAAGTCATGTACCATTCATAATATCCCCTTATCTTCTTTTGAAGATCTAGTTAAATAGAATTTTAAAGGAGATGGTGAAGGAGTTGATCATTTTCAATAAGGCAACTGTTAGAGGAAACAGTTTCTAGGTAACTTCCTAACAGCCAAACTAGAGTGAAGTCTTTGCATTCTGGATTTTTTAAATACATAAATGATTCTTCAAAGATCCATTCATTGCAATGGTTCTAGTTCTTAAAAACATTCATATGGAAATCATAATTTAATCTTCAGAATATCTGAGGTGGCTTGCTCTTCATTTCAGCAGTGCCTCATAAAAACGTATACATTCCTTAATGTTTCTAGGATACAGACTATGTATGAGAGCTTACATACAAAGGTTAGAAATAGGTTTTGAAGTACAGAGTAAGTTTAGAGTCTTCTCCAGTCTGAAATGCTGTGATTGTGTAAGTGGGTTATTTTTACTTCAGACAGCAGCATGTCTGACCCAGCTTTGCTACTGTTGCAACATCCTGCTCTAAACAAGAAAACAAGATTTAAAAAAAGAGAAGCAGCAGCTAAATGAGAATACTAAATATACGTTTTTCTCTAGGCTAGTTAGAAATAAGCATATTTTCTCTTTTAATTTCTGGAAAAGAAATTAATCTTGTATATTCCAACTGATGATTGCTTCAATGTCCGTTGAAAAATTTATGAGTATTATTTCCCTATTCCAGTATAACTTATAGGCAGAGTGTTTTCTTACTTTTTCTTAAAAATAGGTCTTTATAATCTATGCTAAGGAATTTCCTCTCTACTGTGCTACCTTGTAGACATCACTCGAGTGCCTGGTTATATGACACGTTACATACATGCTGGTATGTAATTTGCTAGCTGGTTTAGAAATGGATAGTTTTTAAATGTGCAAATATCTAAGATTTGGGGATGAAAGGTACCATTATATTATTACTATGAACATACAGTTACTGTAAATACTGTGGTAACTCAGGCCTGCAGGAAGCTATTAAGTTAACATTACGCATTCTTGGGGATTTGAGGTTTCTGAACTTCATCCATCATTCAGTACCAATTGACATTTACAAATACCACAAAGCTTGACTATCAGGCAGCTTTGTTTCATTTTCCTGCCTCTCTCTCCCCTTCTTCCGGACCCACCATCTTTATCTAACCTCTGTCATCAGTCTTGACTTGTTTATTATCATTTGAAAACTGGTGCTGAAATGTTTATACACTATCACTTTGCAATTAACAAGAAATGATTTTATGGAGCTATTTGACAGATCCCTGCTGTAATAAGAAGAAAAGCCTGGGATATGTCTAATGAATTTTTTCGGTGTCTTTCAGTTGCCATGCATGGCAAATGGTTTGTAAATGAAGATAGACCGTGCAATAAATTATAGAACTGAAGATTTATTGGAAAAACAATTAGGAGAAAACTAATAGCTATCATCTGAAAGGACATCCTGTGGTCCAAGGTCATGGAAACCACTTATCATTTTCTCATTATTTTAAGACTTTTCTTAGCCTTTACACTATTTTCAATAATAATTTTATATAACCAAGTGAATGGTGACTTTAATAAAGAGAGCTGAATGAATGTAAATGTTTACTTTTTGAAGTAACTCTTACATTACAATAGACTCATGTATAGTTTATCTAATACCTTGGGGAAGCATTTTTGTAGAGTGTAAGTTCTAGTAACATCTTGCTAATTTGCATGAGCCTGTATGATAATTAACTCGGAAAGTCATTAAAGTGGCATGGAAAAATTATTGTGCACTTGGGGAAAAACAGGATGAGGAGAATAAAGACAAGCAGATGGATTGCAGTCACCTATTGACATTTTGTGTTCTTTTTTTACATTTATCCATTTTCCTTCCTTTCTTTCTTCTTCGGTATTGCTTCTTCCTTTCTCCTAGAAATAGTTATAGCAAGCTTTTATATGTTAGTGGAAAAAAAATGTCCCATGTCCTAGAGTGAATGAAGGAGAGACATTAATCAAATAGTCACTCTAGTGAATGTCTGATTTGCAAAGCCAGATAAATGCTAAGAATGACTAAAACTGAGCTTGTTACAAGAGCTAAACAAACAAGAGGTCTCAACCTTGATAACTTTGAGGGCCTGACAACTTGCAGTGAGGAAGGCTTATATGGAGAGTAGCATTTGAGGTGGAATCTGAAGAATGTGCAGTTAACTAGGTGTAAGGAAGCTAGAAGATGAAGCAGTACCGGTAAAATCCTCCAAAAAAAAGTTTTTCTGAGTTTGAATGTGAAGTAGTGGGTTTAAATGAGATTGGGTAAGTACGGAGAGGCCAGAATGCTTCTGAAGGGTTTCAAATTAGAGGATGAGAAAGATACCATGTTCACTTTTTTTGTGTGCCTGTCTTGGGACTTGAATTCAGGACCCAAGATCTTTCCCTAAAGCTTTTTGATCAAGGTTGGCATTTTACCACTTGAGCCACAGCTCCATTTCCAGATTTTGGGTACTTAAATGGAGGTAAGGGTCTCATGGACTTTTTTGCCCAGGCTGGCTTCAAATTGTGACCCCCTTCCCCCCAGAAATTAATCTTGTATATTCCAACAGATGATTGCTTCAATGTCCATTGAAAATTTTATGAGTATTATTTCCCTATTACAGTATAACTTATAGGCAGAGTGTTTTCTTACTTTTTCTTAAAAATAGGCCTTTATAATCTACGCTAAGGAATTTCCACTCTACTGTGCTACCTTGCAGACATCACTCGAGTGCCTGGTTATATGACACGTTACATACATGCTGGTATGTAATTTGTTAGCTGGTTTAGAAATGGATAGTTTTTAAATGTGCAAATATCTAAGATATCCCCTTCCCTTCCTCAAATTAGATAAATGTATATACAAGATGCAGGGTACCAAAATCAAATACTGTGACAACAGGGGATATATCATAGGGAGAAGAACATACAAAAGAAACAAAAAAATCACTTAGTATATTAAAAATAACAATAAGAAAGTCCTCTTGTGTCCCTATCTTGGTGTTCATTTTATTAGCATCATCTTACATGGTCATATGTACATAGCTTTTGAGCTTTTCTGCTCATCGGATAAGATTATAAAAGGCGTATACCAATTATTGCAAATAAGGGAAACCATGGGACCTATATTTCTTTGGGTTGGTTGTGGGCTTGAACTTTAGGTCTGGGCACTGTCTCTGAGCTCTTCAACTCAGGCCAGCACTTTACCTCTTGAGTCACAGTGCCACTTCCACTTCAAACTACGATCCTCAGATCTCAGCCTCCTGAGTAGCTAGGATTATAGGCATGAGCCACTGGCACCCAGTTTGCTTGCACATTTTAAGCTCTAGATTACTTGGTACAATGCACATGATAAGAAAATACTTACACGGAATTGTGACAAGAACAAAATTCTGCCTCTGTTTAGAACAGACTCTTTTTATTCGGAAATATTTTCAGTCTATGGTTCTTTGAATTTGTGGATACATAACCACAAAGTGAAAGATCTTACTGTACATGAATTTGTAGTTAGAGTGCTCTGTTCTATGAAGCAAATATGGACTTTTCATTAAAATAAACAGGTTCGAATCTCACCTCAGTCATTTATTAGATCTATTATTATGAATAAACTCCTTAAATTTTCTGAGCCTTTATTTCATGGTCTGGGCAATGAGTTAACATTATCTATTCCAGAACATTTGATATGAAGCAATATGATGAAGTGATATGTTTATAGTGATTTAGACTTCCTTCTTTCCTTCCTTCCATCCATCCTTCATTCATCCTTCCTTCCTTTTTTCCTCCCTCCCTCCCTTCCTCCCTTCCTTCCTTCCCTACTCCTTCTTCCCTGACTTTCTGTCTTCTTTCCTTCTAATTTCTCCTCTGGAAAAGTGGTGAAACAGGAAAAGGATACATCTCATAAAAGATATGATTTGATGTGTTTGCTGTGGAGGCATTTCACTGAGACCTCAGCTGATATACTGAGAAATAGCTGATACAGTGTCTTCACGGTGTTAGCCATCCCTATTAACCACTTTCTCTTTATTTGAGGGGGTTGGGGGGAGCATATCTTATTCTTTTGCCATCTTTCTATGCTTGGATCTCTGGGAAATGTCGGCACTTGTCACACAGTGCAGTATTTCCTTTGCTCTCCCCTATGTCTTCTTTCCTGACGTAGCCAGTGACATTCACTATATCTATAACAATGTTTCTAGGGGAACATAAAACACCTTAGCATAATATAGACAAAATTCCAGAACAAACTTCGTATTAACTTAGGAAACTGGGCAATCGGCTCAGATTATACTATACTTCACATTAAAAAAATACTACCGTTCTGAATTCTTAAAGAAAGGAATGAGAGTCATTATGCGATCTTTCTCATCAATCTTCCTCAAGACCATTGTGTATCTTAATATTTCCACCTAAGGAAAACATAACCTATGCATCATTTACATTGGATAAAAAGATAAATATTGTTGGGAAACACTAGAAAATCAGTTTAAAGTAGCTTATCAGCTAATTAGATTGTATCAAGCTGTTCTAAATATTAAACAAGGAAAATCGTAACCGTCATAAGGATAAATTCACAATATCCAAATAGACCTCATAGTCTCTACAAAAGAGGACTTTTAAATTCACTCTTTTGACAGATCTTGAATGGCCAGATAAAAATCGGAACTCCAGCCAGTTCCCACATCTCTGAGGCGGGCTCCCATTCTGTGTGCCGGATGACTTAATGGAAGCCCGAGGCAGATCAATTTACTGTAGCACAGGGTGTCTCTGTCCCAGGATTTGTGTACCCGCATTTGTAGCGAGTCCAGTCATATATTACACACCTACTTTGACTGTAACTGGAGACAGCTGATGTACAATAGTGTTGAAAGAAGTGTACTTTTCTAGCCAGGGAACTTGTAAGTGATCCTGCTTCGTCTAGAATTGCCCTCACAAAGTACAGAGTGCTACCAGCCTATCCTTCCAAAAGTGCTTGAGAGATTGAAAGTGGTAAAAAGTTGAGCTGAACACAGTGGGCATGTCAAAGCGGGCCCTAGATATTCAACATTCCCAGAAAATGTAAGATAAGTCTTGAGTGTTTTCAAATTTTTGTTGTTGTGTTTTAACTGAAAACCTGAAAGCAGTTTATGAGAAAATAGTTTATTTGTAATTTTTTTTACTAGTTTTCCTTGAGAAACTAGAAGAGTTCACAGACTTGGTACCTGCAATCTTGAAGTTTAACAAAATCTATTTTGCTGATCAAGAGGAAAAGTGAGGAAAATAAGATGATACGATAATGATTAAAATTATTTGCATAAATCAATAGCATAAGAAGGTCATAAATTTGGGCACTCATGATGCTTTCAGTGAACTATTCAATAGAAAGCTCCATCATGCAGGTCTGAATTTTAAGTATGAAATGAAGTTGTAGGTTTCTACGTCGATAAGAGTTCTTTACCACAAGAAACAGAGGGGTTCACAGAAAATATTGACACCCACTTATTAATTGGGTTGTTTTTTTATGAGGATTTGTTTTGGGGGGTTAATTTTTTGAGCTGTATGTATACTTTAGATATGAGGTCCTTGTCTCATGTATATCTAGTAAAGATCTCTCATCCTGTGGGCTTTCTATTTATCTTGCTATTTCCTTTGTCATGCAGAAACTATGCCATTTACTGCAATCCCATTTATCCAGCCTTTCTTAGACTTGTTATGTTTCTGGATATTAGGAAGTTTCAATCTCTGCCAAGGAACTCTAATATTTTCCCTGTCCCTTCCTGTAATATTTTCAGGGTATCTGGTCGTACATTGAAGTCTTTGATCCACTTGGAATTGGTTCTGGTGCAAAGAGATATATAAGGATCTAACTTAGTTTTCTGCACATGTACAGCCAATTTTGCCATCACTCTTGGTTGAAGGGGCTGTCTTTCTTTCATACTGTGTTTTTGGCTCCCTTATCAAAGCTTAGGGGGCTATAGGTCTGTGGGTTCATGTCTGGGTCTTTACTTCTATTCCATTGGTCTCCAAGCCTGCTCATGTGCCAGTATCAGTTTTGTTTTGGGTTTTGTTTTTATATCTGTGGCTTTGTAATAGAGTTTGAAGTTTGGTATTGACATTTCTCTAGCACTGTTCTCCTGCTAAGGATTGTTTTTGCTCTTCAGGGTCTTTTAGATAATTTTTAGATAATTTCTTCTGTATTATTGAAGAATGTTGGGATTTTAGATGGATATTGCATTGAATTTGTAGATAGCTGTAGGCAGTATTGCATTTTCAAGATGTTAATCCTCCCAATCCAGGAGTATGGGAGTTTTTTCCATTCCTTAAATCTCCTTTTATTTCCTTTTTCAGGTTTTAAGCAGACCCGAAGAAACATAGGATGTATAGTTTCCCTCATTTGTAATAACTAGAATGTATCTATGAGTATACAAGTTAATCTAATGGATAGTAAAAGATAAATAATTACCCTTGGATATGGTTAGTTAAACAGTACTCTAAGCATCCACACACTGAGAATAAAGGAGGATATTCTTAGGAGAGGAGTGGCTCAATAACTATACGCATATGACCATATAAAATGCTGCTTATCAAAATGAATTCCAAGAAATAAGAGAAAAAAAGAGGTTTTGTACTGTTTGCAGCTATTTCTTTTTTTCTCCTTTGATTTATTCCCTGTTGTCACTGTTTTTTTTATTTCTGTATCCTTTGTCTTGTATATAAGTTTATCTAATTTGGGGAAGAGAAGGGGAATCACAGAAACTGTGGGACAAAAACTGAACCAATTCAACAGCGATATTAGATTCTATGCTAGAAATGAACACTACATCATGAGAGGGGGAGAGTTGTGGGGGGGAAGTGGGAGAAAATTAGGGAAGGGTGACACTGTTCAAAAAGAAACATACAGTAGTTTGGAGGTCCCTCAAAAGACTCCACATAGAGCTCCCCCTATAACCCAGCAATCCCACTTTTGGGCATTTACCCAAATGATCACAAACAAGACCATACTGAAGCTACCAGCACAATTATGTTTATTGCAGCATTATTTACCATAGCTAAGATATGGAACTAACCCAGATGTGCCACAGTAGATGAATGGATCAAGAAAATGTGGTATATATACACAATGGAATTCTATGCCTCCATCAGAAAGAATGACATTGCCCCATTTGTTAGGAATGGAAAGGCTTGGAAAAAATTTTCTTAAAAGCCAGACCCAAAGAAACATAGGTCCCATGGTTTCCCTTATTTGCAATAACTAGTGTATGTCTGAGACAAGCAGAAACGGTCAGATAAGTTGATGTTCGGTGAAATGAACCCCAAGATAAGGACTCAAATGGTTTTTCTTTCTTGCTATTGTTTCTAACGTATTTATAAGATATTTCCTTGTTGCTTTTTATGTCCTTCTCTCACAGTATAACCCCTGTTTACACTGTATTTTATGTTGGTATAATTTGGGGAGAGGAAAAGAAAATTAATTGTTTAAATAGGGATACAGGTGGGCCCATTGCAACAATGAGATATACAAGACGTTATGTCAAAAAACGAACTTTAGCACTTTGACTGGGGGGGTGGGGAGGGAAGATGCGGGGGGTGGTGGAGGGGAGGTGGCGAGATGTGAAGGGATGGGAAGGGGAAACAAAGGAGGAGGCAACAATGCTTGATAAGAAATATACTCATTACCTTGCTTGTGTAATTGTAACCCCTCTGTACAGTATTTTCACAATAAAAAATAAAAATAAAAAATAAACATATTCCTTACCTGACTTATGTAACTGTAACTCCTCTGTACATCACCTTTACAACTTTTACAATTTTTTAAAATTTTACAAATTTAAATAGAGATACAGGTGGACCCATTGCAACAATGAAATGTACAAGATGTTATGTCGAAAAACGGGGCGGGGGGGGGAGAGGGGGAATATGGGAAGGGATGGTAGGGGAAACAAAGGAGGAGGCAACAATGCTTGATAAGAAATGTACTCATTACCTTGCTCATAATTGTAACCCCTCTATACAGTATTTTCACAATAAAAAAATCGACACCTTATTTGGCAACCACCAATCTGTTTTCTTCTTCATCACAAGGGTATAGAGCATTATGGAAGGGAAAGGGGTCCAACCAGATATCCCTGGGCTCAACTTGTATTTCTGTATTATATGTCAGCTTCAATTTTCCATACTTTTCATTCTTGCAGACATTAGACAGCCATCCTTTATCTTTTCTTTGGCAGCTTTAATCTCTCTCCACTTAGCCATTTCTAAATTGAGGACAACACCAATACCAAAGGATTAGTTAAGCATGTTTGTGAGTACCTGACAATCATTCTAGGGTTTTTTTTTCTTTTATAATGTTACTTCAAAAGTGAAATTTTATGTAGTTTTCCAAGTTAAATAAAGAGATATCTCCTAATAAGAAATTGCTTAATGGACATGAGGAAAAACATGTCTTTTTTATCATTGTTGGGTTTGATCAGCAAATATTTTATTCAGGAATTCTGTATCTGTAAGTATATATGTAAACACATATAGGATGATATTTATGCAAACATATTAGCTAGATATATGTGTGTATATGTATATATGAAAATTCCAATGGTATAACTCCTTTTAACAACTAACTTACAGCTTAACAAAATGAACACCAAGAAGTTGGAACATAATTGTTAGGGAGGGTGAGATCAAGGGGAGAAGGAATCTAGCATGGATGATGGGGTAGAAGAAAAATGGAATGAATTCTGTTATAATATTCAATGTATATGTGTGAAATGGAACCAGGTAGATTGAGGGGATGTGTAGGGTTGGGAGAGATCAGGAAGAATGGTAAAAGGAGTAACAAGGATCGAGATGCATTATACTCATAAACCAACATGTTGAATTGAAACCCCTTTGTTCAACTACATAAGGATAATAAAAAGTAAATAAAAATGCATACTGGCCAAACACTAAATAAATATAATTTTAAAAAGGAAGAAAATGTCTATTCAATGGCTCCTTATCATTTTGGAAGACAAATATATTACAATTAAGTTTGAAGAGAGAGAGGGGGAAACTGGAATGTATCTTAATTAGCATAATAAGCCGAGAATAGTTCATGAGAGCCACAAGGTTGTAATGGCTTTGAGTTCATAGGTTTCCACCTTCACTTTTCAATGAGACAGCTCTATCAACCTACCAATGAGATGGCTGCTATTTTTAGTTAAGTCTTTATGTAAGGGATTTGCAAGCTTTCCAGGATTTCAAAGGAGGTGATTCTGTTCCTTCTTAAAAAAGAAATCCTACATTCCTTAGCACCACTACCAACATTCATAGAGCCTCACCTACTCGGATGCTCAACTAATGGATATACCTGTTGGAGGGACATTACTGATTGTGACAGGACATGCAGTTGGTTGAAATTCTAGTTAAATGGTAGGGAAATAGAAGTTGTTCACTTCATGAAAAACATCCTCCATCTTACGAATAGATTGTTACTAACAGTCTTGTAATGTATGAATCTTTGATTCAGTTGCCCATTGCCTCAGCTCTCATTAGGCATCTGATGGCTGCATAGAATTAATTTGATTCTCTTCTGGCCAGTTGTTGGTAATGGTAGATTTTCACCAATCTCACTCTTTGCCTGCTTGAAATGATTCCTAGTGCAGTGATTGCAGTAGGGGTTGAGGGAACCACACATGTTAGAAGAGCCAGGGGTCACGGTTCTGCCTCTGGCCACGAGCAAGTCCCTGAACTCTCCAAATCCCAGTTCCTTCATTGTGGGTTCCTTCTAGATCTTTCACCTCAAATTGGTAGATTAGATCTTGGCATTGACTCCCAGAAATGAATCAAACGTCAGAGACTATCCTATTTTCTTCTGGAACCGGACGGGTTTACCCAGGAGTTTAAAAGACTTGAAATTTTAAAATTATCCATATCATAAACCCGTAACTCAAGAAATAAGGCCTTTTAAGTCAGATGGAAAACCTGGTTGATGTTTTCTAGCAGGCCTTTAAGAAGGTTATTAGACTTGTTCTCTGTAAAATGGCAAGTGCTAATGGCAAACTCTCGATGAGGCGGTGGGAATTAAAGGGGATAATTTTTAATTGTTGTCACATGGCATAGTTAACAGAATCCAGCACATAATGAGTGGGCACACTGTCCTTTCCTCTCTTTTTCCATCTTTTCCCTCATTTCTATTCTGGTCAAACTTTAATCTGTGGTGTTTATGTTAGAACAGTATGACCAGCATCATTTTCTCAGTAACGTGTTCTCTTGGATCAGACATAATGGTGCTTTACATTTCTAAAACTTCAATTGAGAGCTGATTGGCTATGAATACTCATTTCCATGGCAATGAGTCTCAGGAATGCAGACTAACAACACACTGCATTTATAAATTTTAAAAAAAAAGGCCCCAAAGAAGAGAAACACTTCCCCACTGCTTAGATATGGTGTTAGGGCTCTAAAATTGATTTCTAAAGTGTAAAAGAAAAGAAACCCTGAGATTTAGTTATAAGAAATAAAAGTCTTTCTCCTCTCCTTAGATTCTTTCTTGAATCTCAAAAGCAATGGATTCCCAATAATTTCATCAGAAGCTTGCTCAATGGATCATTTCATATCAGTCCAATCCTCTATAACACCCATTATCCTGCAAGAACAGAAGCAGCGTGAAGAGAGGGAGCCGGATGGTTTTGTTTTCTTTACTGTACCTTTGTAACCTGGAGTAGACGTGAGAAACCAGTAGGAGTCAATGAATATCTGTGGCATGCTTGAGTGAATGAGTAGATGAATGAAGTGTTGATGGGTCACCCATGCTGTGTGTGTCTGAGGATTGTTGTATAGAGTTAGAGACGTTGCTTGCCTGTCCTCAAGAAACTTAGTCCATTTCAGGAGACAGAGGCTAAAAGCAGGGCAAATAAATCTGCGAATACAGGCAAGGCATCAATATTAGGAATAGGGAAAATATATGCCTTAGAAGTTCAGGAAATCCAAGATTCAGGGTAAGAGCAGAAATCTTGCTTTTCTTCAGTAATCACTCTGAACATGCTCAAATGGATACTCATAGCATGAAAATGATCATTTTCAAGCTCAAAATATGTCACTATTTAAATTCATTCAGAAGATGAAATTCAAAGCAGAAAGAACTACCATGATATAAGAATATACAAAAAATATGGTTTTATTTGCATCTCTTTTTTTGGTGACAGTATTAGGTAGTCAGCTGAAGTCTTGTGCTCTTGTTCAGATTTTTTTTTAATTCAGGGCTGTTGCTTTACTACTTAACTACACCCTCAGTCTCTCATTTTGGCTGGTCATTGGGAGATAAGTGTCCCTCAGATTTGTCTGACTAGGCTGATTTCAAACTATGATTCTTAGATCTTAGAACCATGAGTAGGTCTGACCAACTGGCAAATGGCCACTGACAGCTTTTAAGTACAGAACTTCACAAGATCTGCTTTATATTATAAAAATCTATATTGGCAACAATGCCAGAGGGATTTGGTGAGTGGCCATCACTGTTTCTAGATGAGAGGTTCTGGTGTCTTGTTGGAAGGTAGTAGCAGTGGAGGGGGAAGAACACTGGTGAGTTTAGGCTAAGTCTTGGAGTTGGTCTCTGAGTGCCTATACATATATAGCATTGTTAAGAATAAGAGATGAAAAACAAGAGAACTTTAGAAAGGACAATATTTAACTTTTTAAAACATGCTTAAACTATTCCTAATAGTATAAGCATTTATTTATATGCAGATGATGGGAAAAGAAAATTTTCATTGGCAATAATTTCAGATATGTGGAGCTGAAAATATCCAGATTACGTTTTCTTCCATATGTACAACAATGAAAAATTCTATTGTAAAAGCTATTCTTTTTACTGTAAACATCAATTTTGGGACCATGCTTTCCTATTTTAAATTAGATTATTGTAAATAATCTAATTCTTTTAAGTTTTCCTTGACTTGTACCCTGTATGCCCTTAGGACATATGCTAGTTTTAATATAGTCTTTTGATGTGTCTTAGGATTTTTCTTTATTTCTTAAACCTGAGGCTTTTACAACATGGTCTCACATACATGATCTCTCCTTATGGACTTACCCATTGCCAACCTTCACATCAACTTCGTCAGCATCTTAATTGAGGATAAGTAATCTTAACCTAAAGGGGAAAGCAAAGCTAGATCTTTATAAGTCTACAAGTCAAGGAAAAGGCTTACCAAGGGGATTTTACAGTTTATTACTTTCATTCTAGTTGGTATTAATGCTACATAGAATGTATATTTGCACACATTACATATAGCTATATACAAGCCTACACATGTGCACATACATATGCATACACATATCATGTTTGCTTAGCTTTTGAGGTAGAGTCTCCCCATGTAGCTCAGGCTGGGCTTAAACTCAAAATTCTCCTTCCTCTGCTTCTGGAATGCTGGGAATACAGGTATGCAACATGATGCCCAGTTTTGATTTCCCTAACTTATTTTAAAATATTTTTAGAACCATGTTCTTACCTAAAGAGTTTAACTAAGCATGCAAAACATTAATCTACATGTCCCAGGGTTTTAATTTGAAAATTATATGTATTTAGTTAGAAAGTAAAAGCCTTATTGCTTGTAATTGCATACATGAGCAAAATCAAAGTTATATAATAAAATCAAAGTTTCTATTATTTACCTTCCTCCTTTGGTTCTTTTAATTCATTATTTGGTATGCTTTTCCCAAAAAGCATTGTGATTAATTTTCACACAGCTGTTCTTTTGACAGCCATCATGGTTATACTCTAAACAATTAAAGGCTTCATGACTGCCATATAGGAGAATGAGAATGTTCTTTGAGTTACTTATTGGTGCAAGAAGAATTATAGAAAAAATATTCCTTTTCTACATAATTTCATAAACAAAAAGGAAAAATTGCTTTGCAGACAAGTCAGCAGTGCTCTTGTGAAAGGCCCCACAAGAGACCACATTGATCCCAGCATCTCATGGCTCCATTTACAAGAAAGGTCTCAGCTCTTGTCATGCATCAGGGAGGTGAAGTACAGCTTTCTAAGAAGTCAAGGGCTGTGTAGTGAAATAGAGGGTTCATTTCCTACCTGAGAAGGCTCACACCCTCTTATAAGAAAATAAACTGTGCTAGCCAAAGAGAAGATTGCTGCTTCAGACTTAGGCCACTACTTTGCAGCTTCTGGCTTCCCATAATGACAGTGATTTTCTTTGAAACCGAAATGTCTGAATAGATGCCTTTGATGCATATAAATAGCAAGAAATGCTTATAGCACAGACATTTAAATGTTCATTTACGTAACAGTCCTACAAGGAACTTGTGGCAGATATAGATAACATATTTTCTTTATATATACATACATATATTATCTAGATAATTTTTCATTTGAAGGAAAATGAATGAAACTGGAAATCATTATGATAAGTGAAATCAGCCAGACTCAGAAAGACAAATATGATGTGTTCTCTCTTACATAAGAAATCTAGACTATAAATAAATAAATAAATGATATGAGCATAAATGAGGAGTGGGAACCAATAGGAGGGGTGGAAGGTTAAGGAACAATGTAAAAGGGAGGAGAATATGATCGAAGAACTTTATATACATGTTCAAATATCAAAAATAAAACCTATTAAAATGAAAGGGGAGGAGGATAAAAAAGAATAATGGAGTGAATTTGATCAAAATACATTATATGAATGTATGAAAATATCACAATGGAAAGAGCCTCTTTGGACAATTAATATATACTAATGAAAAAGGAAGAGAGACAGAAGTTTCATAACTTTTAAATTCTTCCTTGAATTAGGCAAAAATCTATGTGATAGAAAAAGTAATATTTGTGCTCGCTTTGGCAGCACATATACTAAAATTGGAACGACACAGAGATTAGCATGGCCCCTACGCAAGAAAGACACGCAAATTCGTGAAGCGTTCTATATTTTTAGGACAGAATAGGAGAAACCCTAGGTCTCCTTGGCACAGTCTGAAATTTTGTTAATAGAGACCCAGAAACACAACAAATCAAAGAAAGGTTGGACAAATGGGATTGCATGAAATTGCAGCGCTTCTGCATGGCAAAGGACATAGCTAGCAAGATCCATAGAAAGACCACAGATTGGGAGATCTTCACTAGCCATACAACAGACAAGGTTCTCATATCTAAAATATACCTGGAACTCAAAAAATTAAATCTCCCAACAACAAATCTTCAATGAAACAACTGACCAATAAACAAGTGGGCTAAAGACTTAAAGAAAAACTTCTCTGAAGAGGAAAGAAGGATGGCCAATAGACACATGAAGAAATGCTCAGCCTCCCTAGCCATAAAAGAAATGCAAATCAAAACAACA
>NW_012267220.1:16316521-16378674 GCF_000151885.1 Dipodomys ordii
AGGAGGAGGCTGCAATGCTTGGTAAGAAATGTACGCATTATCCTGCCCATGCAATTGTAACCCCTCTGTACAGTATATTCACAAATAAAATAAAATTAAATTAAAAAAAATTATATTAAGTGAAGGAAGCCAGGCCCAGAGAAACATAGGTCCCATGATTTCCCTTATTTGCAATAACTAGTAAATGTGTGAGACAAGCAGAAACAGTCAGATAAGTTGATGTTAGGGAAATGAACCCTAAGATATGTATTCAAATGTTTTTTTTCTTTCAGGTGATTGTTTCTAACACATTTATAAGATTATTTCTTTGTTGCTTTTTATGTCTCTCCCCCATGTTATAACCCCTGCTTTCACTGTATTTGATGTCTGTATAATTTGTGGAGGAGAAGGGAAAAAAACAAATCGTTTAAATAAGGATACAGGTGGATCCATTGAAACAATGAGATGTACATGTTGTTATGTGGAAAACAAACTTTACAACTTTGGTGTGGGGGGAGGAGGATTGGATGGGGGGGAGGATAGGAAGGGATGGGAAGGGAAAACAAAGGAGGAGGCTACAATGATTGATAAAAAATGTACTCATTATCTTTCCCATGTAATTGTAACCCCCCTGTACAGTATGTTCACAAAAAATAAAAAAGTAAAAAGTAACATTTATAAAAATTCTATGAATTTCTTTTTGTTAATGTATTAAGCAGCATATTTTAATAAAATTTCAAATGCCTTTAGAGTATATGCCATTTTGAGGGCTTAATGAAAGTCTGCTCCTTAGAAATTCATCAATAGCAAAGCTGAAGACACATTGATTAAGGGAAGAATAACATATGTAAGTATATGTAAAGTGAAGATTTTTTTATTTTTATAGTATAATTACATGAATAAGTCTATGCAAATTATGGTTACATTATAGAATTATAATTGTTATTTTTCATTTTTATTCAAAACAGAGGAGGAAGGAGAGGAGAAGAGTAAGGGAGAAGTAGAGAGAAATCAGGAAAGGAGAAGATAATCATGGTTTTTCACAATGATGTTGACTATAAATGTAATTCTCTCTCATGAGCCAAGAAAAAAAATTTTACCTAAGATGAGCTTAGAAATAAATTATAGTACTTTTAATACCACAGAAAAAATGTATCAATGGCTTTATTTACAGGTAAAGTGTGTTTCTAGAAGAGGAGACTTGGCTTAACTCCAAGGAAAACTAAAGATGTGTAGGCCAGGAGTAAGGTTGAGGGCAGTGGATTGAAAGTTAAAGAGGAAATATCCACCCCCACGGTATAACCTCTGCTTTCACTTTATTTGATGTTGGTATAATTTGTGGAGGGGAAGGGCAAAAAAAAAATCATTTAATTAGGGATATTGTTGGACCCATTGCAACAATGAGATGTACAAGTCGTTATGTCAAAAAATGAACTTTACAAGTTTGGTAGGGGAGGAAGATGATTGGGTGAGGGGAGATGGGGGGAGTATGGAAAGGGATGGGAAGAGGAAACAAAGAGGCGGCAACAATGCTTGATAAGAAATGTACTTGTTATCTTGCCCATGTAATTGTAACTCCTCACAATTAAAAAAAGAAAGAAAGAAAGAAAGAAAAAAAAGAATTGGTTGACATTTAAGAAAAAAAAGGAAATAAATAAAAAGGACTAAATTGACTTTAAAAAATGATCATGAGGAAGACAGACCAGAGAGATAAGTTATCTGGCATGGGTTTAGGAATTTTTGTCAAGTATCAAGTATGATCAAATAGCAGAAGTGGGAAATTGTTTATTACTCTGGATCAGCAAGATACGTGATAGGCGTTGACACATGGGTCAGGACAGAGCACAAGGTTTGGGCCTTGAAAATTTAAACAACCTGCCTAGAATCAAGCAGAGAGTCTTTGCAAATATACAATATAAAAGAAAAAAAGAAAGAGAGGAAAAGAGGGGTGGAGGGTAGAGTGACAGACAAAACAGACACTGAAATAAAAATGAATATGTAAGCAAATGGTCAGGGATCTAAGGTTAAAAGAGTTAAGATAAAGTAGGTAAGATTGGGTGGAGAAAGTTCTGAGGTGAGCTTGCCTACACTACTTCTTAATTTGTAAGGAAGCCTCCTGTATATATTAGATACTTCAGAAAAAAAGGATCAGAGGGCAGAGCCCCAAGATCATGAAGAAATATGATTACTTAAAAGGAGTGAATAGCTGGGTAACGAATGGTGGCTCACACCTGTAATCCTAGCAACTCAGGAGGCTGAGACCTGAGTATAAATTACAGTTCAAAGCCAAGCTGGGCAGAAAAGTCCCCATGAGACTCTTATCTCCAATTAACCACTCTAAAAAACCAAAAGTGGAGCTGTGGCTCAATTAGTAGAGTTCTAGCCCTGAGCACAAAGAGGCTCAGAGACAGTACCCAGGCCCTGAGTTCAAGCCCCAGGTCCTGCAAAAAAAAAAAAGCATTGATTCATGTAGAGAACTTTGAGGACAGCAAAGAAGAGGTGGCAGATAGTGGAGGGTCTGAATCACCAGCTCTAGTAGTGTCTGATAGAGAAAGAGAAGAGAATTGGCCTTGACAACCTGGAGGAACTTCCTACAGGACATTAATGGAAATAGACAGCGGTTTCTTTCAATGGTCCACATGTGGTTTTTATAGTGTCAGCCACTATTTGTCAGAAAGGAGGAAAGACTGTAATTCTATGGCAATCTTAGTTCTGGATGGCAAGAATGGTGGTGTATATTCTGGCCAGTGACTACCACTGCCATTAAAAATATCCCACATGTTGAAATACAAGGTTGGATAAAATTAGGTATATACCACATCAACACCTCCACATATAATATCTAAGCCAACTGTGTGGCCTTTTCTTGTCAGTCAGAGCCAAGTGCTTTTTACAACATGTGAAAGAACAGAGTCACTTGAATTAAAGTCACTGCATTGCAGGGCTGCATTCACAGGTAAGATTCTGAAGCCAGCCTCTGTCAACTGGTGTGGTGGAGGCCTGACCTGAAGCTGATCGGGCCACTGACATGCTGACCTTTTGCCCCAGCTGGACTCTTTTCTATCATATCCTCTGTGAGGTACTTGCCATTTCCTAAGAGCTAATACAAATTTCTCTAGATGTCTATCATTCATTAGAAATGTAGCTATTTTTAAGGACTATATTATCAATTATCCTTTAATGCTTTCTGCTCTCAATAATCCATTGTTTAACTCACAGGGAAAAAAATAGAATTCTTCTTAAGCCTCCTAATTCCAAATGTTTCTCTGAAAAGTACCTTCCTCAGCTAATAAAGTGTTTCAGTATCATTACTGAATGTGTGGGTCTCAGACAGTCAAAGCTATGATGAACAGTTTCAGCTTTCAGAAGGAACTAGTTGATTTAACACTGTGACTACTAATGACCAGTTTCCTCAAGGAAACTGGTCCAGCGCTATCTGCAAAAACAGCACAGTGTGCATGGGTGATTAAGTTCTCATGTATTGGTAAAAACACCATCCACTCAATGGTCTTATGTCTACTTAAACATTTTAGCCTTTCAAAATTAAGACTGCAGGGCTGGGAAGGTGGCTCAGTGGTAGAGTGCTTGCCTTGTATGCCTGAGGCCCTGGGTTCAATTCCTCAGCACCACATAAGCAAAAAGAAAAAGCTGGAAGTGGCACTGTGGCTCAAGTGGTAGAGCGCTAGCCTTGAACTGAAGAGCTGAGGGACAGTGCCCAGGCCCAGAGTTCAGGCCTCAAGACTGGACACCCCCCAGAAAAAAACAAAACAAAAAACAAAATTAAGACTGCAGAATTATTAACCATGCTATTCATTGCTGCCAGTGAAGTAGGGAAGTCTTTGAAAAAAATCTCTGTGAGCCTATTAGTCATCATCATCATCACCAATAACAACAATAATAAAGTATCATGTGTACTTGGGGGGAGGGGACTGGGCTTTTTCTCCTTCAAGGTTGGCATATTACTGATTGAGCCATAGCTCCATTTCTGGCTTTTGCTGTTTAGTTGGAGATAAGATTCTCTTTGACTTTCCAGCCTGGGGTGGCTTTGAACAATGATCTTCTGATCTCAACCTCCTGAGTAACTCAGATTACAGGAGTGAGCCACTGATGCCTATCTAGGGTTGTTACTTTTGATAATTGGGAAGGAAAAGTGGTTGAATACCTTTCTCTAGTTTCTGGTGGTTTGCTGGTAATCCTTGTCTTGGAGCTGTATCATCATAACCTCTGCTTTTGTCACACATATTGGCTTAGGTGTTCACTCTACTCTATATGATCTCATCTTAAGTCATTAATTAAATAACTAAACAATGACCTATTCTTCAAAAGGCCACATACCAAAGTACTGGAGGTTGGAATGTCAACATATATGTTTGGGGGTGGTGCACACAATTTAACCCAAACAGTGCCAGTGTGGTGAAACTAGGTCACCTGAAATTAGTATCATTCCTAAAAAGATTAGAAAGCTTAGGTTGGCCTCCAGTAACCTTTAAATACTTTCTATATCTAACTTGCTATGCTACATGCTTTTCAGAGATTGTGAGGGTTTTTTCTTAATCAAAAGTCTCTTCTTCAAAGCATTTTTGTCTGTAGGAAAAGAGTTTTCCCACTAGGTTCCATTTAAACCTCCCTTTCCAGCTGGTACTTGAGCTGACAGATTTCTTTTGTGTGTGTTTTTCCCTCATGACCTCCCTGGATAATATAGCAACTCAGAGCTTTTTAAATGGACAAGAGGTCTTTCTGGTTCTCACTCAACAAAAGGGTTTGAGTGCACTCTTTATGTTGTGACCTTTATTAGCCCCAAAGGACAAAAGCATGCATAAGGCACTGTCTTTGCTACTGATGGGCTTGTACTCTACAGCTAGAGCTTAACAAGGATGCTATTCTAAAATGAAGGTCTCCAGTTTGTCTTAAGTTAGAAAACTTTGATTTGCTAGCAAGAGAAAGCTCTTTTGATCCCTACAAGGCTCAAAACTGTGTACTGACAAAGCAAATAAATACACACACACACACACGAAAACTTCTACTGTTTAACCACGTGATGGTTTACAGTACATAGAAAAAGTGTTTGAGAGCAAAATCAAGGCAGTTATGATCATCTAACTCTGATCACCTACTCAAAATGAACTTCCTTTTCCTGAAAATTCTTGATTTTTTACATGCTTTTCTAGACTGCTTTACATTCAAACTAATTGTGACTCTTCTCCCTAGCAAAAATCAAGCAGCTTTTGCATAATTGGCATTTTAGTGCCTTTTAAGTACCGAATATGTTTACCTCAAATCCAATAGAGATATTAACATAAACCAACAACCAGGACTTTTAAAAATTCCAGACAAGTCAATGTTCAATGTGTCAGTTGACCAGCTGATGGAGAACAAGACCCAGGCCAAGTTCAGCAATGAGAAGCTTTCCCGTTCTTAATGGATTTCCATGTGTTTCGCTTCTTCCCTACCTGAAGGGCTCAGGTCTTGCTGCCAAACCCAGGACTGTCCATTTGCTATGATGTGCTTGAACGTCACTTGTTTGTAAAGTGAAATTCAAATGTAAGACATGGAGAATTTGGTGTGTAAGTAGAGATGATTGAGTTTCGTATCTGCTGGTTTGGTCCTCCAAGGCTTGTTGGAAACACATTTCAAAAGACATAAAATAGTACAAAACTTGTAGTTGGTGCCCATTGCATTTAAGTATAATTCCAGGTGTTATAATAATATTAAGATGTGTATCACCAGAACAAGCCTCATTAAACAAAGAATAGCATTTTGGACCAGCTATGACTGTGCACAACTGTAATCTCAGCCACTTAGGAGGTAGAGAGCATGAGGATTATGGTTTGAGATCAGCCAAAGTTAGCAAGATCTCATCCCAATTAATCTGGACATGACAGTTTATGACTATCATCCCATCTACACAGAGGCAAAGAGAACATTTCAGGCAAAGACTGAAAAAAAAGACTGCAAAAAAGCAGGAAACCCTATCTAAAGAGCAACTAAAAGTAAAAAAGGTCTGGGTCATGATTAATAAGCTTGAGGCCCAGATTTCAGCCCCCATCTCTCCTCCAAGTAAAACAAGTAATCCCCCCAATAAAAAAGCACAACTAGATAGCAGTTCATTACTAAGGATCAATTGTTAGTACCCCAAAACTAATTCCTTAAACTCACTAACTTTAACTGGGTTCTTCCCAGTGAGAAATCATTATCAGTTTGAAATAGGCCATATAAAAATTGGAGAGGAAGGTGGTTTGGGGAATACATATATATGGAACAATTACACTCCCAAAGAGACATTAACAATTAAAGTGAGATATAACTGGCAACTTCATGCAAGTATTATAGAAGAACAGGAAAAAGAGACATGGATTGCTATGATTGGGAAGTGTCCAGGCCCCATAAAAGTCTCATATGTTAGAGCATGAAATCTCTAACATAACCCATAGATTATTTGCCAAAGTATTCATGATTTGATAGCTTTTTTGGTAAGCGGTAGAAGCCTTTGGATGTGGAGCCTGGTTGGAGGAAGCAGATTGCTTAGGGCGTGTCCTTTGGAGCTATCTGTTGTCTTGGCCACTGACCTGTCTTTGTGCTTCCTAGTCTCCATGAGGTGACAGGCTCCTCTCACACACGCTCCTATCACTATAATATTCAGCCTCACAACTGGCCAGATGCAGAGCCAGCTGACCCCAGACTGACAGCTCTGAAATATGAGCCAAGGAAACCCTTTCCTCCTTTTAAATTGAATTACCTCAGGTATGTTGTCACAGTGATGGGAAAATTTAACACCTAGGTTACCCTGAAAATAAAAGTGAGAAGGTTGTGTGTAAGTAGGATTTCAGTTAGGAGAGATCTTCCATTTAAATTTTGCTACAGATTTAGATGCAGCACACAAAGGAAGTAGGAAATCTTCACGAAGAAAAAAACCCAAAGGAATATATCATATTCTGGTTTGGGTTGGCTCCATGTGCACCCATCCTTCCCTGCTGTCAGCAGGCATTGATTGAGGCTGCCTGAGGGTAGGTCTCCTATCTGGTGTCTAACTATGAAGATTTGCTGTACTTCAGCACAGCCGATGGCCACAGCTCAGTGTCACAGAGCCAAAACACACACTGAAGTAATAAGAACTCAAATTGGGGAGGGAGATTAACAGAGAGTGTTTTGGGGCTTTCAAGGCGGGCAAATGTTCACAAGTGTGACCCTGAGAAATAAATTCCGAAAGTAAGTTTTCTCAAATCTGATGTGAATTATAAACCTTTCTACAATGTGATTCCCTATGAGATGTATGATTATCTAATCATGACACTTATGAGATCTCATATTCCTATGATTCTCCTAACTTTCAATATTGTCAATTCACATGTATCAATTTTTAGACCAGAAAATATAGCCAGGATGGCAAATGGAAATGCAATTTAAGGCAGGTTTCTTTTTCTCTCCTGGTTCTGAAATTGCAAGAATCTTTCTTCCATTGCCCAACCTCTCTCCTCTGAAGTCATTGCTAATAGCACAACACAGGGCTGGTTATCAATTTCTCCAAGACTGGAAATTTCTCAGGAACACTTGCCTAATCAGATTGTTTTATAAAGAAGTTTATCTTCTCAGCATTATCCTTTAATTATAAACAATTGAAATCCTACACTGAAATGTCATCCTGAATGATGTTATTCTATTCTAAGGTGACACTGATTGATTTTTAATTGCAACAGTTTTCTACTGCCTAGGTACTTCTAACAAATTTTAAGAAAACATTCACTAGTATTGTACTGGTTGTGAGCTTTATAAGCACATAATTGGTATGGTGTTTCTTAAACCTCTGAGAAAGGTACCACATATCTTTCTAAATACCCTTTGCTCTTTGGGTACTGGAAATTGACCCCAGGGCCTCATATTGCAGGCTAAGCATGTACTCTACTTACTAACTACACCCCAGCCCTAAGTGACTTTTTGAAAATTATGTCAAACACCACATTTACTAATAGCCTCACCATGTGCAAATTAACTTCTTTAAACTGTTTATTCTGACACATTGTAGAGTTCAGACAATTACTTACCAGAGATAAAGATTAAATGAGATGATTTCTTAGGCAGGTGACTCTGCTCATTTTTTGGCAACATAATGTCCACATCTCAAGACTGATGGGCTTGTTCCATAGTGATTAAAGGGAGAAATGGAAAACCCCAAATGTCTTAAATACAAGGGGTAACAAGTGAAATCCTTTGTTGCAAAGAATCTTTGATTCTATCCTCCTGCCCCAAAGGGCTCAGAGGCATATTTACAATGACTCTACATTTATGGCCAATCCCCTTTCACGATCCTAATTCAAGAGCTTAATAGGTGATGCCCAAGAAAGACACGAAGCGTAAACCATCACTTTGCTTCCATACAAAGTTGAGAGAGCAACTGGGAAAGAAGAGGCAATGGGTGAATCCGACATGAAAGATGGATGCCGCCTTACCTAGCACTAGAATTTGGTCCCAGACGTGGTGCTTTGTGACTAGAGAGTTACTCATCAGAGCAAATATCTCTTCTTTCATTCCTTGAAACTGCTTCATTTTTCTGAATAATATCTTCACTACATTACTCCTGTTGAGATACTTCTAATGACTTTCTACTTCCTAGATTTTAGGGAAGTCGTTCTTAACATTTTGTAGTTCAGATATTCTTTTGATGACCTGAGGGGACCTAGGACACACACACACACACACTCTCACATCCTGTTGTTTTACCTCAGTACTCTAAAGTCTATCCATGGGCTGGTTCATACCTGCAATCTCAGCAATTATGGAGGTAAAAGCAAGTAACTGAAAATAAGTAAAAGCCAAAAAGGCTAAGAGCACAGGCCTGGTAGTAGAGCAATGTCATAGAAAGCAGTAGGTGATGAGTTTCAGTCTTAGTACTATCCCTCTGTCTATGAACTCCAAGTTATGTAATATGATCAAGAATGTAAGAATCAAAAGCTTTGTCTAATTTTGCCATTTGTTACCAGTGACTTGAGAGTTTCTGAAACCCCAGCTGCAGGGGCGTACCCTCTGATACACATCCTTTATGCTCCCAGGCACTTATTGTAAAACTTCTTTCTCTGAGAATCTCTGTGCACACAAGCAGAGCTAACTGTAGCTTTTTAGAATGTCACTCATCCTGTTATATTTGCCATTCTGCTTTCTTTATCCCATATGACATTTTGTACATGCTCCACATGGGAAGGCCTTCATGTGGATGCCGAATCCATAACCATTTTCTCCCTGTTTTCAACTTTCCATGATTCCAAGATCAGTGACTGGGTCTAGATTGGGTCCTGAGTGGAGACTGAAGTGCCAGTAAATCCACTGAGTAGATACTGCCTTCATTCCAAACTTGTACATATATCGGTATGACTTTGGTCAAAGTTACTTAAAAACCTACATACACTGAGTGAGTCTCATTCCCATTTCTAGGGCTCTAGATTGTATTACACACAAGTTCGAACAAATGAGCCCAGGCTAGGAATTTATATAATTCAATATTAAGAAGACAGAATATATCTGAAATTTGTATCCAAAAGTGCAGAAGACATACAGCTCTTTTCAGAGACACCATTATTTATGCTTCTCACAAGACAGAGAAATTGAAATGTGACACAAAGTCTTTGTAAGTATTTAGCAATAAAATTCCATAAGGAAGTTTGGCCCCATATATCTGTGAAACTTCACTGAAGACACTGATTAGACAGACAGATCAAGTGACCTTTGTTCTAGAAAATGAAAGCAAATATAAAAGACTATCGATGATCCTGTGAACTTCAGGAATGCCCTTATTGGGCTAGAAATCCTACATTTATGGAACAATGTGTTAATGCTTTGGTCCCAATGCACAAGTTATGTACAGGTTTAGGTGAAATATTTAGTGTCCTGTTAGTTATCTGTTGCCAATCACCTCTCATGGAATTTTTCAAATACAGCTGCCAACATTTGTGTGTGTGAGAGAAAGGGCTTTCTAGGATGGCCCCAACATAAAAATCATGAGTTTCTGGGGCCTTGAGTGTTTCTGAATCATATTAAACAAAACAATAGTCTGTGTCAAAGCTGTCCACATTTTACTCAAAAGTCGCTGGTTACTTGTTGAATATTGTTACCCCCTCCTTGAAATGTGCTCATTAAACCACTCTGTACAGCATCTTTACAATAAAATTTAAAAAATTAAGACACTGGTTATGTGAAGAGAGGCTCTGAGCGTTCAATAGACTATTAGCCATCCTCAATAAGGTAAAGTCTACAACAACATTGCAGTTTCCTGAAGACTTCACTCATCTATTTGACTCCATCAATTTGTGGCTATAACAACTACCATAGTGAAAGGTCTACCATGTTCAAAATTGGATGAACCCCATCAGCTTTGCCCCCACAGAATCAGGTTGAATGAACGAGGAGGCCAAATCAAATATTTGAGCAGGATTACCAGCTCATAAAAGGCATATCCTATTACTTAGAAAATTTTTAACTATGTGTTCAAAATTTGGCTGAGGCTAGGTTAAACAAATGCCCAAACAACAGGTAATTTCCCGTGGGAAGAATGAAAAATAATGATTCAAATCCTAAGGGACTGCCTGATCACTGTACAGTTTGGGTCAATCTTTGAAAAGTGCATTTGGTTTTATCTATAGAGCATCTTCTAGAGGTTCGCTGGCTATTTTTTAATTGGACATGTTATTTTTCTTTGCAACTTTCATCACAGAAAATTATTGCTTTGTTGTTACTCAGTCATTCATTCATCTACTCAACAAGCAATGAGAACTAGACAAAGAAATAAAGTGTGGCTGGTATGTTAGAAATAGAGATGAGTGGTACATTAGCTCCAAAGAATATCTAACCGATGGTGGATAGTGGGAGAACAATGGAAGGAGTAATGAGGTGTTTGCTGTGAGCTGTGATGTACATGGAGACAGAGGTCAAAGGAGAGTGGTGCCTGGATGGAAGGGTAGAGGCTAATGTTTCAGGCAGAAGTAGCCGAATTCAGAAAGAGTAGCCTTGGAAAAGCAAGATACATTTGGTAACTAAGTTGCCCTAACAACTAAGTAAGTTGCTAAACTAAATAAGTTGACTAACTAGTAAGTCCACATGTATGGAGCCCTGAGTGGAGGCATTATGGGTTCAAGTATTTAGAGGTGATTATAAAAGACTTTACAATTAATCCATGACAAATGCTGGGCTTTATTTTGAGAACAAAATTGAAGGAAGTTACTAGAGTGAGTAAATGTGTTATAGGAAGTAAATCCTGGTACTTAGGCAAAAGCCAGAGGAGGTAAGCCTACAGATTTGTCAAGGCTATTAAGGAGTGGTGAGATAAAGAAAAAAAGAAGTGATTGAAAAGAGAAATAAATGTTTTTGGAATTTTAATTATATGAAAAAGTAGAAATTCATGAGGTGGAAGTGAAATTTAGATCTAAGCATGCATGGCAGAATAATCTATGAATGATATTTCATGAGCAGTTATGTTTAAAGACATTTTTATTTAGTAAATAGAGCTCTGATTTTAAAAACCAAAACAAACAAAACAAAACAAACCAGCAGTGTGTCCTGCCTGTAATTCTGGCTCCCAGGAAGCTGAGATCTGAGAATCACAGCTGCAAGCTAGCCTGGGCAGGAAAGCCTGTGACTCTAATCTCCAATTAAATATCCCCCAAAGCCAGAAGTGGAGTTGTGGCTCAAGTGGTAGAGTGGTAGCCTTGAGCATTCCAAAAGTTTAGGGCCAGTGCTCAGGCCCTGAGTTGAAGCCCCAGAACTGGTACAAACAACAAACAAAAATAGAAAAGGAAATACAAACTACACTTAAATAAAAAAAATTGAATTTCCTTCTCTTTATCTACTTTATTTTTCCCTAAACAACAAATTCACTCTTTTAGAAATTTTTCAGTAGAGTGAATGCAATACTTAATGTACATCTGTAACTAAACAAGACATATTTATAAACAGAACAAACATTTCAAAAGTAAAGTCCCAGATAAGAAAATGAAACTTTCAATTAGGGTTTTTGTTTTTGTTTTTTTTTTCAAGTGGGACTGGCTGTCTAACCGCAATGGTATTGAACTTGCAATCTACAAGACCACACCCAATACTTAGCCTTTTATTTTACCAACTCAGTAATGTTACATAATAAAAGTCTCTTTCTCTTTTATTTCTTCAGCACTGGGGATTGAATCCAGGGCTTTGTTCATATGCTCTACTTTTTGAGCCACATCCTCAGTCCTTTGGCTGTTTTTATTTGGGACTGTAGTGCAGTTTATATTCAGTCAGAGCCTAAGGCTTTCTAGGCTTGTGTGATACCTCTGAACTACACCTGCATCCCTGCTTATCACTGGTTACTTTTAAGATAGTGTATCACTTTGCATCTGGGCACATGCTTGAGCTAGCCTGTCAATTAGGTTTCCTGTCATTGCCAGAATCAAAGGCATATGCTACTGTACCTAGGTTCTTTCTGTGGAGACTGAGTCTTATAGATTTTTTTTCTGCCTGGATTGGCCTTGAACTGTAATCTTCCTGTCTAAGCCTTTTATATAGCTTTGGATGATAAGAGGAGGCTACTGTGCTCAGCTATCGGTTGAGAAGGAGGCTTGCTCTCTTTTTTGCCCAGAGTGGCCTCAAATTTCAATCCTCCCTTTTGTAGACTTTCTATGTACCTAAGATTACAGGTAAGGGCCATCAGTGCTCATTGAGACTCAGTCTCCCTAAGTTTGTCCAGGCTAGTATTGAGCCAGCAACTCTCTTATTTCTGGAATTACAGGCATGAACAATCACAACCAGCTGAACGCGGGCACTGCTACACTTGTTACTAAGTCTCATTTGACCCTGAAGCAGAAAGATTGTTTCCAAATTAAATATCAACTCTGCAACAGAAGGCATCTTAGACATGTAACATTCATGATCATATTTAAACTTCAAATGAAATATATAATGGAACTACATACAAAGTCCATTCCACTGACATGGAAATCAAACTTGTCAACTTCTAAAGCAGTATAGTGAGAACTTGAACTGAGGTCCACTTGATTGCAAGGTTTCTATTCTATTATCCCAAACGAGGGAAGGAATTACAAAGGAGGTGGAGGAATAATGTAAAAAATGATTATTAAGATAATAACTATGCAGCAATATGGAGGAAGACCTGAAGAAGAAAGCCTCGATGTAGAAAAGCCCCATTACAATATAAGCATTTGTCCTGAATGATGCAGGAGTCTAAACAAAGATCTTGTACAGTTCACAGAAAATGTTGGCTTTGAGATCTCCTTGGGAACTGAACTAATAACATTAGCATTATCAGGATGCTTACTGACATTTTAGCCTATGAAACTCAAGTTATCAAGGGTCTTGCTGATGACTGGAGGACAAGAAGAAGAGAAGGGGCAAATAAAAAGCATTTTTGTCTACACTGGGAATTGGCCTTATCAAGAATATTTTGAGAAGAAAATTTTCAGAGTAACATCAGGGCACTGCTCAAAATTCACTCTGTATATTGTAATGAAATAAGAAGCAATCCAAGACCAAGCAAATAAAATGAAATGAAAGGCAGGTGAAGTGTAGATTCCTGGAAAAGCGATATAGTCAATGAAGCTGCCATAGTGTAAGAGGAGACAAAGATGTAAGGTAGAAGATCTGTATATCTACCTAGCCTCAGAGTTTGGCAACAACCCTTATTAATACATTTCCTCACAAAGACATTTTACCCGATTGAAATATTTACCAAGCACTTGAGTGTCCTCAGCAAGGTGGCCCAGGAATGATAAATGCTTATCCTTTTCTAGGATGTCAGCAATAATTTTTAAACAGTTATCTGGAATCCTAAGAAATGCAAGACCACATTGGGAACAGTGTTTAAAACTTTTGATACACATTTTGACTTGTTGAGAATCTGGGGTGTTTTTTTTAATCAACTTTGCCTGTTTTTCCCCTAAGAACAAGATGAGTAGGCTTTCAAGAGACACTTGAGACATTGCACAAAGGCCTACATCAACAGAGTCGTGGGGGATGGAGCCCGAATTCTCTTCCTGTGAACTGAATGGGATGGAGCCCCAGGTGGTTCCAGAAAAGCTGGATGGCCACCAAATGAACTGTATAAATGTTTCCCTTGGGTCCCCCTAGGAAAAACACCAGTGAAAGAGTTGAATCGGAGACAAACTGATTCACAAGTTACAAACCTAGATTCTACCTTCAAATGATCCTTCAGTGACATCATACGAAACAAAGCAAGACACAGTTTTCTGGGAGCATTCCAGCAGAATAGCTGCATTGTTTTTTCCATTACCTGCCTGAGAGGGATTTTTCTATCCACACAGTCCTGGTTGTTATGCGATCACGTCACTACTTCAGGCGTACTCGGGCAAACATGCACTTGCCTTCTCTCAGTTCCTACCAGGATTTTGAAAAGACATGAGTATAGTTGACACATTTGTGAGAAATGGAAAAGGCCTGGAAAGGCTTACTCTGACGAGAGAGTGGTGATTGCTCAGTCTCATTCATGTCATCTGTGCCTCATCAGACTCTACCCCAGTCCAGATGACCACCCAGCTAGTGCTGTAGTCTGTGCCCCTCATCTTTCGTAGGAGCCAGTGGCACCCACCCGTCCATAGGCAGAGACTTCAGTTGTCCTTCAACATCTGTGCTCACCAGCCCTCCTGACATAGCTCATTCTGGATCTGGGCTCCTACACTAATGAGAATGGGTTATTACTTATTGTACTGCATTTGTCAGACTTGCTTGGACATCAACATGAATCCCTGGTATCCGCAGTCCCACAAGGGTGCCAGCATGCATCAAGCTGAAGTTGCTGTGTGATGTCAAAGAAAGGCAAACTTTCCCTAACTTATGCACTTTACTGCCTGGTAGCTGCTGGCTCATGCTGCATTCTCCTTCACTTCAATAGCTTAGTAGATCCATGAGAATGAATGCATATGCTTCCTGGGAATTGGATGACATTAGTGAGTTAGATAAATATTTATATAATATTTTCTATGTCTTAGTGGGAGACTGGAAGTCAGACCCTATCCTTTTCCTGGAAGAATATCAATCTGCTAGAGTGGCTAAGCGGGTATAGTATTTTTCTCCAAGATTGCTGCCTCTCTAAAGTTTTCATTTTGTTTTGGACCCACAATTCCAAACTGTACATCCCTAGTTAATTTAGTCTTTCGGTAGCATTTATTTATTAGATTATCTCAGCGTTATGATGTTTTCCAGACTCTCAACTTTTCGCCTCTCAACAACATCCCTCTTGCCTCTTTTCTAATACATTCTTTCCAATTTTTGAAACCTCTTCTACTCAGTATTCATCTACAAGCCTCTACTCCCAGGTCCTGCCAGAACACTGAGGTAATAACATCTTAAGGTATTCTTCCCAAAGCTATTTGCATTTAAATAGAATCCAAAGCATCAATGGAAGGTAATGTTCTCAAAAAGTAAAAGTTTGCTATTATTTGAGAGATAAAAAAGGACAAGGAGGTAAGGACAGAATGAAGATTTTAACAAGAGCCCTCTACTGTTTCCCGGAGGTCAATTCCTCTGTTTAGGAGTAATAATGTTAGCTCAATTAGACCCAATGAAGTAAAAATCTATCTTGCTCTCCTATCTTTATAATTAATACTTTCCTTACATTCACATGAACTGCTAATAGATGGGCTTCTCATTCATTTCACAAACCTGCCAAGCAGGTGTAATCCATCCAGATTACACAGGGAGTGAGCAGGATGCTGGGATTTAAATCAGCCTTTCTTGTGTTAAAGGCCCCTTCTTGGTTTTAGTTGATCCTTATAATGCCTCTTTTTGGTTTTAGTACATTCCCTAAATTAACCCTTCTTATGCTTTCCTAAAGTACTTTACTAACATTTTGGTTCTAAGACATATTCTACCTGTTCTTTTCCTTTCCCAGAAATAGATTTTGTACTGTCTCAGATCTAAGTTCAAGGGCAGATATTGTCCCTTCTGTTTTCTCTGAGGCCCTGGGTTTGATTC
Organism: Dipodomys ordii; assembly: GCF_000151885.1. Lineage (NCBI taxonomy): Eukaryota > Metazoa > Chordata > Mammalia > Rodentia > Heteromyidae > Dipodomys > Dipodomys ordii. The sequence continues at coordinate 16,332,464 of NW_012267220.1, forward strand.
CTCAGTACCACATAAGCAGAAAAAAAGCTGGAAATGGTACTGTGGCTCAAGTGGTAGGGCACTAGCCTTGAGCTGAAGAGTTGAGGGACAGCGTCCAGGCTAAGAGTTCAGGCCCCATGACTGACAAAAAAACAAAAAACAAAAAAAAACACTTGTGCCTAGATTTTGACCAACATTCATCAAAGTTGCTAATGGACTCCTTTGGCCATCTGATTTATTACCTTCTTGAAAGCAATATCTTTTAAGCAGAGAAATAAATAAGATAATGATTTCACACATACACAAAAAGTTCCTTCATAGTTGATTTCTAAATCATAAAACTTAGAATTTTAATTTTTGCATTATAATCGTGAGTTATATTATCTATAAGTAAATAGTGATTTCAAAATATTAGGTGTATATATATATATATATATATTAGTTTTACTTGTTTGTAAGTAGTTAATAAATACAATCAGAAACATTTGGAATTCCAAAATGTATCAGAATAGCACAACTATTATTGGAGGCAGAATACATTGAGTTTCAAAACAATAACAAAGAAGTAAATAAATTAGTAAAGAGAGAGATAGAGAGAGAGTGTGTGTGTGAAAATATGGAGGACTCAGCAATTTAGAATTATATCAATGTCTTAATATTTCCCTAAAAAACAAGACAAAACAATGCCACCAAGAGTCTGTATAACTGATGGAAGCTTCCAGAGGTGTATCATAGGAGTGTCAGCAACCTTCATTTCCTTGAGGACTACTATGTCTCTGGGCCATGCTTTCTAGAGATGAGTTTAAAAAAATGAAGCAGAGACACTTCCTGCAGAAACCAAGGGAAAACAGAAGCTCCTATTTCACTGAGGCCACTGTTCATGACCTACCTATATATGACTTCTAACATTCCTTTGACAACAGTGATAACTTCCCAGTGAGATCTTTCACATGACTAACAATTTCACATCCAAGACATAAATTCAATCTTTGCTAATAGATGGAATAAATAATTGTGTTCATGTAAATACATGGGACACGAGAGGAAAACACTTCGAACAGATCATTGATGGGGTGAGAGACAAAAGAAAGGATCCACTCTGGAAAATAAACGCTCCACCAAGCAATCTCATGCCTCACCTGATATGCCATATGCTTCTCATGGGTGTTTGGTTACGCTGATACATATTAAATTTTCCCTCCAATTACCTTGCCGACTAAAACAATATCCAGATGAGTTTTACATGGTTACACTAGCTGTCAGTAATGAAGGATAATAAAGGCATCATCATTATTGAGCACAATGACAAAAATGCCGTGTTCACTTTTTCAACACAACTTGGCTCTTAAAGCACACAGGAATCCAAATGCTACTCAAATGATCTTTCACTATCTTTGATCAGCAATTTAGACTTTTTTTTCTCTTTAAGGCTGATAAACAGCTCTATAAATTGCAACAACCTTGAAGCTATGTAGCCCGATTTCATCCCCTCCGTTCTCTTTAGTTATGACTATAGCAGAATGTGATTTGAAGCTGCATTTGTAACCGAATTACCTTCAGAACAATAGCAACATAAACAAAGAGTCTGTCCTAATGAAAGGTCTGTGCACAGTCCCGTGAATGCAATGAAAAGTGTTCTTCTATTCGGCTGAGTACCGTCCCCCAACCCCCTCCTCGGGGCTTAACCATTTTGAAGCTGGTATTTAGGCTGAGAACAAAGCGTTACTAGAAAGCAGAGATCCTCCACCCGCATCAGCCTCTTCGCTTACTGTAATTCTTAGGCAATATGGGGACTCAATGTAAAAGAACAAGTACCTTCAAATGAGAACATTCCAGCACAGGAGTATTGTCTTGTCAGCTGCTGTGCAGAACAAGTTGCTGGGTCATCTATCTGTCCCTCTTCTTCAGGGTCTGCTGGGTAGCTGCCGCCAATGTAAGGAGCATTGACGACATTGATGTGGTGTTCATCCGCAATCAAAGGAAACTAACCAGCCCAGCTCAGTGCTGCTGCTTGCCTGCAGGCACCAGCTCTTTGGACCCTCTCCATCCTATTGGCTGCTTCCTGGTCTCACTGTACTGCTCAGCCTTAACCTTTGGCTGTCTTCAATAGATTTTCCCTAGGGAGAGTCAGAGAAATGCCTGTTAGGGAATAAGTGGCAGGTTAAATTGAATTTTTTTTTAACTCATGGACATGATTTTCTATGAATACATCTAGTGTATAATTTTCTAATATTCCATCTCTAGCTACAATCTATCCTGAAGAAATCTAATAAAATGGATAGGAATTAATAGTAGCAGTTTTGTTTCCTCCCTGAAAACATCTTGAGTTAAAGACACGTGTAACACACATAAAATGATCAAGCAGCATTTTGTAGAGTGGCTTATCTGTATCACCAACCTTAAATCAAAACAGTTGGGATGACAGAATATATTAAGAGAGTTATTAAAAATGCCAAGAGATGCAGTTGAATAATTCCTCTGGCATGATCTCAAGAAAGTCTTTGTGATTTATTTTATATAGCTCTGATGACAAAAAATATAATCAATGACAGATAAAACCTTTATCTAGAAGAAAGAAAAATAAAATATTTTGCTATATAAGAGTACTAAAATAAATGATAGCAGAATAAAAGAAATACATCTTTTATCATCTTTCCATATATCAGATTCAATTTTCTCAAGAACTTAGAATAGGGTATTGAAAAATACCCATTTTCTTTTTCAAAGTAAGGGCTTCAAATTAAAGATAGTGATGTGACACATACTGTCAGCTTTGCTCACTCTCAAAATCTCACTAAAATGGCAGCACTGCTTTTATTTTATAAAGACGAAGAAAAAAGGGAAAACAGCAAGCCAAACTTAGGAAAGTAGAAAGCAAATAAACTGATGGTTAAGGGAATAAAGAGAGAAGAATCCTCCAGTTAGCAATGGGCCAAGTTAAGAAGCAATGGTACTTAACCCACAGCTCTCATAAGCTCTGGAATTGGTATCATAATAGACATTTGGAAGAGTGAATAAAGGTGAAGCTAAAAATAGCAGGTGAACCTGGGGGTTGGTAAGTTCATGTCTGTAATACTAGCTACTCAGGAGACTAAGATCTGAGGATCCTAGTTTGAAGCAGCTACTGCAGGACAGTCTGTGAGACTCTTGTCTCCAATAAACTACTCAAAAATGCCAGAAGTGGCACTGTGGCTCAAGTGGTAAAGCTTTAGCCTTGAGCACAGAAAGGCTCAGGAACAGTGCCCAGACCCTGAGTTAAGGCCCCAGGCCCTGCAAAAAAACAAAACAAAACTAAACTAAACTAACAGCAGATGAGTGTCTGATATGTTGGGGCATACCTGTAATCTTAGCACTCAGGTTGAAGCAAGACTATCATGAGTTCAAAGCTAGTCTGGGTTCCATAGCAGATTAAGTTCCAGCCTGGGATATACAATGATGCACAGTCTCGCAAAACCAATAACAAGAAATGTGAATATAAGCATATCACTAAGAGTTAAGGAAATAAATTCTAGAAAAACTATAAAATTTTGCTTTGGTTATCTCTGTCAAACAGGAAATTACAGATACTGCTGTGATTTTGTTTTCTGGTGCTAGTCGTGGGGCTTGAATGTATGGCCTGGCCACTGTCCCTGAGCTTTTTTGCTCAAGGACAGCACTCAACCATGTGAGCTGTACCTCTGGATCTTTGGTAGTTAATTGGAAATAAGGATCTCATGGAGTTATTTGCCTGGGCTGGCTTTGAACAGTGATCCTCAGATCTCAGCCTCCTGAGTAGCTAGGATTATAAGTGTGAGCCACTGATGCTTGGCAATACTGTTGTTTTTCTAAATCACTGAATCCAACTTTCTATATTCATAGCATGCTAATGAAAATAAAAGAAATAATGAAACATTGAACAGAAATAAAATACACTTCCATTATTTAAGACTTCTACAAGTCATTAATTTGGTTTTTAGTTAAAATTTGTTTTCTAAGAGTTAAGAAAAACATAAGATTTTTGAAAGCTTTGAAAATTGAAGTAATACATGAGTGTTCCTTAGTATATATAGTATTAACTACATGTTTAATGTCCCAAATATAATTCATTTCAATAGCATAAGTGAATTGTCTATCAGAAGTTCTTTTAACGGCTGTGATGAGCACATCTGATAGACAGAGCTGTTTGAGGGGTAGCTGGAGTTGGATTATTAGTTTATGGAAATGTGGGAAGAAATCAGGAATCCAAACTTGTTCACTCAGGCTAAGGAAATGGCCAAGAGCTTCTCAACAAATCACTAGTTAAAAGTTACTGAACTCATGTAAAACTCTCTAGGAACAGAAGAGCTTTCAGTGAGATTATCAAATGCTTCCCACGTCTGTATTTTATCCTACTGGAAGGTCTTCAGGGCCGATGGAATGCCTGGATCTGTTGTCTCCTATCAAACAGACAATGCCTTCTCCTCAAATATTTCCCAAAGGACCTGACTGAGGCTCTTCTTGATAAGGTGTTACTCTTATCATAAATAAGTCTGGAGGTTTCATTGGTTTATTTCTATTTTTATCATAGATATAGTTATAAGTAGATGATATACCATGGACATTCCTATCTATGAATAGAAAATTTTCAGTGCTAGAATCCATGTGTTTGAACTTTGTAGGGAGACTGTTGATGTTTATAAAAGCTATTGTTGAACACTTCTCTGTGTGTTTTCTTGGGAGAGGGTCTTTTCTTTTTCCTCTTTGGAAGTTTCTTTTTCTTTGCCTTTAATTTAGTTATATGTTTCTGTTTTGGCTCTAACAACCTCTCATTAATCAATTCCTCAGGAATCATTTCTTTATTTTTTTTCTTGGTCCCATACCAGGACTTGAACTGAATGCATGATGTTTTTGCTCATGGACTAGTGCCCTACCAAATGAGCCACACCTCTAATTTTTTGGGGAAAAAAGGGTTCTTTTCTTTTCCCTCTCAAAAACACTTCTAGAATTTTCTCATTGTCATTCTCATCGACTCACAATAACCAGTTGTCTACCATCTTAACTACAGCCTGTTGATTTCTATTGATTTCTGCATCCTATCCATGCTTGACAAGTTCTTTGACATCATAGAGTCCAAAGAATGGACTTCTTGTGTTTTCTTCCAGGTGCCACTTCTGTAGGAATTGGATAACCTCACTCCAAGACCAAGTATAGCCAGCAATGTTTTTCCTCCCAGGATGGCTCCAGTGTCATCTCTGTGCAAAGGTGCTCAGAGAATAGGCCTTTTAGCTGTTCTTACTCCTTAATCCATTGGATGGATCAGAGAAGTCATGCCTGGCGGGTGAAAGACCATGTTGATATGAGGATGTAGGTTACCAATAAAAAGAAGATGTGCAGGAGACTTATCCATAACAGATAAATCTCAAAAGATATGCTGTTCTCCCAGTAGTATTCCCTCTAGCAATTCAAGCAGTAATGTAGCTGAGGATGTAGAATATCTGTGAGTTCTTAATGCTTGTATGATGCACTGGCAATGTGTACTTACTGCTATGCTGAAAGCCCTGGTGTTCCCACTGTACCAGGTCAGAAAGAACATAAAGGGTTTCAGTTAAGTAGCATGCAACATTACCTGCAAACCAAAGTGTTCTTCTGACCTTAAAAGCTTTGAACTCTGGCATTACTTGTCTTCCTACAGATGAACATTGTTTTAGACATCCATCTTCAGAATAGAGACTTTCATCCATATTAAAGATTTGTTCTGGAAAGGCATTTCCTCCATAATCTTCTTACCTAGAGTTTCCAAGAATTCATTCAATGTCTTCCCACAAGCAGTCAGAAACTCATACTTCCTTCATATTATTTAATGGATAAGGATTCTTGCTTTTGTTTTAGTTTTTCTATGTGGTTCTGGAGACTGGCCTCAGACCCTTGTTCTTGCTAGGGAAGTGCTCTAGCACTTAAGACACACCACCTTGGATTTTGGTTTGTTTTGCTGATAGAGTCACGTAAACTTGCCTGGGCTGGCCTTCAATTGTGATCTCCTAACTACCTCCTGTGTAGCAGGGATTACAGAAATGCACTACCACACCCACAATGAATACTGATTCTTGAATCAGTGTAACCACACAGAATTAGCAGAAAATTCGATGTCAGAGTCAAGTCCAGCCTCATTATAAAGTTTTTTCTTTGGTTGTGTCCTCATGCTGCAGAGAAGGACATACTTTTCTGCATCTCATCCTCACTAGAAGTTTCGTCACATCTGATACAGGCTCTTCTTGAAGTTTTGTTAGTCTTCTCACTTTCAAAGAAGCAGATTTTTTTGTGCCAGTCCTGGAGCTTGAACTCAGGGCCTGGGCACTGTCCTTTAGCCTCTCTGTGCTCAAGGCTAATGCTCTACCACTTGCACCACAGCACCACTTCCCGTTTTTTCTGTTTATGTGGTACTGAGGAATCAAACCCAGGGCTTCATGCATACTAGGCAAGCACTCCACAACCCCAGAAGCAGATTCTCTATCAGCCTCCATTACCTTGTTCTTGACCTTCAGGATCCTAGCTGTGGTAGAATGAGACAGGCCTGACAGGTGAGCTGCGCCCGTTACTGATTGGCTACCTGGCAGGTCATAACAATTTTCAGTTTGGTGTCCGAGTCAATCACTTGACTTAGTCTCTTATCACCAGCATTAGCCATGAATTTTGTATCTGTAAATGGCATGATGGACAAAACAACAGGAGATTAAAGCAAACACAGGATAAAGTGATACAATTGAGAGATGTGGTATTCACAGTATTATGAAGTAAATTATAGCACAGTAAATTGTTTTTTTGGTAGTTATGGGCACTAAACCTAGAGCCTCACACATTCTAGGCAAGTGTTCTACCACTAAGTTACATTCCAGTTCAGTAAGCTTCCTTTTAAAAAGGCAGAAGTACATTTCAAATCAATGATAAAGCGATTATGTACAGCAGACATATAAACTTGTTACATAACTGTCGTGTTAGTTCTCTTTTCATTGCTGTGACAAAATACATAAGCAACCTAAGGGAGGAAGGATTTATTTTGCTTATGGTATCAGAGGTTTCTGAACATCATGGCAAGAAGGATTTTATAGTTCAAAAGTGTAAGCTCAAGGACATCACTTGGGCCTTGAGTTCAAGCCCTGTGACCAACAAAAATAATTAAAAATTAAGAAAATGAGTGATTAAACATGGCACTCAGGAAGAAAAGTGGAGAAGGATGGAGCCAGGGTAAGATATATCACCTAAGTGACCTACTTAGTAGACCCACCCACCTTATTCCCTTAATTAAAGTCCACCTCCTACTGTTCACCTCCCAGTAATATCATCATACTATGAATCCATCAAGACATTAGACCATTCAATACAGTAAAAGCATCACGATCTAATGGCCTCTGAGAACCCTCACAGACACACTCAGAGGTGTGTCTAGATGTTTTCCAATCTGATCAGGTTGACTATCAAAATTAATCATCACTGCTATTTGTTATCATTGAGAAGAGTTTTGTACTGAACCTCATGATAGGTGTGGTGCTGTGCTTTTACGTGATTGATAGTGTACCATGGCTGTTTAAATAACATCGCCACACACCTGTGAGTATTGTGCTGTTCTCATCGCATGATGGCTACCGCATTAATAAGTGAAAGGAATGTTCCAACTCCATTTTAATTTCATGGGATCATCATCAAATAAGTGATTTCTTGTTGAAAGATTCATTACATGATACCAGAACATGGTCAGCATGCCCAGGTCCCTACTTTGAGGTATAATTTCCTAAACCCAGAAGAAGCTTAGAAAAATCACATTTGATGCTTCTAACTTAGAAAAATTTGCAGGTATAATTAAGGGCTGCCCAATTTACTTCTAGGCTATATATGGAATTAATGGAGGAATAATTTAGACATCCTCAAACTTGTTTTGCCATTTACCAAATGAGTAAGCCTTAGCAACTTATACGTCTATCTTAAATCTTAATTTTTCAACCCACCTATCACACCTGAAATACCATGATAATCAAATGTCTTAAACCCTTTTTTAGTGGTAAATTTAAGGAAAATTTTCTTACAATACAGAAGAGCTACTCTCTAAAATCTATATTATTCTTTTGGGTTTGTTTTTGTATCTTATATAAATGTGATAGTTTTCTCTGTAATGTCATTTATGGGATATTTTATTTAATGTTTGCAAAGATAATAAATCCTCTGGTACCTGAGTCTTTTATTAGTAAGATTCTGCTTAGTTTCCCAAATTAATTCTGGCTATGATGGTTAAAAATGTTGAATTATTTCTAAGTCCTTCACTGAGTATGACATCTTGGTTGGCATGCTGTTTTCTGACTTATCAACTTAATTAACTTCTTATTAGAGATACTTTAACAGATCTTAAAATCAACTCCAAAACACTCTAGAAGTGGTATTTGAAACTCTTAAGTGATGAAAACATCAAGTCAAATAAAATAGCATTCTCCAAAATATTTATAATTATTTGAAAATGAAAAAACTAATTAATAAATATGAAAGAACCTGCTACATACAGTACTGTCACTGCTTCAGCACCAGTAATATTTTATGCAATTAAAAGTTGATGGCAAATTAATTTCTTGGGGAATTTTAAACAAATAGACAAAGCTAATGAGAACAAAATACTCACTGAATTTGGAGAAGATCAAAGAGAGTCCAATTCAACTATAGGGAAGTTTAAAGAATTGGCAGCTACAAAACCATCTTGTACATCAGAGAAGAAAAATAAACCTTTAACATATATCTTTAATATTAGGATATGATCTATAATATTAGTTCATTAGAAAATTTGCTTATGATAAATGGCAACTTCTTTGAACACTACTAAAAAATAATAATATGAACATTACAACTTGGGTGGGAGAATAGGGAAAGGTAAGTGGGAGATAATAAGGGATGGGGTGACAATGATTAAAAACAAATTACTTATTGCCTTACTGATGTAACTGTAACCCACAAGCTATCACCTTTTCAATAAAAAAAATAAAGAAAATAATAAATGTTTACAAGGATGCAGGGCAAGAAGAAACCTTTATATGTGGTTGTTGGAATGTAATGTAGTTCAGCCACTATAGTCCTGATTTAGTCTTCTGATTTTTAGAACACTAAATAGAATGATCTTATGATCCAGCAATTTCACTTCTAAGTATTTACCTAAAGATATTAAAGTCAGCATACATTGACAGTATCTGCACACTCAGTGCAGTATTCACAATAAACAAGTTTTAAATTCAGCCTAACTGCCATGAATGAATGAAGAAAATATCGCATATACAGCACATATGTATTAATGTAATCATATCGGCAGGAGATTTGGATGGAAATGAAGAACATCACATTAAGCAAAATAAGCTGAACACACAAAGTCAAGTATTGCATGTTTTCTTTAGTATGTGACATTTAAGAAATACAACCATTAAAATTATAAAGGAAAAAAAAACATTAAATTTATAAAGATGCTGCCAGGAAGTAGGAAGGAGATGGAGAGAAAGAGGAGAGGAGGTAAGTGCGGATAACATGACCAGTATGTATTGCATACTGTATGAAAGGATCATACTGAAGCCTATCAGTTTTTGCAATGTTAATAAAATATAGTTATTGAGTTAATAAAATATAGTTTATTGTGACTACTGCACTGAGTATGCAGATACTGTCAATGTATGCTGACTTAACAGTTTATACTTCAATCATTTATCTGTTGACTTAAATACTCTTCAAATTTCACATACATACCCAAATTTGCATAAAACTTGATTTTTAAAGCTTTGAAATAGAAGCTAGAAGGAATAAGAATTAGGAAGAAGAGTAGTCCATTTCTTCACCCTAACAGTATAATATATAATAGAATGGCTACCCGATTGCCTCTATTTCATAAGATATACCTAGAGATATAGAAGAGTAATTTTTGTCTCCTGTTACTACACAATACATACAAGCAGATACGCTTTGTCTAATTAACTTTAATTTGGGCTCGCCAAGAGTTATTACAGATTTTTTTTTCTTAAAGCTTTGCTTCTAGAAAGTCATTGAGTAACTTTATATGTTATACGAAAGTAAAATCATCATGGAAGGCTGCCTAGTTCATTCAATCTGTACATTTCTTAAAGAACTTAGAAGTCTCTCAGGTTTTGAAGTATAAACATTAACTAACTGGCAGTTTCACTTCTAACCACACAGGGTTATAAAATACACTTTTGAGACTTCGCCAGAGGTACAAGAAGGCAACCTTTTTCTCTCCATGCACATTCCCACTGTTTATAGTCGTTCCCTTCTTTCCAATCTGTCAGGCTTTTGTCTGCTCACTTCAAAGCCATATTCAGCTGCAGAACCCCAACACAAAGCAGCTGGCTGGTGTCTGCTTACTAGAGCCGAAATGCTTTATTTTAGCCTTGTCTTAACAGTAATTTTATTGGTTTAGATTTACCACCTTGACCTACTTCATTCATTTATTTCCATGAAAGTGGGAGACTTCTGATTCATATGGAAGTACCCATTTGCTCCTTCAAGATAAAAAAAAGTAACTATCAAGGTAGATTGCACCATTCATATCCACTCTTCTGAGGAGTAGGTAGAGGAAATAAAATACTAATGTCTAAATAAGCAATTATCGGAAAAATAGTCATTGCTAGTTTAAAGTATATCTTAATGTGTTTTTCATCTCTGTGAAATATAAATCATCCTTCAACAACACTTTCTTGTGTTTCTATCCTTTCAGACCTATTTGATCATAACTACTTAATGATAGATGACCTTAGGTGAAATAATAGGAAACAGACATAAAAGAAAGAACTGAACTAAATGCATTTAACACACCGTATCTTCCCTCTATTTCTGTTTACTTTGGCTTAAGGATGAAAGATAGAGACAAGTTATTTCTGCATATAGCTTAAGGAAACCTAAATCATGCACTGCAACTGAGTTAAGGAATAAGGAAAATTCAGTAGTGTGTATATTCTGAGAAGATGCTGAGCAAGACCAAACTCTACAAAAATGTTACTGAAGATCAGTATGATTTTTTCAACTGCAGTCTTTAAAAAAAAAGATGGATTCTATAGTAATTTGATGACATAGATAAAAGTGCACTCCTTTTGTCTTTAGAAGATTAATGTGTATTTTTCTTCACAAAGCTTACTTTGTAATGAGTTTATCTTTAGCCAGAAAGAAAAAAAATCCTAACTAACTTTGGAAGTGACAATTTTCTTAGGTTTAAAATAGAATAGAAAGGGGTACAGTCCATAGCAAGGTTATCACTACTTAGTGAGAGGGCTATGGGGAGAGAAGGTAGAGACCCTACCTTCCCAGTCAAGCAGATGGCTGAGAAGGAAGACTGGGTTTCAAGATTTCCAGCCTCAAGAAAGCCTATCTAGCGTTCAGGAGAGTTGGAAACCGAGCTCTGATCGACATTGAAAAGATCATTAGTGACTATGGTAATGTTGATTTTCATTGCAAGAAAATGTACAGTTTCTGAGACAATCTTGGAGAGGATTTTTAACATAATTGGAAATGTCATTCCTCATCAACACACAGGAATGGGGAATGAGTTCCAGAATGAAGTTCATCACAACAGTCACATTTTGGCTGAGACTCACAATTTTGCTACTTTGTATATGAGATATTACAAGCCTTCAGCCCCCTCCCCCACACATACCTTTTTTTGGGTGGTGGGGAGGCTGGTCCTGGGGCTTGGACTCTGGGCACGGGCACTGTACCTGGGTTCCTTGTGCTCAAGGCTAGCACTCTCTGCTTTACCATTTGAACCACGGTGCCATTTCTGTTTTTTTCTATGATTAATTGGAGAGAAGAGTCTTACAGACTTCCCTGACCAGGCTGGCTTCAAACCACAATCCTCACATCTCCGCCTCCTGTGTAGCTAGGACTACAGGCAAGATCCACTTGTGCCCAGTAGCATTGTTCTTAAGGTATCAACTATGGTATATTAAAATGCATTTCTGTAAAAACATATTCTATAAATAAATAGACCAATATTTTTCAGACCAGAGTATAGTCTTTTTCCTGAAAACCCTGGCCCTCTTACACTCTGAGACCCAAACAGAGGTGCCTGTGAAGGACTGAGTTTGAGCTTAAAGTCTTGAGAATCCCACAGTAACTCCTAGTGCAAGACAAAAAGTCTGGGCATTAGTAGGGTGAGTGGTATGAAATCCTGAAGTCAGAAGACTCAAGAACCAGGAGCTTTGCTAATTTGGGGGAGGAAGTACATGTCCCAGCTCAGAGAGAAAGGGAGAGACTTTGCCTTTCCCCTGCTTTTCTGTTTTATTCAGACCTGCAAAGGATTGGATGATGTCCACTCTGATCTTTATTCAGACTACTGATTCAAATGTTGACCTTTTCCAAAACCAGCTTCCCAGTCATACCAGAATGTTTTATACTAATGTTGGCATTGCTCAGCTCAGTCAGCTTAACCCTTGAAATAACCATCATGATATTGATCACCTCTTCAGGCTTCCCTAGAAAGTTCAAGTGTTTTCTTCTATAGCAACCTTAGAATATAACTCCTTGTATCCTAAGGTGATATTGCTACTTGTCAAGAAGTCTCTTGGAACACTATTTGGATCAAACTGGTGTCTCAATTTGTGTTTTCTGTCACTTTGTGAATGTCGTTCTAATTGTCAGCCATCCTTTTATAAATGAATCCACTTGCTGTGTGATTTGTGCCTAACTAACTCTGGTCATTCTGGATCATCTTTAACCTTTTCATTTTCCTGATCTTATGTCCCTCATCCCTGACCAAAGATGAATGGCCTAATTTGTGGCCAGTCACTAGCTTAGAAATCATTAAAAATTTCATTCTACAGAAAGTAGAAGATGTATTCCAGAATAATATACCATCATGGGCAATTCAGCATAGACATGGCCTGTTAAGATGCACTAAATGACTCTCAGGGAAGAAAAGCTAGAGTCCTTGAGAAGCAGCTACTGACACAGCAGCAGCCAAGCAAAAACAGCAAACTTAGACAAAATGGGAATCTAGAATCATCCCAGATGATGCTGACAAATTGGAAGACGTATCTGCTTGTCTTGCATAGTTTACTCAGCATTGTTTTATGAGGCAATCACCATCCTGAAGGGTGAAAGAATCAAATTTACCAATAATAAAAAGTAGTGGACCTCAGGTCATGAAAAGGAAAGGAAAAAAAACATAGAGTAGGGTTTCAGCTTTACCTAACAGAGTGCCTCTTGAGCTGAGTTAAAAAATGACCAAGAATGAACTACAAGTAAGCAGTGAACCATTTTATGGTACTAAAGAGAAGACTCCTGAATAAATAACATGACACCGTTCACGTTCTCATAAAAGAATTGATGAAAGAGACAAACTATTTATCCTCAAAGACCGTACTTTCTAAGCAATTTCACTAGACGATAAGCTCCAAGAAGCAAAGGATTGATCTATTCTGTTTGTCATTGTTTTTTTCTAGTGTATTCCTCATCTAAAGGTTGCAATCCAACACTAGTGTATAAGCAACACAGAGATCAGCTCATAGGATGGGACCAACATATACCTTTTGAAGGCAGGCTTCCAGCTGGCCATCTCCTCAACCTGGTTCTACCTTCCAAAGCATCTACTACCTTCTAGGTCTCAAGCTTTGAATCCATGATTGGGAGAAGATCTTCACTAGATCACTAGATCATCACTACAACAGGTTCTAAGTACATCTAAAATATACTTAGAACTCAAAAAATTAAATCCCCCAATAACAAATCCTCAAAGAAACAACAGCCCAATTAATAAATGAGCTAAAGACATAAAGAGAGACTTCTCTGAAGAGGGAGTAAGAATGACCAATGGACACATGAAGAAATGCTCAACTTCTCTAGCCATAAAAGAAATGCAGGAAGTGGCGCTGTGGCTCAAGCGGTAGAGCATTTGCCTTGAGCTGAAGAGTGCAGGGACAGCGGCCCAAGCCCAAATTCAAGCCCCACAACTGACAAAAAAAAAAAAGAAGAAGAAGAAGAAGAAGAAGAAGAAGAAGAAGAAAAAGAAATGTAAATCAAAACAACATCGAGATTCCACCTCGCTCCAGTTAGAATGGCTATAATCAAGAAATCTAGTAACAGATGCTGAAGAGGATGTAGCCAAAAGGGAACCTTACTGCATTGTTGGTGGGAGTGTAAACTTGTTCAACCACTTTAGAAAGCAGTATGGAGGTTCCTCAGAAGACTCCACATAGAGCTCCCCTATGACTTAGCAGTCCCACTTTTGGGTATTTACCCAAACAAGGCCATATTATAGCTACCAGCACAACTATGTTTATTGCAGCATTACTTACCATAGCTAAGATATAGAACCAACCCAGATGCCCCTCAGTAGAGGAATGGATCAAGAAAATATGGTACATATATATATTTATACATATATATGTATATATATATATATATGAATTCTATGCCTCCATCAGAAAGAATGGCACCACCCCATTTGTAAGGAAATGGAAAAACTTGGAAAAAAAGTATATTAGGTGAAATAAGCAAGACCCAAGGAAACCTAAGTCCCATGGTTTCCCTTATTTACAATAACTAGTATAGTCTAGGATGATCTTACCAGACAAGCAGAAAAGGTCAAAAGTTATGTACATATGACCATATACGATGATGCTAAATGAAATGAACCCCAAGATAGGGACACAAGAGTTTCTTTGTTGCTGTTGTTTTCAATGTATCATATGATTTTTTTAACTCCTGTTGTCACTGTATTTGATTCCGGTGCCAGTGCCATGCATCTTGTATATTCATTTTTCTAATTTGGGAAGGAGAAGGGAAATAACAAAATGCTTAAATAGGGATACAGGTTGACCCATTGTAACAATGAGATGTACAAGACACTATGTTGAAAATGAACTTTACAACTTGCAGAGGGAGGGAGTAGTTGGGGAGGTGGGGAGGGAAGGGATGGTAGAGGAAAAACAAAGGAGGGAGTAACAATGCTCGATAGGAAATGTACTCTTACTTATGTAAGATGTACTCATATAAATGTACCTTACTCATGTAACTGTAACCCCTCTGTACAGTATATATATATATATATATACATATATACGTATATATGTATATATACACACATATATATGTGTATATATATAAATATATATAACTTTGAATCCGTTATCTGAGCCCTCAAGAAGCCTCCTGATCTAATTTTTCTCTGAAACACCTCACAGAGACATACTCAAGTGTGCTGTATTCTTAGTATCTCTCAAGTCAACCATCAAAATGAACTGTAAAAGAACATGACAACTGTACTGTGAAGGAGATGACATTTTGGTGTGTGAGTGGGAAGTTTTGACCCCACTTACAACTGTACTGCTATGGAAAAAGGAAGAGAAACTCGGATATATGATACTCAAAAGGTCATCCTCAAAGGTCATCCTTCTTTTAAAGGAATTATTTCCTTATTTGTAACCTAACGGTAAAATATCCCAGTAATCCTAGACTTTCAATGGTTCTCTAAATTGGTACTTGTATGATTATCCATTTGAGGTTATTTATTACACATCCTGGTTTATTAATCTCAAAGGCTTAAGTTTAACCAAACATTGAAATATGTGGCTTTTCAGTATTATATTTTATATTTGTGTTCGTGTTTATAACAGTTCGATAATATACTACTTATTTTTTATATAAATTAATCTTTTTAGTCAGCTTTGACATTAATCTTAACTATTCCACTGGTACACTTTTATCATCATCTTAGTCAGAAATTCCTATCTTTGCCTAGGAAATCATTTTTTCTTTGTTCTTTCCTTTTCTATAATGCCTTCAATATATTTCTATGTTTTTTCTTATATTAGAGTTGACTTTTTTAAGTATCCAAATGTTGTCTATAGCTTTTTATTGTTTTTTTCAATTGCTTAAACTTTTTTTTAATCAATAATCCTGCATTTTCTTTTAAAGAGGTGAGAATGGATATTTCTTGGGGTGACTCCAAATCCCTTTCACTCTGGGGTTAATGGCTGATTAACTCTCCTCTTTCCTGGGAATAAGTTTTTTCACCACTTTTCATTACTCAAATAATTAACTTTGGGGCTTAGGGATTTACTAATTGGAGCCTTGACAATCTCCCACTGTTAGAAACTTGGTTTGACAAAACCACTTAGGGACAACTTTTCACAGCAGAAAGATGACTTATGATCTCACCATGTTCAGACAGTGCCAGGGCTCAGGCCTTAGTACTTCTTAATCCTTAAGCCATACCTCCATTCCATTGAGAACAGCAACAACAATCATAACTGCCTCCCAATTCTTGGTCTGAGTGGCCCAGTGAGCTCAAAGCAACCATACTGTACTTTAAGATGCTGTTGTTCAAAAGATACTGAGCTTCTTGGACATATTATTTATCCAAGTAGTCAGTGAACTCTTCCAGGAAGTTAAGATAGCATGAAGAGTAGGTCACTGATTCTGTAGTTTTAGTCATTGTACTTTGTAGAAGTTAGGAGACAAATCTCTGCATAAAAATTGCTTAAAAGTGCAAATGTCAATTAGTGGTATAAATGTACAAACATGAACCTATTAAATTATGAAGTGTAAAATGCATGAAAGTTAAAAGGCTCATTTCTATCTGCATAGCTTTGTGATGGCAGAGGTAGACTTTGCTCTTTTTTGTGTGACCTAACAGAGGTATGATGGTGCTTATTTTTTCTTCATAGATCGAATGCAGCATATAAAAATATAGCCTTTCATGGGAATTAAAATGAAAGAGACCTTGTAGAATTCTGAAAATATTATCCAACTCTGCCAAGAGTAATATGGTCAAAGTTTCCACGAAAAGCATAATTTCATGGGAGTTATGCCTGCTCAGATGGGTACAGCATTGCCTGCTTAGTGCTCCTTTCTGATACTTACACAGTGGAAATATGATTAACTTGGTTTACTGTAATATTTATATATGTATATATGTATTACCACTGTTGTTTTGCTATTGCTTTTGTCCGTATTGAAAGTTTGAGATCTAATTTTTCTAGTTTAACATTAAAATGGGGATAATATGAACTATAAATATTTTTATCTGAATATCAATTAATGCCAAGTGACAGTTTATATAAGAAAGATTCTCAGGCTGGATTATAGAACAGTACCCAACCCTATAGCTTGTACAAGAAACATAGCTAAAATATAAAGACTCAGAAGGGGTAAAAATAAATAGTAGGGCAATAACCTTCAAAATTAAGATGGGATCAAGATTTTAGAATCAAAAAGATAGTTAACTCAAAACATATATCATTCATTAAAAAGTCTTTGACAGACACATAGTACTCTCTCTTAGAAAACTGAGAACCATGGCAGTGGTGCTGTAGCTCAAGCGGTAGAGTGCTTGCCTTGAGCTGAAGAGCTGAGGGACAGAGTCCAGGCCCACAACCTACAAAAAAAAAACTGAGAACCTAGAGCATCCACTACCTGCTTTGTGTGTGAGAGAGAGAGGAGAGAGAGAGAGAGAGAGAGAGAGATGAATACTGGTTCTAGGGATTGAAATCGGGGCCTGGGCACTGTCTCCAGTTCTTTTCTCAAGGCTAGAGCTCTACCACTTGAGCCAGAACTCCACTTCTAGGTTTTTTTTTATTAAAGAATCTCAGGGACTTTCATGCCCAGGCTGTCTCTGAAATGTCTTCATGTCTCATCCACCTGAGTAGCTAGGATTACAGGTGTAAGCCACCTGGCCCACTATCTGCTTTTTGAAAGTTAATTGGAGGTAAGAGTCTCTAGGGCCTGTAGATAAAAGCACAAATTCTGATGTAGATGCCTCTACATGAACTGAACCACTCACAAAGGCTTCATTATATTCATTGTGGAGATGGGGTCCCAACAGATGAATTTGGGGGTTTCATACATTCAGATGACACAAGCAGTGTTGACTATGTGCACCCGTGTGTGTCTGTACCTGTACACACACATGAACACGTTATTCTCTTACATGTGTTTCCATTCCCCTACATGTTTCTGTAGATGAAGATTTTTTAAATCTCTTTTTATAATCATTTTATCTCTAATTTTTTATAATCACACATAGTAACACCAGCCTTGAGGAATCTCAGGCAATACAGCTGTTTTATGGCCATGCACATTGACAACATATGAGCATATCAATATTAGAACATTTTGAATTCATAGCTGCTTCTGAAAACCAAGACACTGTCTACACCCAGGCTTTTCCTTCTGTGTCCAGTTGTGCAAATCTGTGTAAGAAGAAACAGAAAACCAGGGGTATTTTGTGGGGGGTCCTGTTGGGGAAAGGGGCTTAGGTAACAAAAGGCCAAAGAGAACTCGGAACCCTGGTATCCAGGCAGCCACATTCCCGAGCCACACCGGCTGGCAAACGTGCCCAGAGATAGTGAACCAACAAGCATCAGCATTCTTGCTGTTTCCTGAGTTTGGGTTCCAGACTCCAGGAGATCTGGGGATGGTACCTGCTCCACACTTTGAGATGCTGGATCACTCTTCGACTCTGACCCTGACCTCAAGCTTGAAGAACCTTCTAGGCATTTCCCAGGAGAGATTTGCAGGGAGCACCTGGCAATCCCAGCCCACAATAGGACAACACTGATCCAGACTCTGCTCTGACACCTCCTGACCAATCTGAGGTGCCAACCATAGTGGATGTCCAGTGGTCTACTCCACTCCAGATAAAGCTCTCTGGGCTGTTGCTGCAGCAGCTAAAAAGCCTCGAACTGGGCCCACAGAGGAGCCACCACATCTATGTAGGGACATCGGTGTCCAAGTGGATCTGTGCACCACAGCGGAGGCAGACCCAGGCCCACCAGAGGCATTGTCAGGAGGCCCGTCCCATGGCAGAACGGTTCTGCATCTTGATGTGCGTTGGCCCAGGGCATAAGTTATCAGTCCACCAGAGGCAGATGATGAATGAGCATAGGGCAAAGTCAATGAGGTTCTCAAAGAACAATTTCCACCTTCAGCAGCAGCCCAAGAGCTATAACATGGGGCAGCTGATCTGCATTTGGAGTTCTTGTCCATACCATCAGAGACAAATTCTCTTGCAACTGCATCAGATGAAGAGCCATTCAGTATTAGAGCACACCTGCATTCTGCCGTGTATCTGCCCGTGGCATATTTTTGTAGATCCATCTTCAGAAGAGTTGCAAGCTAATGAGCTAGTACATGGTCCACTTGTGAGGCACTTAAGCCTCAGCTCCTGTCATTAGAGGCAGAATAATCCCTACCCATAGGCATCCTAGGAAGAGCCATCACATGGTAAAACACTTCAGTATCAAGTGGGGTTTGGGCTACTGCTTGTGAAGAAAATCCACTCCCATCAGTGGCGATGTCTGAAAAGGCAGTCCATACTACAGCTGACCTCAATCTCCACTTTCCCCAAGTTGTTTAGGACAAAATGGATCACCAGTCTGTGCCTGTTCTCACTGCTCTAGAGATCTAGCAGGCTCTACAGACTTTGTCTGATAGAGACCCACCTTTACCTGCAGTGGGCAACTGAGCTCCAGCAGATAGGTCCCAGTTTGATTCCAGTTTAAGACTTGGAACACAACTTTGGAAGATTCAGAAACTTCTGAGCCCCACTGAGCACCAGCTGAAGTACTTGGTTATGTCCCTCTCTTTGGTGCAGTTATCTGCTGGGTTTTTCTGCTTTTTTAACTCTATATAATGTTAACAATTGATTTCAATTAAAAAATGCTGTTTATTCATTTTGGTGTCATAATTCAGGGGTCTAAGCCCTGCCTAGCTGCAGAACCATGCGCTCTGACAGAGCCTGTGGTCTTGAGGATGCTCACAGCTGTGAGGAGGAAGTGGGAGGAAAGACCCCGGTATGTCTTATGTGGGTGCAGTTGTGTCTGAGGCAGGGCCCAGGATAGTTAGGAGACACAGACACTCTGATCAGACGTTTATACTCAAAAGGAGCTCCCATGTGAGCCTCAGTCTCTTCATCTGTGAAATGGGATAGCATCCCCTCCCAGGGTTGGAAGAGAGAAAACAAAATAAAAATGGTGTGTGGATCACCCTGTCACTCCTGAGCCCCAAGTCAGTGTTGCTGGGGTTTGGTCAGTGGTAGAGTGCCCTGCCTAGCATGTGTGAGGCCCTGGGTTTCATCCCTAGCACCATAAGCAGCAACACATTGGAAGGATGTTTGGGGGAGCTTTGGTGCCCCTGATTTCTTTTCCTTGGTGCAAGACCTAGCTACATCTCACTTAAGGCCCAGCTGGACTCCAGAGAGGCCAGGCCTGGCCATGCTGTCCAGAATCACCTTCTACCTCCCCTAGCTCTGACCTCAGCGTGAGTGTCACTCCCCTTACCAACCTGGCTCCTTCCCCAAATGCTTCCATTTGTTTGGTCCGAGTTAATATTTTACTTCCCGAACCAAGAAGTATGTTCTCCCTGAGAGCGAGACCCCACCGGCTTCCTCTGTCCCATCCCCAGGACTTTGATTAGAGCACAGCGCCCATCTAGAATCCCAAACGTATTCAAATTATTCGAAATCATAGAAACTGAGGGACGAGACTATCTGGCAATGGAGTCCCTAGATGGAGATGACCTACTGGATCTTATCCAAATGCTAGGTTGTCCTCGAAGGAGGAGGTCCAGCGTTGAGGCAAGTGGTGAACGTCATGCGTTACTACCACGTCACGAGTATTGCACACGGAACTACATTAAAGCGGACTCGGTACTAGATTATGAACTGGCCAGATGCCAGACACGAACCGTGGCACATTATCCTTTTGAGCCCGCGAACTCTTCCAGCACCATGGCCACGGCGGTTCCAAGGGAATATCTGCAGCTTGGGATAGCTGCACTAAGTCCCACTGTGGGTCATTTCGCATTTCCAAAAAGAACATGAAGGAGCTGGAGAAGCAGGCGCTGAGGAGGGTGCCTACCGCGGTCCCAGCCCACGTCTAAGGCGAGTTTCAAAGCCCAGTAAATGACATCCTTATGGTGGACACGGAGCACAGACCCTCGCTGGAGCAGGTATTTAAAAATGGTCCGATAGCTTTGGTCACTAGGGACAGGGTCCTCCGAAGACCCAGGCTTCGCCATCACACTGATAATGAACCTGAGTTAGCATCCACAGGAGATCCTAGAAGCTTGGCTGGCTCGGAGATTCAATGGTGTCTTGGGCACATACCTGCTACTAGAACAGCAGAAGGCAGTGGGTGGGATGTGGCAGCCCCTTTAGCACCTTGAGTCCCGTGATGACTTCCTGCCCATTTCCCCCAGGGGCTTTGGCCTTACATGTCCTCACAGCCAGAGCCAGTGTGCCTGCCCCTCACCCCTCCCCCTTCCTGGAGGAGGACCCAGAAGGGCCGTATCTAAGATGTCCACTCAAGACACATCCATCCGTGTGCTGCCCACTTCCCCTCTTGGCCCAGCCCCAGCCCCAGACGCCCTGGCTGCCCCTGTACCATCCACGGAGCGGAGGAGACAGAAGCAAGCCCCACGATGCTCCAGAGGACAGCAAGACCCACGCAGCATCCAAGGACTTGGCCCCCTCGGCTCAATGTACTGAAACAGCACAGAATCAGGGCAGGAGGTCGGTGTGGAGAGTCGTTGGATCAGCCTGGCTGTGAGACTCCCAGGTCGAAACTTCTGGGCATTTTCCAGAAGGGACGCACAAGCGGTCCCCGTCTCCCTAAAGCTGGCCAACACAAGACAGCAAAGTAGCCTTGACTCATGCTGAACGCAGATCCCCAACGCTACGAATCTGACGCTGGGTGTGTGACTCATCAAATGAGAGCATCCAACTCTCCACTGTGACCAGTGCCCGCTGGGACAGTGGAAGAAGAGCCACCAAGTGGTACAGCTGCCCGGGGATCCTGAGCAGGCTCTACGTAATTCCTGAAGTAGAACAACTTCTTTTTCGGGAGGAGACGGAAGCCTCACCCCATGGTTCGGCTGCTGAAGAGCTGAAGCTGACAGTGGAGGTGAGCGAGCAACCTGCAGCCCTGGCCGCAGCCAGCCGAGGAGCTGGCAAGGCCCGGGTCTCCCCAGCTGGAGCCACTCCCAGCGGTGGCAGGAATTGAGTCCAGCAGCATCCCAGGACCCAGGACTCACTCCTCAGGCAATGTCCTACAAAATTCTAAGCAGAAGAAGAGGACATGCTAGAAGTGGGTTCAGAGACACATTGCCAACAGGCTTCCACACCATCGTTACAGCCAATGTCCTGTGCAGATGAGTAACTGATGGTGCTTTTGCCCTGTGTGCCTTCAGTTAAACTGGAGAGAATGCTAAGGTCCGGGGTGTGGGGGATGGGCCAACTGTGGGCTTCCCTCAGAAGAGAGCCTCAGCAGATAGGCCAGGGGTATGTCCCGCACATGGCCTGCCCCTTAGACTCTGTCCATTCTCCTGGGCGTTGTGCAACTGGCCAGATGGAGGAAGTCCACCATGGCCCAGGCCACCCTCGCATCCTTGGCAGAGGATGTCTGAGCCTGTCTGGGGGTGAGGAGCCCCTCCACTGGCACCAGAAGGACTCACCACAGAACTCATCTTCACAGTGGAGATGGTTCCCAATAGATTTCTGTTTCTCAAAAAACTTATGATAAACAGATGTTCCTGAGAGATGATCACATGCTTCTGTCTTGTAGCTTTCTTGTACCAGCTTCATTGAGCTGCTGGCTTGAAAAGAGGGTGCTTGAACCTCTTGAGTAAGTGGATTTACAAGCTTTACCTATAAGCAACTGTACTGTTGTTGTTGCTGCTGTTGTTTAATTTTTCTTGAGGAATATCATCATTTTGTGCAGCAAGGCAAACTTTTGGTCCATCAAAGCCCAGCTTCTCTCTTTTTTGTTATTTTTTATTTTTATTTATTTATTTTGCAGGTTCTAGGGCTTGAACTCAGGGCCTGGGTGCTAGGCTCAAGGTTAGCACTCTACCACTGAGTTACAGTGCTACTTCCAGTGTTTTCTAATTAGTTTATTGGCCATAAGTGTCTCTTGGACTTTTCCTGCCTGGTCTGACTTTGAACCACGATCCTAAGATCTCAGCCTCCTGAGTAGCTAGGATTACAGGTATGAGCCACTGGTACCTGGCTCCTCTAACTTGTATACAAGTTGGAATAAATAGACTCACTGTGTCTGGTTAATTGGGAAACTTGAATATAAGAGGTTAAAGAGACATTTTTACCAGGTAAAACTCACTTTTTAGAGCACACTGATTCAGGGGACAAGCACACACCGTGATTCTCGGGTTCTTTCAGGCTAGTGTGTAGTCACTGTTTCAACCTGAAACACTGCTCCTTGTGGAATTCTCTGTGGTTATGGCACTTACTATAACCTGATGTCACTACCTGTTTATGCACAAAGACAGGATTGTTTATTTTGCCTATTCCCAACAGTACAGGTGTCAGTAATACATACTGTGTGAGCTATGATTCAAACATTTAAATGAAACCCAATAGAACAATTAGGGGTGTGTGTGTGTGTGTGTGTGTGTGTGTGTGTGTGTGTGTGTAGGGGTCCTATTCTTGGTGCTTGAACTCTGGGCACAGATTGGGTCCTTAAACTTCTTTGTTTGACTAGGGTTTTACTACTGGACTTAGAGCTTTACTTGCAGCTTTTTGGTGGTTAACTTGAGATAAGAGTCTGATGCACTTTTTTTTTTTTGCCCTGGCTGGGTTTGAACCACAATTCTTAGGTCTCAGCTTCTGGATTACAAGCATGACTCACCAGTGCCAGCTAAGAGCAATTCTGTTTTTTTTTAAGAGCTGGCAAATTAAAATTTCTGCTAAACAAGTGAGGTACTAAGGGCTCACACAATAAAAAATGAAAGAAAATTTCTGAGTACGTTAGTGCACTTTTGTAATCCAACTTATTTAGAAAGTGGAGGCAGAAACATTGATGTTTGAGGCCAGTTACCAAGAGTCTACTTTCAAAACCAGATTAAAAACAACAACAAAACTATACCAAAGGTCTGGAGGTTTGGCTCAAGTATGGAAAGGCCAACTCCAGTCCTGCCTGTGTTCAATCCACAGTTCACTAAGAACATTGTTTTAATCTGTGGTAGATTCACAATTCACCTCTTTTCCCTCTCTATTCTTTTTATAGGTACTCACTTGGGGAGTGAGAATTTTCATTGCTATTGTTGTATATGGGAAACCCATTTTGTAATTATTGTCCAGCTACAGTGAAATATATTCCCAACATTACTGAAGAATAAGTTTGAAACCAGGAATGGCGATTTACCCGTATAATCCTATCTTCTATAGAGGCTAAGACTTAGAGACAGATAGCTAAAGTCAACTGAGTCAGATATACACTGGAAAATTGATCTTGAATTAAGAAGCACAAAACCTGGATGACAGCATGGTTTAACTAGTAGAACACCAAGCATGTAAGGAAATTAAATAAGTGTCAATACCTGGGTTCAAGCCCCAGTACAGCCAAAATTTAAAGAAAATTAACTACAATAATGTTTAACTCCTCAGGCCCAGAATAGAAATCAAGCGTTTTTTATTCTCAGAAGGTTGGCTATTCATTAGGAATACCCTCAGTCCATCTGGACCCCAGTGATCAGTGACAGGCATTGGCTGCCAAGTCATCACAGACTAGGATTAATGCTGCTATTCAGTTGGCATAATGATCAACCAAGCCTCTCAGGATAAAGTTGATCAAGCTTGGTTTTAGGAACCAAAATCAACATCAAAAGAAATTTCAAAATCAAATGTGAAATTCCCAGGTATAATCTTCACAACTCAGTGGATGTGGAGAAGCTCAGTAGATCCTAAACTGTCTGTTAGGTTTCAGTCGCTGCAATTTCTGCTGACTGGCATTTTGTGACAATGAGCCTCTCACAAAGCAAATGGTGCTGGAAACCAAGGGAAAAAATTACAGTAATCCCTGAAAGGCAATAAGAGCACATCATCATAGAGTGAAAAACTGAGATCTGTGGAAAGAGGCTATGTGCTTCTCGACAGTTAGGGATTATAGGGGAAAATGGTAAGCTAGCAGAGACTGAGAGAGAGAGAGAGAGAGAGAGAGAGAGACTTAACACAGAGTCAATACAGATTATTCAGTTGATTTATTATATATCCTTTGCCAGGAGAGCACTTACATTCAGATGACTACCTTCAGATATACCTAGAAAGCCTGAGGTAAACAATACAGCCAAAATATCCCAGCCTACACCACTATCTCAACTTAGTTATACAGAGGAGCTTGGTTGGTCTTCAAGAGAAAATGAAGTTCAAGGGAACCCAAGACAATCAAACACTTAGCTCAAGGAAGCCTGAGGAAAGTCCAGGGCCAGATTGCTTATCCGAGTAGCCTTTCACCGCCAAGGCGTCAAGCTGCACACAAAGACAGGTGTCCAAGTCCTCCTTGGTTAGGGGCCGGCTCTAAACACTTGGCAGCCTCTGGGAGGCCTCAGGCTCCATAGTGATGGTCCTTGTGCCCCATATACCATCTCAAGCCCATTCCCTGGCCCTTGAGGGGCCTACCACAATGACTTGAAGCTGTCTGTGAACCAGCACTCCAGCTAAATGAGGGTGTCCTTGCCCAAATATCTGCTCCTGCTGACCCTCTTCTAGGTAAGAAAAACAATGGAGCACTGGAGTTTTCCTGTATGGCCCACCATGTGTCCATGCTGAGAGAGAGAGAGAGAGAGAGAGAGAGAGAGAGAGAGAGAGAGCTCATGTCCACATTGCACTCTGCCCATTTTACTCAGGACAGATAAAGTCCAAGGAGCTGGTGGTAGAGATTGGACTGTAAATCTTAATTTTTATATATTTCTATAATACTTCAAGATACACATTTGAAGTAAGTTGGGTGGCTATTACTCTTATTGTTTTTCTTTTCAACTTGTAACAATGAAGTACAGAAATCTAAAGTGAACCCACATGGAAACCACATAGAAAGCAAATGTAAACTAACATCAGGTCTTTTAAGTTCCAGCTTTTTTCTGTCTACAAAAACATTTCTGAGCCAAGTACCAGTGAATCATGCCTGTAACCTACCTGCTCAGGAGGCTGAAATCTAAGAATCATGGTGCAAAGCAAGCTAGGCCAGGAAAGTCTGTGGGATTCTTATCTCCAATTAACCACCAGAAAATTGGAAGTGGCACTGTGGTAGAGCACTAGCCTTGAGCAAAAGAGCTCAGGGGTAGTGCCCAGATCCTGAGTTCAAGCCCTACAGCTGAGCAAAGGAAAAATAAAAACAAAAAACAAAAGGAAACCAAAACCCTCTCTCTAATATACACCACTGTAAGAAATCTTAATAATATGAAATGATTGATTGTATTTAACATAGTTGTATTCAGAGACTATATTCTTTTAAAATATTTTGCCTTAAATGTTAACACGGATCACTGGACATGGTAACAAAAAGAAAGCTCCTAGAAACAAGGTCACATCTAGACTGAGAATCCCTGGGTCTGCCCAGAAGAGCTGGGAGAGAAGGCAACATTACTGCTTCTTTTACAGTAACTAAGCTGCCTTTGATAGCATCTTTGTAACCAACACCACTGTCTCATTAGCGTAAATTCGAATCTGGCTTTGTGCAAGATTTTCCATTCAGTCCTTGGTTATTGTCCTTTGGTGGAGAGATCTGGCAAATGATATTTACGTGACCTCATTCTTCTGAAATGAAGGCTTAAGCCAGAAACTGAATTTTGCAAAATGGAAATGGCTTAAGGGGAAAGGAAAATATGGAGACTGTATTAGTCAGAGAAGCTATTAGTGAGCAAATAAAAAAATGATTGTCTCAGGATTGAATTTGGCTTCCTTTTTTGGGATTGATTAACAGGTAGTATAATGCCAAGTCATCTGATTAGAAAAAGAATTTACCAAATACAGGAGTATTAGATTTAGTGAGTTGTAAGCCAAGTTAACTCTTATAAAAGACAATTTTCATAACGGTCATGCACATGTGGCAGGGAATTGTAGAAAACTATATTAAAATTTGCATCATATTCTATATAAATATATCACCAGGAAATATTTCACAACATCTATCGGTGAAATAAATTTCAAAATAGCATATTAGAATGTTGATCTCAATAAAGGCAGAGAATAAATTTTTCTAGAATACTCTAGAATAATTGAGTCCTACTTTTAATAGGATTTACCATGTGACATTTCTTATAGAATTAGATCAGGATTGTCAATGTAAAAGATCAATTTATCTGGCTACTTCCTGAACAACAGACACACATAAGATCAAAAAAAGATAGCAAACTAATGTCTAATGCATGTTATAGTTTAGTAGGTAAAGTAGTATTACTGTGTGATAAATAATATATGTACATATAAAGAAACTGAGTTTATTTCTTGCAAAAAGCAACAAAAAAGTGCCTAAAGTACCCTTGCTGTGACCTACTGTGGAAAAAAGATATTCAGTAACAACCACTTGGACTGAGGTTCGTATCTCAGACCTGTTAAGATTTCTAGAACCACAGGCAAACATATCTTAATCTCCCTGAGCCTGAACATTCTCATCTGTGTAATTTGATTGGTAATAAAATGAAATGAGAAGGCAGTGGTATTTTAATAATGGGATGTTCCCCTTTCCACCCTTGGAGTAATAGTTGCACATGATGTTTAGGCATCAAATGCCTGATTTTCCAGCTAGGTAGAAATTTCTGAGTTGCACACCATTAATTAGCATTGTAAATATTTTAATGAGCATAGTTTTTGCAATCTGAAATTTTATGGGCTATAAGTTTGCCTTTAAATGTTTACATTTTCATTTCTGCTACATGTTCACAAATTGACTCATGCTAAACTACTTAATTTCAGCATGTGTCAGAAATGTTGGAAAACTTTGGAAATGATTTTTAATGCTACTCCTTGAGTTAGATTAAAAGCTACTATTCACATGATCTAGAAATAATGTTATTCTTTGCCCATTAAAACTTTAATACTTTCACTGTGTCCAGATTCAAATATTCTTACTTATACATTCAGCAAATATGCATAGGTGAAATGAATGAACACTATATTATAATCAAGCAGAGTTGGTCTACTTGATTTGGAACAAATGAGATAATGACTGCTTCTGATTTTAGGCTATTAGAAGCCTTATTTTCTGAGCTGAAAGTGTGATTGTTTAGAGTCTGCATAGCAAGAATTTAAACTGATCATTCATATTTTTTCTATGTTATAGTAAGAGTGGAGAGGTGCCAGGTTTTGTAATTGGTCGTCTGCATTCCATCCTATAAAAATAAACTCTAGAGAAGTTTTAAATTGAATCACAGTTATCATAATTTCATCAACCTAACCAAATTCTGAAGGCATGTGTTTATGCTAAAGGTTCCTTGTTACAACTTATATTTAAGATTTGCAAAGCTCTTTTATTTGTATTGATGGGTAAAACTTAAAAACCATATCTCAATTACCTTTCTTCATGACCATTGACTTTCACCTTTATTATTTATAGTATATATAATATTGGTTTTGCCCTATAAAATCTGCATTATGAATACCTCTAATACATAAAATCATATATGATCGTTTATGAATAGTTTGGATTTTTCATAAGGTTTAGAGGAATAAATTAGTACAATTAATTGTTGGTGAACTAAGACTAAATCCAACATAACTCCCCTCCCCTCTCCCAGTACTGGTTTTTTAGTGGTTAAACACTAAAAAGATACAAGTTGGGTTAAGATAATTAATTGTTTTTATTGCTCCGATTTGGTAACATTCTTTTGATAATGACACCTTAATTTTCTTTTGGCAAGTTATGTTCTCCCTCTTTACCCTCAGATCATTTGGCCTATACCTTATCTCAGCTGTGGTTTATTCATTAAAGGAGGCTCACAAGACCCAAGTCCTCCAAAGAAAACTTGACCTCAGGACTTGTGTCGAACTGTTGAGTAAAGGTGCTCATGTTCCTGTGAAGCTGTTGAGTTGTGATGTAAGCCTGGAGATATGAGAGATATATGCCTACCATAATGGACATCTTTTTTTTTCTTCAGCTGATTAATTATGGCAATTTTAATTGGATTTCTGTCCCTTACAACTAGAATAATCCTGATCAATTTCACAGTCTTTTCAAAGACCTAAAAGAAACTCTAGACTTTGGAGTCCTAGAGAAGGTAGATAGGTTCCTAGTATGTGAGTGTATGGAAATGCCACGATTAAATAGTTTAATACATACAACTTAATACATGCCAAAAAAAAACAACATAATTACCAATCAAATAATAATGCAAAGAAAATTACAGCAGTTTAATTGTTCGTTGATCTCTCTGAAATGTCCTACACCCAATCTATAGTGAAAATGTTGATGGTTATCCCAATATGCATCTTTGATTTTAAAAAAACAACAAATAAATAAATAAAAAGAACCACTCAGGGGCTGGGGAGGTGGCTCAGTGGTAGAGCGCTTGCCTTGCATGCCTGAGGCCCTGGGTTCAATTCCTCAGCCCCACATAAGCAAAAAGAAAAAAGCCGGAAGTGGCGCTGTGGCTCAAGTGGTAGAGCACTAGCCTTGAGCTGAAGAGCTGAGGGACAGTGCCCAAGCCCAGAGTTCAGGCCCCACGACCGGACCAAAAAAAAAAAAAAAAAAGAACCACTCATCGAATGCTTTAGAACTTACTTGTAATCCAGAAGCAAGCCAGTAATAAGCATTAAGGAAGTTTAAATCGGCACCAACTTGACAATTTCACAGTCACTCAGGTGACTGCTTTTCATAGTCCTAGTAAGTGTGTGCCTCCTCTTGCATGCAGTTTCCTGTGTATATGAGCTAGTCTCTGATGGCTCTTTGCACACAGCTCCTCCCACCTGGACTGCTCTTTACTCTCTCATTCTGCCTAATTAGCTTGTGTTTATTTAGCCTCTACATTTCAGTTCTGAGCAGCATCCCTGGAGTCTGCATGTGCCAAGGCCCTCTGTTATAATCACCTTTCTTGAACTTCTCCCTCGTTATCAATCTATACTTAGCGTGCGCACACACACACACACACACACACACACACACACACACATCCCACTCTGTAGTAATTTGTCTGCAAAATATACACTCTCATATAATCATCATTATTTCAAAGATTTATCCTACTATGAAGCCCTTACTTAGACCAATCTCTTGCTTCAAAAGATTGAAGGGGCTAGGCACTGGTGGTTCACACCTGTAATCCTACTACTAAGGAGGCTGAGATCTGAGGACCGCGGTTCAAAGCCAGCCCAGGCAGGAAAGTCCGTGAGACTCTCATCTCAAGTTAAACACCAAAAAACCAGAAGTGGTGCTGTGGCTCAAGTGGTAGCAGTCTCACCTTGAGCTGAAGTGCTCAGGGAGAGCACCCAGGGCCAGAGTTCAAACCCCACAAAAAAAAAAAGAGTATATTTAGAGTTCACGACCCATGACAAACAACAAAAATAATAAAAGGGAACTCTTCTTACTTTTCATTAAGCTGGTGCTCTACCACTTGAACAACACTTCCAGGCTAGCTTTTCACTTATTATTTTAGAAATGGAGTTACATGAACTTGTCTCTGCAGGCTGGCTTCAAACTATGGTCTTCCATGTTTACATTCACAATCTGGAAACAAACTTATCCTTGATCATCTAGTAATATAATTTATTTAACAGCTTAGTTTGCCAAGTATAACATGTAAGCCACACCTAGAATTAAAACAGTAAGAATATTTAAAAATTAATAGAAATCCAGACTTTTCCCTGTGCTTTTGCAATCTAGACCTCCAAAAGCTAGCTCTAACTATGACTTGGAGGGGAGAATCATTAAAATAAGAATTGTGAAGTTGAGTGCTGGTAGCTCTCACCTATAATCCTAGCTACTCGGGAGGCTGAGACCTGGGGACTGTGCTTTGGAGCAAGAAAGTCCATGAGATGCCTTTCTGCAATATACTACTCCGGAAGTAGTACTGTGGTTCAACTGGTAGAGTGCTAGCCTTGAGCATAAAGAAGTTCAGGGACAGCGCCCAAGCCCCTGAGTTTAAGCCCCAGGACAGGCACCAAAAAAAAAAAAAAATGCAGCTGATGATCCTAATAAACAGTCAGCATTGAGTAACACTGGTTATACATGGCACAGGCATAAGCACACGTATTTAAGACCACACACATGTAGTTGTGTTGTCTTAATATCTTGGAACATCATCATTCCTCCCATCTATAGATCAATGGCAATATCTTGATGAATTTTTGTTTTCGTTAGGGAGATGAATATCTGAAGATCACCAAATACCAGAGCTTCAGAGAGGAAGAAGGATAAAAATGTCTTACATTATGCTTTCAACCCATTAAACTCCTTATCCTGGCAGAACCCAGAGAGATGTAGAAGAGTGGAAAGGTCGAGCTTAGGATCCTCTTTCCAAACCCTACATCTCTCCCCTTTCCTCCATTTACAAATTATAGAACATTTGTCCTTTCCAATCTACTTTGTCATTAGCAAGAACTCAATGTATGTTCTATAAAATTAAGAAGCATGAGGAAAGGGGTGGGTAAGGGAGGGATGGATAAGAATGTTGAAAGGGATGACATTGATCAAGATATATTGTTTTTATAAACTGCTTTGTACAACTACTTAAAAATAAAAAAACACATAAAACTATATATATATATATACATATATACATATTTATACATGAACTTGCAAGCATACACAGATGAACACACATAAAACACACACACACACACACACACACACACACACACATATATGCAAAGACTCATGGCAGGACACCAGCTATAGACGCCCTTAAAAGCCAACAACTTCTTTTATTGTTTATTTTATTTTTTTTTGGGTCCTGTCGTGGGGCCTGAACTCTGGGCCTGCGCACTGTCCCTCAGCTCTTCAGATCAAGGCTAGCACTCTACCACTTGAGACACAGCGCCACTTCCAGCTTTTTTTTCCCCCTGCTTATGTGGTGCTGAGGAATCGAACCCAGGGCTTCATGCATGCAAGGCAAGCGCTCTACTACTGAGCCACCTTCCCAGCCCAATTCTTTATTATTTTAAAGCATAACTCTTTTACTATTCATTAGGTATAGAGAGACAAATAGATAAGGAGATGATTATCTTGGAAAAGATAATTTAGTACCCACAGTTCCCAAGAGGCAGGTGGAGCTTGTTTCACTGCTAGAGGTCATGTGGCGAGTGCTAGGAGGCAGCGGAAGCTTGTGATGGGGTCTCCATGGGAAGAAGCAGGCAAGTTAGGGTAAGCAGGCCTGAGCTTGGCTACTCTGGACAGTATCATCAGGCTCTGTAGCACAGCCTTTGTCCTAGGTGTGATTAGGCCAAAGAAATTGGTGCCCAACTAGAGGTGCTTAGAGTATAGACTTTGGATTGGTTCATCTGCATTTGAAAGTCTCTCCTTGGAAGGAGGGGGAGTTGTGTACTGTATCTAGGATGTGTCTAACATGGGAGGGGCAGTCCCTTCAGGGTCAGCAAAAGTCCCAGATTAGCAAACCATAAGCACACACACACACACACACACACACACACACACACACACAGCCATAGCTGATGTATATACATTCTGCACTTTCCAATAACACTTGGATCAATAGATGATTCATATCTGGTCTCCTCAGCTGGGGGTGGAGAATACTAGGAATGATTAATATTGCAAAGTGAATCCCACTAAAAGGCATGTATTTTGTGATATGAGACTGTGAATCACAAGCATCTTCTATGATCAATGGATCCTTGTGTGCATGCTTCTGCATCTGTAAAAACGCCCTCACTGTGGACCCCTGACACCATGGAAAGTGAACTGCTATGCAAATATTTTCAAAATCCTCAGTTGATCTTCCTAAAAGCATAACTATTTCCAGAGCCTTCTCTGATTCTAACTCCAGAGGGTTTCATATTAAAGAATTTTTGGCTTATTTTTCTACCCAAGGAAGTCCCATTAACACAGACTCTGGGGATTCCCACAGCTGGTGAACCTTCTTGGCTGCTCATGGCTCCCTCCATCAGTGACCCCTGGCCTTCCATTTTCCTCAACTGATAAAAACACAGTTGTGTTCCTTGAAACAGACCAGTGTTTCTAACCTACTCACTCTGGTGGGAGGAAATGCTGGGCTAACTGCTTTATTTATTTATTACATGCATTTATTGAGCATTGGCTATGTGTGAGACACTTTGAAAGCATTGAGCATAGAACAGTGAACAAAATAAACAACCCATGTTCTACAGCAGAGCTGCCAATAATGAAAGCATGTCAGGTAGCACAAAGGTAACAGATAAAGAGATGCTGAGAAGGAGGAGCAGTAAGTACCATCAATAATAAGTAACAAAAGGTTTTGTAGTACAAACTCAGGACTTACTGAAAGAGGGTGGGTTGGACCTAGGGAACGGATGGGAAGCAGCTATGAATAAGAGAGTACTGTTTGGATCTTGAAATGAGATCCTGGAGAGCCTGTTGTAGTGGTGGAGAGAAAAAGAAATGAAAGACTGGTTCTCTGATCCAAAAGAGGTCATGAGCTCATCAGGGTGAGAAGATTTATCAATATGAAGTCAGTGGAAATAGATCATGGGCAATGGACGCTGTTGCATAGGTCTCACGAAGTAAAATCTGTGTCAAAACACTCCACGTGGTTTAGCAGCTCTTACCAGAATGGTCACAGAAGCAGATAATTGGGTGGTGAGTCATAAGATTAAGACAAATTTGAACCCTTGTCAAAAACCACCTCTTACCAAACATGTCCTTAGCACCTACTGTGCACAGTCTACTCTTGTTGAGTGCCAGGGGAGGCTGAGGAATGCATGGGGAGCTTCCAGGGTGAGGACGTGCTGTGCTAGCCATCCTTTTTGTTAGGAAGGGTCAACACAAAACCATGATGGAACTTAGAGGTGTCTGAGGTTGGAGAAAAATGAGCCAGTGGGCTTTCACAAACAGGTGGCCAAAAAGAGAGACCAGGAGGAAAAGACTGGTTTTCACAGTGCTGGACTGTCTTCCTAGGTCTCTGGTGGTCAGCAGAGGGAGGTTGTAGGAGAAGACAAGGCCGGCTCATGAAAGCCCCCTAGAGAGGGAGCAGCTCCCGCTCACTGGAGCAGTGTTCCCTCCTTCACATGGCAGAAGCCGCATAAAAAGGCCCTCCACTTTGAAAGAGGAAGCAATATGAACAAAGGAGAGTGTGAAATGTAGAATGTGTAAGGCTTTGGTGAGGCATCCCAAAGATTCTTAGTCACAGCTGTGCAAGGAACTGGTGATTATGAGGCACTGCCAGAGAATGCATAATGGCAGACAGAAGGATGAGCCAAGAAGCAAGGACCGTTGCTGGAACAGATCATCCTTGTACATGGGAAGTTGGAGGCACTCGAGGCTGGTAAGCCTTATGGAAACCAGCATCCTAAGTGAATATGTGTTAAGGCCTAGCCTACTTCTATAGAAGTAATGTGATTCTTGCAGAATTGAAATGAATTATTCATCTAGTATTTCTGGAAATTGATTTCAAACAGAAGGTAAGGCCCTAGTGACACACATATTCAACTTAGAGGAGGAAGAAACATGGAACCCCACAACATGAATGAAGCCTTCATGGGCGAGGCAGGTGCCTGACTACTGTGGCTCTGTCTTGATGGAGCCGTTTCCTAGCTAGATAACTTATGATTCATCAGCACCAGAGGGGACATGAATCCCATAGGCCAGGAAGTCAGTTCCAGTGTGAGATTTTTCTCCTCCACTATAAAATCTTATGGGCTATTTTTACATCCTTCTAGAAGCACTGGTTGCCATGCATTCATTTACATAGGCACTGGAGGAAACAATTCGGACATCAGTAAAAGTCTGTTGTTCCGTGTATTTTTTGGGATAGTAGACAACCATTACTCACCAACAGCTCAGCACTTAAAGAGTGCACTAAGTTTAAAAGTCCTAGGATAACAATCACGTATTGGTAGCTTAACACATAGGAAGATGAAATAGCATCTCAACTAGGTCATGCAAAGTCACATCCCTGATATGTATGGCCTGTGAGGTGCTGGCTTACAATTTCCTTTGAACCCATACTGAGAAGCAAGATGAGCAGAGAACAATACTGCCCTCTACTGGAATGAGAGCTGGAAGTTTATTTTATTTTATTTCTCTCTATATGCATATATATATATACATATACATACATATATATATATATATATATATACACCGTACAGAGGGGACCTGCATCATCTTGTATATACATTTTCTAATTTGTAGAGAGGAAGGGGAATAACAAAATGCTGAAATAAGGATACAGGATGACCCATTATAACAATGAGACGTACAGACAGTATGTTGAAAAGGAACTTTACAACTTTGAGGGGGAGGGGAGGGAGGAGTTGGGAAGGCGGAGAGAAAAGGGATGGTAGGGGGAAAATAGAGTATGGTGCAACAGTGCTCGATAGGAAATGGACTCATTACCTTGCTCATGTAACTGGAAGTTTATTTTAATGTTTTCTTCCTAATGTCAGTGATTTCCCAGAACAACTCTCAGAGCAATCTGCTGCTTGCCAAAATGATGGATGGATTGATATAATTTACTGGATAAAATTCAGGCCCAAATAATCCTATTTTTGTCTGACTTGTCTGGATAATGACATCTGCGTGGTCCAATCCAGCATCTGGGACAGTGAATGCTGTATTTCATTCAGTTTCCCTAATGGAAAATTCAAGTTGTCTCTAGCCTATTAAATATGTATTACTTATTCTTTTTAAACACTTGTTCTTATCATCAATTGTATGCACAAAAGGGTTTCATTCTGATATTACTATGTATACGTATATGCACTGTGGCTAGACTCAATTCTCCATCACTTGCCTACCTCCTTCTGCCTTTCCAAAACCATCACAAAGTTCATTGGCCCATTTTCACATATGTGGATAAAGTATTCAACCATATTTACCTTCGTTAGTCCATCCTCCCACCAGTACCCACACCCTGGATAGAATCTGTTGTATAGTCTTATCTCTTTTTTTTTGTAGACTAATAATTTGAAGGGAGTATTTCACACATTCATATGCAGTATTTTAATCAGATTGCTTTCTCATTTGGTCTCACTCATTTGGTCTCACTTTCCTCATCATTATTCAAGAGCTCTCAGTGGGCTTTGTTTTGCCAACTTCACTCACAGATGCAATGTATTTCAATATTGTTCACTCTCCAGCATTTTTCCTTTTCCATTCCAATCCCTTCAAAAGGTACGCAATTATAAACAAACACACACATGCTTGTGCACACACACGTATATGAAAGGATTGAATGATTGTGTGCATGTGTGTGTGTGTGTGTGTGTATTCTCTCTTTTTATCTTTTAGGTCTCTCTGCCACATCTGAATGAAACATGTGATGTTAGTCCTTTTAAACTTTGTTAAACATGATGTTCTTCAGTCCCATCCATTTCTGTGCATACGATATAATTTCATTCTTCATTATGGCTGAGCAAAGCTCCATTGCATGTGTGTCTATGGGTGTATTTGTGTGTGTGTGTGTGTGTGTGTGTGTGTGTGTGTTTGACATTTTGTTGATCCATTTGTTAGTTTCAGCACATCTAGGCTGTTTCCGTAACTTGGCTATTGTGAAAAGTGCTGCATTGAACATGACTGTGCACGTATCTTTATTGAATCCTGACTTGCAATATTTCAGATAAATGCCTAAGATTGGTATCATTGGGTCTTATGATAGCTCTATTTTTAATTTTGGAGGCACCTCCACATTGATTTCGATAGTGGTTACATTACTTTACATTTCTCCCAACAGTGCATAGGAGTTCTTTCTATTCCCTATACTTGCCAATATTTGTTTTTGTTCTTAATAATGGCCATTTTGACTGGAGTGAGATGAAATCTCAATGTCATTTTGATTTGCATTTTTATGACAAAGGATGTTGACCATTTCCTCATTATATACTAGCCGTTTATATCTTCTCTCTTAAGAAGAATTTATTCAGTTCATTTATTAATTAAGTTGTTGATTCTTTGGAAACTTAATTTTTGAGCCCCCTATAGATTCTGGTTATTAACTCCTTGCCACAAAGGATTTTTTCTAATTAGGTAGACTGTCTATACAGCGTATTGACTTTCTTTAGCTATATAGAGGTTTTATAGTTTGATATAAGCCCATTTGCCAAATCTTGCTCTTTATTGCTGAGCTACAATGGAGTTCAATTTAGGAAGTTACAGCTTATAAGAATATATGATAGTGTTTTCCCTGTTCTTCCTAGAGTACATTATGATCTTTGATTTGATATTGGTACAAGGTGAAAACAAGGGTTCTGATTTCAGTTTTCTACATTTAGATACCCAGTTTCCCCAGCACAAATTGCTAAAGAGGCTATCTTTTCTCCAGTGTATGTTTGGGGTTCTTTTGTCAAAAATCAAATGGCTGATGCTATGAAGATTTGTTTCTAGGTCTTTTATTCTGTTCCATTGGTCTTTGTATGTTTTGTGACAGTATTATGCTATTTCTGTTACTGTGGCTGGGCAGTATAATTAAATCTGGTCTTGTGATACCTTTAGTGCTGGTTTTTTTGTGTCAGATTACATTGACTATTCAGGGTCTTTTATCATTCAATATTAGTTTAGAATTTGATTTTTTTTACTTTTATGAACAGTGGCATTGTAATTCTAATTCTAATAAGGAATGTGTAGAATCTGTAGACTGCTTTTATAGTACAACCATTTCCATAATAATTCTGTCAATTTTGGCTGGGAAGGCAGCTCAGTGGTAGACTGCTTGTCTTGTATGCATGAGGCCCTGGGTTCGATTCCTCAGCACCACATAAGCAGAAATAGCTAGAAGTGGTGGCTCAAGTGGTAGAGCACTAGCCTTGAGCTGAAGAGCTGAGGGACGGCACCAGGCCCAGAGTTCAGGCACCATGACTGGCAAAATAATAATAATAATAATAATAATTCTGTCAATTTATAATCATGAAGGTCTTTCCATCTTCTGATGTTTTTATTTTCCTTCTTTAACATCTTATAGTTTTCATTGTAGAAGTCTTTTATCTTTTTGTTTAAGCTTATTTTTAGGTATTTTTTAAATGATTGTAAATGGAATTGTCTTTCTCAGCCTGTTCATTGTTGGTGTACAGAAAAGCTACTGACTTTTGTATCTTGATTTGTATCCTGGTACAATGCCAAATAGCTTTATCAAATTTACCAAATTTGGAGGTGAAACTTTTAGGGTCCTGTAGGTGTAAGATTGTATCATCTGTAAATAAGAATAATTAGACATCATCCTTCCCTATTTGAATTATTATTATTTTTCTCTCTTACATTTTTACCCTGGCTAGGAATAGAAGTACTATATTAAGGAATCCGAAAAGGGTGTACAAGCTCGTCTTATGTCTGACTTTAGGAAATATGATTTAAGTTTTTCACCAGTTAGTATGATATTTGTGATAGCTTTGTCATATATAATCTTTGTTATGATAAGATAGATTTGATTCATTCCTAGTTTTTTGAGTTTCTTTAATCATAAAACTTTTGAATATTTTTCAACAGCCTTTTCAGCATCAATGAGATGAACATATGATTCTTGTCTTTGATTCTATTTATGTGTTGTATTATATATGTGTGTGTATGTGTTTATATGTACACATATGTGTATATGTATATATAGAAAGAAATAGATGGATAGATTGATTGCTTTCCATATGTGAAGCAAACCTTGCGTACTTTGGATGAAACCAACTTAACCATGGTGTGTGCTCTTTCTGATATGATGAATTCCATTAGCAAGTGTTTTATTGAGAATTTTTGTGTCGAGTTTGTTTTTAAAAATAGGTCTATAATTCTTTGTTGTTTTCCTGTCTGGTTTGGGGATGAGTGAAATTCTGGCTTCCTAGAATGAGTTTAGTGAGTTCCTTCCATTTTTCATATTATGGAAAAGACCAAGGAGTATTGGTGTTAGCTCATTAGAGGTCTAGTGTAATTTGGCAGTGAATCTGTTTTGTTCTGGAGTTTTCTTTTTTGGGGAAAACCTTCAATGTTATTTCTTGTTGTAAATCTATTGAAGTGGTTTATATCTTCTTGGTTCAATTGTGGTTGATAAAATAAATCAAGTCATGTATTCATTTCTTTCAGATTTTCCAGTTTATATGAATATAGGTTTTTCAAATATTCCTTTGTGATCTTCTGGATTTCATAGACATTTTTTGTGATACCCCATTTTCATCTCTAATTTTATTTATTTAGGTCTTTTCTTCCTCTTTCCATCATATTGTCTAAGAGGTTATCCTCAGTCTTTACAAAGAAACAATTTTTATCTCATCAGCTCTTCAAATAACATTTTTTGGTCTCTATTGTATTGATTTCTGCCTTAATCATAATTTTTTCCACCTTCTGATTTGGGGTTTGGCTAATTTTTTATCTTCTAGGACCTTGAGGTGAATCATTCAGTTACTTATTTAGGTTTTTGTTGTTAGTGTAAATGCTCATAGCTATCAATTTTCCTCTTAGCCCTTCTTTTGCTGTATTCCACCAATGATACTTAGACTCATATAATATAACAGCTGAAAAATATTCTCAGTAGAATATCAGATTCAGAAAACAGCAAGAGGAAACAAATTCCCACATACTATGATAGAATGACATGTCATGAAGACAAAATTTACTTAATGCAGATTTTTATTGATGTTATATGGACCTTGGAGATAGTTAATACCTTGCTAGGCAAATGTTGACAGCTATTTTAACTTTATAGTTGCATAAACACTCAAACTAATAGCAGAGGACATGGATGAGATTCAGACAAGCAAAGGTGGATCAGATATTTAGTTTGCATGTGGAATTAACTTAGCCTGCAGGGCTCAGTACATCTACTCCTTCGTAGACTCTGGAATATTGAAGGCTGTTGTTATGTGCAGTGCTAAAAATATGGTGGGATTTTCTTTCTTTTTTTCTTCTTTTTGTTTTTGAGACAGCAACTTGCTTGATAGCCCATACTGGCCTCAAACTTCTGGTCCTCCGGCCCCAGTCTCCCAAGGGCTGGAACTACAGGTATGTACTGCTACAGCTATATTAAACGGTGGGATTTTCCCCATCAACTTTTTTCTCCTCTACCTCAGAGTCTGATTCTTTTACTCTTCGCTGTCTTACTTCATTCAGCAATTTTCCCTCAAGGAAAGGAAAACTTTTCAATCACTGAGCCATTTCTTTCCCTGTTTTTTTAAAGCAATAAGCTTTGTACTTTTCTGCACATTTTACAAGCCACCTGTTGGTGGCTCTCATTGCATTTGACACCTTAAAGTTAACCCAACAACAGTATACATATGGATTCATCTCTGTACTCCATACCTTTTTTGGTCACTAATTTTTGTCAATGTATTTTGGCATGAACTGCATGCATGCCATGCAGAAATGATACTCAATGGCCAATGGAAGTGGATTGATAAGACTAGGTTTACAGAGGTCAAATAGATTCTACAGTGTTTGGAATCACTTAGGTAAGCTAGCTTCCCTCCTTCATTCCTCTTGCTGTCTTCTATTTTACCAGCCTCCAAGCTTGAATTTAGACATTGTGCTCATGGGCTTGGGAGCTGACATTTTCTGGGGATACTCTACCTAAGCTTAGCTGGCTGCAGACTCAACTTTCACCTTTAGGACCAAATTCTGGCCTATGTTCCATGCTCCTTTGGGCATCTGACTTTAGCATGTCCCTGTTTGGACTGTGTTATTCTTGTCTTGGCACTGACAATTTGTACTGTCTGGCTTATGCAAAAGAGGCCAGAATAGGACAGCTTTGAGAACTGCAGCGTACTTTCATTCTTGTCAGAAGCTAAAATAAACAAGTCTCAGTTATACATGCATTTGATACAACACAAAAAAAAGTCTAAAGACTAAGACATATAAAAAAAAGGAAGGGTGGACAAATGTAAAAGATAGAACCTTAACTTCTGGTGTTAAAGTTCTTTTGTTAGCAAACAATCTAGTGTATTGGGTTTAGCCAAATAAAGAATCCAGCCAGCGTGGAAGTTGCTTATCCTTTGAATTCTGTGGGCACCTGTGGGACTCAGACACAGACAGGATCAAGGCTAAGACTAAGTTGTCCTCAGGAGACAAATTGTCCCAAGAAATGGGATTCATACTAGTGGATGGGGAAGAGAAGGAATATTTTGCTGTAGGCAATTTCAAATCCTTTTCAGTACAAATAAAAACTCTTCTTCTAAACTCCAAAAGTTTCTCAAATCGTTGTGTTCAGATCTACACTCTTGTGGTGTTTCCTTCCCTTTTCTTTATCCTGACATTCGTCCTACTGCTCTGTAATTTTTGTTCATGTGCATTTCCTCCCTTTGGGTTGTAAGCAACTACAGAACAAAGATGGTGCCCTCCTTACCTTTGTTTCCTCAGCACTTTATGTAGTAATGTACAAAAAAAAAAAAAACAGGTTGAAAATCCAAAGTCTTAAATGCTTCAAAATCTAAAATTTTAGGAGGTACTGCTTTGATCCCACAGTGAAAAAAAATCCATGCCTTCATCTCATGGGACAAGACGCAGTTAAAAAAGAAAGAAAAAATAAACAGGATCTTTGAAAATAGTATCTAAAATCACTTTCAGTCTATTGTGTAAGATGTATATAAAAAACACAAGTGAATTTAAGGTCAGGTTTGAGTTGTGACCCCAAAATAACTCATTATGTACATGCAAGATCTGAATAAATCTCCAAGTTCTGATTCGACTCAATCCAGAAGAAGAAGATCCTCAGCCTGTAGCAGACAAAAAAAATTACCCCTTAGTAACTGAAAACATTTCATTTTTGAGGTTTCAGTAGCATGAGACCTTTGCCCAGCACAAACCAAATTCAGTTTTTGGATCTTTCAAAAGAGAAGCCAGCTACTTAAAGTGCAGATTGCTTCAAGATGCCACTCCATCTTTAGAAAGGAGCAAAAGCTTTGTAATCAGTGTATAGAGTTGGAGTCTTCACTTTTTTAGAGCACATCTAAAAGTTGACATTATGAGACAAGCAAGTAAACTCAGTTTTTGGAGCATGGCAAGTCCCCAGGAGAAGCAAGGGGCTGCTTTGTTTTGGGCAGAACAAGGGAGGAAACAGATGCTATCCAATAGGATGGAAGAAACCAATAAAAGCTCAGCAGATTCTTCAAGACTAAGCGCATGCTAGTATACTTGATGGTTTACAACACTGAGGAGCCTCAGTTAAAAAAAATAACTTGTTAGTATTTTTGCATTATGTGAAAATGAGCAAGATTTGGGGCAGGACAGGAAAATCTCAGGCCATCAGTACTGGACCATATGCAAATGCTTGTGATGAAGATGGAGAACCGGAAGCTGTTTTCCCTGAGGGAGGAGCTGGAAACTACTCAGGTACTGGTTTCTGGGCCAGGCACCAAACACAGGTTTATTGCAGGGAATGGAACAAGACATTTTCTCCTTCCCAAGGCTCTAGGAAACCTTTCAACCAGAAACAGCAATGACACACCTTATTAGGCTTGTCTTTGTGGAGACTGCCACCATCTGCCTCTTAGTACCTACAGCACAGGACATGGTGAGAGTCTGTGGGAAAGATGTCTGCACGATTCTAATGCATCTTCCATCAAAAAACTCCACTCCTCATAGTTGCCTGCACCTTGGCCTGGTGCAGTTCATTCCCCCCATCCAAATATCCAAAGGATCCCATGGTCAGGCCCCCAACTACAAGTGAGGTTAGAGAGTTACTGTTACAACCATTGCCTTTTCTGCTTCTACAGTTTAAGCAGAAACTCTAACTAAAGTGA
The DNA here is from genome assembly GCF_000151885.1 of Dipodomys ordii. Taxonomy (NCBI): domain Eukaryota; kingdom Metazoa; phylum Chordata; class Mammalia; order Rodentia; family Heteromyidae; genus Dipodomys; species Dipodomys ordii. Next base: position 16,375,011 of record NW_012267220.1, read on the forward strand.
TTCTATAAGAGGACTGCAGTCGGAGTTGGAAAACCAGTTCATAAAACCTGCTGGACATCCATCCAACTAGAAGCCATTACATCGCATGCACTACTTGTTTCCTTCCTAGTACTGGAGTACTTGGCTTACACCTGTAATCCTAGCTACTCAGGAGGCTGAGATCTGAGGATCATAGTTCAAAGCCAGGGAAGGAAAGTCTCTAAGACTCTGATCTTCAATGAAACACACACACACACAAACACACACACACACACACACACACACATACCACAGTTGGAAGTGAAGCTGTGGCTCAAGTGGTACAGAGCTAGCCTTGAACACAAAAAGCTCAGGAACAGTGCCCAGGCCCTGAGTTCAAGCTCCAGGACTGACACAAAAACACAAAACAAAAGTCACATGAAAGCTCACTTCATTTTTTGATTTCTTGCTTAAGTCTCACTCTACCCCATTCATTTGTAAATTCTAGCCATGCTTTATTCTTTGTTTATCTTTATTTTTGTGGTGTCTAGGCTAGGAACTAATATCTAGCAGAACGTTGGCATGTGGTTAAAAAAAAAAAACTGCTGAATAAATGAGTAGATCCTGAGACTTGGGTAAGAACACAACAGTGGAAAAGTAGAGCACATTTGCAGTCAGTGTTTTGGCTTCATGGGTGAAAGGTGCAGGAAAAAGATAGTGATTGCGTGTGCTCCAGCTTACTTGCTTGAAATGCTTGAATATTGGGATGTATGTGAGCCACCTCGTTTGTATCCCCAAAAAAGAAAAGTAAAGAAAAAAGAAATCTTTGAAATGTTCCAACATCTCTGGCAGGTATGCAATGTGTCACTGGCAGGTCACTACCCTAAAAGAACAAGCCATCAGCCCAGAGCCATGTTTGGAAGTCCCTGGATAGCCTACAGCAAACCACTCAGGCTCCATCTATCTCCAGAAGGCATTTACCCAAATTCCTGGAACAAGTGCCAGCTCGCCTTTCAAACTGGCAACAGAAAAGGAAGCAGAAAGAATTCCAAGGTCTTTGGGTGCATTTTTTTCATTCCCTTTCTACAGCTAAAAGGAAGCCAGAAGCTTAAAAAGGAGATCCATAATCGCTGAATAATAGCCAGAAAAGAAGATTAGCGAGGAACATTCTGTGAGCTGGGGGACTGCTCCTGGTTTGATCATGAGAAGAATTCGGGTGTTCTGTCTTGTGTATTCAGCTTGCTAGCGCTGTGGATATCATCCAAAACTTCAGAGTAGGAGCTCCCCATGGTCTCCTTTTTCCTTTGCTATGATAGGATTAAGAAGTAGAGGTGTCCATCATGTAGGTACAGCCCCCCCAACATACCCCAGAGGGGCAGAAAAGAAGGTCTCATCTCACGCTGCTACTTCAGACCAGAGACCTGCCCATTCTGCTCCCATTTGCCAACCCCAGCAGAACAGAGAATCTAGTGTGTGCAGAGAGGCCACCATTTGGCACAGAGGAAAGCTCTTTTCAAATGATTAACTTGCCAGGTTTCCATATTTCAAAGCAAGCCAGCAAATGGCAAGCGAATACACAGTAAATTTTAAAAATTGTCCTAAATTTCACAGTAACTAACAGCTTTCTGCTCTGTTTCTTTTTCAATCATTTTTCCCCTAACGACCTTCTTCCATTCAGTTCTCTGCTTTAACCAAATCAACAAAGACTCATTATTTAACCTTTAGACTTGTAAATTAACCTTTAGACTCTTCCCATACGGAATAAAGCCTGCATTGCTCAAGGAAGGGAAAAGTAGCCAGAAATTTCACATTCATCTCCCTTTATGTTGTTGATAGTCTACAATGAGCACAATGTTTATGGAAATACATTCTTTACAGACATACATCTGTTTCCTGTAAATCTTAATATCCTAGGCATCTCAGCTACCAACAGGTGAAGTTTAGTGCTTTAAAGGTAAAGAAGTTCAGGAAATGCTGCCCCAAAATATACTGCTTGGGTATATTGGCAAGGCACTTGAGTGTGTTAGTCAGGTTTGCATTGTTGTGACAAAATGCCTGAAAAAAAAACACATTAAAATCAAGACAGGTTCAGTTGATCTCACAATTTCAGTCTGTGGTCACTGGGACCATTGTTTATGGACCTGTGACTAGGCAATACATTATGGTAGGTATGTGTAGCAGTTTTAGCTATTCACCTTATGGCAGCTAGGGGGCAGAGATGAGAAGAGAGGCCTAAATCCCAATAGTCCCTTCAAGAGTGCATCCCAAAGACCTAATTTCCTTCCATAGGGTCCCACTTCTTAATGGTTCTATGGCCTCCCAGTGACAACTTAGGTTAGGGAACTGAGCCATTAGCAGAGGGGTCTTTGGGAGACATTCTAATGGCAGTGCTATAACACAACAGCAAATGCGGAGAGGATCTTTCTCCAAATTTCCTTTATATGCCTGAATCAGGCCTGCCAGATGGAACTCAATGATCACGAGGTCTTCTCCATAGGAATCTCCTCAACCAGTGAAAGTTAACTCACAGGAGACTGGAAGCTGACAGTCTGTGTCACAGGCTATTCTTCTGGGAGCCCATCTGTTCATTCTGAAAATCATCTTGTCTCTTAAGTTTCCTTTGTCTAGCCCTTTTTCCATCTCCCTTGTGAGGAGAGTATGGAAGCTTCTAGATCTCATTAGGATTGGGAGTGCTAACTTTTCTTCCCGTCATGCCCCTGTGAATGTAGCAAAGCTACATTCTTTTTCAACTGTTAATCAGCCTGTTCTATTTTTATAGACTCAATTATCAGATCTTACAGGTGGAGAGGCTGAGTCTTGCCTTCTCTCTGAGGGGGGAAATATAGCTGCCTGCTTGCAGCAATGGTCTTTGAAAATCAAATCTGATTTTTGTGGTTGTCTCGCAACACAATTTGGAAGGCTGGACTTTAGTGAGGAAGAGAGAAAGAAAGAAGAAGAGTAAGCAAAACCAATGGGGAGAGCAGAAGGAAGAGATGAGAGAGGGGAGGGGAGGAAGCCAGAGTCACCCTTTTATCAGGAACACACCTGTGATTACAAATGCACCCCTTAATAACAGCAGGAGTCCATTTGTAAGGGCAAGACTGTCACACCTAATCTTTCTTTAATTAACTCAGTTTTTAAGTAGTTGTACAAAGGAGTTGCCATTTCACAAAGCAGTTCATGAATACAATATATCACCTCTTAAAGCACAATTGCACTGGGGAGTAAGTTGATAACACATAAACTTCTGGGGAGGGGGAGGTATTTGAACTATAGCACCAAGAATCAGAGACATTGAGCAGTAACTGTAAGGGGGAATTAAATAAAACCAGGTTAATTCAATCTTAGTTCATAATCCTGCCTTATTTTCAGTTCCCAGAGGTTGATACTTAGAAATGAGGTGATCATTACAGGCAGCCTGAGAAACACAATTTTCCTATCCATTCACATGGATCCACTTAGCCAGCCAAAATAGATTACATGTCTATTTATTGATGCAATAGTCCACTGGGAGGCAAAAATGACATTGTGAAGTAGTATGTGAGATGACCGAGTATTTTCTCAAAACCGATCTTTGGATTATTCTTTTTATTGATATAAGAAATCAAAGCAGGGGTTGGGAAGGTGGCTCAGTGGTAGAGTGCTTGCCTTGCATGCCTGAGGCCCTGGGTTCGATTCCTCAGCACCATATAAGCAAAAAGAAAAA
>NW_012267220.1:16380124-16388292 GCF_000151885.1 Dipodomys ordii
TTGTTTTTCCCCTTCCCCTACACAAATTATACCAACATCAAATACAGTGAAAGCAGGGGTTATACTGTGGGGGAGGGACATACAAAGCAACAAAGAAATTATCTTAGAAATGTGTTAGAAACAATCGCATGAAAGAAAAAAAACATTTGAATACATATCTTAGGTTTTTCTGGTAGTTTATTGGAGATTAGAGTCTCATGGACTTTGCTGCCTGGGCTAGCTTAGAACCGAGATCCTCAGATCTCAGCCTCCTAAGTAGCTAGGATTACAGGCATGAGCCACCGGTGCCCGGCCCCAGAAATATTTCTGACCATTGCTGGCCGTAGTGGCAGACGCCGGTAATCAACGAGGAGGATGAGGCCAAAGGGTCACGAGTTCGAGACCAGAAATATTTCTGACCATATATGATAATATTTTGGAAAAATATTATTAATATAGTCGTTTTTAATTAGCATTTTTAACACATATTGTTTGTGTTGTTAAAATTGTATTATTGTTATAAAAACAGTTTGTGCAGTTAAAGTGGTTAATCTTGAAGCTGGGAAGGTGGCTCAGTGGTAGAGTGCTTACTTTGCATGCATGAGGCCCTGGGTTCGATTCCTCAGCACCACATAAGCAGAAAAGCCAGAAGTGGTGCTGTGGCTCAGTGGTAGAGTGCTAGCCTTGAACTGAAGAGCTGAGGGACAGCGCCAGGAAAATAAAAGTGTTTAATCTTTTAAATTTAAATCTTTTAAATTGTAATAACATTTTGATAACTAATTCACAAATATACTGTTCCCTCTCAAGATCTCAATTCATTCTCTTTTGTTACAGATCGAATCTACATATGTGCCAAGCAAGTAGTCTACTGAGCTACTGAGCAAGTAGTCTAGTTATTTTAAAATGCAGAATATACATATTTTTAGTGGTCTAACATATGTCCGGGAAAAAATTGCTCTTGATATTTAATCTAAACAATAGAGAAGATTATTGATTGGTAAAGACGGAGACTTGAAGTAAAACAGACCACACTGTATATGTGTGTGTATTAACACACACACACACACATACACATACACAATTTTTGTGTTGCTAAAGGTTTAAACAAAGGATCATAAATGTCTTAGACAAGCACTCTGCCATTGAGCTAAGCCACGACTCACCAATCCTGCATTTTTATATAACCCACGGACTATCCTTCAAAGGAAAAACATGTTTGCTTTATATGTTTGCTGGATATTCTTACTATTCAGTTATTCATTTCCGTTTTATTTTTATATCCTTGCTCGTTATTTGATTTCCCATGTGGTTTGATTGCTGAGGTCAAGCCCAAATCTGTCACTCCGAGACACATCTCAATCCATTTTAATGAGCTAAAATGTAATGCAAATAAACCAGAGGTAATGTGGAAAACAAAATACCACACAGTCGCCACAAAAACGACACAGCAGGAAGCCACTGGAGACCAAGAGCAAAGATTACATGAGTGACTTCACTTGTAAAGAAGGAATGCGAACAAGCGCCCCAAATGCAATTCAGTCACTGGCAATGGGCAACTAAATGAGAAGGAAAAGTCAACGGGATGAGGTGGAAAGGGGGAAAGAGCAGAGAAAATAGTGAGGATGGATGGGAACAGTCAAGAGCGCTAGTCACTCATTACTCATTGGTCCATGCATGGTCTGAGCAAGTCAATGAGCAATGAACTTTGTGGAAGACTATATAACACACAAATGACAGGGGAAAGGAGGAGGAAGGACAAAGAGATAACCAATTCCGACTAAGAATTATACACTTTTTAGGTTGGGAAAGTACTTCTAGGGTTAATGGATTCCATTTGTTTGTTACACATATAAAAGAGATCATTAAAGTTGTGTTCTTAGAAAGGAAGGGATGCCAATGAGGGAAGAGGTGACACTGTTCAAAATGTACTCATGTACATCACCTTAGAATACAAAGGGAGGTTGGATTTAATAGGGCACGCTGGGAAATAAAAGAGCAAAGCCTGCCATATGCCCAGGTCAGCACAGGATTGAGCTAGACCCTAAAAGAGCTCTGAGGACAGTTTAGCCACAATCCCAACACAAACCTTTCAGAACCTAGAAGACAGGCTGTTCAACATGCAGTGTATCACAAGTGCTGACATCATTCCAGTGTCTCCATAGATAAAGGGAAGTTTAGATCACTAGTATGACCAACATGGCCAGTGTGTTCCGTCCCCCCGACCCCCCCCCCCCCCAGCGTTAAGCAGAAAAAGCTAAGAAAGTGCTGAGTTCAAACCTTTGTACTGGCACACACACACACACACACCCCCCCCCACACACACACAGCAGACACTTCTCTATTTCTGTAAAGTCAGTCCAAATCTCAATGTAGGCCACAAAACCAAACCAAAGGAGAATGAGAGAGCAGAGACCCAAAAGGGGTAAGAGAAAAAGATAAGAGTTAGAGATGCTTGGCTTGGCTTGCTTAGTCGCCTAGGTACAAAATGAAAACTCTTCGGCCAGTACAGTATTTACAACTCAGAACTTAAATCGTTGGCAAGATTTATCTATTTGCGCCATCTACTGTTAAATCTTGAAATGACATGCTTCTTGCCATCTCACAAGGTGAGCCAAAGGAAAGGGTGAACCAATGCAACAGTGATACTCACAAGACACTATGTTGGAAATAAACTTTACAATGTAGGGGTAGGGATTGTGGGGGAGGGAAAACAGGAGAAAACAAGGGAGGGGGTAACACTGTTGGGGGGAAAGGTACTCATTACCCTACTTATGTAACTGTATCCCCTCTGTACATCACCTTAACAATAAAATAAGTAAATAAATAATGACCTTAAACAAAAAAGAAACTGAATAAAGTGCAGGACAAAACTTGATTCTATTGGTTCATAACTGTGAAAAGTGTTCCAAAGCAAAACATTATACATTCCAGGCACTGAATCAATGTTCTCTGTAGTTCAAAAGGAAATCTTTAAATCTAGGACAAGGCAGTAATTGTGATCCAACTATGTCTAGGACAGAATTATAGTTACATGTGCAGTGAGAATAAACAGAGCCTAGGATGTGGCTTCTCCTACAAGTCAATTTCAACAAGAGATCATTTGACAACATATGTATCTATTATACACAAGTGTAAGTTTTATTAGAAAGTGGGAAGGAAGGAAGGAAGGAATGGAGGGAGGGAGGGAGGGAGGAACAGAGGGAGGGAGGGAAGGAGGAAGGAAACAGAAGGAAAGAAGGAAGGGGCAAAACATGAGGTAAACTTCTACCTCTTATCTCTCTTTTTATTATTATCATTATTATTATTATTATTTCTTGAAGCACTGGGGTTTGAACTAGAGACTATGGCTTGCTAGGTGGGGACTTTACCACAGAGCCATGCTTCCAATGCTTATTTTCCACTGGCTATTTTGGCCAAGGGTCTTACTTCCTGCCAAGATGCATGTTTGGACCACGATTCTCCTGTTTTTCACTTCCCTCCCTACATGGGATTATAGACATCCACCACCACATGCAGGTTCTTCCATTGTGATAGAATCTCAAACTTTTTTTTTCTGTCTTTGTTGGCATGGATCTTTAATTCTCCTATTCTCAGCCGCCCACCTAGCTTGGGATGAGAGGCTTGTACCACTGATCCCAAATAACAGGTAAGAAGAGGTTTAGAGGGCCTGGGAAGGTGGCTCAGTGGTAGAGCCCTTGCCTTGCATGCCTGAGGCCCTGGGTTCGATTCTTCAGCAATACATAAGCAAAAGAAAAAAGCCAGAAGTGGTGCTGTGGCTCAAGTGGTAGAGCACTAGCCTTGAGCTGAAGAGTTGAGGGACAGCACCCAGGCCCAGAGTTCAGGCCCCACGACCGGACCCCCCACAAAAAAAGAAAAATGAGCTAATGGGCTTTCACAAACAGGTGGCCAAAAAGAGAGATGAGGAGGAAAAGACTGGTTTTCACAGTGCTGGGCTGTCTTCCTAGGTCTCTGGTGGTCAGCAGAGGGAGGTTGTAGGAGAAGACAAGGCCGGCTCATGAAAGCCCCCTAGAGAGGGAGCAGCTCCCGCTCACTGGAGCAGTGTTCCCTCCTTCACATGGCAGAAGCCGCGTAAAAAGGCCCTCCACTTTGAAAGAGGAAGCAATATGAACAAAGGAGAGTGTGAAATGTAGAATGTGTAAGGCTTTGGTGAGGCATCCCAAAGATTCTTAGTCACAGCTGTGCAAGGAACTGGTGATTATGAGGCACTGCCAGAGAATGCATAATGGCAGACAGAAGGATGAGCCAAGAAGCAAGGACCGTTGCTGGAACAGATCGTCCTTGTACATGGGAAGTTGGAGGCACTCGAGGCTGGTAAGCCTTATGGAAACCAGCATCCTATTAAGACCTAGCCAGAAATGTGGTGATAGGTATGGAATAGATAAATGAGCACAAAGTCTGAAACAATAGAATAGCTCAATAGCTAGGTACAGATAACCATATAAGATGATGCTAAGTGAAATGGACTCCAAGACATGGACACAAGAGGCTTTTCTTTGTTATTGTTGTTTTAATGTTCTGTGCGATTTTTTTGTTTTTGTATGTTCTTCCTCCTAAGGTATATCCCCTATTGTCACTGTATTTGATTTTGGTACCATGGTATTGTCTACAAGTTTCTTTGAATTAGGGAAGGGGAACAACAGAATTGTGAGACCAAGGACAAAGGGGGAACCAATGCAACAGCGATATTCACAAGACAATATGTTGGAAATGATCTGTACAACTTGGGGGTTGGTGGAGGGCAAGTAGGAGAAATATGAGGGAAGGGGTAACAAGTTTGACAAGAAATGTACTTATTACCTTACTTATGAAACTGTAATCTCTCTGCTCATCACCTTGACAATAAGAATTTAACTTCATGTAGCATTTCCCCTTTGACAGACAGCTTTCTTTGACCACAAGTGAAGGAGGTACCACCAAACAACAGTCTTGTCTGTGGAGACATTGGCCCCATGATGTCACTAAGCAGCATGATATTTGCAGCTTCAACTCAAAAGGAAGGTATGTCAAGTTCTGTCTTCATTAATCAAGATAATTCAACTTTGCTTTTTCCTTAGCTACTAAACCAATGCTAATCCATGACAAAAGCTTTCGAAAATACACAACAAAATTTAGAGGAGCTATTCTAATCATTTGATTTTCCTACAGATATGCTTTAAATTATCCTACAGTTATTTACCTCTTCTGCTGAGGAGAGCTCTTTCTGGGAACCAAACTATTCCACACTGTTTTCAGACATCACACTTCAAGTTTGGAACAACTAATTTTTATGAATATGTATGAAGGAATGTTGGCCCCAAAGTAGCATACTATCCTAGAATAGTATGATTTATCCAATACATATAAATCATATGGGTATCTATTACTACCACTGTTAAGCTTGAGGTCAAACCTCTTATGTAGAGAAATATGAAAGTATTTTATTTACTTCCTTTCAAATGTTACAGCTAATTTCTTTAATCCAGTAGTAAATTCAAGTCATCCCAAATAAAATAAATAAACCCTGAATAGATCATATGATTATTTCACAAACAAAACCCTCTACTAAGTAGTAGGTATCTGTTGGAGATTGCATTGCATTGTTGCTATTCTGATACAAATATTTTCTTTCATGCTCACAAGCTGTTCTACACACCTGACTGGTTCACTTGGGGTATTTGAGACTCAAAGGACTCTGCTCTGTTCAATTATGACTCCGTTCATCTATACAGCAATAACAATAGCTTTGTTGTTTGAATTCATTCAAATATTTGGTACAATTGTCCCTAGTCCTCTCCACAGTTCTACAAATTGAGAACATCATCTCCAAGTAATCAAGTAGGAAATATATAGTCAGAAAGATGAGATAATTTGTCAAAAGACATCAGGAAGCAACTAAGTCATGAGTCCCATGAGTCACTAAACTGAAGGCTTCAGTCCACTGAATTTGGTTAGCTCTATACTTCATGTTATTTCTGATGTGTCCCCTGTCTTTCTCAATAGTTAGAAATCACAGCTTAGAACTGGAATATTGGAATGCTTTCAACGTGTATCACTGAGACATAGAAATTTATTGCAACAATACAACTAAAGAAAGCAAAACATGATATTTACAAAGAAAGCCCCAGGACCAACAAATACATTTTCAAATGTATGTCAATAATACACATATTCTGAAGTGATTTCTTAAAACTTTTGACAATATGGCCTTGCTTCTGTCATGATCAGAATTTTATTATCACCACTTCCTGGTATATGCTCTATATGCTCCACTTCTGGCTTTTTGCTGGTTACTTGGAGATAAGAGTCAAATAGCTTCCAACCGCTGTTCTCAGATCTCAGGATGCTGAGTAGCTAGGATTACAGGAGTAAGTCACTGGCACCCGGCTTTTGATTAACTTTTGAAAGTTGTTCCTTTTTCATTGTAATAAATATGCAGAACATAAAACTTGGTATGTTATGGGCTAAGAAGTTGGCTCAAATGGTAGAGTGCTAGCCTTGAGCTGAAGTGCTGAGGGACAGTGCCCAGGCCCAGAGTTCAAGTCCCATGACTGACAAAAAAACAAAAACAAAAACAAACAAACAAAAAACCCTTGCTATTTTATGTGTGCCGTGCAGTGGGATTAGTGGGATTGGTGCACTCACACTGTTGGTAACCACCCTCACTATCTATGGGTGCAGTTGTTTCAGTATCCAAATGGGAACTCTGTACCTGTTAAACAATAACTTCCTGTTCTACCTCCTAGTGCCTGGTAGCCACTAGCCACCCTCTGCCTCAACTTTGTATTCTATTCAGGTAGAATGATCCATCCTTTCGAGGATGCCTTATTTCACTTAGTGTAATGCTTTCGAGGTTCACTTATGATGTAGTGAACAGAATAGTTTAATTGCCTTGTAAGACTAATATTCCATTTTATATATACAACACTTTGTTCAGCGCTCACCCATGGGATGGATGTGAGTTTCTTTACACCTTTTGGCTATTGTTAATAATGCTTCTACAAGTAATAATACGGATGATTGAGTGGCTGATTTTCTTTCTTTTGGGTATACCAGGAAGTAGAATCTTAGGATCTCATGGTAATTTCATGTTTAATGATTTGAGGCCCAGCATACTGTTTTCTACAATGGTTGTACCTTATTACAACTTTCTCAGCAATGTTTAAGGTGTCCAATATCCTCACATCCTTCTTAACACTTAGTTTCTGCTTTTGTTGTTTTTTTTTATCCTAGCCACCCTAGTGGGTGAGAAATGGTACCTTATTGTGGTTGACTTTCATTTCCCCAATTATAAGTGATGTTGAATTATTTTTCATGTACTTATTAGTCATTCATATAACTTTTTTGAAAATGAAGTTATTCCAGTTAAAATCCTTCAACCATTTTTAATTGGTTGTTTAACGTTTATTGTTATCCTACATATTAATCTTGTATTACTGCATATTAGTCTGGATATTAATCAGACATTTTGATACAAAATTAGTATCCCATTATTTGCTTTGCCTTCATATTCTCTTGATATTACCTTTTGATGCACTAAATCTTTAGTTTTAGTAAAATCTAGTTGATCTAAGTTTCTTCTTTTGTCACTTGTGCTTGTGGTATCTTATTTAAGAAATAATTGCCAAATCCAATGCCAGAAAGCTTTTCTCCTATTTTTTTGTAAATATTTTTATAGTTTGAGGTTTTATGTTGAAGAATCTGAGCCATTTTGAGTTATTTTGCATATGAGAATATTAAATGTTTTACTTCATTCGTTTGCACTTGAATAATCTTTTGTTTTCAATAGTATCTGCAAAAAATTATCTTTACTGAATGATCTTGTCACCATTGTTACAAAAGTATCTGAACATATATGGTAGTATTTATTTGAAGGATTTCAATTTATTTTATGAGTTTATATGTAAGTTGATATGTCAGTAACATTGTTTTGATTAATATGTCTGTATGGGAAATTTTAAAATCTAGAAGTATGAATTTTCCACCCTTGACCTTTTAAATTTGGATATTGTGATCTCTTGAAATTATGTAAATGTTTTAAAATGGATTTTGTTATTTCTATTTGGTGTTTCAAAAAATGTCTTTGGGATTTTTTTTTTTTTTTTGTCTGTCATGGGGCTTGAACTCTGGGCCTGAGCGCTGTCCTTCAGCTCTTCAGCTCAAGGCGAGCGCTCTACCACTTGAGCTACAGC
>NW_012267220.1:16391762-16409877 GCF_000151885.1 Dipodomys ordii
CTATTTACACCTGAATCTTATATAAGACAGTAGCATATGAAGATGGGCTGAAGTAATTTGCCTTCATAATTTGGCTTTTTTTTTTCTAAGTTGTTTGTTCCAGTCCTGTGGCTGACACTCATGATGAGCTTTCTTCTTCATTGGCTAGTGCTATAACTTGAGCTACAGTTCCAACCTGGTTAATTGGAGATGGAGTCTCACTGATTTTTTTTTTCCTGCCTGGATTGGCTTTGGCCATTCAATATTAATCTGACTTTTTAACTCTAGGCTTGGGTGTTGTCCCTGAGCTTTTCAGCTAGGTGTGGGGGAGGGATGAGCTTTACCACTTGAGCCACAGCACCACTACTGGTTTTCTGGTGGTTAATTAGAGTTAAGAGTCTTGCAGATCTTCTTGCCTGGGCTGGCTTTGAACCGCAGTCCTCGTATCTCAGCCTTCTGAGTAATTAGGATTACAGGTGTGAACCACCAACGCCTGGCTAATCTGACTTTTTACATAGATACATGAGAGGGAAGTGTTTCTTCAATTTCAACTTTCTATGTTTGTGATTAGAAGCTGCAATGGGGAAATCTCCATGACTGTTTTAGTCCATATAGAAGATTGTAAGACTGCCATATAGAGCTGTGGCTCAAGTGGTACAGCATCAGCTGTGTGTGAAAGAAGGAAGGGATAGCACCTAAATCCCAGAGTTCAAGCTCCAGGACCAGCACACACAGAAGAAAGGAAAGAAAGCAAGAAAGCAAGAAGAAGAAGGAGGAGGAGGAGGAGGAGGAGGAAAGGAAAGGAAGGAAGGAAGGAAGGAAGGAGAAAGAAAGAAATGAGAAAGAGAGAAATGATGCCAGCCACGTTCAGCAGAGATGGGAACAAGATGGCGATTCTGGGCAGGCAGTATGGGCTTATTTTGCCAAAGAAAACACAGCAGTTACACTGTGTTTTGCAAAAACCATCAATGTTTGGGAATGACTCTGATGATGATGATGAGACCTCCATGAGTGAAAGCCTTCAGAAGGAAGCTGCTAAGAAGCAGGCCATGAAACAGACTAAACTAGAAATACAGAAGGCTCTTGAAGAGGATTCCATGGTTTATGAGTATGATAGTATATATGATGAAATGCAGAAAAAAAAGGGAGGAAAATAATCCCCAATTGCTTTTGGGAAAAGATCGAAAGCCCAGGTATATTCACAACTTACTAGAAGCAGTTGAGATCAGAAAAAAGGGAACAGGAAAAAAGAAAAAAGAATGGAAAAGAAAATACAGAGAGAACGAGAAATGGAAAAAGGAGAATTTGCTGATAAAGAGTCATTTGTGACATTTGCAAATAAAAACAACTGCAAGAGAGAGCTGAAGAAGAAGGAAGAGAAAAGAGGGCTGGTGCACTTGAAGCACGTCTGGATGCAAGAGAGAGCTGAAGAAGAAGGAAGAGAAAAGAGGGCTGGTGCACTTGAAGCACGTCTGGATGTAACGAAGCAGAAAGATCTCAGTGGATTTTACAGGCATCTGTTAAATCAAGCAGTTGGTGAAGAGGAAGTACATAAATGCAGCTTTCGTGAAGCCAGGTCTGGAATAAAAGAAGAAAAGGCCAGGGGTTACTCTGATGAAGTAAATTCAGAGAACAAAGTACCACTACAAAACTGCATTCTCCAAACTGGTGTGAAGGATGACAGTGATTTTGATAGTAAAAGCAGTGAGGAGGATGAAATGGAAGAAAATAAGTGAACCACAGAAAGGAAAAGGTCACAGAGACCTCCAAGGATTACTCCAAGCATCATAGGAATCAAACCCATTCACACTCATCTAGTGAAGAAAGAGGGCCTGGTGCCAAACACCGCACCACAAGTTCCAAATCAAGAGGGCATGAGAAAAGGGGAGATCAGCACCCAGTCAGGCAATGCAGAGACCAGGAGAACCATTGCAGTGACCAAGACCACCAAAAAGAAAAGGATTCTTATAGGCACCGAGATACCACTCATAGAGATTCCCACTGGAAGAGGCAGGAGCATGAAGATAAACTGAGGAGAAGAGACCATAGAAAGAAAAGTGACAGAGAATGGCAAAGGGGGAAATGCTCAAGATAACAAGAAGAGATAGACAACGAAATGATCATGAGAGATACAGTGACAAGGGAGAGAGGGAAGAGAAAGCTAAAAAAAAGGAAGATGTATAAAAGGAAGGAAAGAAAGATATGAACAAATTGACAAATACAGAAATAGGGAAAAACGAGAAGTAAATGAATCTTCAGAAAGAAATCGTGATAGAAAGGAAAGTAGCCCAAATGTGAGGGCAAAAGATGAATTTCTTGACCAGCAGAAATCAAGCAAAATGAAAGACAGGGAAAAGGATGAAGAAAGAAACCAAGAGAAACCCATCTCTAGTTCTGAGATGTTACTGGGAACTAAACACAGATTAACAGAGGAAAGGCAAGAAAAGGACAAGGAACAAGAAACACAAAAGGCTGTGAGCAAGTTTGGAAAGTGGAACAATGAGAAAACTCTAATGTCAGCTAGAGACAGGTACTTGGCCAGGCAGATGGCACAGATTAATGCAAAAACTTACATTGAGAAAGAAGAGGATGAATAGCTACCACAGTTGAAAGATTTGTGGAAGCACAGAACATTGTTACTCCTGGAATTGACTTTGTAAAAACTATGAAGAAGTAGATGAACAGTACTTGGGAAGAAATTCATGTTTTTATTCAGTCCTAAATCAAAAGTCGGTCCTTTTATCTTGAGCATTTCTATATATATTTCTATGTCAATAATACATTGTTAGTTGTATCCAAAAATCATAAGTGTGTGCTAAATCTGCAGGTACATAGGAAAATTGGCTCTATTACAATTAACAAAAATAAACTACTTTTCTAATGATAAAAGAGAGAGAGAGAAATGAGAAAGAAAGCAATGAGAAAGAAAAGAAAGAGAGAAAGAAAAAGAGAGGGAGAGAGAAAAAGGAAGGAAAGAAAGAAGAGAAAAAAGAAAAGAAACAAAAAATAGTGGCTACATTCTGCCTTGTTGCTAACAGGGTTGCAGAGAAAATGGGGGTAGGGAAGAGATAGTAGGAGAAAAACAAAGGAGGGGTAACAATATTGGAAAAGAAATGTACTTATTACCTTACTCATGTAACTGTAACCCCTCTGTACAGCATCTTTACAATAAAATTAAATTTTAAAAAAGCAAGCAAAATAAACAATGGGAAGTGCTTCCCCTTAATTAAGATGAAGAGTTTTTTTTTCTGTTTTGAACACACAAACTATACAAAGATACAAATTTGACAGCTGTGCAATCGCCTACTAGTGTGATTTTCTCTGAGTTAAGCACCTCATTAACTTGCACACTTCCAGCCCCGCCCACACTCCCTCAGGATGTTAGTTCCTACCCTTTCAACTTTCTCCATTGCTGCCACCAGAGTCAATTCCAATGCTATCCGTGTCTTTTATCAAGGACTCTTAAAAGGAGGAGACATATAAAAGAAGCAATTTGAAACAGCTCACTGAAATTGTCCTGAAATTTTTGTGTATTTTTTTTCTTCCTTCACCCTCCTTAAAGCGAAGCTTAAAAGCCTTTTCCTTTTTTTTTTTTAAAGGTAAGTTTCACTTTCAATTTTCAGGAAACCTGGTGCGAGGGAGTCACTTCCGCAATGAAAACATGCCTGAATTTGGACTAAGAGGGGAAAAAAGGACCGTGCTGCAGTCGGCAGAGTAAGGAGTGAAGGTATGCATTTTAAACTTATAATTGGGTACACTATGGATCTTGCTAAGCAAAGTCAGAATGTATTTGGCTCTTTTTAATTTTTTTAGCAGTCTTCCTTTAGTTAGTGTTTGACATTGCCTGAATCATTCAACAAGGAAACAGAAATGACAAAGGATACAGGTAGGGGAGAGAATGAGCCATTTTCAATTTCTTGAAATTTGTGTTCAGTGTATAATGGACTTATTGGAATGTAATCCCACTGTAAATCCAAGAGCATCTGTATGTTGTTAGAACTGTTCTATTTTGTTGTTGTTGTGTCAACCTCTTACTGCATCTAATCTATAAAATAGATACACAGGTGCATATATGTAGGTAGAGACATAGTGTGTGTGGGTTCTGTTGCTATCTGCTCTATCATGCGGGCACTGGAGGGACTGGAATGTGTACATAAGGGAAACTACTGAAACACGCATCATAGGTAAATTTCAAAACTTACCTGTGGTATGAAAGAGGCCTTATGTAAAATACTGAATATTATCCCCTGTGTCTGAGATTATAGAGTACATGAAACTAATCCTTAGTAGGACAAAGGGCTGGGATGGCTTTAGGGCAGCACATTTGGGGAATAACCAAAACATGTTAGGGAATTCCTTGAGGTTAGAGTTTACACAAATGCATGCATTTGTCAGAACTCAAGAGAATGTACATTTATGATTTGTCCACCTGACTAAATCCAAGTTTTACATAAAAGTCTCCATACACAAATATTGAATGATAGGTAAGCATGTATATATTCCATTTACAGGGAAAAGCAAATGGATACTTCCTGTACTCATTTATGAACTGATGGTAGATGGAACATTGATAAATGATTAGGTATGTCATAACACAAGCATTTTGTCTTTGAACTATATTGCAAACTTAAAAGATTTAAATTAAATATTGGAAAAATATTAATTGTAGTATAGCCATACGATGGAGTATTGTACATCAATGAAGATGAACAAGTGTGTTACAAAACACTGCACATAAATCTTACAAGCTTCATACGGAGCCAAGAAAAATAGAAAGACAGTAAAATAGTACACCCAGTAATGCCCTCACTCTACAGGTGAAGTGGTCCAAGTCTCCAGTAGACATCTAAAAGTACCAAATCTGTGTAGCTCTTGGTTTTCCCTATACGTACAGATGTATAATAAAGCTTAATTTGCACGTTAGGCACAGAAAGAAAGAGAATTATTAGTAATTAGAGAAATTGTAACATTTACTATCATAAAAGTGAAATGAATGAGTTTTCTCAAAAACTATTTTAATTAAATAGTTTAAACAATAATAGTTCAATGAATAATAGTTTAATTAAACTATTAATACTACTAAATAATGTTATTAAAAGTTGACTAATAACAGCTTAATAATAGTTTAATTAAACTTTTAACTCACTCATGGTCTATAGTAATGTTCTTGTGCTGTGGTATAGCTGTCCATCCATCCATCCCACCATCCAATCAACCCAACTGGTTGTAACACAATAAGTATGATTTAGAAGCTAGGTAATATTGGTGTTGTGAAAATGTAGCTTCCTATAGTGCTTCTCTCGGCAATAACAAAATAGGGGAAGTATAAACTTTAAGAAAGTCACAGGCCAAATAGCCAATGAGATGGGTGATCATTTTGAAGAATTGGTTTAGTTTAAGGGAGGAGTATGGTGTTGGCTCTCTCACTCCAGGGTCACTGATGAGAGGCCCTGAACTCTGACTGCCCTGTTCTCAGCTGCGTTCATGTTCACTGGAAGTATTGCTTCCTGAATAACTCTATTGAAGGCAAAGCATCCCAATGAATTAAAATCATACTTCCTTTCATTCTCCTGTGCAAAGCTGTGATTATATCTTTAGGCTCCTCAAGTGTGCTCATTTAATAAATTATTCTAATTCTTTACATTTCCTCATGAATTGTACAATATCTTTCTGATGGAAGAGTAGAATTTATACATATATATGCATATATTCATATATAGGTATGTATGTATATATATATATATATATATATATATATATATATATATATATATATATACCACATTAAGCGAAGTAAGCTAGACCCAAAGAAATATAGGTTGCATGGTTTCCCTCATTTGTGGTAACTACAATGTGCCTATAAATATACAAATAAATACAGTGGATGGTAATAGTAATAATAATAGTAATAATAATAATAACACACTGGGGCATGATAAATTATACAGGTCTCCAAAAGTTCACACAGAGACCAAAAGAGGATATTCAGGAGAGTGGATCACAAAGGCTCGCTGTCCATCTGATCACATAAAATATTTTTCAAAACAAAATCCAAGAAATGGAAACAAGGGATTGTTGTTGTTGGTGGTGGTGGTGGTTGCTGTCTTTGTTGTCTTGTCCGTTTGTCTTGTTTGTTAGCTTATTTGTCTTTGGAAGGGGGAGCACAGAAAAAGTGGGACAAATGCAGCAGTTACACTCACTAGACACTCTGTGGAAAATGAACTATATATTTGTGGGTGGGGACGGGATAGAAAATCTGGGAGAGAGTGAGGGAAGGGGTGAGATGGTTTAAAAAGAATTGTACTCATCACCTGACTTATGTAACTGTAACCCCTCTGTACATCTACAGTAACAATAAAAAATATGTTGGGAAAATAAAGAAGAATTCTAACCACCTGGGAGGAAGGGATAGAAAGATTGCTATTTCAGGCCATCCTAGGGAGTAAAAAAGCTAGTGAGGCCTTATCTCAAAAAACTAGTCAAAGTTTTCCTGGTGGGAGGGCAGGGAGAAGTTCTAGAATCTATTTGAAAATAACTAACGCAAAAAAGTACCAGCAGTATGGCTGACATAGTAAACACTTACTTGCTAGACAGGTGCTCTACTGCTTGAGCCATGCTTTTATCCCTTTTGCTGTGATTCCATTTAATACAGCCTCAATCTTGGAACCTGAACCATGATCTTCCTACTTACACTTTCCATCACAACTCTGAAGACAGACATGTAACACAGCCCCCAGCTCTTGGTTGATATGGAGTCTCATGAACTTGTTTTCCCAGTCTAATTTGGAACCATCATGCTCCCAATCTCAGCCTCCCAAGTAGCTGAGAAATGGGAGCCACCAGCACCTAGCCCATAAAATGTTCTCAATGTAAAAAGAAATAAAAGTTGGAGGCAGGGGATATTGCAGTTACTTTAATCTGATCATTGTATATTATATACACATATTAAAATATCACAAGCAACTCAGTAAATATGCACAATTATTATGTATCAATAGAAATAATTTTTATTGTGAAAATACTGAACAGAGGGGTTACAATTACATGGGCATAGAAATAATTTTCAAAAGAGCTTTTTCTCTGAAGTTGACTGCTTTACAAATATTACAAATAGAGTCGGAGTATAGTTTTAACAATTATATATGTAAGAATTGACTTAATAATATAACAAGGTTGAGAAGAGATTAGGGAACTCATGATATCATGATCATGTTCTTTATCTTTAAAGTGGGAAGAAAAGGCTCAATGTCAGTAAGGAAATAGAGGGGCAATAATATTAAATATATAGAGGTAATGGTGAGACTTGACAATAGAAACTCTCAAGAAAGGTAACCTTGGAGTATTGGAACTGAGGAAGAAGTAATATATAAGAAAGGAGTTGGCCTTTCTATGTAGTTTGGATTTGTACAATATAGACATGCAGAAATGTAGCAGAAAATGATGAATAAAAGGATCATACAGAATCACCTATCAGTTATATATCTGATAAAGAATATACAATGCACTTGAGAGCATGTGTTACTTATGTATATGTACAGGGCATAACCATGAGATGTTTACCTGGTCATGTCTACTCCTTCCTGGGAATGATGCCCCTTTGGATTCTGGGAATATCTTCCATCAACCAATGCACTGTGAGACAGGAAGTAGCTGACTGCAGTCATCTGAAGTTGACTCACATACCTGATGACCTCCCAACAAACATCACGGTGTTGAATCTGACGCACAACCAACTCCGACGACTGCCACCTGCCAATTTTACAAGATATAGCCAACTTACTATCCTGGATGGAGGTTTTAACACCATTTCAAAACTGGAGCCAGAACTGTGCCAAAATCTCCCCCTATTGGAAGTTTTGAACCTCCAGCACAATGAGTTATCTCAACTTTCAGATAAAACCTTTATGTTTTGCCTGAATTTGATTGAGCTCCATCTAATGTCTAACTCAATCAGAAAAATTCAAAACAATCCCTTTAAAAACCAGAAGGTAAGATGAAAATGGTCATTGCTTCTGTCCAAGAAATGCAAAATATATGCTTGAATGCTAAGTTTTCAAGTCATTTATTTTGCTAAGAGAAATAATGTGACTCTTGAAGTAAAAAAACTAAATGTTTACAACAGGGTATTTTTAATCACAAGAAAGATTACTTATTACTCCTACTATTAGAGGTAATGTTTTGTTGTTGAACTATTTCAAAGACTGACTCAGATTTGGAGGAACTGCTTGGGATGACAAAAGTAACCTGTATACTATTTTTTTTTAACTCTCAGAATTTAATCAAATTAGATCTGTCTCATACTGGCTTGTCGTCTACAAAATTAGGAACTCAGCCACAACTGGAAAGTCTCCAAGAGCTTCTCTTGTCAAATAATAAAATTCATACACTAAGAAGTGAGGAACTTGACTTCCTTGGTAATTCTTCTTTACAAAAATTAGAGCTGTCATCAAATCAAATTAAAGAGGTAAGAAGTAAAAGTTATCTTGCTTCTACCTTTGTCTGACGTCCTTAACGTCACATTGCTAGAAATCTCAAGTAGCTTTAGAGATAAAGCTACTGTGTCTTTCAGAAATTCTTCAATATTTTGCTTGGGCCCTTAGAGCCATTACCAAAATGGAGCTTTGTTAGTAATTACAAGATGGGCTCTGAGGTCAAACTGTAGTGTGCTAAAAATCCCTGTGCTGTCAACAAGAGTTCCTTGAACTCACCCTGGAAGACTGACTAGTCTTAGTTGCATTACTTTATCAAGTGGAAATAGTACCCAAATCTTGTGCACACTTTCTGTCTCTCTGTCTCTGTCTGTCTCTCTGTCTCTGTCTCTGTCTCTCTCCCTTCTACCCTTTCTGTCTCTCTGTCTCTGTCTCTCCCTTCTCCCCTCTTTTTGTCTGTCTGTCTGTCTCTCTCTCTCTCTCTCAATCTTTTTCTCTTCGCCAGACCTCAGGTTTGAACTCAGGGCTTAGCACTGTCCCTGAGCTTCTTTTGCTCAAAGCTAGCACTCCACCACGTGAGCCACAGCACCACTTCCAGCTTTTTCTGCTTATGTGGACTTGGGGAACCAACCCCAGGACTTCATACATGCTAGGCAAGCACTCTACTGCTAAGCCACATCCCTCAGCCCAGCCCTTGTGGAATCTCTTTTCTATGGTTAAGGAAACAGCTTTAGAGTTGGGTTAGCTGCCTCCATGTGTGACTTTATCTTTTAATCATATTGTAATTGGGCATGTATTTGATTTCTTTCTGCTTCAGACTCTCAGCTTTCAAATTGGCATATTAATGACACTGCTTCATAGTAGTAAAGAATTTGATACTCTATCTGACAGAAAGTGCCCAGTAAATGAGAGCTAGATCTGTTTTTATACCAAAACTCTCCTCTAATGGAACATACATAGTTAGCCATTATGGATCCGTTATCTTTAGTTGAGCCATTTCCATACCAAATGTGCCTATATTTCCATGCTCCACTTTTCCATGCTCTAAGAATATTGGAAGAACTAATTAAGGACTAGTTAGGACTAGGCTAGTTAAGGATTATCTTAATGATAGCTTGCAGAATTATTTTCCAGACATAAAAATAGACTATAAAGTGATCCCGGCATAAAATGAAAGAGTTCATGCAAGCTACTCATCTTCTGTTATTTATTTTCAGTGGTATTAGGGATTGGACTCAGGGCCTCATGCTTGCTAGGGAAGAGCTTTACCAGTTGAACCATCTCAACCGTCCTTTTTTAGTTTGCTTTTCAGGTAGTGTTTCACACATTTTGTCAGTCTGATCTGAGGCTGATCTCCTGTGACTACTTCCCAAGTAGCTTGGTGATTGGTATGCTCACCACACTCAGTCATTTTATTTTTTAAATGGTATGTTCCCTAATTCGAATATTTGTTGTTATAATCTTATAAAACATATACTGAGGGGCAATAAAAATAAGGGGAAGCTAAGAAAAATCCACTCTAAAGTCCACTTTAAAGAAATAAGCACCCTCATACTTTGGCTATATTTATTTTCAGACCCTCCCCAAATAATTATTATTATAAGAAAAACAGGGAGTAGTTGTGGAAGTGGGAGAGAAGGGATGGTAGGGGGAAAACAAAGGAGGAGGCAACAGTGCTGGATAGGAAATGTACTCATTACCTTGCTCATATAACTGTAACCCCTCTGTACAGTATTTTTACAATAAAAACAGAGCTAACTGTAACTTCGTACCAAGCACTTTAAAGCCTATATATATATATATATATATATATATATACGTACACACATGTATGCTCTTTTAAATTAATTTATTATGATATTTTTATACAAGAGCGAATTGAAATTAAGAAGGATTAAGTGTTGTATCTAAGATCTCACAGGGTATTCATGGCAAAACTGAATTCTGGTATGCACCTGGAGCCCCTGTTCTCAATGATGGTGCTAAGAACATCTCTGAAATGTTTTTTCCTTTTACTGCTTTTAAAAAATCAATATTTTTGTGTAATGAACATCTCTAATGTAATTTTAATTTTAGTGGCTAAAAGAACCACTATTGTGTAAATGTACCAAAATTAATTTAGCAATTACCTGCTTTGCTTATCACTTCTTTTATTCACAATGAAGACCATTTTCTTCCACACTTACCTATTTTATTTCTTTTGCCCAAACATCTCACCAGTGAAGCATTAGAAAGCAAAACTCCTTTACTTTCCACCTGTGTCTAACTGCCTGGGTCTGGCTACTATCCTCTCTGGATTGTTTTCCTCCTCCTTTCTTTTCTCTTGGCTCAGCACTGGGTCCCAGACCAGCCAAGGCTTCTGATGGGGAAAGGGGAGCTAGAAATGAGTGGCAGAGAGCTAAAAATATTATATAAAGTTAGGAAAGAACCTGGGTGAAAAGATGGGGGGAAAAAAGAAAAAAATCTGACCTCAGAATACTAAAGAGTCAGTGTGCATCACTGTTTCCTAATAAAAGCCATTCATTCATTCCTTGCATATCTGTTGATAACACAGGACACGATCAGGTGACTTCACAGAGAGTTCATTCATTTCAGTTGCACCCAATGCAATACAGTACTAGAAAACATGAGCTAGTCATGATTGAGAACTCAGGAAAAGGCCCCTGCTTGAATGTTAGTGTTCATGGCCCGTGAATGGATCCAGGAGTGCTAAATGGAGATTAGCTAGAGGGAGGGGGAGTTCAGAGACTGGAGCCTATGGTCAGTGATACAGGCACGGAGGAAGGCTAGAGCTATGTCATGCAGAGGGACTTAGCACAGGGAATATGTTGAAAGCAGAGTGAGTATGCGTAGAGGATTTTCAAGGGTATAAACACCTATTATATTGTAGTTATTAACCTCTTTTTGTGTCCTCTCTAGTTCTCCCCAGGGTGTTTTCATGCCATTGGGAAATTATTTGGCCTTTTTTTGAACAATGCCCAATTGGGCCCCATTCTCATAGAGAAACTCTGTTTGGAATTATCAGACACAAGCATCCAGAATCTGTTTCTGAGTAACACCCAGCTGTCTCGAACCAACAACATGACTTTCTTTGGACTAAAGCAGACAAATCTCACTGTGCTTGATCTTTCCCACAATAGTTTAAGTGTGATTGGTAATGGTACTTTCACTTGGCTTCCCCAGCTGAGATATTTATTCCTGGAGTCTAATAACATACAGCATCTTTCTTCTTCCTCCTTTTATGGACTTTCCAGTCTTAAATATTTGAATTTGAAACGATCTTTTACTAAACCAACACATCCCAGGATTGATGACTTTTCCTTTCAGTCACTGAAATGTTTGGAGTACCTTAACATGGATGATAGCAACATTCTAGACACAAAAAGCCATATGTTCACAGGACTGGTAAACTTGAAGAATTTAAGTCTATCCAGTGCTTTCACTGGTTTGCAAACTTTAACAAATGAAACATTTTTATCACTCGCTCACTCTCCTCTACTCATACTCAACTTAACCAAAAATAAAATATTGAAAATAGAGCCTGGGGCTTTCAGTTGGTTGGGTGAATTAAAGGTACTTGATCTTGGCCTTAATCAAATTGAGCAAGAACTTACAGGCCAGGAATGGAGAGGTCTAGGAAATATTTTTGAAATCTACCTTTCCTATAACAAATACCTACAACTGACTAGTAATTCCTTTGGATTGGTTCCAAGCCTTGAACGCCTCATGCTCCGAAGGGTGGCTCTTAAAAATGTGAATAGCTCTCCCTCACCTTTCCACCACCTTCATAACTTGACCATTCTGGATCTCAGCAACAACAACCTGGCTAACATAGATGAGGAAATGTTGGAGGGTCTAGGAAAGCTAGAAATTCTGGATTTGCAGCACAACAACTTAGCACGACTCTGGAAGAATACAAACCCTGGTGGTCCTGTTCATTTTCTAAAGGGTCTTTCTCATCTCCACATCCTTAATTTAGAGTCCAACGGCTTTGATGAAATCCCACCTAAGGCATTCAAGGGCTTATTTGAACTAAAGAGCATTCATTTAGGGTTGAATAATCTAAACATCCTTCCACCATCTGTCTTTGATGACCAGCTGTCTCTAAAGTCACTGAGCCTTCAGAAAAATCTCATCACATCAGTTGAGAAGAGTGTTTTTGAGCCAGCTTTCAAGAACCTGAGCAATTTGGATCTGAGTTTTAATCCATTTGATTGCACCTGTGAAAGTATCGCCTGGTTTGTCAGTTGGATGAATAAGACTGACACAAACATCTCTGAGCTCTCCAGTCACTACCTCTGCAACACTCCACCGCAATATCATGGGTTCCCAGTGATGCAGTTTGATACATCACCCTGCAAAGACAGTGCCCCATTTAAACTTCTCTTCATGATCAACACAAGTGTGCTGTTGATTTTTATCTTAGTTGTACTGCTCATCCATTTTGAAGGTTGGAGGTTATCTTTTTATTGGAATGTTTCTGTCCATCGAGTTCTAGGCTTCAAAGAAGTAGACAACCAGCCAGAACAGTTTGAATATACAGCATATGTAATTCATTCCCATAAAGACAGAGATTGGGTCTGGGAACATTTCTCCCCGATGGAAGAAAAAGACCGATCTCTCAAATTCTGTCTGGAAGAAAGAGACTTTGCTGCAGGTGTCCTTGGACTTGAAGCGATTGTTAAGAGCATCAGACGGAGCAGAAAAATCATTTTTGTTATAACACAACATCTGTTAACAGATCCATTGTGCAAAAGGTAGGTGATTATTGTGAAATTTTAAGTGTGTGCCATTTCATATATTACCTATACTCACAATTCAAAGAATTTATTAAACAAAATTAAGAAAACAATCCTAATTTTTAATGGCAGATTCAAGAACTTTCTACCAAGAATTTTAGCTTGTTGCTCTTTTGACTGCTAAAAATTGATCATTTAACTTTATATTCCTTTTTTTTATTTTCACTTAGATTCAAGGTACACCATGCAGTTCAGCAAGCCATTGAGCAAAACCTGGATTCCATTATATTGATTTTTCTTGAAGAAATTCCAGATTATAAACTAAACCATGCACTCTGTTTACGAAGAGGAATGTTTAAGTCTCATTGTATCTTGGACTGGCCGGTTCAGAAAGAAAGGATACATGCTTTTTATCATAAATTGCAAGTAGCACTTGGATCCCGAAATTTAGCACATTAAATTTCTTTAAAGGCTAAGTTAGCAAAGGAGTCGTTGTCCAACTTCAAAAGTAACTTAAGTTTTACTTTAAAGTAATGTAATGTGGTGGGTCATATTTATGGATGAAGGTATCTCTCTTCTGTGGAAATGTATCTCCCTAGTTTAGGCTTCTTACTGACAGTGGACTTTCCCTCCTGTAAGAAAACTCTACTAGTGAATGCACAAGGGGCCTCTGATGCTTATCATGATTTTGAGTTTCCTCATTTAAAGAAAAGTTAGAGTTACATTTTGTGATCACCCCTTTGGGATTCACTTACAATAGAAAGAGATAATTGCTTTGATGGGCATAAGGTTATTTCAATTGTAAAAGGGAAATGTGATGCTAACTGTGACCAGAGGTAGTGTAGTGCAGTGGGATACTGAGCCAATGAAAATTAGAAAACACTGAGACATAGACAGATGGATAAATTATGTCTGGAAGAAAGACACTTTTCAGGTCTCAAGAGACCAGGGGTCCCAAGGTTCTCCCGCACTTGGACCTTGAGTCCCCATAAGCAAGCTCATTTTGAGTTTATTCTGGTATATTTTGGGTTGAGTTGACACAAGGAAGGTTGCTATAGGTACATGTAAAAAGTAAAGCATCTTTATTAATATTACAATCAGTTAAAACAGAGTTTATGAGAGACACTGGTTCCCTTATTTTGAGACAGGAGACTGCAGCCCAGGGAAAGTCCAGGCCAGTGTCTATATATTAACCCCAGGTTAAGTTGTGAAGGTCCCTGGTATAGCTGCCAGCCCAAGGAAAGGGGGAAGTGGCTGCACCCCTGTCTTTCCACTCTCTCCAGAGTTTTAACCCTTCCATAGCCTGCTCCCAGCATTCCAAGTGCTGGCAAGGTGACATTCCAACCTCTCGAAACTTTTCCAGATTTTACAGCTCAGCTTCAGAGTTCCCTGCAGAAAAGTATTGAGAAAAAAATTAATTGCTGTCATATTTTCTATTGAAAAAGCTTTTTATTTTAGCGTCACCATGTTGATTTTGTTAAGTAATGTTTAATTTGTATACTCCGGGGCAGAACAATTCACAATGCACTTCGATTATTTGATGAAATAGAAACTTGTACTAAATACTCATTTGTGTTTTCCTATCCCTTGAATTCTACTAGAGGAATATTGTAGAAAGGCTTTCTTCCTAAAAAGTTAATTAGAAGGTAGACATTGTGAAAACAAAGAAGTTCTGTCTGTTGACTCAAAAGATGATGCCCAAGTCACTTGATTCTTTGTCTCTTGATCTTGAAAATTACAATGAAGAATAAAATTTCAAGTTGATAGTGATGTTGAGCACAAGTTGATGTGGAATATATTGTGCCAGTTTCATTTTGCAATCAAATTAAAAAGTTTAGCTTTAAACTGAGATAAAAATAGTCAAAATATTGGAAATGAGTAGTTTTTTGGAGTAGTTATAGTTCTGGTATTCCAATATAAGAAAGACAATGTTGAGTTTGCTTCTTGTATTCATCTCAACTTGTATTCATCTGCTAAATCTAGGAAGTAGTTAAGCTGTTGCATTTTGGAACTTTTAAATATATTCCCAGGACTTTTGACATGACCCTGGAGTAGTGTTCATTGTACAGAGGCAGGCTCTGTAACACAGGGAAAGAGGACAATGCATAGCAGCAAAAAGGTTATTCCTTACATCCAAGCATCACAGGACCCTCAGTGAAAAACAGACCATTCAAAACAGCTGGGACCAACCTGGCTGATAATGACTACAAACTCCTTTTCTTCATTATAATGTCATCTTAGTATTATTAACCCTGCAGATTGGCTCTTCCCACCATGCATCTGATACCACCATGCATCAAAAAATCCCCTATTACACTGGAGAAGAAAAGAAAGGAAACCCTATTCCATGAGTTCCCCACCTTCTCTCCCACTGTGACTCATGAATAATCTTTTCTTTCATGAAGCTTGACCACAAAACATGCTGTCCAAAAAACAAACAAAATTCATGTGGTTTGCTCTGAGAATGCCTACACTCACCTCTTGAATGTTTACCTTTTACTCTATAATAAAACTTTCTCCCAATGTCTTTCTTTTGTCTCTTCTCTGAAATTATGGTAGAGGTCTCTTAATCTCCTTCTCTGAGACCTCCCTCTTCTGATCACTGCTGATTTTGAAAGAGTCTATGAAGGAATAAATTTTCACTTTTGCATTATTCACAACCATCTACTATTTGTTTACAGAATTTTAAATGAGATTTGTTTTTAACTGAAATATCTTGTTCTATCTCTTGACATCATAAAATCAAACCATTACTACTTTTCTTCTTGATATGCTTTGTATGTTATCTACCAATATCCTTAACTTTCATTAAAATGTTATTACATGATTATTATAAATTAATCTATGGTTTGTAAAAAGTGGGAGATAATTTTGCTTTAATTTCTTGTTCATGTACCTATAGGTAGTTGACTCAAAGGCCATAATTTAAATTGAGTTCAAACACAGTATTTGCTGAAGCTGTTTAATATTTTAGAGGCTAACACAGGCAAAGAAAGACTTGCTTAAATAAACACAAGTAAAACTAATAAAAGGTGAACTGTGATTTGCACTTGACCTGCACAGGAAGTAGCATCTGTCCTTCTTAATTGTTCTCAAGAGGAGACCTTGTCCCTTGGGTTCAAGACAAGGGGATTGCAGAAAAGGATGTTTGTAATTTCCATGAGCAGCTTGACTTGTTTGACTACTCTCTCAGGGGTCACAATGCTGTCTGTTCACCCCAGTGTCTTCCTGTTCTCCATTGTGCAAAACAAAACCCAATTGAATCAATACTGATTTAACATAAACCTTAGTAGTTAGGCTTTACCAAAAGAGACTAATTTTTTTAGATTGTGATAAGAAGTACCGTGATAAATTTATTAGTGAGGTGGGGGATTTTTTTTAGTGCCATTTAATGATATCTGGATATTCAAATATACCTACTTTTAGGTAACTTGTACAGTGGGTTCAATTAGTAAGCAATGGTGACTATCATACTTCAAACTAGGATTTCCTGCAATCTATAAAGACAGTTGTAAATGTAGCTCAAATGGTAACTCATTTGTTAAACATGTGGGAAAAAAGCCTTAGTTCAATTCCCAGTACTGCAAACACAAACTATAGAGCTAGAAAGTAGCTGACAGGAATGGGGAGTCACTGCAGTAGACACAAGATATCTTTGTAGCATGATGAAAGCATTCTAAAATTAAGTTCAGGTAAAGACTGCGCAAGTAAACTTACTGAAAAACACTGCATTATGCAAAGAAAACACATAAGTTTATGGTTATCTAAATTACATTTTCATAAAGATGTTAGAAATCATGTTCATTGAGCAGTCACAAGTGCCTAGCTCCTTGCTAAATTCTATTGTGTAAGAAAGGTGTGAAATACAGGTGTAGGAAATGGGACAGGTAGTGCAGAGAGTAAGAAAGGATTGTCCAGTGTGGACCTGTACTAGCCAGGCTCCAGAGAATGGTCAGATCCTCCAAAGATAGGTCTTGATCTTATGAGAGAGGGGGAAGAAAACAGACTGAGCTGTAAGTCAGAAGGGAGGGGGAGTCATGAACTTAGCATTAGAAGATAGTATGGACACCATACTATCTGCCATGCAGATAGTATATGTTTTGTATGTTACAAAGCATATGTTACAAAGCATATGCACAAAGCATATGCTTTATATGTTATCTACCAATATCTTTAACGTTCATTGAAATGTTATTACATAATTATTATAAATTAATCTATGGTTTGTAAAAACTGGGAGATAATTTTGCTTTAGATTTAGGTTTAGATTTATTCTATTAGTATTTGGAGTTGTGATTCTATGAGCTTCTTTTGGTAAAAACAGACATTTATAATGAAATTCCCTTGTGATATATATGTATACACACACACTCACACACAAATATATATATATATGTATATACCTTAGATTTACATAAAGGTCAACTGCTTTTATAGAACAATATAGCTTTTAAAGTCCCAGTCTAAACAACCAAGCTGTTGCTTTCTCTCACAGAACAGAATAGGTTTTGAAACACTTCTACACTTCTAACTATGGCATATACACTACATAATAACAAGGATGGATCAAGGATGGACAGTACAACAGTAATTCCATAAGATTATACCATTAAGTGGGTTGGTAGTGCAGCTCAGTGGTAGAGCACTTATCTAGCATAAATGAGGCCCTGGGTTTGATCTTCAGTACCACTAAAATGAAAGAAAGTATCACCTAGATATGACAGAGCCATCTTCCTTTGTATAAATATTCTAAAATACTCTAGAAGCTCAATGGCAACAAAATTATATAACCACTCATTTCTCAGAACCTATCCTTGTCTTTATATATTGAGTGGCAACTTATCTGTGTTAAAATGCCGCGGACCGGGTTTTGTCGGGACGACGGAGGATACCTAGGGGAGGAACCTGGAATAGGATGGGGAGATGGCAAACAGACAACTCACACACATTAGGAGTGGATGCTGAGTG
>NW_012267220.1:16411262-16417496 GCF_000151885.1 Dipodomys ordii
TGTGTGTATATATATATATATATATATATATATATATATATATATATATAGTGTATATATATAGTGTATATATATACATATGCAATGGAATTCTATATATGTACACATATATATATATATATATATATATACAGTGTAATTCTATATATGATGGAATTCTATGTCTCCATCAGAAAGAATGACATTGCCCCCTTTGTCAGGAAATGGAAAAACTTGGAAAAAATTATATTAAGTGAAGTAAGCCAGGACCACAGAAACATAGGTCCCATGGTTTCCCTTATTTGCAATAACTAGTACTTGTGTAGGACAAGCAGAAAAGGCCAAAAGCTATGTACATATGACCATATAAGATGATGTTAAGCGAAATGAATCCCAAGACAGGGACACATGTTTATTTCTTTCTTGCTATTGTTTCTAATGTATTTATAATGTGCCATGTGATTATTGTTTCTTTTCATGTTCCTCCCCCACAGTATAACCCCTGTTTTCACTGTATTTGATGTCAGTGCCTGCATCTTGTATATACACTTCTCTAATTTGGGAAGGGAAGGGAAAAAAACAAAATGCTTAAATAAGGATACAGGTTGACCCATTGTAACAATGAGATGGACAAAACACTATGTTGAAAATGGACTTGGAGGTGGGGG
The DNA here is from genome assembly GCF_000151885.1 of Dipodomys ordii. Taxonomy (NCBI): domain Eukaryota; kingdom Metazoa; phylum Chordata; class Mammalia; order Rodentia; family Heteromyidae; genus Dipodomys; species Dipodomys ordii. Next base: position 16,411,910 of record NW_012267220.1, read on the forward strand.
GGGTAGAGTTGTGAATATGGGAGGAAGGGATGATAGGGGGAAAACAAAGAAGGAGGTAACAATGCTCAACAGGAAATGTACTCATTACCTTGCTCATGTAATTGTAACCCCTCTGTACAGCATTTTTTACAATAAAAAATGTGTAAAAAATTAAAAAAATAAAAAATAACATACGGCGACCAGGTACTAGTGGCTCATGACTATAATTCTAGCTACTCAAGAGGTCATAGTTTGAAACTAGGTGGGAAGAAGTCAGTGTGATTCTATCTCTATTTATGCAAAAAAAAAAGAATTTGAACTGCAGGTGTGACTTCAGCTATGAGCAGAAAAGGTGAGCAATAATGCAAGGTCCCAAGTTCAAGCCCTAGCACACACACAGAGAAACCCACACAAACGACAACAATCAACACCCAATACCCATGTACCACATACTGACAGGGTACCACACGCCAGCTCTGTCCACTGCCCTTCTGGGTAGGAATAGTGTAACTTTCACAAGGCATCATTATTTGAATAGCTATTGTTATTATCCTTGAGCTACAGTTGAGGAAACTAAGGAACAAGGAGAAGCTTTATGTTGGTGAGTGGCTGAGACAGTCTAGCTATACTCTTCTCATCCTAAATAGCTTCCCTGGGTGCCCAGTACTGAGTTGTTAAATCAAACAATGCCTTTCATTATTCAGAATACTAAAAGAGGTGACGCTGATCAAGGTGCACTGTATTCATAAACTGCTTTGCACAACTATTTAAAGATAATAAAAATATTTTTTAAAAACAAGTTTCAACTTTCTCATGATAAAAATGTCCAGTGTTTTTCCTTATAGCCCTTAACCTTCCTGCCATGCTAAGCAAGGTAACTTAACTTCACAGAAAATTCATTGTTTGCTTTAACTTTCAGGTTCTCAAAACATGACATTTCTTCGTAATAACTTGTTCTTAACTTCCTAATGCTTTCTCCGTGGTGTAGCCAAGCATTATCTTACACATCAGGGAAAAAAGTCCATCAAATTCTTAATTTAAAAATGTGAACAGAAGAATTCTATCAAATAAAACACCACTTTGACACTTCTAATAGTCCGTTTAAAACAAACAATGCCACCCATAGACTCTACGATTTACTGTATTTACTTTCATTCCATTCTTCTTGAAGGAATGACTTCATCCAGTCCATGAAGAGAATGGCCTGGGGCTGGTAATTAACTGAGAAGCTTGGAAGCATCTAACATCTGTCTTGAAAGACTGTTGATGGATGAACAATGGATGCAATAGACCTAGCCTCTTACTACGAATGGCTCATCATGTTTGCAATTATGGGTCATTTTGAAAGGAAGTACCTCCAACAAAAGGATCAATTGTTCATTCACTGTCCTTTCCTTACAAGACTGGCTGTTCTAAAAAGCTACTCACAATGTCACTATCTCCCATGCTACCTCACTTATATGAATTCTGACACACTCCCTATGGATTCATTTCTTCTGCATCTTTTTTAGAGTAAATATACTTTTAAAGAAGAACCGGCAAGATACCATAGTGGGGAAAGTACTTCCCAATTTTTTTTTTTTTACTATTTTTAGAGCATTAAGGGCGGTCTTAATGAATTGCCACAACTGGGTAACTTAGACCGATAGAGATTGGAAACTGTAAGACTTAAATCAGGTCCTTCAGAACAATGCCCTCTGAAACCAGTGAAACTGGATTCCTCTCTTGGTCTTTTTTCTTCTTCTTTCCAGCTTTTTCTGCCATAGCTGGCAGTTGTCGCACTTTCTCTCTTGTCATATGGTATGGACTCTTTGAGTCTGTGCTCAATGATTCCTCTTCTTAAGAGTACCTCACCCCTTGGATTAGGGCTCATCACTAATCTCCCACTCCCAACCCCATACATTTGTTTTTCAGGGTTTCAAAGCATTACTATAGCACAATAAGGGATTATTAGAGAATGAGAGAGATGAAAACAATACAACAGATAAGTCAGTTACATAGCATTTGTTACATGAACTGGTAGTTACGATTTGACCTTTTTTGAGACAGGGTCTGCTATGTAGCCTTGAACTTGAACTCAGGATCTTTCAGCCTCAGCGTCCTGAGTGCTATGACTACAGGTCTTCAGGATTTCACCATATATTTGGGGAGGACACAATTCAACCCATAAACATGTATATACATTTATCTAATTTGGGGGATGGAAGGTGAATAACAAAATGCTAAAACAAGGACATGGGATGACCCATTGCAACAATGACACTCACAAGACACTATGTGGGAAATGAGCCTTATAACTTTGGGGGGCAGGGAGGGGGGAGGGAAGGGACAGTGAGAGAAAAACAAAGGAAGGGCTAACAATGCCCAACAAGAAATGTACTCATTACCTTACTGATGTAACTGCAACCTCTCTGTACAGCATCTTTACAAGAAAATAAAAACATTTTAAAAAGAATCCAATGATTAGCAGCCTGGACACTAAAAAAAATCCATCCTCCAGAAATTATCTCTTCTTGTAATGAGAATAGCCTGGTATAGAACTCAATTGTTCTTCTAGAATCAAGATGCTTATGAAGTAATCAAAAGAAAAAAAATTCTACAAGCTACTTTGCAATCTTGAAATGCTATATGGAAATGGCATGGTCTCTGATGGACCTTGCATGTTCTGGAGGCTTCCTGGTGAACTGGTACATCAGGGCAAGGGTGGGAACAGGGGAAATATGGGTGAGTCCACCCCAGTCCCCCTCTGCCAGCCTTGAGTTCTAATAGAGCTGACATAGCTTTCCTGGGCTGACTCTGACTTTTCTGTCCATTGCTGCTCCTGTATGTGCCTGCTGCTTATTTTCTTTTCCCTTTATTTTAATTCTTCTCTGTGGCCAATTGCATACCATTGCCTCTTCTGGTATCAATTAAGACCTGCCTTTATGGGGCTGGGAAGGTGGCTCAGTGGTAGAGCGCTTGCCTTGAGCTGAAGAGCTGAGGGACAGCGCCCAGGCCCAGAGTTCAGGCCCCACGACTGGACCCAAAAAAAAAAAAAAAAGAAAAGAAAAAGAAAAGACCTGCCTTTATTACTCCATCTCTTAATTCTCTTACATACCTGAAGTTCTGCTTCCTTCTAGCTAGTGTTGACTATGATGACTGTCACCAGTGACGGCGGGGGGGGGGGGGTAAAAAGGAAAGGGTGGGTAAAGACAGTCTTAATATTCAACGTATAGAACTGAGAATGAACCTAGGAAACTTGAGGGGATGGATGGGAGGCAGGGAGGAAGAACGATGTTAGGGCTGTCACTGATCCAGATGTATTGCACATATCCATCAATGTGCTGGATTGAAGCTCCTTTGTACACCTGTTTAAAGATAAGTTAAATTTATTTTTTAAGAGAAAGCATGGGGCTGGGAAGGTGGCTCAGTGGGAGAGCACTTGCTTTGCATGCATGAGGACCTAAGTTCGATTCCTCAGCACCATATAAGCAGAAAAAGCTGGAAGTGGCACTGTGGCTCAAGTGGTAGAATGCTAGCCTTGAGCTGAAGACCTGAGGGACAATGCCCAAGCCCAGAGTTCAGGCCCCCTGACTGACAACAAAAAAAGCATGCAGTAGGGAATGTCAGTTTTCTTATTCATTATCATACTTATTCTTTTTCATTCCTTGAATTTTGAACTAAATCAGAAAACATATATCCTGATACAAAAACAAAACTACTCCCAATATCAGTGGTAAGCACCACCCATGGCTTTAAAACAAAGCAACAACAGAAATGTTTGCTCAAACCTGACCCCCCCACTCCTGCTACAATATGTGTTATACTCAGGATTCACTTTTCATACACATTTCTTCAAATGAAGCAAAATGTAACCCATTCCACTGAAGAGCCTCCTCCATGTATCTTTGAGTCTGTAGATTGTATCTAGTCATTCTCCTTCATTGGAGTCCGCAATACTTTGATTTACACAGGATGTTTTTCACGCTCATAGTCCTTTGGACATGGGGAAGCATGCACACTCACTAGCTCAGCATTCAGAGCCCGATTTCCAAAAAACAAAACAAAGCAAAACAAAACTGATTTCCAAAAAAAAAATTGTTTTTTTGATAGGGGAGGCAGTTCCAAGCTGTTTCCAACTGTCACCTTAATGATTTCTTTCTTTCTTTTTCTTTTGTTGTAGGTCTTGGGGCTTGAACTCTGGGCTCGGGCGCTGTTCCTGGGCTCTTCAACTCAAGGCAAGAGCTCTACCACTTGAGCTACAGCACCACTTCCAGTTTTCTGGTGGTTTATTGGAGTTGAGTCTCATGGATTTTGCTGCCCTGGCTGGCTTTGAACCATGATCCTCAGATCTCAGCCTCCTGAGTAGCTAGGATTACAGGCATGAGCCACTGGTGCTGGCAATGATCACCTTTAGTGACACACTTTGAAGGTGACCTTGGGGTAGGGAGCATATTCCTTCGAGCATAACTTTTTATCCACCTTTCCTCACATTATAAAACTAACCTTGACCAAACCACGTTTTTTTCTGGTCAGAAAGAGATGAATTCAGAATCCTTTTGGCACCAGGATTTTGCTTCCCAGGGCTCTGCTCCACTTTTCTTTTTTTTTAATTTTATTTTATTTGTGAACATACTGTACAGAGGGGTTACAATTACATGGGCGGGATAATGCATACATTAGCTCTCCCGAATCCGGTGAAAACTCTTAAGGACCTTGGAGAAATTGGAGTCTGTGGCTTTAAGGCATGAATCAAGGAGGGAGCCTAGGTTTCTATTGTAGCCACAGCCCCGAGCTACCGTGTGGGGCCCAATTAGCCATTAGCTAAGCTGGGGTTTTGTTTGGCTTAGCAACCGACGGGCACGCGGTCCTTGGGGCGGTCTGGGTGTCACCTGGCCTCTGGTTGCAATCTGCGCGCTCAGACTCCGGGGCAGGCGGTGGCACCGAGTCCGCTTTCTCTGCTCCAGGACCCTCGACGTGTTGTGGCTAGGGGACAGGGGAGGGGTTGCGCCGCGCTGGGAGTGATTAAGGTCGGGCTGTCACCACCTGCAGCCTCAGCTCTTGCTGAGCCCGTCAGGCGCGTCGGGGAAAGGACCGTCCTTTTCCTGCGGTTTGGAAGTTCCTGGAGGTGCATCGAGAACCCGAGGCCTCCGGGGCCCTGCGGTGCACAGGGACCCCAAGATCAACGCTCGCATCCGGGGCCACCCGATCCCGATCGTCGCGGGCGGCGGCGGATGGAGCTTGGGATTCGGGCAGCAGCGGACACCGCATTGGCCTGGCCAAGGCCCCGGCATGAAGCTCGCCGTGTTGGACTTGGGATCTCTCTTTGCCAAAATCTTCAAGTCCTCGACGGCAGCGTCCCCCGCCGTCCCGTCGCCGGTCGCCCCGTCCAGCCTCCCCGGAGGCGCCGCCGAGGGCGCCCCGCTCGCCATGGCGCCGCCCTCCACCCTCTTCCCGTCGCTGGCTCCCGAGTCCTCGCGGGGTCCACCCACCCCCGTGCACCCTGCCCTCACCTGCTCCCACCCCAGGGGCTCGGCAGAAGCCCAGAGGTCCCCCTTCTCCCTGCCCGGTAGCCCGCGAACAGCCAAAGTCCAGCCCGCGCCGGGCGCCCCCGGCTCCCCCAGCCACC
>NW_012267220.1:16417757-16427231 GCF_000151885.1 Dipodomys ordii
GAAGGAGGGGGGAGGGGTCTGTCTGTCCAACTGTCCCTCTGTCTGTGTCTGGTTGGGAACACTCACTGCTCCACCTGCTCCTCGGGTGAATTTTCAGGAAAAGCTCCCCTGGACCCCCTCCTTCCCCTTCTCTGCTAGCCTTTCTTGGCTTTCCAACAGCAGTGAAAAACTTTGTCCTACTTTTTTTTTAAACCAGGAAGGCTCAAGGGAGAAGAGGGGACATTTTGATTTCGTCTACCATCTATCCTTATACGATCTATCCTTATATGATCTATCCTTATTAGATCATTAGCAAGTGTCCACCGTGACTATAAAGGCGCCCTAAGTCCCTTTCTTTGTACGTAACCCAATGCGCACCTTGGCCACCAAGATTTGATTGTAGAAACAGTAAAACCCAACTAAGTCCCTACTTTCTAAGGATCAGCCCCAAGGCTTATCCCCAGTGGACTGGGGTTCCTGGATATGACATGGAGTTCATTTACACATGCAGCTCATCTTCTGACGCAAACGGAACTGGCAAAGCTCACGACACCTCTGATTATGTCCCCTGGAGGTCTTGTTTGAGTTCTTGCTGTAGTGCTCTGGGTTGCTACAGAAACGCAGACTGACTTCATGAGATTACAACTCTAACACACACACACACACACTCTCTCTCTCATTACTTTTGCAAAATAAGTACTTCAGAGTAAAAGTGAATTTACATTTTTACTGATCAGATCCTACAGCTAGCTATTCTTGCGAGTGCAAAAGATGTTTCACCTTTTTCAGAGCTACAAAGGAAGAGCGAAGTAGTCAAAGGCAGATCGGAGAAGCCCATTCACAGATGGAGGTTTCTGCACCATTCGTTGAAAAACAGTCAGGCTTAATAGCACAACTGTTACCGTGCTCCGCCCCCACCCAATGTTCTGAGAAGGATTTTTGCTTTATGACTGATGCTCACTCATTTGCAGTTTAAAGAATTACAATTTCATAAAACCGCCTGACATTCCTCTATCAATGCTAAAAAAGCAGCCAAAGAATCCTGAGTTAAATCTGTTCTTTAAAAAATACTGTATTATGAAATACATATTTTTATTCATTGGTATTTTCTCCAGGGACAATTAATTGTCATTGGAATTCTGCATAGAGCACATATGCCTAAGGAATTAGACCTTTGTTTTTAGCAACTGGTCCTTAACATTTATGCAATTAATGTTTTATAAGCCAACAGTTCCACACACTGACCTCAAACTCTAGTCTTGGTACTTTTAACAAATAGGCCTTGCAACGCGCCATGGTCACTAGATGAAGTGGCATTAGTTTCCATTCTTCAACATATTAGCCCTGTATATGTTGTTCTAACATTTGTAATTAGATATTTTTTGAATAATGGTATACTTGGCATTAGTTACACAAAAGATTTTTAGACATTAGCTAATTGCACTGAAAGTCAAGAAAATGAATTTTATAAATAATACGCTCAGAGATTTGTTTTCAAGAATTATCCTGATGATGCATGTTGTCTGTAGCAGAAGATAAAGTATGGACAGAGGTAGTCCAGAAGACAAGCCTTGTTTTGTTAAGATACACAACTACCCCTTTATTCTCATGCACACTTCTTCAACCTTTAAAATGTAAAAAGGGACAAAAGGAAAGACTAATGCATTAAGGTACATTTTTTTCCCTAATATTAGCAACCTTTAGCACTTTGAAGTATATTATCCCTTGTGGATCCCTGTAGTGGCTAGGTATAATATTGAGTAAACAAACACCCTAAGACAACACATTTAAATGATCTCCCTGCCATTTTAATTGCCTAACAGACAGTTGCTGCTGTCTGCCTGCTTGATTAATGTTAATGCTGAGTGTTTAAATTTCAAGAGAGACAGAGAGAGACAGAAAGAGAGTGACAGAGACAGAGACAGAGACAGAGAGAGAGAAAGAGAGAGAAGGGGGATTGGTTAGTAGCTCTGGTTTTGAGCTTTGACCCCTGGATTCCACCAATGAGATCTTTGTGCAACAAACACCCTTTTCATTCACAGGACATATTGCAATACCTGAGTTAGGATGGAAGACACTGAGTTCTCTTTCCTTATCTCACATATGTGCACCCCCAGATACGTGATTTGAACCTTTCATCTTGTCAGATGACAAACTTCAGTGAGGGAGTATGTGTATCTTTGGCAGGACATTGCTATTAGGATTACTGATTCTTTGTCTGAGTGATTGTTTTCCACATTGAAAGTGGCTTAGCGTAGCCATATTGCAAGTAGCTGCCTGAAAGGCTTGTGAACTGGTTTGACAATAAGATTATTGCAGGAACTTAGATTTTTCCCATTTATTTATCAATGAGACAGCCTAGTATGGACCCAATAATCAAACAAGGTGGGCTTTAATCTCTAACTATTTTGCTTCTGAGTAATTATGGGAGTTAATTATTCTTTCCAAGCTGTGTTTTTTTTTTCCTTCTTGATAATATGGAGACAGTAACACTTTCTATAAACAGATGTTCCTATTAATTGAAATAACATACTGAGTACCTAACATGTGGAGAATTGTTTAAAAATTGTAATTACTACCTTGTTGGCACTGAAATGTAAACTGAGAACATGTTTTATAAAAAGAAATATAACAAATGAAGAGAAGAATGGAAGATCAAAAGGACTAATTTCTATTTCTTATATACATATAATAAGTGACATATTTTCAGTTCAACTTTACACAGGGTAAAGTTTAGCTTAATTAACATTACCACTAAATTCTGTATTATGCCAAGAAGAAAATGTATTTATTTTCCTGGAACCAAATTTTTAGGGACAATACAGAGTAATCAGTAGTATTACTGAGCCTTTATATAGCCAATTTCCCTTCCCATGTGATCCACTGATTTATGTATCCTTTATTAGACTATAAACACTTCCTACTTAAAGCAATGCAGACTCACAAGAGGGATTTAGTAAATATTTTTTTAGGAATGAATAAAAATGTTTTTTTCCTGGCCCAGCACTGGTTGCTCATACTCATAATCCTATTTATATAAGAGGTGGAGATTTAGAGGATCACAGTTTGAAGCTAGTCAGACAAGAAAAGTCTGTTAGGCTCCATCTCCAAAATAACCCAGGACAGAGTATGGCTAGCCTGGAAGTGTGACTCAAATGGTAGAGCACTTCAAACCAAGCAGGAGGTCCTGAGCTAAAACTCCAGTACCACACATTGTTTTTCCTTCATGTAATCCTTTTTTTTTGAGTCCCTAATTTCAATAGTCTAGAAACAATTGTTCTCTTCTTTAGGACTATTGTTGACTTGGGCCTTTTTGTTCAGTTGTCTTGGAGTTTCCCCAAAGCTGATTAATGCCTTCTGCTGGGATTTTACATTTCCACTGGGAGGAATGGTGATCTCACTGTACAGTCATCATGTGACTTATACTTTCTATTACAGTCATATGACCATGACTTTCACTAAAAGTAGTAAAGAGATTGGTTAGAATTCATTGTAAATGCATGGAAATACAATAATGAAATCTCCCCTCCCATATAGCTAATGAAAGTTAATCAAAAAAAGAATAATAAGAAAATGGATGAAAGTTTTTTTAAAAAGTAGTAATGAACTTGATAAAAGCTTTTAAAGTCTACTATTTGCTTAAAACCAAGAAAATGGTTTTGTTCTTACTCTTGGGCAGTATTTTATTTTAGCTTTCAATTTGCCTCCTTACTGGTATATTTAAAGTAGTAGCTGCTCTGTGTTCTTCTGTGTATTTAGAACATATTCTGGATTTTTTCTATATATAACTTGATATATATCAAGCTCACAGGACCAATCACATGGCATTTGAGTTTTTGAGAGTTGTAGAACAGTAAACTTCATTTGAATTAGCTCAAACTTTTGAGCAAATATTGAAGTCAGATTGACAAGATACAAATTCTACTTTATTTTAAATCCCAAGAGTGCTAATTCAGTGCTAATGCTGGATATCTTACTCTACCTCTCAAAGTCACTTCCCAACATTGAGAACTAAAAGCCATCACAATTCTTGTAATATAGTCCCAGTCTTCAAGGCAGTTTTTGTAACAAAGGCGTGAATTACAGATTATAATTCCTAAGTGTTGGAGACTCTAAGAGGATTGGACACATCCATCCCAGGGCACCACGCAGAGGCAGGCAGGCACAGGAGAAAGATTATTATAAAGTTTATTAGAGGAGCCATATTTCCCCCAAGAGGAGCACATCGCCTCTGTCACCATCCAGGTAGCAGCAGGGTCTTGGGGTAGGAAGCGAGGTAGATGGGAGCTCAGGTGGGTCTGGGCAGAGAGAGGGAGGGGCCGGCTGTATGGCGGGAACTCCAGGAATGGGAGGGGGCCCAGGTCTGGATGGAGCTGAGGACCAGAGGTGAGCATAATACTAACGGAGACCTTTGACAGAAAATATATACGCACAACAGTCTCTCTTTCTATTCTTCTTATTTATAGTCTATCTTCGGGAAGATTCTTTGCTTAAAACTATGGATGATCATAATTTATTCTTCGCCCTGAATTCTCTAGGAAGGAATCATGTCACAGTGAGCTCAGTGAACTCATGTCTCAGGAGAGGACTTCCCCATAGTTTGAATTTAGTTTCCATTTGCAGCTCAGATGCTGCCAAGGTGATAGAAACTAAAACTCAGTGGACTGAGGCCTCCTCCATCTTTATTGTAGGCACGAATCTCATTCAGGTGGCTTTACATGAGACATGAACTCTCTGTGGTGAGGAATAAACACACCATGGACAGCTTCTGTCCTTGGATCCATCAACATATTCATGAGCTCTTTTTGCCCTTGATTAGAGCCCAAGTCTCTCGCACAGATCCATGAAGATACTTCATATTCAAGGCTTCTCTCTTACTTCTCTGTCACTCCTGTAGTTCCCTAAGTCAGCCTACTGCTTTATTTTCTAAAGCAATAAGCAAAAATGTCTTTTGGATTTTTTAGTGTGAGAAGGGACACGGGAAAATGCAAACACTGGAGTAGAAATGTCAGTTAAACATAAGAATCCTCTACTGTACAGAGAATCCTCCGTTTTTCTGGATGTAGTACAGATACTCATTCAAGAATAGCCAAACCAGAGATAAATATTGAGATTTTCATAGTTTCACAATTCATAGACAATTTCCCAAAAGTGTTTGTTTATGTCTGTTCAAATAGTTCTGTTTGACACCTATTTATTTAGTAAGATTTGATTCATCAAATACTATTTACTAATTATTGAGCTAAGGAAGAAACACAGTAAAGTCATAAGTAAAGCTCAAGGGTAAGAAATCAGTCATAAGTGAAAAAAGGTGAGAAAGCATACAAGTTACTAAGTTCAAGCCCAGTAACAAACACACAAAAAATTGCTAGCACTTTAGGTAAAACAAAGGTCTGAGTGAGGCAGAATTTCCTTTGGCAATATATTGCCCCTTAAAATATACTTCATAAACAAAATTAGAGCCCCTGCATTAATTTAGCAGTGATACTATTATGATTGCTCTTTACAGGTATAGGTTTGTTTTGTTCTCAGTGGAACTATTTACATAACTGGATTTTGATAAATCCTCAAGCTACATGGATGGCTTCTAAGACATCCATTGTTCCCTATTAGGAAACTGGCTTACATTTTGCTCTCTCATCAATTTCACTTATGAATGACTTCTTGCCATCGAGCTACATTTCTGCTTTTGACTTTGACTAGTTAGAGATACAAGTCTCTCCAATTTGTCTCCCTGTGATGGTCTTCAAACCTGGACCCTCAGATCTTAGCCTCCTAAGTATTAGGGACTACAGGCATCAGCCACTAACCCCTGGTTTTGTTGTAGCATGTTGTAAATCATACTTACTGATTGATGCAGTGAGCTTTGCTCAAACATGTATTATTCTATTAGCCTCATAAAGCTAGCTTTATGGACATTAACATGAGGCCCTAAACAAACGATCCAAAGATAGGACTTATTTTCTTTTTACCAATGAAGAAATTGAGACTCAGAAAAGATAAGAAGTCATTGAATTCCTCATAGCCTAGGTAAAAAGTACCAGATTCAATTCCAGGCATCACACAGTTGTGCAATCAGGTGTGTGCAATGGAGTGTTTAAGAGGGTAATGAGGATTTAAATCCACTTCTAAAGAAATGGGGAATGATTTTTCTCTTACAAACTGGCTTTGAGAAATTACATAATTTCCAACAAAAATAAAACATGTTATGAATCTGTAAGTATCTATCAAAATAATATTTCTATTAGTAGACTCAAAGAGACCATATTTTGAGTTTTTGTCCATTTTAAAATACAGATAAAATTTTCTGTTTTCTTAAAGTTAATGTTACGTTTTTAAAAAGAGGTAGCTGAGTAAGAACCACACCATGCACGTGGTGTTCAGGTAAGGGTAGGTTTATTCATCATTCAGGCTGGCACCTGGCCATGTTGGCCCTCCACATGGCTGGGAAAGAGAGCATCTGGGCCTGGGCAAGGCTTTATGTAGGGTAGGGGTGGAGAAAGGTGTGGCCACATCAAATTCAGATGTGACCTCAGCAGATGCAGATGTGACCTCTTCCAGGTGTGCCAGTCACTTAGGTAACACAGGTACTGTGTGGAGACTTTGCTGCCAGGAGGGTGGAGTCTGCTCGCTATACAGGAGTGGACCTTACAGTTAAGATTTTTTAAAATTCATGTGGTTAACTCACTTCGAGTTCCCTTATATAATTACATTTTTAAACTAATAATTTTGGGTTTATAAGACCAAGTCAAATATTTAATTCATACTAGTAAAACATAATAAGCAAGCACTGTCTTACCAGAAGAAAATAGAAGCAATTAGATATGACACTTGCTAGGAGAAAGGTTATCCTGGCCTATTACCATTTTCTTAATTGAAAGTTTTACTTAAAACTTTAGGAGAAGTCTTCCCCTCAAATATTAACAGCTGTAACCCTTGGCAGGCACTAAGATTCATCTTGTTTTAATGAGTATAATTCTTATCCATAACTTTTAATAAGTGGATCCTTTTTAAAAGTACTGGTTTCTAAAATAAATCATGTAACCTTAAGGATCTAAAAATATAAATAACTATTTTAAAGATTTATTAAGGTGATTTTTTTTTTTGCCAGCCATGGGGCTTGAACTCTGGGCCTCTGCTCTGTCCCTGAGCTCTTCAGCTCAAGGCGAGTGCTCTACCACTTGAGCCACAGCACCACTCCCAGTTTTCTGGTGGTTAATTGGAGGTGAGTCTCATGGATTTGCTGCCCAGGCTGGCTTTGAACCACAATCATCAGATCTCAGCCGCCTGAGTAGGTAGGATTATAGGCGTGAGCCACTGGCACCTGGACAATTTTTAAATTAGTTATTCACTTTGACTCTTTACAATAAAATGTCTTTGAGTGTATCATAGAGACAGTGTAAAAGAAACATTGATGACAATTGCTAAATGCTGATGTAAAGGAATCAATCTTACAACCACTCAAATACACATCTTCCAGGTCTACACCATCTACTTTGGGAACTGGAGAAGAAATGAGCGTGAGCTTGCCATTCTATGTCCTGCAGTCCGTCTTCCTGTCCATATGCTTTCTCCTGACTCCATTGGTTTTCTACACTGAATACTTTGTGTTGACCTTGTGATAGCATTTAACATTGGACATGATTAGTTCCTTTGGGCCCTGATATCACCTCAGAGCTCCAGAGATCTTGACTGAAATGGCCTTACAATGAGTATTCTTAAAAATCTACATTCTGGCCAATCCAAATCTAGCTCAATGACCTTACCAATATGTTATCCTCTTAGTTAATGCCAGGTTTAGGCATGCCCTGCCTAGCTTGGAGAATAGGATAATACTTGCTTTCATTAAATGATCACTCATCCCCAATTATGTTTGCATATTAGGTAAAAAAAAAAAAAAGATGTCAAGAAGGCATCTAAAAAGCCTGCTGCTGAAGAAACTCTGAAGTGCATTCAGAAGACTAAATATCCTATGAGCTCCCTGGCCTGTTCTCACCATTTCATCCTCTCTGGATGAGCATGGGGCTTGCCACCTGTCCCACCTGCATTCCCTTCCAAGGCTCTCTAGACCTCGGTCCCTGTAGAGGGAAGCCGTTCAGGTGGTTTCTCAAACACAGGACAATGGTGCTGTGCTTCTAGAGTTGCCCAAGGCTAAGTTGGAAACTTGAGGCAGGTAGTTAATCTATTCGCAACTGTTCATCAAGTGGAAGCGAGGCTCAGAAGGGGATGTGAATGTGGTGAAGTATGATTCTTCATGAAAATTTGCATGAGTGATGGCAGGCAATCCGGTGGGCACCACTCAGGGCTGTGGTCAGTGCCAGCAAGCTCAGTCACATCAAGGATATGGCACAGTGTTTTGTTGAAATACAGGAATCTAATGAATTTTTGATGATGAATATTAATGAATGTTATTTATGGCTATACAGGTCCAGTTGATTCTGTTTCTCAACAGAACTCTGACATGGAGCAGGATGCAATTCTACTTTCCCTATAAAGATTGCAGGAACCATTGCATTATTAAGTCATTAGAAAAACAATAGATTTCAGGGAATATTCTTTTAGAAAATACATGGTGATCTATATTACACAGTGCAATATCTCAATGTGGAAATCTTCAGCAATGATAGGGTACATTTTTACAGCTCAATCACGGTCTAAGGCCAAGTAGAAAAACTAAACAATAAAAGTTGAAAGTCACTCAGCAGTTCAGATACATTGGGAAAAAACCCAGCTGCACAGAGCTGGAGCCTGGTGTTAGATTTTCTCACTTCTGATTGGATTAAGGTTTCCTGGGATGCTGAGTGACCACCATCTTAGTTTGCTGTATCCTTCACACAGTCCCAAAAACTGTGTGTGTGTGTGTGTCTGTCTGTCTGTCTGTCTGTGTGTACTCCTCTCTGAAATTAAACTACCAGCTACAACTGCATGTTCTTTATCAAGAAGATCATGTCAATATAAGAATGTAGAAATAGTTTAAATCGATCTATCAGTGAAGTATTTTCACATGCAAGTATGCTAGAAATAGGAAGACAGTATATGATACCAATTAGACTTGAAAACAAGGAGGATTAGTAGAGGTCCCAAGAGCCATTTTTGTAAAGATAAAATAGTCAAACTATTAATAGATATAAACATTTTAATTTACAAGCAACAATACTGAATGACAAAAATACACTGGAGAAATTAATATCTGCTTGTAAGACTTTCTGGACAGATGCAAGAAAACATTTTCCAGTGTTTTCTGTCCATCTAATTCTGGAAGTCAACATCACTGGGGAGAATACAGAAATTGTATATAAAACATGGGAAGACCGCCGGGCGCTGGTGGCTCACACCTGTAATCCTAGCTACTCAGGAGGCTGAGATCTGAGGATCGCAGTTCAAAGCCAGCCCGGGCAGGAAAGACTGTGAGACTCCTATCTCCAATAAACCACTAGAAAACCGGAAGTGGCGCTGTAGCTCAAGTGGTAGAGCGCTCGCCTTGAGCTGAAGAGC
>NW_012267220.1:16430771-16435466 GCF_000151885.1 Dipodomys ordii
TAGCGCTCTACCACTTGAGCCACAGCGCCACTTCCGGCTTTTTTCTTTTTGCTTATGTGGTGCTGAGGAATCGAACCCAGGGCCTCATGCATGCAAGGAAAGTGCTCTACCACTGAGCCACCTTCCCAGCCCTCGTGCTGTAATTTTAGGTGACCTTAGGGACCTCCTAGGTGGCCCAGGATGTTGTGACTTTTATACTTTGCATAATAAATCTGCAATGTTTCACCTACCATCTCTTTCCAGAGACAGCTCTATCAGTCTTGAAACTTCTTTCTATCCTTTGACAAACAGAGCAAGCATCCATGTCTCTCTATCACTTGGAGAGGGCTTCAGGGGTGGGACTCATGTTGTGCATAGATTGAAGTATGTGATGGATAAGCCATGTGGCTAAAGGTCCTGCCAGTCTCAGATTTTCTCATCTTTAGTTTCCTAGACTACAGGATGGAACTGTAAGCGGTTCTCTTCCATTAACTGATTGTGAAGCTCAAATAGAGAAATAAATGTGTACTGAGGGCTTCCAATAGGGGCTGGTATGTGGCACATTTTTAAGAACTATGGGTAAATACTGTCTCAGGAAACAATGATGCATTGAAAATACAGTAGGCATGTATGGACAGGAACTTTGATGGAAATCAGTACACCGACTTCTAGCCAAAACTCTGTAAGATAACTATTTGATGGTCTCCATAAACTGCATGCCCATGACAATTTACAAAAATGTGGCTAACCTTGACTTTCGTTTCCACATGGAAGAGAACCATAGCCATGGTTCTGGATGAATGTGAGTAGATTGCAGCTGGGCCCTATTTGCTTGTCAACACAAAGCCCTCAGCTCCACTCATCATAGATTCAAATGCCGTAAGACTTTCTCTGGGCTGTGTGTACCTAATTTGGTCTCCTGCAACAGTGATTTCTGATCTGAATAGGATTCAGTATCTTTTCTGAAAATGGGAATTCAATGAATCTTAGATCTTACACGGAAAATTAAAATCTGAGCGAGGCTTATAGTAACAAATGAAGGGAAATCCTGACATCTAGTGGTTATATTTAAGTACTACATACAAGCATTTGCAGTCTGAGGTGCATGTAGAATCTTGCTTTTCATAGATTGTAACTTGAATTTTTTCATGTTCATTTAATTCCACAGATAATTAATTTTAATTTCCTGGAATAATTTGAAAATAATATAAATTTCAATGCTTAATTTTTAAAAATCTTACACTTATTATTTTGGTCATTTTTTAACTTTCTAAGATTTTAATACCTTTTATATTAAAATAATAAAGCACAATATTGTTTATCATTCTCCTCTGAAAGTAGTATCTAATTTGTCTTTTTCTTTTTTATTGTGAAAATACTTTACAGAGGGGTTACAATTATATGGGCAAGGTAATGAGTGCATTTCTTATCAAGCATTGTTACCTCCTCCTTTGTTTCCCCTTCCCATCCCTTCCCATCTCCTCCCCCCCCTTCTCCTCCCCACTCTCCCACTCCCGGCCAAAGTTGTAAAGGTCATTTTTCAACATAACGTCTTGTACATCTCATTGTTGCAATGGACCCACTTGTAACTCTATTTAAACAATTTGTTTTTTCCCTTCCCTCCCCAAAGTATACCAACATCAAATACAGTGAAAGTAGGGGTTATACCATGGGGGAGGGACATACAAAGCAACAAAGAAATCATCTTATAAATATGTTAGAAACAATCGCAAGAAAGAAAAAAAACATTTGAATACTTATCTCGGGGTTCATTTCACCTAACATCAACTTATCTGACCATTTCTGCTTGTCTCAGACATACACTAGCTATTGCAAATAAGGGAAACTATGGGACCTATGTTTCTTTGGGCCTGGCTTACTTCACTTAATATAATTTTTTCCAAGTCTTTCCATTTCCTAACAAATGGGACAATGTCATTCTTTCTGATGGAGGCATAGAATTCCATTGTGTATATATACCATATTTTCTTGATCCATTCATCTACTGAGGGGCATCTGGGTTGGTTCCATATCATAGCTATGTTAAATAATGCTGCAATAAACATAGTTGTGCTGGTAGCTTTAGTGTGGTCTTGTTTGTGATCATTTGGGTAGATGCCCAAAAGTGGGATTGCTGGGTCATAGGGGAGCTCTATGTGGAGTCTTTTGAGGAACCTCCATACTACTTTCCAAAGTGGTTGAACAAGTTTATACTCCTACCAACAATGCAGTAGGGTTCCCTTCTGTCCACATCCTCTCCAGTATCTGTTGTTATTAGAGTTCTTGATTATAGCCATTCTAACTGGGGTGAGGTGGAATCTCAATGTTGTTTTGATTTGCATTTCTTTTATGACTAGGGAGATTGAGCATTTCTTCATATGCCTATTGGCCATCCTTCTTTCCTCTTCAGAGAAGTTTCTCTTTAAGTCTTTAGCCCACTTATTTATTGGGCAGTTGTTTCTTTGAAGGTTTGTTTTTGGGGGATTTAATTTTTTGAGTTCCAGATATATTTTAGATATGAGACTCTTGTCCATTGCATGGCTAGTGAAAATCTTCTCCCAATCTGTGGGCTTTCTATTGATCTTGCTAGCTATGTCCTTTGCCATGCAGAAGCTCTGCAATTTCATGCAATCCCATTTGTCCAACCTTTCTTTTTTTTTTTTTTTTGGGTCCAGTCGTGGGGCCTGAACTCTGGGCCTGGGCGCTGTCCCTCAGCTCTTCAGCTCAAGGCTAGCGCTCTACCACTTGAGCCACAGCGCCACTTTCGGCTTTTTTCTTTTTGCTTATGTGGTGCCGAGGAATCGAACTCAGGGCCTCATGCATGCAAGGCAAGCGCTCTACCACTGAGCCACCTTCCCAGCCCCTGTCCAACCTTTCTTTGATTTGTTGGGTTTCTGGGTCTCTATTCAGAAAATTTCGACCTGAGCCAAGGAGGCCTAGGGTTTCTCCTATTCCATTCTGTAATGTTTTCAGGGTGTCTGCTTTGACTCTGAGGTCTTTGATCCATTTGGAGTTGATTCTGGTGCAGGGTGATATATAAGGAGCTAGCTTTAGTTTTCTACAAGTTTTCTACCAATTTTACCAGCACCATTTATTGAAGAGGCTGTCTTTCTTCCATTCTATATTTTTAGCTCCCTTATCAAAGAGTAGATGGCTATAGGTCTGTGGGTTCATTTCTGGATTTTGAAGTCTATTCCATTGGTCCTGAGGTCTGTTCTTGTGTCAGACCAAGCTGTTTTGATTACTATGGCTTTGTAGTAGAATTTGAAATTTGGTATTGATATTCCCCCAGCACTGTTCTTTCTGTTGAGGCTCGTCTTAGCTATTTGGGGTCTTTTATTGTTCTCTATGAATTTTTGGATTGCCTCTTCTATTTCCTTGAAGAATGAGGTTGGAATATTGATAGGTATCACATTGAATTTGTAGGTAGCCTTGGGAAGTATTGCCATTTTCACGATGTTGATCCTTCCAATCCTTCCATGGGAGGTTTTGCCACTTTCTAAGTTCTGTTTTGATTTCCTTTTTCAGGTTTTTAAAGTTTTCATCATAGAGGTCTTTCAGTTCTTTGGTTAAATTAATTCCTAGGTCTTTTATTTTTTTGTGGGGCTATGGAGTTAATGGAGTTGCTTTCCTGATTTCAGCTATGCTTTTCTAATTGTTGGCATACAGAAAAGCCATTGATTTTGGGGGGTTAATTTTATACCCTGTGAAAGTAGTATCTAATTTGGAAGATGATTTTTGTATGTACAGCAGAGGCAGTTCTGAGTATTTCTTAGTGGCAAGCTCTTGACTACATGTAAAGACTTTGCTTTTAATCTCTACCACCGATTTTTTTTTAATATAAAAGAAGGCAGAGCAAGAGTTTTTAAAAATTTAGAATAGTTTTATATTGAAAGAAAATTCCTGTTTTTCAAACATCTATTAGTACCCTGGTACTTGTCACAACTAATCAATAAACACTAAGATATTACTATTAACTAAATTCACTTTTCTTTTCTGATTTCATTGGAGCATTAGATACTAGGTTTCCCAAGAAACACATTTCCAGTCGTATGTGTGTATGAATGTAAATACCTGTTCATATGTAAGGACAGACTCACACACACATTCCCAGAAAGCAGAGATTCCTCTCCCAGGGCACGGGCGGCTGGAATTTCAGGCTACCCACAAGAGGCCGGTCACTGAGTTTGTTTATCGTTTGTGTATTGCTGTTTGTTTGTTTTAAAAATCCATTGGCTCCTCCCCAAACCTAGAATCCTTGGGTGAGGATTGAGGGTGTAGGTGAAATCCTTGTGGACTCGGCTGCCTTTCTCTTGAACAATAAAATACTTCTTCAAAGAAGCAAGACGGGGTGGGGGGGGGCACCAGCGCCCCGGGGAGGGGTAGGGGGGGTCTGACTCCTGCGCTCTGGAGGCTCCCACGGGGCGGTGGGTGGACCCCGCTAGGCCCAGCGGCCCGTGGCTCCAGCTCTGGTCACTGGGTCGGGAAATCCAGCCCGAGAAGGGGAGAAGCGGGACTGGGGTGCCAGAGCCAGTGGCCGGGCGGGGAGGGCGGGCAGGATTAGGCAGAGGGGTGGGGGGGACCCCGCTGGGCAGCTGGACCCCGGAGAAGGGTGTGGCTTGCGGGGAGGAGGCGGGGGACGCTGGCAGAGGGGCCGGGAGAAACCAGAATCAGCCGAGCCACGCGTCTGGCCTAGGAAGGGGGTGCAGGGCGCCC
>NW_012267220.1:16435690-16457844 GCF_000151885.1 Dipodomys ordii
GCCAAGGCCTCGGGCTGATCGTGATCGGGTAAGTGCTGCGGGGGGAGGGAGGGAGTGGCCGCGGGGCGCAGTCGGTGCCGTGCGGGATTTGGTCTCCCCCCGGCGGGCGGAGTCGGCCCCCTCGGTGCTCTGGGCTCGGCGTCTTCCGGATCCACTCCCGACCCCGATGGCATCTGCACTTCCTCGCCAAGTCCTGCGGTCCCCAGGACCCGAGCCTTGGGCAACCGAGGACCTGGGCGCGTTCGAGACCCGGCTCCGACCGGGCCGCGGCTGGGGTTGAAGTTCTCCAGTTCCGGCGCAGTGTGGTTGAGATGGTGGCCAGTGAAGGCACAAGTGTGTAAACGCACTCATTGGAATGGGGAGATCCGAGGGGAGAACCCAAGCAGTGTACTTCCGTAGAAAGGCCCTGATCATAGCTCCCCGCCCCAGGAAATAGGTACTTGAACTGGGTTCTGTGGGGTCAAAGGAAGAGAAGTGGGGGAAGATGCAGTGGGGGGGGGGGAGGATGCAGTGGGGGGGCGGCCTGGGAGGGATGGTTGAGACGTGAAAGGGTGACCTTGATCAAGACGCGTGGTATTCATAAACTGTTTTGTCCTATGTACAACGACTTAAAAAGCTTTTTGTTTTTGTTTTTCCCAAGAAGCAATCTTAGCAAAATGAATCAGCAGTGGGTCCTGTGAAAGGGGCGGGACGGGTCAAGGGGAGCAGAGTAGACTAATGAAGAGAAGAGGGAAAGCGGCAAGAATCCAATGGCGCTGGGCACAGGTGTCTCCCGCCTGCAATCCTAGCTACTCAGGAGGCTGAGGTCTGAGGATCGCAGGTGGAAGCCAGCCCAGGCAGGAAGGTCCTTGAGACTCTTACCTCCAATAAACAATTTTCACAAAAAGCTGCTGTAGCTCAAGTGGTAGAATGCAAGCCTTGAGAAAAAGAAGCTCAGGGGCAGCACCCAGTCCCTGAGTATAAGCCCCAGGACCAGCACCAAAATCAATCAGTCAATCACTCAATCAATCAATCCAATGTATATCCTGCAAAATTAAGAAAAGTGAGGGAAGAGTTGGGTAGGGGAGGGAGGGATGTGAATATATTGAAAGGGGTAACATTGATCAAGATATGTCGTATTCATCAACTGCTTTGTTAAATGGCAACTCTTTGTACAACTACTTAAAGATAATAATAAAAATGGGTGGTGTGTGTGGGGGGGGGGAGGATGTAGCACAGTGGTAGATCACTTGCCCAGCATTCACAAGACCCTAGCTTTCATCCTCAGCCCTGTAAACATAAGCATAAAAGTGATCAGACTAGAATCATTGGCTGAATGTTTGCCACAGTTTAGTCTCTCCAGGAACCCATATTTTTTGGTCTAATTTATTCTCAAGTTGAATGTAATATGTAGATTCTTTAAAACTGAGAGATACCCAAATCTCTCACTGATTTTTTTGTTTTCCCTGACAGAATAGATAAGAGCAGTGTGTTGAACAACCTTCATTCCATATGTTCTATTTAAATCCCACCAATTTTAATGTTGTAAAAGTGCAAGTAAAAAGGTACTGCTTTAAAAAAGGGGGTTGGGGAACGTCTGGACTTCAGTCACTTGTGCAGATTGGAACTCAGCCTTAATTTTGGTGCATAACAAATTAGAACAGTGCAGTTACATGTCTGTGTCAATGTCCCCTATGGGAACCTATGTCCTACTCCCAAATTAAATGTGTTTCCAAGCGATTTATTATCTTTAAATTTAAGCAATATAGGAAGAAATTGTCACGCCTATGTATTACAAAACATCACCTTTCCAGACATTTTAATATGCTCATTTGAAAATACCAGCCTGAAGTGGTGGTTTACACCTATAATCCCAGCTACTGGGACAGCAGAGGCATGGAGGCTGAACAGTTAGAGGCCAGCCACAGCAAAGTCTGGGAGGTTTGGCACACTTCCTTACCATGTATGGAATGTGGACGACTTGATTATTTATAGGGGATTAAAGATGTTCAACGTGCTGCCTAGCAGATCCATGCTTGGTTATTGTACAGAGAAGCCTACGAGCAGAAGCATGCTATAACAGAATACAAAGGATATACTTTATGGGCTCTGTTTTGAGTTCACCACCTTAGTACCTCGTGGTCTGTAACAAGTCAGTAGCCAGCATCCGAGTCTTTTTGGTGGCCTTGGAGGTCATTGAAATATAGTTCAAACTTCTTAGATCACGTTTTGCATTTGTCTATGAGTTCCAAGAAGTTCCACAAAACATGAGGAGGGGAGGAAGGGAGAAGATAATACTGGGAAAATGATGTAGAATGAGATCATGTTGTGATGCATTTGCTTTTTGGAAATTCCTAGGAATACTGCCACTTTCCCTGAGGTCCTGTACCCCAACTTCCCCCTCTCCTGAATGGCCACTTGAGCCACTACAATAGAACGGTTGCTCAGCTACTCCATTTGGAAAATCAGGCATTAAGTACTCCTGATTCAAGACAAAACTAGACTGCTTCTAAATGTATGCCAGCATCATGGTATCTGGTTGGAAGTAAGGCAGATTGAAGGCTGTTCCCCATTTCATTGCCTTACCTTAAGTCAACACAAGTTTTATTTGAAAGGAAAATATGGTTCCTACTACAAAAACATTAGTTTTCTTTTAAGGACCAGGAAGGATTTTGACTGGAGGGAATTAAATGCTTTAAGAGGTTCATTGCCAGGACATTTTAAAGATTAACAGGAACTTGCTTCTTGGTTCAGTTTCATAGTTTACTTAAAGTTTAAGTATTTTTTTTTCTGTTTTAATCCTACATTGATTTTTTTTTTAATGTTTTGAAGCTTTCTTGAGCTGGGGGCCAGTGGCTCATGCCTGTAAGCCTTGCTATTCAGGAAGCTGAGACTTGAGTATTGTAGTTCAAAGTCAGGCACACAGAAAAGTCCCTGAGACTCTTATCTACAATTAACCACCAGAAAAACGGAAGTGGTGTTGTGGTTCAAAGGGATAGAATGCTAGCCTTAGGCCAAAAAAAATCCCCTTCCAGGCCTTACATTCAAGTCCCATAACTGATTGCCCCCGTCCCCCCAAAAAACTCTCTTAAAACCCAGAATATACACCAGACAATGATGCTAAAGAAAAAAGAGTTAGACTTCATATTGACTCAAAAGAACGTGTTGCATTTAGCATTAATATGGGGTTCATTCTACACTGCAGTGTAGGTTGGGTTTTTCAAGGACAACGACAAGCTGGGATCTAGCACGTGACTGACTTGCCCAATCTTATGCCCTGGAGTAAGGCTGTGTCTGAATTCCTGCCAACTGCTCCGGGCAAGGTTTACTTTTCTTAATGTCAGAGAAACTTGTTGCTTTAGCTAGTTAAAAGAAAGGTACCTGAGGCTCTGTTCTAACTAGCTATTGACAGCCTTGTTCCAAGAAAAGACAAGTCCACGCTCCATGTGTTCATGTTCCGTGTGTTCAGAGAAATATGGCAGGGGAAGAGGAGGAACTTCATACAGAAAGAAATGAATGTTGTTGGGCCTTGACTTAGGCTTTTGTTGTTTTGAAGAATTTACACTCTTTGTGAAAGCATTACAAAATAAGTATGGGCCAAGGGGAAAGGGATAGAAGAATGAAGCAAGGAAGGGGAAAGAATGCAGGCAAGAATTCATTGTATGTACCACAGAATTGAGAAATAGAAGGGAAGGGGTGGGGAGAGGGGAGATGAATATGTTGTAATGGTGACACAGATCAAGAAGCATTGTACACATAAATTGCTTTGTTAAAAGACAAAAAATATTCAATACATAACCTAAAATTAAGATAGGGAAGGGGTAGGGAGGGAAGAGTAGGTGAGAAGGTTGAAAGGGATAAAATCGATCAAAATGCACTGTAGTTATGAACTGCTTGGGTGAATGGCAACTCCTTTCTACAACTACTTAAAGATAATAAAAATAGCTGGGTGCTGGTGGCTCATGCCTGTTGTAATCCTAGCTACTCAGGAGGCAGAGATCTGAGGATCGAGGTTCAAAGCCAGCCCAGGGAAGGAGACTGTGAGACTCTTATCTCCAATAAACCACTAGAAAACTGGAAGTGACATTGTGCTAGCCTTGAACTGAAGAGCTGAGGGACAGCGCCCAGAGTTGAAGCCCCACGACCACCACCATCACCACCATCACCCACAACAGAAGATGATAAAAACATTACAAAAATAATTAGATGGGGTGGTGTGTAACTCATGTTGTAATTGGAAGTTACAGGTTAGGAGGACTGCAGTTCAAAACCAACTGGGGTCGGGGGAGGAATGATAGTGAGTCCCATCTCAACTAACAAGTCAGGTGTGGCAGCCTGAATCTATACTCCCAGCTACATTTGACACAGAGGTAGGAAAGGCAAAGCGAAGTATATTCCAGCCTTGGCAGAACCATGAGACCTTCTGTCTGAAAATAACAAAGCAAAAAGGGTAGAGACTTAGTTTAGATAGTAGAGGGCTTGCCTAGTAAGCATGAGGCCCTGAATTCAAATCCCAGTGCCAACCCCCTCCCTGCAAAGCCATGAGAGTTTATAGGTTTTAATGAGTAAAGACAAAGTATTTCTCCATGAAGACATTTTATGTTTTATGTTTTAATTTTGTTTTGCAGAAGAGGACTGTCAGAAGGCCCTAGGAAGCCCAGTGTGCTTTTGGAAAGCAAAGACTCTTTACCTGCAAACTTTACAAGGAATGTGCAGAAAGCCATTGATAAATACACCAGGTAAGAATTAACCTCTTACACGCTGCTGATGACAAAATTCAACAATGTCCATATAAGCATAGGAAACAAAATCTGTGATTAGATCTTATGAGCTTTGAAGAGTAAAATGCAGGGGTTTTGTTGTGGTGGTGGTGTTGGTGGTGGTAATTGAACACCCTGAGCATTTTGGCTCAAGCTTAGCACTGTACCACTTTGAGCCATACATAGCCTCACGTCTGGTTTTTTGGTGGTTAATTAGAATAAGAGTCTCACAGACTTTTCTTTCCCCAGCTGACTTTGAACCATGATCCTCAGATCTCACTCAGTCTCCTGAGTAGCTAGGATCACAGGTATGAGCCACTAGAGCCTGGGGCAATTTCAGTTTTGACCCAGTAAAAATGATATATTGCAAATATATTTTAAATGTATAAAAGGTAAAATACATCTGTGCTATTTCTACATGGTATCTGTTTAATATTTAAACTATTTCAGCGGTCTTTAAAATGCATTGTCCTGTGGAATTCACAGATCTAATTAAGGCATGGTAGAAAATAAAGGCCTTGAGAAACACAGTCACTTGCTTGACTTACTATGGAATTTCATAGGGTAAAGTTTATTTCTGTTGCTTGTGTTCACACCCACAGTGAATCCTCCACTTTCTCCTCCAGCGGGAGGGACACACCTACAGAGACCCACAACTCATGGCCGGGGTCTTCCACACAGAGTTCCACCGCTGGTCTGTCTACAGAGAGGAGCTCGGTTTATTCCTGGAGAGATGATGTATGTTATGTTTCAGAACACGGAATAATCCTGCGCTTGCAATGTGTACTGAATTGCATTCTTTATTATTTATTAGTTTAGTGTAGTGACCTTTAGACAGGGTCTTGCTTTGTTGCCCAGGCTGGCTTTGAACTCACAATGCTTCTACCTCCATCTTCTAAGTGCTGGGAGTACAGGTGTGTGCCACCACAGCTGGTTAAGAATTGCTTTCTTATCTTCAAAGAACCTTGTCATTCTTTTTAAAAGCATTGCCTACACTTATGCATCTCTCACTATTTACATGTTAAAATAGGAAAATGCAGAGAAAAACATAAAGATCACTCATACTGTTAGAGACTCAGACTTTCTAGAGTGTTAGCTGTTGGAGGTTTGTTTTTCCTACTCCACAACTCAACCTCGACAATATTACATATAATTTCTTGTACAGTATCTATGGCTGGAATCCCAGTATAAAACCCTGGCAATTTCTTATTAATAGAAGAATGATTTTGGAAAGGTGAGGATTGTGAAACATCTCCATAACTGGAGGATTTCTCCCCGATGCTCTGAACTGAGTATTTCACTTTCATCTTTTAACCCTAGGGAACCCATGACCTGGAACCCTATCTTGCATCTTTGTGGTGGTGGGAATCTTAGCTGGGTAGGAGTTTAGTTTCAGCTCCAGCTTTGCTGGGAACTCAGCTGCCTCTCCAGGCTCCACCCAGTGGTGACCCCTTACCCCCCAGTGACCCTGTGCATCCTGGAATGTAGTTTGGCAAAGTGCCATCTGCCTGTGGAAGAGCCTCCACTACACTTCTTGGGAGTTCTACTTCCTTGTTTGTCCTCTTTCTTTGCTTTCCATCCTCTGGCCTCCTCTTAAAACCTTCACATAACTGGGGATAATTTATTTCTGCTTTATTGATTAAAATAACTTTAGTAACCCTAGGTTCAGAAGTAATTTCTCTTCCTGTGGTATCATCAGAAGAAAAAATACCTTGTAATTTGTGTGTGTGTGTGTGTGTGTTTGTGTGTGTGTAAGAGAGAGAGAGAAACTGTTGCATTGGTTCATCTGAGTGAAAAGCCCACATTCTTTCCCCTGTTTGAACCCTCATGAGTATATTGTCTTTTCCAACATAAGCATCATTACTTGGAGAGCCTGGTGTTTCCTGTCATAACTAAATGTGCATTTCTGTTTCAGGAATTTGACAAAGTCAATGCACAGAAGGTGCAGCAGCTGTTCTGGGAGGTGGAGGAAATGTTATTTGAAGGGAAAGTGAGTCCCCAAACCCAGAATCTGCTGGCGGAATGCAGCCAGTGGGCAGAAAGGTCTCTCCATCTGAGGTAGGGGGCCGTGCCCAGAAATTCTCTGAAATGCCTTTGCTATTGATGGCTCCTTCCTGGAATTATTTGCTGAATCAAAATATGTAGGCCGATGGGCTGGGAAGGTGGCTCAGTGGTAGAGCACTTGCCTTGCATGCATGAGGCCCTGGGTTCGATTCCTCAGCACCACATAAGCAAAAAGAAAAAAGCCAGAAGTGGCGCTGTGGCTCAAGTGGTAGAGCGCTAGCCTTGAGCTGAAGAGCTGAGGGACAGCGCCCAGGCCCAGAGTTCAAGTCCCATGACCGGACCCAAAAAAAAAAAATATGTAGGCCGAGCATGGTTCTTTCTGATAAGTGACATCATTTGTTTTGGTGCCAGAGGAAGACATTAACACCTGCCAATATTCAAATACCCTGTTATCTGTCAGGAACAAGTCTGACTAATCCTCAGAAAAGCTCAATATGAATAACGAACGCTGGAACATTAGAAGTGATTTTTACCTTCGCATTCTCTCTCCACGAGTGTCAGGCATCTGACCCTGGGCACAGGAAGGATTCTGGAGTGGGCAAGTGCTGATTTTCTGAATGATTAGATGTACTTTTCATCTCCTTGCCATGCCTCCTGGGGGGAAACCCAACTTTCATTTTTATAATATCAAAAATAGAGGGTATGGAGCAGGTGGGAGAGAAACTGCTTTCTTCACCCTGCCAACCCACGAAGGGAAACATCCTCTCAGTTCTTGGGAGTTCTTCTGCATTACAGCTCTGGAGAATGATCTAGAACATGAGTTTTCTGACTAGCTTGATGGTATGACTCACAAAATAAACGTCATAGATGTTCATGGTGACACATGCCTGTAATCCCAGCACCTGGGAGGATGGGGCAGGAGGATCATGGGCTTGATGCCTTCCTGGGCTCCGGGCTACATGGGGTGACCTTATCTCAAAAACTAAAAAGAAAACAGAAAGCCTTGGCCAAGTAGGTAGAAAATTTCCCCCTCATCCTTCATAATCTCCTACCATAAGGAATACAATGTGTCAATCGGATATTAATTATAGATGTGTATTTTTCTGGGGATGGTGTAGCTAGCAAATTGTCAGGAACATAGGCTTATTTCTGTCACCATTACCATATGTTTTAAAATATAAATGAAGAAGGGAAATTGGGAAAGGGAAAGATGGCCAAGGCCATACCTACATGGGTTTTCAGTCATGAGGTGATACTAACATTAGTGAGCATGTCTGTCACGTCCCTTGCCTTAGGTATCTGCATCCAGCGTAAAAATTAGCTAAGTCATTAATCACTGTGGTCAGATCATTAAGATTCTGT
Source organism: Dipodomys ordii (assembly GCF_000151885.1). Taxonomy (NCBI): domain Eukaryota; kingdom Metazoa; phylum Chordata; class Mammalia; order Rodentia; family Heteromyidae; genus Dipodomys; species Dipodomys ordii. The sequence continues at coordinate 16,443,796 of NW_012267220.1, forward strand.
TTTGTCTATGAAAAGCAAATGATCAGTAGCTGAGAGAGGCAGAGAACTGAGTTCTGACCCAGTCCAAAGTCAGAAAGACTACCCTGCCCACTCAAAGCCCAGGTTTTCTCTGCTACCACCATGCTTTTACATGAGCAAACACTAGCAAGTGGCAAGGTCACGTCACGTGACAGGGTTCCCCTGTTTGATCAAAGGTAGGAGCAGCTTTGTGGTTTCTCCCTTTTACAGGGTGTTAGGAAGACAGCTCATACCTCCAACCGATGAGGGCTTCCGGCACTTCCAGAGGAGTGAGGCTGCTTCTGCCCACCACAGGCCTCTACCTGCTGCCCCTGAACAGAGTGGCAATGTCAGAGAGTAAGTTTTTCCATGCCATTTTAACATCCTTTGCATGTTGACCTCATCCAGTAGTCTTGCCTCCAACAGATACTCAAATTTCAATCTCAGTGCAAGACAGGTACAGAGCATGTTTATCTATAAGGTACTTCTAGGGGCTGGGAAGGTAGCTCAGTGGTAGAGTGCTTGCCTTGCATGCATGAGGCCCTGGGTTTGATTCCTCAGTACCATGCAAGCAGAAAAAGCTGGAAGTGGCGCTGTGGTTCAAGTGGTAGAGTGCTAGCCTTGAGCTGAAATGCTGAGGGACAGTGCCCAGGCCCAGAGTTCAGGCCCTATGACTGACAAAATAAAATAAGATAAAATAAAAGGTAAGAAAAGAAAAGAAAAAAGATGCTTCTAGATCCTAGGTGATGATGGTGATGATGATGATGATGATGTTGGTATGTGTGTGAAATAGGGGAGAGAAAGAGAGCAATAGATACAGAATATACTCACAGGCACATGGAGTTATTTTCAAAAGAAAATGTGGCCTATGCAGTAGAAAAGAGAGCTTTTTTTGTATTCCCTACCATTATTAACAGATTTTTGATAAAGCTCTTTCTGCCTTCATACATATTCAGAATCAAGCGGTGACATCTTTTTTTTTCTTTTACTGCAGAGTGGATACAGACACATAGAATATTCCAAGGCTCTAAGAAGCCCTTAAAATCTTCATCACATCTCTAGTAAGAGATATGAGTTTTGGCAAATGCGCCACTGAATGGTTTTACATTTGAGATGCTGTACTCTGTGGAGAGTTGGAAGGTTTACCACAATCAGTCTAGCATTACACTGTTCTACAAACTCCCATGTAGATTCTGTTTTGTCCTCACAGGTTGTGCATCTCTGGCTGCCAAATAATCCCAGCTGCCTTCCCATCTTCTGCCCTGCCAGGCCCTGAGGGCACAGGGATTGCTGACCTCCACGCATGTCCATCCCTGGAAGAAGAAGTTTATAATGAGGATGGGAAGTTTGAAGAGTATTTTGCCTTTGATGGAAAAGACAAGTAAGTTGGATTTATTTGGCATTGGTTTCATAATATAGTATTTATTTGTTTGACATTTATTTTATTATATGATCATTAATTCTTTGTGTATTCACTTATTTGAATGATTTCTGTCCTTTGGAAAGTTATAGATCCCTCAAAGGTTTTAGATTGCTGGAAGGAATCTAGCACAGGCCAGTAAAGGACTCATGTTAGGGCTCTAGGCCCTAACACTAACAGTTTATCAATCAAAAGAACAGTAAATGCACTGAATGCATGTTTCATTCATGAATGAAAACCTACAAGCACAGTATAGTAAAAATTTGTCTGAAGCCAGGTGCTGTGGCTCAAGCCTGTAATATCAACTACTCACAAGGCTGAGATCTGCGGATCTCAGTTCAAAGTTAATCTGGGCAGGAAAGTTTCTGAGACTCTTATCTCCAATTGACTTACCAAAGAGCTGTAAATGGAGCTGTGGTTCGAAGTGGTAGAGCAATAGCCTTGAGCACAAAAGGTTAGAGACAGTGTCCAGGCCCTGAGTTCAAACCCCAGGACACACACACACACACACACACACACTCATGATTGAAAATTGGTACAAAGTAATCAGGTTCTAAAATCAGGCCTAACAAATATAAGGAGATTGATTTCATATAAAACATCTTTTCTGACCACAATGGCAAAAAAATAGAAATTGTTAGGAAGGAGGAAACTGGAAAGTTAATCCATATATAGAAATTAAACATTGTTCTCCTATAGAAATAGTGGGCCAAAGCAGGGTAAAAAGAAAGCAGAAGAGCTTAAGACAAAGGTAAATGAAAATACAAACTTAAGGGATACAATAGCCCTAAGAGGAGGAGAGTTTGTAGAAATAAATACCTGCATTAAAAAGGTAACAAAGATCTCATATAAGTAAACTAAACTTATACTTGATGGAATGAAATTCATAACAATAAACTAAGCCCAAAGTTAATAAAGGAATCATGGAGATTAGAGTCTCTAGTTAAAAACTAGAAAAAGAAAAATAGAACAGATCAATGAAGCTAAGAATTGCTTTGTAAATGAAGCTAAGGGTTGCTTTGTTTATTGTGCTTTCTCTCCTAGGTTTATTGAGGCATAATTAATAAATAACAACTTATATATTTAAAACAACAATGTGCTGCTGTGTTAAAAGTATGTTGTGTGTATTAATAAAAATAAATATGTAGATGCTTGCAAGACAGATGAAATAGACAGGTAGGTAGGTAGATGATAAATAGATGGATGGATAGATAGGTAGATCATTGTAGGTAGATTTATTTTAACTTTAACCATGAATATTTTAATCATTAAAATGGGTTTTCATCTTCAGTGGTGACGAACAGCTGGGACAAACATCAGTTCATCATGGCAGAAAGTGGAATAAACACGGGCTTCCTCCTGTTTCTCCGCATGACTGTATCAAAGATGCTGTGGCAGCAGAAGTATTTGATCATGTCTGGAAAAATGTGGTAGAAATACTCCAAGAGCTGATTCGAAAAACTTGGGAAGCTACGGTCACAGGTACTTCCCTGTTAAATTTAGCTTACTAAAAAGAACAAAAAGGGCATTATTGGTTTGCGAAGTGGGCTTTCTGCCTTTATTTTATATTATTCATTTTTGTCGATCATAGGATTTGATCTCAGGGCCTGGTCACTATCTCTGAGCTTTTTTGCTTACCAAAGAAGCCACATTCCATTTCTAGTTTTTTTGGGTGGTATTGGAGAAAAAAAGTCGCATGGACTTATCTGCCTGGGCTGCCTTTGAACCATAATTCTCAATCTTAGCCTCATGGGTAGCTAGATTACAGGAGTGCATCACCAGCACCTCGCTTCTATTTTTATTTATGGGTGATTTTTAAACTTTGTTTTTTTCAAAAAGGACATTCTTGTTTTGCTGTTCTCAAAATAATACACATGCATTCTATAAAAACAACAAAAAAACAAATACACATAAAGAAAGGAGAAGATACTTTTAATTGTGATTAAAACAACCTAGTTGACTAATTCTGATAATTAGATGTTACTTTTTTAATCACTTATGGCATTTCTTATGAAGAAAATATAACTATAACTAATTTAATGATTGCTTCAATTATCTTCAACATATGAAATGCTCTCACGTAGAGCATTAGAAATACTGATGTGGGGCATTAATGACTAATTTGATGTAGCAGTTGATAGAATTGGCAATAATAACCATGTGGATTTGAATACTGTTGTTTGTCCAGTCAAAAGAATTGGTTGGACTGTCATAAAATGAAGAGAATCTCTGCTGTGTAAAGTCAGTCCTCGCTCTGTTCCCTGTTTGTCTATTGGTCACCGACGTGAGCATCCCCACGAATTGACAATCCTGGGGAGGTGGGGAGGGAGGATAACTACTTGGTTCTTGACTGTAGAACTCTTTAATTAGAGGCCACCTGGGAACCTGTGATAACTCAGCAACAATCAAGGACAAATGTCATCTTTGGTAAGTGTCACGTTAGGCAATCTGATGTTGCTCAACAATTTTTTTGCTGACACAGAAGAAAAAAAGCAGAACGAAAAACTGAAAGTAGCTGAGAACAGAGCTTCCACTGTATACGTCTCCCGGGTCAGCACTGAGGTGGCCAGCGTCCCCCCGTCCAGAAGTTCTGAAACTCGTGGCATGTCACTAGCCTCTCATCTCCATCCTCCTCAGGTACCCCAATATCCACCCACCTCTCCTTCCTTTGACTTTTATATCTCTCTTCTCAAGTGGTCAAGAATGCTATTCAATTCCGTTCCCTTAAATCAAGATATTTGGGTGTTCTTCAATCAGTTAAAACGTAATATTTTGACTTACTTTATACCACACAATGTAATTTCATATACTATATAAGATGTGATAGTTAAACTTAAAATATAATTATTTTAACTTATATAGTGACTTTGTGATGGTCAATAGAATCACCATGTTCTCTTTTCTCCTCCCCTGCTGTCCTATTCTTTATTAGTTGTACAAAAAAATTCATTGTGATTTTCCTGTACAGTTTTAGTAAGTTATTTTATGCTATTAGCATATATATATATATATTTGTACTTTGATCATTTTTACCCCATCACTCTTATTGGTCCTCTTAAACAGTCTCCCTTCACACACAATCACTACATTCTTTTATTTTTTAATGTTTTAATAATTTTTATTGAGATTACGTGATTACATAAATTTCACAAATTTCACAGTATTGTGGGATAGTGATACTTAACGTCACAAACACATTTAGCCTTCACAAGGCAAATTGTCATTATCATGGTCTATAAAGTTTGTGAATTCTATAAGCGTTGACAATACAACTATTTCTTCCCGAATGGTGAGATGTACATTTTTTTCCTTCTGCTTAGTGTAAGCTTTTCCCTCTTTCCCTCTCATTCCCTCCCTCCCATTGCTGCCCTTGAGTTGCTTAGTTCACTTTCATCAATGTCCAATGCAGCTGATGGGCCTCTCTGTTGTATTTTTTCACCTGCTTCCTTCTGACTCTGTGCCTTCTTCCCAGCTTTTCTCAGATGTACACATATGTATACCATACATTCTTTTTTTGGGAGGGGGGCGGTCCGGTCATGGGGCCTGAACTCTGGGCCTGGGTGCTGTCCCTCAGCTCTTCAGCTCAAGGCTTGTGCTCTACCACTTGAGCCACAGCACCACTTCCGGCTTTTTTCTTTTTGCTTATGTGGTGCTGAGGAATCGAACCCAGGGCCTCGAGCATGCAAGGCAAGCGCTCTACCACTGAGCCACCTTCCCAGACCCTATACCATACATTCTTAATGAACACTTAGACACTGCTTTGATACATGGGACTATTATATTTTGTGAGAGCAAATAAAACACTTTCTCTAAATTTCTAGCTACTTATGAAGTTACGAATGGCTTCCTGTCTTTCCACCAAAGTGACAAAAATAATCAATTCATATGCATTGGATTCACTGAATAGTTATTGCTAATATGAAATGTACCATATTCAATATATTTTGGAGATGTATAGATGAATGAAACACTGTGTCTGACCTAGTAAAACAAAATTTATAGCAGAAGGTCAGATGCAATACATTCTGTATTGTAAAACAAAGCATCCTGGAAGAATCAAGGCAAGAACGGTTCATCCTGATTGGACAGTGAGGACTGGTCTACAGTGGAGGTGAAATCAGAGCAGAAATATGAAAAGATGGGCAGGGATTTGTAAGTAGGAAAGCTGGTTGAGACACTTCAGGCTGGACAAAAGTGTGAATCTGAGAAAGATGGAGTGTTTAGGGAACAATGATTAAATTGAAGACAGAGTAGCAAACACTGGGTTTTGAAGTCATGAGGCTTATTTTGTACATTTCAATGTTTCTAAACTTCCTATCTATATAGTGAGCACAATAATATGCTGTCTATGCGATTGTTTTGAAAACGTCAAATCAGGTATATGTAAAAGCTCCCAACACCAAACCAGACATAAATTAGGCATGCAATTCTTTTTCTTAGGATTGTGTCTTTACTGAAGGATCTAGTAGCAAGTTAAGCTAGAAAGGATGGATTGACTCATGCAAAATCTTCAGGGTACCTATGGAAATAGGGCATCATATTTTACATGGCCTATCTTATTGGGGATGAAGCAGAAGAAAGATCAAATAGGATTCCTGGTCCTACACTAGACATTATTTACAGTTTAATTGGAGATGATCAAGCCACGCCCCCCACAAAGATATAATATTGATGACTAAGGGTTTGAACTTTGCACCTAGGATACAATTAATTCAGTGATTTCAAATCAGTCCCCTTTTTTTCTAAAATCTTTGATTTCACCTTGTGCAGGTGGCTCATGTCTAAATCTTACCTACCCAGGAGGGTGAGATCTGAGGATCACAGTTCAAAGTCAACCCCAAGCAGAAAATCTGTGAGAGTCTTACCTACACTTAGCCACCAGAAAGCCAGAAGCAGAGCTGTAGCTCAGGTCATAGAGTGCTTGCCTAAAGTGAAAAAACTCAGAGGCAACAGAGTTCAAGCCCCAGTTCAAGTGCAAGACAACAAAAAGCAAAAACCTCCATTCAGTTATCTATGGATGATAGGAAGCTGTGAGAATTAGAGAATGTAAGACATTTAGTACAGTGTTAGTTTTTGTTATAATCAACTGCTGATTAATGCTATAAATCATACCATATTTTACAACTAGATATGTTAAGTTCTAAGGGGTTCAGAGGAAAAAATATCATCCCTTTCACGAAGTAATCATAAACTAAGCTCTGCATGATAGGTTAGATTTGCTAACCCTGAAAAAGGAAAGAAGTTCACCTATGTATGAGGCATAATAATAAATGAGTAAAAAATCTTTGTAGGAGGGAAGGACGCAGGCCTGAACACACTGAGCGGGGAAAATGGCACTTGCTAGACTTCTAGTGTAAAGGATTTTTTTTTGTCAGCTGTGGGGCTTGAACCCAAGGCCTGAGTGCTATCCTTGAGCTCTTTTGCTCAAGACTAGCCCTCTACTATGTTGAGCCACAGTGTCACTTACTGTTTTTGAGTGGTTAATTGGAGATAGGAGTCTCCCAGGGACTTTTCTGCCTGGGCTGGCTTTGAACTGTGATCCTCAGATCCCAGCCTCCTGAGTAGCTAAGATTACAGGCATGAGCCACCAGTACCCAGGCAGTATAGAGGGGTTTTTTGTATATATATTTTTTATTGTAAAAATACTATACAGAGGGGTTACAGTTACATAAGTATAAAGGTTTTTAACCATCACTGTTTGCTTTTTCCAATGATAGAAAAGTTTGGAGCTGCCATCTACTTGTTGGATCTTTGGTCTCTTTAAACCCTTCTGATATGTTTGACATGGTATGTCCTACTCAGTTTAAGAGGAGTAAAAAACATTAGGAAAATTATTATAAAGCATACTCCCTTTCCTGAGTTTACCTACATCAGGCTATTTGCTCCCTGTTAAGTTCTGACTGGCCTTGTGATGGCATTGGACATGTTTTAAGTTTTAGCTTCTTTTTACTTTTCTCAGATCCATCGCTTCTCCAACAATTTCTACAGTGATTTGAATGGTGTGATGACAATTCAAGCCAAACCGCTCCAGCAAAGGCCTTCCTACTCCACAGACAGAACACAGTATGTCTCAGGGATAAGCCGGCACTTCCCTATCCACACAACTCCTGAACACTGAAGATCTTAGGGGGATGAGATAGCGAGAATCCCATTTAGTGCTACTCTCTGAGTGAGCTGCAGGGCGAATGCAGAAGGCGGCATGTGAAGATAGAAACAGTTTGTCTCACATCCACCACAAAATAACTCCTGCTGCAAGTTAGATCGGGCAGGATGAGGATGAGGGAATGTAGCTGTAAATTCTTCATCTCTTAGGCTTTATTCTGCAGGCAATGAGGAATTTAGGTCTTTTCTTCTGTCATTGATTCTTCATTGACCTAGCAGTGGAAATTGGAGGTGGTCTGAGCGTTCTCAATGGATGCTCAAGGGAATGTATTTTGTGTGCTGACATTGGTGTAGGCAGTACTGAGAGGAACGCAGACATCGTTGTGTTCTCTGATCTGAAGACATTTATAGCTAAATAATGAATTGGATTCTCCTCTCCTAGGAATGAACAAGAGGACAGATTATCTGGTGTGGGAGCCAGTGCTCTTTCCTATACCCGGGCCTGCCTGGGACGAATCTCAGAAACTCGTGGTTTACAGACTTCGGGCAAGAAAACAGCAGTGCACAGGAGGCTGCCTTCTTTGCCTTCAGAATCACAGAGACTGAAAACTCCCAACGTGTACAGCGATGAGATTCTCAGAGGAACCAAACTGTGAGTCTTGTTTCTTTTATAGTCAATAAAGGATCACAAAGGACAGACACATCTGTCAATTGGGATTGATGGCTTAGCCTGGACACAGGTTCCTCTATCCGACTTTAGCTAGCAGCTCTTTTAATAACTTCATGTACTTGAGTATGTACCACTAATTTTGTCTGAGTGGTATATGTAGCTATATACTAAATTGCAGTTCAGGCAGCTAAGTGTATTTAAGTGGAGTGGGCTGATATTGGGTGTATTCAGTAGCCTCATCTGTAAAACTAATTATTAGTGCTCTTAAAATATCCCTAAGATGTAGAAATGAGCTTTGATAATGTACAATCATGTATAGCACAATAACGTTTCAGTCAACTACACACCATAGGTTGATATTGCCTAGTGACATTAAAGCTATGTTTGTAGCTGTGTTTGCACTCGTACATCCTGTTATATTCACAGGATGACAGAATCTCATGATACATTGCTCAGAAAATACTTCTATCAATAAGCCACATATAACATATTTAAAAATAAAAGGTATGTAAGATGGAGCACCCTAGAATGCACTTTTAACTCTGGAGGGAGACCAAAACAGAAGGATAGTTTAAGACCAGGGATTTTGAATCAACTGGCCAATAAGGCAGGCAATATTCTCCCCCCCTCTTTCCCCCTATTAAGTTTTGTTCGATTTTAAGAAAGTGTTTCACTTATGTGGGAGTTTGAGAGATAGTTTTGAGGCTAAATGTGATCGTTCTGTATAGATGTGGTACTGTGTACTGTAATTCCAGAATTCATGAGCTAAGGTAGAAGAATTCTAAGTCTGACGTCAGTCTGAGGAATATAGTGATACTATCCTGAAGAAGGAGGATAAGGGAAAAGGGGAAGGAGGAGGAGGAAGAAGCAAAAGAGGAAGAGGAGGAAGTGGGAGAGGAGGAGGAGGAAGAGAAGGAGGAGGGGAGAAGAAAGAAGCATCAACTTTGATCTCAGTAATTAACATCAAGATCCTTACCTAAGTAAAAAGCCAATAGTCTCTCACTTCATCCCAGAATTCTGAAGGACTACTCAGACAACATATTGTCAAGCCATATTTATGTTCATGGTGACGTCTGGGGTTTAGTAATTGTTTTCTTTGTTGCCAACACTAGGTAGATGGATCACATTTATAATCTTATTCTAACCACAGACCTTTATTACTGGGGTATGTATATGTGTGTATTATTATCTCAATAATAATTGAAAGACAAGGGAGGTGTAGTTCAGTGTTAGAGCCACTTAACTACTATGAGCAAAACGCTAAGTTCAATTCCAGTGTCTGTGGACAAGTGGGAAATTAAAGCTGCACCAGAATCAAGGGAAGGAAAGAGAATAAGATGTAGTTATGCATGGTAACTGTGTGATGGCTCTACAAAAGGAGGCCCAAAATTAACTCATAGATAAAGCACTACTACACGTACAGATGGTCTATCTGTGGCACTTTCTATAGGGGAGCAAATAGGAAAAGCCTGTATCTAACTTTCCCAAATATAACCTCTAAGTTACCCTAAGTCTAACTTCTGAGAGAAGCTGAATAACATGCTAAAGATCTTCACACAAGAAGGCTGAGCTGGGGACACCTACCCAGTCTGCTGGCCTTGGAGTTTACCCCCTGGGCTATTGTTACAGGATTTCACCTGCAAGGGAGTGGCCTGCGGAGGGGCTGCTCTGCAGATCCCTGCAGGAATTGGAGGACTAAGCAATTTTCAACAATCACTCTCAGTCACTGGACTTTTTTTTTTTTTTAATGTGTTCCTAGTATCATTTTCAGCTTTTCTTAGGCCAGTGTTTGATAATTTCAGGATTGACACTTCCAATTGTATGGTATCTTCTCTGTTAATTTTTAAAAAAATATTTTATTTGACTTTAATTTTGTTGGTCATGGGCCTGAACTCTGGGCCTAGGTGCTGTCCCTGAGCTCTTCAGCTCAAGGCTAGAGCTCTATCACTTGAGCCACAGCGCCACTTCTGGCTTTTTCTGCTTTTGTGGTGCTGAGGAATTGAACCTAGGGCCTCATGCATTCAAGGCAAGCATTCTACTACTGAGCCACCTTCCCAGCCCTTCTCTGTTAATTCAAAAAAAAATTCTCAGCTGGATTCTAATGGCTCATATCTGTAATCCTAGCTACTCAGAAGGCTGAGATCTGAGGATCACAATTTGAAGCCAGCCCAGGCAGGAAAGTCTGTGAGACTCTTATATTCAATTAGCCACCAGAAAACTGGAAGTGGAGATGTGGCTCAAAGTTCTAGAGCAATTGAGTGAAAAACTCAGGGACAGTGCCCAGGCCCTGAGTTCAAGCCCCACCACTTACAAAACAACAAAACCAGACATTTCTCCTTCCTTTTATTCTCAGTGTGGCCAGCTCCTACACCTTCTTCACTCCAATTTCAAGTGATCACTATTCTGTGAACTTTCTTCTTCCTCCCCTCCAACGTCAACTTCTGAATCACACTTTTATCCCAAACCACCTCTATTTCTTATCCAAATAAACATAGACCCTCCAACTGTACATTTCTTTATATCTTGTCTTCTCTCTGTGTAGACCAATGTGTCATCATTTGTTTCATGGTCATGTTATTTGTAATAATTCTCTGGTTTTTAAGAGGAGTAGCTAGATCTTTAAATCCTCTGTGCTCGGTTTATTTCCTAGGGTAGTTATGTACTCAGTGAGTCCAGATTGACAGTCATAGTTAAACTAGGTCAGTGTAACTGGGGCTGGGGTTTCCTGATGCATATTTATCTTTCCAAACTTCCTTGGTCTCTGTGAGTGTTGCTTTAGGCAGGCAAACTGATAGTAGCACAAACTGGCAGCCTCATAGTTGTGTGTGTCTTACTCTCTCTTTGTGTATGTTCAGTGACTTGTTGTTGTATTTACAGGCAGACTGGCCTAGATCACCTGTCTTCCCCAGCAGTTCAAGCTTCCCGGAATAGATTACCCCCAATAGGCTCAGAAGTTGGGGAACAGAACACAGCAGTTTCTGGATCTCGCTTTGTTTCCGTAAGACAGATTTCATTATAAATATAACCATTTAGATAGTTGGTTTGGAAGAAACAACACAACACAAAACGTTATTGGCATTTCCAAGAGAAGTCAGTACATAAGCTGAATAGTTGTATTCAGTATATTTTTATATAGGTTCCCAAAGAGTTTATGAACATTTACAGAAAGCATATGAGGATTTACGTAGTATGTGAGGATTCAATTCATCCTTTTGTGAAGTGAAATTGTCTTGCACTGACTAAATCAGAAAGACCAGATGTCAAGAGGAAGACATGAAGCTTTAGGTCTAGAAACAGCAGATCTCTCTGGATCCTGCCTGTCAGACAGCATGGCTTGGTAGAGATTACTTAACTGTCTCTGAACTCAATGCCCTTATCTGTTCAAAGGTAAAATGGTTCCTATCTCAAGGAATTATTATAAGGATTAGAGGGACTCATAAATTTCTAATAAAGATAAATATAAATAAGAGCTCAGTAAGTGATTACTGTCATCTTTTTTTTATGAGTTCCCACAGCTAACCTTTGCCATGTTTATTTCAGTGTGAAATATCTTCACACACACGGTCCTTTTCCCCTAGCAGTGGAAATAGATGTGGGGAAGTAGACCACCTGCATATGGATCACCAGCCTTCTGCCAGCCTGACAGTGGCCTCTCAGTTCACTTGTGACTTTTGTATGAAGCCCAGAAGCTCCTCCCTGAGTTAAAAGAGAAAAAAAGAATCAAGCTAAGGTGTTTTCTTGCATGGGCTCAAACACAGCAGTAGAACCTGTTCTCAGAAGGCAAGAGGAAAACTCTAGTACTGAGCCAATAAGAGAAGGCCAACATCACATTAACAAGCCTGATGCTTTCCAAGTTCAGAATTGCGTTAGAATTTAACATCAAGAATTTTACATAGTTAAGGATTTTGATCTCTGCTTACCTACTACTGCATTGGCATTCATAGGGTTAAGAATTACATACTTAAAGCATATGTAAGCATAGTTTCCTTAGTAGACTTAATACTTGGTGATATCTAAATAAAAGTTCCGAAGTCAGTGAGTATTAAATGGGTGAACACTTGCAGCATATATAGTATGTTTTGCCTAAAGACTGTATACATTTTTTAAAGCAAGAGTGTGTTGTCCCCCCTTTTAGTACAGAGGAAAGCACCCACAAAACCGTGTACTGAGTGCACTGCCTGACAGCACAGAGCGCTCACCTCTTCGAGAAAGAACCATTATCTTGGAACAGCGTTCAAGGCCCAGCACAACTCATACATTCCGGGTAGAATTCTCCATTTGATTTTTCTTTTTTTAAATATTTCCCCCAAAAAGTCAAGCTTGTCCCTCATTTTATTTTTCTCTTTACAGTCAGATACACCTCGGAAAAGTTCGTTGACACCCATGGAGTTTACTGGTCACACATGGACTGGGCAAAGTCTTTTAACAGGTTAGCTTTTCCCACTTATGAAGAGAATGTAGTAAGCTGGGAATGATAGTGCATGTCTATAACCCCAGTACTTGGAGGCTGAGTTAGGAGGATGGTGAGTTCAAATCTAGCTTACCTGTGTTACATTGTGAGAATCTCGCCCTCTCAATAAAAGTCAGTGTTATAATTTGTGACAATTCATATTTTAGAACATGATAGTACAGATTATCTAGTTTAAAACTTCTGACTAGACCATGCAGAAAGATATAGAAGCATACCCTCAATGCATTTTCCTTCAGTTTGTTTTTTAGATACAATCTTGATCTTTTCCTCATGCCAGCACACCACTATTTTCTTCCTTCCACCACCTGAGTATCTGGCACTATAGGCTGTACCACCACAGCCAGCCTGGCAGAGATATTTTTTAGCCTTAAAAAAATTTCTCTTAAACCAGGTGCCAGTGGCTCATGCCTGTAATCCTAGCTACTTAGGAGGCTGAGATCTGAGGATTGCAGTTCAAAGCCAGCCTGGACAGGAAAGACCATGAGACTCTATCTTCAATAAATCACTCAGAAAACCAGAAGTGGCTCAAATGGTAGAGTGCTAGTCTTAAGCTGAAGAGCTGAGGGACAGCATTCACCCCCAGATTTCAAGTCCCATAATCGACAAAATAAATAAATAAATAAAAATTCTCCTATGGTAATAGCTCCAGGCTGCTGTGTGTTTGCATGTTAGAGATCCTGACTACCACATGTTAAGTAGAGATGTTGAATAGGTTGTTGGGACACACAATTTGGGATAAAGATAGAGAACTGGACTCTGTATACTTAGTTGTTAGGTTTTCACCAAATACTGAGTCAGTACTGTTCCCTGGTTCTGGGAATTGAGCTGAGACACTTTGCACATGTCTCAGTGACCTTGAGATAATTTTATTTATTGGTGGCTAGCGGTCTTTTCAAATCTATGAAAGTACTACAGACAATATTTCTGAGGGTTTATATTCTTTTTGGTCTGATAAAAAGATACAGGAAACTGTAACACCTCTTGCAGTATCCTTACAATTAAATATATATATATATTTTTTTTTTTTTAAAAAATGGATACATGACCACATTTATTCTTTGATAGGAAACATTTTTTAAAAATCCCTGAAGATGGGAAGGTGGCTATCCTCAATAGCAGGTAGGAATTTTTACAGCAGAGGACATTCTGCTCTCCCTGTGAAGTTGGACTAGAGATGGATAAGGAGGTTATAGCTCCTACTCCTTATTCAACTTCCTGGGACATAGGGAACAACCCAAACCAAGGTCTATACAGGAACAATCTCTTGCAAATTTGCATTCATAGAAGAAAGCATCCCAGAACTGTAGCTTCTCAGAGGGGTCATCCTTTTTTCTCAGGACAATAAAGGGGTGTGTGTGTGTGTGTGTGTGTGTGTGTGTGTGTGTGTGT
>NW_012267220.1:16459459-16469488 GCF_000151885.1 Dipodomys ordii
TTCCTTCCTTCCTTCCTTCCTTCCTTCCTTCCTTCCTTCCTTCTTTCCTTCCTTCCTTCCTTCCTTCCTTCCTTCTTTGCTTTCTTGCCTTCTTAGCCTGGGGCTTGAACTTAGGGGCTGGGCACTGTTCCTGAGCTTCTTTTTACTCAAGGCTAGCACTCTGCCACTTGAATCACAGCACCACCTCTGGCTGTTTCTGTTTATGTGGCACTAAGGAATTCAACCTGGGGCTTCATACATTCTTGGGAAGCACTCTACCACTGAGTCACATTCCCAGCCCTCTGCTTTATTTTCTTTAGAGCATGAGTCACATCTGACATTGCTATAGAAAGGGGAGTGGAGAATGTAAAGAGAAATATTAGTTAAGGAGATACCTTTACAGCAGTTTAAATCCTTAGAGTTGTTTACATATTCTTACATCTCAATCAGTCTAATTCCTTTTTTCCTAATCTAATTTTCCTGACTCCAAAACAAAACTTGATAGCTATAGATAGAAATATGTATTATCTAAATGTCTAATAAACTACTTTCACAAATATTTCTGGCTGAAAAGAATGAAGATCATTGTCTATTTGCTTAGGGATGTTTGAAAGTTTTAAAGTATGAGGAGATTAGAATTAGTGTTGTTATATTTTATCATGAAATGACGAAGTTGAAATGGCCTGCATGCTCTCATGAAAGATTGTATGTCCTTACGTTATTTACCCCACCATCTGCAGTGCTGAAATAGATAAGGAGAATCACCAGTCTAGGGAACTCCATTTCCTAGCTCTGGAGAATAGTGGTAATGCTTAGTTCCCCACATCAAGCAGACTAGGGCATTAGGTCCATTTGCTCAATTACTCCACAACACAACCAATGAAAACTTTTAAAAGAACACATTAGTCTTAATCAAGCAATTGTCCAGCCAGAAGAACTTGTAGATAAGTGAGTGCTCTGGATCCATGCGCCAAAGGTCACAGGTGAGTTTCTATCTGGCTTGTCAGGAAATCTGCTATAACACCTGTCCACTCTCTTCACTCACAACTGGTTAGGTGCTTTATATCAGTTTCTTGGTACCATGTAATGACTCTCCCATTCATCTCAAACTTCTTAAAAGAAGACAGAACATGGTCTATGTAAATGAACAATTAGGTCGCATGTCCACGACAAATTACTTTGTTGTTTTTAGAGAAACACTGAATCTATCTGATGGTACATTGCTTGATATGAAAGGGTTAAAAATGAGAACATATTATTTAAATATTAGTAAAATCATATTAAAAATAGAACCAGGCACGGTTTTGAAATTTCTCCTTCAAAATTGTGATTAGAAGATAAAGTACTATTAGAGATTACAGGGGATTTGGGGCTCTTCTTCATTCTAAAAGGGGTCTTCTTATAAAATTTATTTTTATTTTATTTATTTTTATATGTGGTAGAATGCTTGCCTTGCATGCACAAGACCCTGGGTTTGATTCCTCAGCACCACATAAGCAGAAAAAGCCAGAAGTGATGCTGTGGCTCAAGTGGTAGAGCTCTAGCCTTGAGCTGAATTGCTGAGGGACAGCGCCCAGGCCCAGAGTTCAGGCCTCACAACTGACAAAACAAACAAAAACAAAACAAAACAACTTATTTATAGGTTAAATGAAGTTTAGAAGTCAGCAAATAATCAAGAATGCTACTTTTTAATTTAAAAAGTTTTTAGGGTAATGTTTGTCTTGTAGTCTACTTTGATAAATGGGTATTGTCTTACCATTTCTGTGATAAAAGGCAAATTTAATTGGATTTGAGATCTATTTCCAAGTACGGGTTAGTGACTACATTTATTAAAATAGCTGCTTCTTTATCCCAAACCACTGGAGGGAGTGAAATAATTTAAAATTAATTTCAAAAAATATAAAGTATAATAGAAAACTGAAGAATTTTATAAACTGAATAAATTGAATGAATACAAGTGTCTGCATTCATATTATTCTGAACTGGAATGGACTTCCTATAGCAATTGATAGGTACATTTTAAATACCATAAATCACATAAATTTTTATTATTGCTTTCTTATAACTACAGGTGATTCTTCACGATATTTGACTTTTTAATTTTAATTTTAATAAAATACAAAAGTGTTTAAAGAGTTTCCCAAAATGTATTGCATTGTAAAAGCATCTTTTCCTTTACTTTGGGCCTGGTCACTATCGCACTATCCCTTAGCTCTTCAGCTCAAGGTGCCACTTCCCATTTTCTGGTGATTAATTAGAGATAAGAGTCTCATGGACTTTCCTGCCTGGGCTGGCTTTGAACTGTGATTCTAAGATCTCAGCCTCCAGAGCAGTAGGATTACATGAATAAGCCATTGGTGCTGGGTTTTACATTCTTAATATATGTAATCTGTGCAACTCTCTCTCACTTTACAATTTTTTTGGGGGGGGGTTCCGGTCGTGGGGCCTGAACTCTGGGCCTGGGCACTGTCCCTCAGCTCTTCAGCTCAAGGCTAGCGCTCTACCACGTGAGCCACAGCGCCACTTCCGGCTTCTTTCTTTTTGCTTATGTGGTGCTGAGGAATTGAACCCAGGGCCTCAAGCATGCATGGCAAGCGCTCTACCACTGAGCCACCTTCCCAGCCCTCACTTTACAATTTTTAATACAAAAGCATTAAATTATTTCTAACTACATAGCAAAGTTCCTTCAGTGAATTCAAAATATATATTCACACAAATGCATGAAGGTAAGTTATGAATACTCCAATTGAGTAGTCCTTTGTTTCACACAGTAACATGTTTATCTGATAATTATTATGATTTCTTATTTCATCAAATATTAAATACCTTGTATAAAGTGTTATTACTATTGGTATTAACAACACAAAATTGTTGCTCTAAAATAATTTAGATTATAGGAGTATGCATTTTGCCTGAATGTACAATAGTTATTATTAGAGACTGAAAATAATGTTTGTAAAATGGAGAGGGTAGCAGAATAAAGGACACTGAGGGACAATGAGTTTGGTCAGTGTATGCTACAGCAAATACTATCAGTATGTATCAATAATACATGTTAGTGAAAAGTTTAAAAAATTACCGTTATCAATTTGTTGCAAACAATGAAACAGTTTGAGTCGTATGCTCAAGAAAATAGAAGAAAAAACACAAATTTTAAAAAAGAACTTGAATCTGACAAATAATCATTTGCATTTATAGAATTAAACACTAAAATGACTACATTGATAGCTTAATTGCTATGTTTAATAGCATAGTAGACACACGAAAATATCAGTGAGCTGAAAAATGAGGACAATACAACGAGGTAGACCTCATTCTAAAGGTATGATGAGCATCTCTGTAATCACATGACCCCTTACAAGTGGCATAGTGGTATTATTGGTTAAAGGGCAATCTTCTCATAAAATTGGTGAACTGGATATTCATACTTTTAAAATGGATACCTTCCTGCCTTGCGCACATGTTCACACAAAGACATCGATTAAGTTTTTAGGTCCAAATATTGGTGATACAAGTCTTTAACTTCTAGAACTTAACATAGGGATTTAAATTTTTTTATTCTATCGTGGAAAAAGATATTCTAAACAGGACAAAAAGTAGTTATCATAAAGGAAAAGTAATAAATCGGATCTCATTAAAGTTATAAAGCCCTGTATTCATCCAAAGATATCGTGAATAGAATGACAAGCAAGCTACATCTGCTTGCACTGTGTATTTGCCGAAGGGTTTACAGTCTCACACCCACAGGCATTATACAATAATTGCTTACTGTGATCGCTGAAGATCTTGAGGTGAAAACTAGGACATTGCTCTTGGCCACTCAGCAAGCAGCCCAGGGCCAGCCACCTCCCTGCACCTGGAGCTTGCTCAGTAGGCGGAAGTTAGCGCTCCAAAGGCTGAATTTCCATCTTCATCCTTACAGGACTGCTACCACAGCCAGCATCCCTTCGCTGCCGACCCCACGCGCCCCTCAGTCCTAGCTCAGTCCACGCATTGAGAGGGTGCGGGGTGGGGATGGGTGGGTGGGAAGGAGTGGCCTCAGAGCTCGTGAAGGCCGGTGATTTGCAGTTCGAATCTCCTCTCCATCCCAAACCACCCTAGGTGCGCCCTCCTTTGGTCCCCAAGGCCCCCGCGGGCCCGAGACAGGCTCCCTTCTTTCGCTTTCACCTCCCCGAGGCCGGCGCGCAGGACGCAGGCGCCTGCAGCTCCGAGTGACACCAACTCCCCAGCGTTCTCGGGTTGGAAACCGGGTCCCCCACCCCGCCGGATCCCCCCAACCACCCCTCAGCGCCCTGACGCTTGCTCCGGGTCCCAAGAGCGCTGTCGGGGCGGAGGGCGGCGGCGGGATTGCGCCCACCCCCAACCCTGGCCCCAGGAAGAAAGAGGGAACGAGCCTGGGGCCTGGTTTTTCCAGGGTCCCCGCCCCAGTCCCGAAACCCCTCCCTCTTACCCCCCCCCGCCCCTTCAGTGCGCTTGAACTTGGGAATTGGAGCTCGGGGGCCGTAGCCAGAGCCCTGCCCCAGCGCGCCCCGCCCCGCCCCGGGAGGACTCCCCATCTGCAACCCCTCTCCCCGCCAGTCCTAGTCCAGAGAGACAGGGAGGCTGCCGGGGAGATGACTGGGCACTGGCTGGGCTTCCTCGGGTCGAAGCTGCTGCTCTGGGGAGCAGCCAGCGCCCTCTCCCTGGCCGGCGCCACCGTCCTGCTCCACCTTCTGCAGATGGTGGCGAGCTACGCGCGGAAATGGCAGCGGATGAAGCTTATACCAACCGTGGGCCGCCCCTTGCCCTTGGTGGGACACGCGCTGATGTTTAAACCCAGCGGGAAAGGTAACGGATCTAAGGGAGCGGAAGGCAGCGCACCGGACACTTGACCATCCGGGACCAGAACCCCCTCCCAAGTGTCACACCCCGGGTGCCACATTCTGAGCCTGGACTCCCCAGTTTAGCTTTTCCTAGACCTGGAATCTCAGTACTTGAGGATCTCAATACTTGAGATTGCAGGATGCAATGACGACAGAATCTGTCATCTGCTAGAAACTGGCGACCCCAGTCTATGGGCTCCCCTTGGGTACTCTCCAATTATGCTCGGGGGCCCTCCTCTCCGTCAGTGATCTCTTTCTTTAGATCTCACACAGAATGCAGCAAATGCCGGTCCTGCTTTTGCTTTTGCTTTTCCCATTTGGCGCTACGCAGATCTTAAAAGCGTGTCATTTTTACCAGTCTTGGTTTGCAAAGCCATGAGAAAAGAGGCCCTTGCCTTCAAACCTAGCGCATGCTCTGCTGTCTCCCACTCTGGAAAATAGACAAGGCTTCTCCCACACGGCCAGGCAGACCTCAGGTGGCGTGGCTGCTGACTTTCTGTATGTGTAAAATCATTGAGGCATCCTCAACGAATGTACAGGTGTCTCTTTTTACACTTGCATCTGGGAGAGATAAAATTCTCACCTTTTTCAGCGTTTTGGACAGCTATCTGCACATGCAGCGACCATCATTGTGGGTTTTGATACATTGTATCATGTCACTTAAGTTTTCTGCCATAGTATTTCCTATGTCTATGGTTAGGAAGAAGTACGCACAGAATCTCTAATAATAGTGACATATGTGTATATATTTTACCTTTTGAATATAGTTTTATGAATAGAGTTTCCATCCATAGCTGTTAGAGGCACCGGACTCTTGTCAATATACCTGAGTATTTATGATTGCAAACATGTGTACGTTATTATTTTATTGGGCAAGATGGCCTATGAAATGGTCCTCTGTGGTCTTATATGTTTTTTTTCAAGAAAATTCCTTTTAAAATAAACGTAAATACTTTAAAGACCTTGTTTTTAATTATAATCTATAGGTCTTTAATGAGCAGTATGAAATAAAGGTTTTAAATCCAAACCTGGTCACAGTCTCTAGTCACAGAGCACTTTCTTAGGTCCTTCAAGGAATTTTTATATAATTTTTTTCCAGATATGTTTTCCAGCTATACTGTGTTTTGATTTTTTAGGATTTAAACCTACAGAATTAGAGAATTAGGATGTTTTCTTTGGGAATTATAGCTCACACCTGCGAATCTCTTTCCTATCCATGCCTTTACAATGGGAAAGTCTTGTCACACAATTCTTTCCGGGATTCCACAAATTAAACCATTTAGTTAATAAGGAGGATCAGTATTAAGGTAAGCTGTGAGCTCATTGGACTGTTCAAGGTAATTCTCCTTGTTGTGACTTACCAAGTGATGACCGCAGAGTCCTCTTCCACAACTTGATTTTTTTTGTTTCAGCAATGCAAATTGGATTTTGATAGCAAGAAAATTGCTGCTCGATTTCCAGCTTTATAGCTGAGTTACCTGAGTAGATATTTAAAACTCTCATAAGTTTAAGGCTATTTTTCTCACTTGTAAACGTAACTCTTGCCAGCCACTGATGGCTTATGCCTGTAATTCTAGCTACTCAGGAGGCTGAGATCTAAGGAACATAATTAAAAGCCAGCCCAGACAGGAAAGTCTGTGAGGCTCTTACCTCCAACTAACCACCAAAAAGCCAGAAATGGAGCTTGCCTCAAGTGGCAGAGTGCTAGTCTTGAAGTGCAAAGCTCAGGATGGTGCCCAGGCCCTGACTTTATGCCCTAGCACTCCCACAAAAAAAAAAAAGAAAAGAAAAGAAAGAGAAGGTAATTCTATTTCAAAAGCTTTTTTTTTAAAGAATCATATTAATTCACACAAAGTTTTTAGATCACTGTGTAGAACTTGACAAGAATAAGCCCTGTAATGCCAATGAAGCATTCACTGAGGTCCTTCTTTATGCCGAGTGCTGAGCTCAACTAAGTTGAGGATAGGAGAAATATGTAAGATATTATCCCTTCTCCTCCTCCTCCTCCTCCTCCTCCTCCTCTTCCTCTTCTTTTTTGTTGGGTGTGGGGCCTGAACTCTGGGCCTGGGTGCTGTCCCTCAGCTCTTCAGCTTAAGGCTAGCGCTCTACAGCTTGAACTACAGCGCCACTTCCAGCTTTTTCTGCTTATGTAGTGCTGAGGAATCGAACCCAAGGCCTCGTGCATGCAAAGCAAGCACTCTACCACTGAGCCACCTTCCCAGCTCTATATTATCCATCCTCTAAGCAATGCTACTTCAGTACAAAAGGCTAAACCTTTCATTCAGTGGGTAATGTCTGGATTCTGACATTAGTCATGGGACCTTGAGTATTTTGCACAGGACTTCCAGTTGATCTTTGAACTTGCACTCTGATTCCCCAAACTTTTGAATTAATACTTTCCTTCCCCAGCTACTCCCAGCTGTTGGCCCCGATAGCTTTAAACAACATTTAGACTGCTCTGACCTTTGTCAGACCAGATCAAGGCAGACCACATGAAGTAGGATGTGTTGATATCCTGATAATATTTTATCCAGGTGCTTTCACAATAATTTTGTCATTTTTTTTTTATCTAAGCAGTGATACTATGTTCTAGAGTTTTGGTACAATGCCAAGTTCCACTGTATACTAACTTGGTGGCACAAGGTAATGCATTTTGCTTATTTGCTTTTTCTGGTACTGTTGATTGAGTTCAGGGCTTCATGTGTACAGTTGCTGGGAAAGCTCTCTACCATTCAGCCATACTTACTTTATTTTTAATATTTTTGCTTTTTTGCTTATTTTTCAGATAGGATCTCACATGCTCTTCCTCCCAGGTTCTAACCTCAGTCTATGATCCTCTTACTTGTACCTTCTATGTAACTGGGATTATAAGCATGTACCACCATCCCAGACTTGGGCAGTCATTTTTTTTGACTGCAGATTTTGGCACATCAGAACCTAAGAATAATTATTCTATATAGCTGACATCATTGTTTTACATTTATATCTGTGGTAATACATATTTTGAAATAGTTTTTTAGAAGTACAGAAGAATTAAAAAAAAGTAGTGCAAGGAGTTTAAATCGATCCTCACTGGAGCTTGCTTTAACGGTGATAATTCCCATAGTTACTATATTTATAGAAATATTGTTTTTAACGTATTTACAATGTACTGTGTGATTTTTAAAAATTTCCTTTA
The DNA here is from genome assembly GCF_000151885.1 of Dipodomys ordii. Taxonomy (NCBI): domain Eukaryota; kingdom Metazoa; phylum Chordata; class Mammalia; order Rodentia; family Heteromyidae; genus Dipodomys; species Dipodomys ordii. The sequence goes on from NW_012267220.1 coordinate 16,467,479, forward strand.
AAAATTTCCCCCATGGTATAACCTATGTTTTCACTTGATTCCGGTGCCCTGCATCTGGGATATACATTTTTCTAATTTGGGGAGGGGAAGAAAAAATAACAAAATGCTGAAATAAGGATACAGGTTGACCCATTGTAACAATGAGCTGTACAAGACGATCTTTACAACTTTGGTGGTGGTGGGGGGCGGGGAAGGAGGAGTCTGGAAGATGGGGAGGGAAGGGATGGTAGGGGAAAAACAAAGGAGGAAGTAACAATGCTTAATAGGAAATGTACTCATTACCCCATTCATGGAACTGTAACCCCTCTGTACAGTATCTTTACAATTAAAAACATATACAAAAGAGAAATAATGAATATTTGCACAGCACTATGTAAAATGTCTGGATTGAATTAAAAATACAATACTTCTTTTTTAGCTTTTTTCCAGCAGATTATGGAGTACACAGAGGAATACCGAAATGAGCCTCTGCTTAAACTCTGGATTGGCCCAGTGCCCCTGGTGGCCCTGTATGAGGCAAACAATGTGGAGGTAGGTCTGTGATAAACAGCAGAGGTGTTTTGCTAGGTATTTGAGGGCACAATTCACCTGAACAAGTGTAATTTCATTTTGACTCAAACTAAAGAGAGTTCATTAAGCATTTTAGGCTGTGTTGTTAGCATCGGATGTTCTCAGGAAGTAGTTCAAATACCCCTCTGTATGTCTTTGTACAGTTTTCCTCAGGTCTCAATATATTTGTCCTATGGTTTGTAGGAACAATAAATAGATTGTTCCACAAAGTTACTGTTTGTGATCTGTCATACACAGCTCTAAGATTCCAAAGTGCATGACTCAAAATGTGTTTCCCTCAAGGTGCTTAGGGTGTTATTTTCTGCCAGTGATACATTTATTATTTCATATTTACAAGCTATCCATTATTAATCTGGACTGATAATTCCCTTGGTCTACAGAAAATTTGGATCTCTGCACTCATTACTGTGCTACTGAGGAAATTATCTTGTAATATGTAGAGAAAAGGACATGGCCAGGTAGCAAAAGTGGAATCAACAGAGCTTCTCTTCCTAAAATTAAAAACAGACTTTCTCAGGAACTAGTGCTGGGACATAGCTTTCTTAGTTATTGTGGTAGAAAGGTTGGAATTTCCCTTGTACCACACTCCAGAGTCTAGTCCAGAGAAGATCGTGAGAGAACCAGGCATGGAATTTTGGCTGCCAGGCCTAGCAAAAGAATGTGTGGTGTATTGTAGGTAGAGGTCTGTCCAAGGTACAGAGGACTGGAGTGAGAAGCCTGAGAACATTCACGCTCAATCCTAGATGTTCATTCCTTCTTCTTTATCTTGACTCTAGGAAATCTAGCCCTAATCATGATTTCCAACGTTAACTATATGCTCAAATATGTCAAATATATGCCTTAATGCCTTAACATGTGTGTGTGTGTGTGTGTGTGTGTGTGTGTGTGTGTGTGTGTTGTTAGTAAGGCTTGAACCCAGGACCTGGGCACTGTTTCTTAGCTTTTTCACTCAAGACTTGTGTTCTAACACTTGAGCCACAGCTCTACTCAAGATAAGAATCTTCAGACTTTTCTGACCAGACTAAGATCCTCAGGTCTCAGTCTCCTCAGTCACTAGGATTATAGGCATAAGTCACCAGTGCCTGCCTATATTACTTTGGTTTTTATCTTGAACCTCCCACTTGCTTTCAGATCATGGCAACTCAAATGCCTCAAAGTCAGTTTAACTAAGGACAAACCCGTAATTTGCATTGCTGTAGTCATGGCAGCCTGACACTTTCCTTTCTTCCCTCCACCCTTGCTGATGTTCACCACATGACTCCTAGTTCAGGCAAGAATCACAGAGTCATCTTTTATTTTTTTTAATTTATTTTATTTTATTTGTGAACATACTGTACAGAGGGGTTACAATTACATGGGCAGGATAATGCACACATTTCTTTCCAAGCATTGCAGCCTCCTCCTTTGTTTATCCTTCACATCCCTTCCCAGCCTCCCCCC
>NW_012267220.1:16469608-16471163 GCF_000151885.1 Dipodomys ordii
AAGGCTAGCACTCTACCATTTGAGCCACAGCTCACAGACTTTTCTGCCCAGCCTGGCTTCAAAGCATGATCTTCAGATCTCAGCCTCCAGAGTAGGGTTTCTAGGGATGAGCCATCTCTACCTGACCAGGTTTTTGTTTTTGTTTTGTATATGATAAATTATTTATTTATTGTATTAAAAACAAGGTTTAATCTACATAAGATGTCTAAAACGATCCTCTTGAGATGTTGAACTTCTACCATCTGTGAGAATTCCTTTTTGGTTTATTTTTAGGTTCACAATATATGCCTAAATCTTTTCAGAGGACAACTTTGACTTCAAGGAAGAGGTTCCAAGTGGCATCTTGATACTGTGTGTCCCAGAGTTATGGACTTACTGGGGCCTTCAAAAACCCAACCCACAAGTATTATACTATATATCTATTAATCTGCTTGTCTTACATTCTGACATGTGAGACTTCCTGAGAGAAATGTAAACCAATATGTTAACATAATGTTTTCACTGTACAGAGAATAAAAGTTGAAATGACTAATCTTTTCTGGTAGGTTCTTCAGACTTTGTTCAGAATACCCTAGAATATCTTTAAGTCCTCTCATTTGATCATCAGAAAATTCATATGATCATTCATTTGCAGGCTAAAAATATATAGGCATGTTAAATAATAGCCACTTTGTAATTTTGTACCTTGATTTAAATTCTTTTTGGTTCCTATTCTCTAATTCATCAAAACACAGATCACAAGCAGATATACTTCTTTAAAAAATAGTAAATTCATATTTGAGACAATCTGTCCATTTGAAAGAGATGCTGTTTGTTTTAATCATTGTGCTGAGTTTCTTTTTTCTTTTTTCTTTGGGTCCGGTCATGGGGCCTGAACTCTGGGCCTGGGTGCTGTCCCTCAGCTCTTCAGCTCAAGGCTAGTGCTCTACTAGTTGAGCCACAGCATCACTTCCAGTTTTTTCTTTTTGCTTATGTGGTGCTGAGGAATCGAACCCAGGGCCTCATGCATGCAAGGCAAGTGCTCTACCACTGAGCCACCTTCCCAGCCCTGTGCTGAGTTTCTTATACCTTTGTGTCAAAGCACCCCTGAACCTCTGTGAGGAAAGTCAGTGGCTAATTGGGAGCTACTATTGTGTGAAAACACAAGGGTAAAGTAGCTTTCATTGTCAAATTCAGACAGTCCATTTCAAAAACATGCCACATTTGTTGATACTTAAAACTGAATATAAACATAATTAAAATCTGGGGCACATAGTTGCCTGTTCGTTATGTTAGGTGCAATGTCCACTTACTAGAGGGTTTACTTTCAGCTTCTTCTTCCCCCTCTTTCCAGCCTCGCTTCCTGACCAATGTTCAGATGATATCTCTGACACCTGCACCCTCTGTTTTCCCCAACCTTTGCTCAGATGACTCCTCTGATCCCTTAACCTCTGTCCTCTTGCTCTGCTCTTCTCTCTTTCTCCCTTCCTTCCTTCCTTCCTTCCTTCTTTCCTTCCTTCCTTCCTTCTTTCCTTCCTTCCTTCCTTCCTTCCTTCCTTCCTTCCTTCCTTCCTTC
>NW_012267220.1:16479775-16486527 GCF_000151885.1 Dipodomys ordii
AAGAAAAAAGCCGGAAGTGGCTCTGTGGCTCAAGTTGTAGAGTGCTAGCCTTGAGCTGAAGAGCTGAGGGACAGCGCCCAAGCCCAGAGTTCAGGCCCCAAGACCGGACTCCCCCCCCCAAAAAAAGATGCTGTACAGAGGGGTTACATTTACATGAGTAAGGTATGTTTCTCATTGGACATTATTTTACACATTTCCATTTAGTTCCTGAGACTTGCTCAAAATGAACTAGAGAAAGTAAAATCTGTGAAATATTTACCTTAAGGAGTTATTTACCTTAAGTAGGTACTATATTGAAGTTTCTTTCATGTCTGTTTCTCTCAAATATTTTTATTTTCTCTTCCTAAGGTGATTTTAAGCAGTTCAAAGCAAATTGACAAGTCCTTTATGTACAAGTTTCTAGAGCCATGGCTTGGCCTTGGGCTTCTTACAAGGTAGGTCTGTGTATATTATAAAGCTCTCTTGTTGATAGAGTTACTTTTACAGTATGTTGTTGTTCCTGCAATTGAAAGAAGATAATTTTTCAGTAGCAAAACTATTTTCAAGGAGTACTAACAAGTGGGTGCCGGGTGGCTCACGCCTGTAATCCTAGCTACTCAGGAGGCTGAGATCTGAAGATTGAGGTTCAAAGCCAGCCCGGGCAAGAAAGTCTGTGAGACTGGAAGTGGTGCAGTGGCTCAAGTGGTGAGCACAGGTCCAGAGTTCAAGCCCACAACAGATGGGAAAAAATAAAAAAGAAAAAAAAGAAAGACTAAGAAGGCTGGGAAGAAAGATCTTGTTAACATCCTGCCTTTGACAAGTAAAAGTCCAGAGTAGATGGTAATTGCTAGCTTTTGTATTAGTGATGAGTATCGCCAGCATTTCAAGAAGAACTAGGAAATCCTGATGTTCAAGTGCAGTAGAGCAACAGAGTTAGAGCAGAGAAATCTTGAAAGGCCAGTGGCAATGAGCCCCCCCCCCGAAAGTACATAGTGGCCAGTGACCTTCACCCTCCACCTTGACCTCTCATGAAGAAATAGAACTCCGGCCTATTTGTGGAGGAAGGGCTCAGCAAGCCAAAGACAGTAAATACCAAAGGACTGGAAAATTCCAACAGTGGAAATTAGGCAGAGTCATGGAGCATGGTAGTTATCTGAGGATTAAGGTATCTATGGAAGAAGAAAAAAATCTTATTTGTAGAAACTCAGAACATAGACATGAGGAAAAAGAATCCTAAAGACATATTTTCCCAATGTTATTTTAACTATTTGTATTATACATCAGTGTCCGAGAGATTGGCATCTTGTAACTGTATATGAATATTGTATATATCTGTCTTTGCCATTCTCACTAAAGCCTCATGGGCTTTTTATTTGGGATATTACTCCTTTTTAATTTGTAACCATTTTATTGTACTTTTAGTACTGGAAACAAGTGGCGCTCCAGGAGAAAAATGTTGACACCCACTTTCCATTTTACAATCCTGGAAGATTTTTTCGATGTCATGAACGAACATGCAAATATATTGGTTACAAAGCTTGAGAAGCACGTTGATCAAGAAGCATTTAATTGCGTTTTCTCCATCACTCTTTGTGCCTTAGACATAATCTGTGGTAAGTCTGATTGGTTTGTGTCTCAAGTAGTGGTGTAGAGATAAAATGGCTCATAAAATAACCATTCATTAGAAAATCAATGGAAAGAACTTTTCAGAAAGGACCCCAGATTCCTCATGGCAATGTTACTGATAAATGAGCTACCCTAGCTGCAGCAGGCACTTTTAGGGTAGTGAATAGAGGACCTTAGCCAGCTTGTTGACAAAGTGAAGAGAAGGACTGTCAGGAACAGGAAGTAGGAGAAACAGAAGCCACAAACAGAAGAAAGGAGAAGAGCATTTGGAAAACGTGGGAGAGTGTTCATGTCTCTTTAGTGTCTACTGTTGAAAAATAAACCTGAGTAGATAATTTAAACACCTACTTCTCACCTGCATCTTACAGAAACAGCTATGGGGAAGAATATTGGTGCTCAAAGCAATGGTGATTCTGAGTATGTCCGTGCAGTTTATAGGTAAATTGAATTCCTTTCATTATTAAATTAGGAGTTAGCCTTTTCAAATATTGTTAATTGCTTGTGTCTGTGTTGTCTATTTTTTATTGTAAGTAAAAATATCTAATCCTAGCACTCAGGAGACTGAGGCAGGAGGATTGAGGGTTCAAGGCCACCCTGTGCTATACAAGCCAGCCTGAGCTATACAGCAAGATCCGATCTCAAAAGCAACACAACACAGCACAACAAAGCAAACAAAGCTAAACCAAAACAGCAACATGAGATAGTAAATTAAATTTTAACCTCAAGACTTAACTGTATGTTTCATTTATTTCTTTTCAGGTTTGATTTTTTTTAATTTAAGCAGTTGTACAAAGAGGTTCCAATTCAACATATCACTTGATGAGTTCAATGCATCTTGGTCAATAACACCACTTTTTTAAATTTTTTTAATTGTGAAAATACTGTACAGAGGGGTTACAATTACATGGGCAAGATAATGAGTACATTTCTTATCAAGCATTGTAGCCTCTTCCTTTGCCTTCCCATTCTCCCCACCTCCCCCAAGTCCTCCAATCCCCCCCCCCCCCACAAAAGTTGTAAAGTTCGTTTTCGACATAACGACTTGTACATCTCATTGTTGTAATGGGTCCACCTGTATCCCTATTTAAATGATTTGTTTTTCCCCTTCCCCTCCACAAGTTATACCCACATGAAATACAGTCAAAGCAGGGCTTATACTGTGGGGGAGGGACATACAAAGCAACAAAGAAATAATCTTATAAATGTGTTAGAAACAATCGCATGAAAGAATACATATCTTAGGGTTCATTTCCCTAACATCACCTTATCTGACCTTTTCTGCTTGACTCAGACATATATTAGTTATTGCAAATAAGGGAAACCATGGAACCTATGTTTCTTTGGGCCTGGCTTACTTCACTTAATATAATTTTTCCAAGTCTTTCCATTTCCTAACAAATGGGGCAATGTCATTCTTTCTGATGGAGGCATAGAATTCCATTGTGTATATATACCACATTTTCTTGATCCATTCATCTACTGAGGGGCATCTGGGTTGGTTCCATGTCTTAGCTATAGTAAATAATGCTGCAGTAAACATAATTGTGCTGGTAGCTTTAGTGTGGTCTTGTTTGTAAGCATTTGGGTAAATGCCCAAAAGTGGGATTGCTGGGTCATAGGGGAGTTCTATGTGGAGTATTTTGAGGAACCTCCATACTGCTTTCCAAAGTGTTGAACAAGTTTACACTCCCACCAACAATGCAGTAAGGTTCCCTTCTGTCCACATCCCTTCCAGCATCTGTTGTTATTAGAGTTCTTGATTTTAGCCATTCAAACTGGGGTGAGGTGAATACCACCACTTTTATGCTCTCTCCTAAGCATGAATTTAATAATAGAGGAGTGGTTATATCACTCATGGCAAATTGAGATTATACATCAATTTAAAGTGATTGTTTTCCAAGATATTGACATTCCATTGTGATACTAGATAGCAAAATAAATAAATTCTGCAGTATGATAGTTACTAGCATGTAAAAAATATTTATAGGAAAAAGCTATATGAAGCTATACTGAAGTGTTAGCCTTTCTTTATTATAACATTTTGCTTTCCTTTTTATTTATTTTTCTTTTCTATGTTTTCAGCAATGAGTAAATATTATTTTTGTATCTGAACCAATCGATGTTTACTTTAAAATTTCTTGTTTAGTTTTTATTTAGCTATGAGGATGCAATGTGTTTTAAGTCCACTGCACGTTTTACATCATTTTAACAGATATTAATGGTACATGTATAATTGGCCAACCACTGTACAAGGTACTAATTTTATAGTGTTACTCAAAACAGAATGAATAGTGGAAATGAGCATCAAATCAACCAATATAAACTTATAAAATCCTGGCTTAGGAAGAAAAGACCAAGTTGAGTTTGATGGGAAACAAGGATGTGTTGTATGGATGGAGAGGCCAAGGAGAGCCTCTGGGAAGGATCGGTGCTAAAAGAGATGAAATAAGTCCTTCTGATCTGTCTCTGGAAATGAGAGTGATGTACTCAGGGCAACCATGTGACCATCATTATTTAATGTGCACTTGCAACACAGCTGGTTGCTTTTTCTGCACTGTAAAAGAAAGCAAAATTTGTCTCTGCACTTTTGATACAAAACTGCAGGCAGCCTTGGGAAGTTGAAAACATTCTAGAGAAACACAAGCACTGATCACAGGCCATCTATTGGTGGATAGCATTTTATAGTGGGTCTTCATGCCTGTAAAGAGGAATGAGTGTAGATAGATAGCTAGATATCTAGCTAGCTAGCTAGAGATAGCTAGCTAGCTAGCTAGATACAGTTTCATTGGTTATGCTATAGCTTAATCCTTAGTACTAAGCATGGAGAACTTAGTAGCCTTGAACATTGGTCATATCATTCTTAGGGGTTACTTTCATGTAAACCAGGTAGGATCATGTAAGTGTTCAAGAAATATATGTTCCTGATGTGAAAGATGGTATATTTATCCTATTTATAGGATGAGTGATATGATCCATCGAAGAATAAAGATGCCCTGGTTTTGGCTTGATCTTTTGTACCTTATGTTTAAAGAAGGATGGGAACATAAAAGAGGACTTAAGATCCTACATACTTTTACCAACAATGTAAGTCACTGATGTTTTCTTGTTGTGGTAAAATATACTTACCGTGAATTTCACAGTGATACCAATTTTTGTATAAGTTTGTGACATTAAAGGCATTTACAATAGTGTGCCAGAACTATTTTGTAAGAGTATGATTTTTATGTATTGTCAATGTAGCTAGTGAATGCCAATACAGGGAGTCTCATAAGAAAAAAGTAGAATGGAATAAGAGTGGGAAAAGTGGTTGGCATGATTGCATTCAAATGATATATTCAAGTAGAATTGACCAAGTACTTTCTGAATGCCAAAAACGTTGGAAGCAGAATAGGGAATGAGATTAGTATGTTCCCATCCCTGATAGAGGCTAGTTATCTATAAACAAGTAATTGTAATACAGATTATAAACACTTGCCAATAAGATGCTGGGTAGAAGGGTCAGGAGTCCCAGACCTGTGGATCTGAGTTCTTTGGCGATTAAAGAGTTTGCAAAAACATTTATTAAAGTAATACATATCTTAATTTGCAAAAAAAATAGCTAACTACTACTATTTTATTTCAAACTGAAAAATAACCAGGAGATAGGGATAGTATATCAACTTTTGTGTCAATGGTATGCTTAAGAAGCTTGGCTTTGTGGCTCATGCCAATAATCCCAGCTACTAGAGGTGGACTGGAGTGTAGAGATTACAAGCAATGTGGCTTGTTTATATATGTAATTCTTGCAATGCAGGTGGCAGAGGTAGAGGGATTGGGCCTAAGGCCAGTGCAAAAACCTGAAACGGAATTTGAAAAAGAATCTGGGGCTCAAGCTGTAAAGTGGTTAGCCATCAAGCAAAGAGTCATGAGTTTAATCCCTAGAATCCCTCCCCCCCAAAAAAAAACAAGAAAGAGAAAAGAAATCAAGAAAAAGAGATAAAGTTATGTTTTTTTAAAAAGCAAGATACACAGAGGTACAAAGTTATCATTTAAAGTGCTAAGAAACTTTTTTCTTTCTTTGCTATAAACTTTGGTTGCAATGTATTGGGACTATTTTCATATGGTAAGAAAGTCCCTGCACCAACAGATCAAATGACAAAAAAAAATCAGTTGATGGCAAATGAATGTGATATTGGCTTGAACTTGCCACCATCTAATAACTTGAAGAAAGAGCACACAGGTTGCATTTTACAGTTACATTTCTCCTTACATTTCATACTTTGGTATCTTAATATTAATATTAAAATCCAGGCAGGATGGGACAAGGTTACTAGAGAAAGATACTGAATCATAAATGTGATGGAATGTTAACTGGTAGGTGGAAATGAGAAAAATACAGTAAGGTAGTGAGGGCAGCTATGCTCCAAGAAGGTTTTGATCGGGTACCAGTGGAAAGATGGGAGAATGAGCCATGCGGGTATTCCAGGACAGCACACCTAGGGTGCATTGGCTCATCCATTTGCTGTTTCTTTTCTAACACAACAGGCAATTAAAAGTTATCTATAATGAGTAAAGTTATCTATAATGAGTCTATTACATAATAATTGCTTTATCTCTGCCACCTACACTTTTTCTCATTAGAGCATTCAAATCTCTAGGGTATGATTTTGTAGAGTATGACTATATTCCCTGTGATAGAAAGATTACAAATTTGGCACTGTGCTTTTCTGACATTAATTTTTTATATAGAGTATGTGTGTATGTGCTGTTCCTGGGACTTGAACTTAGGGCCTGGGCGCTGCCCCTCAGTATTTTTTCTCAAGGCTAGTGCTCTACCACAGCTCCTCTTCTGGCTTTTTAGGAGATGTTTAATTGGAGATAAAAGTCTCATAGACTTTCCTGCCCGGGCTGGCTTTGAATCACCGTCCTCAAATCACAGCCTTCTGAGTACCTAGGATTACAGGCGTGAGCCACTGGTGCCCAGCTATTTTTATAGTTTCATTGATTAATTCTCAAAATATTAACAGAAATTTTTTTATTGTAAAGATACTATACAGAGGGTTACAGTTACATGAGTGAGGTAATGAGTACACTTCCTCTTGAACATTGTTAGCCCCTCCATTGTTTTCCCCCTACCATCCCCTCCCTCCCTCCCGTCCCCGAAGTTC
>NW_012267220.1:16487974-16525382 GCF_000151885.1 Dipodomys ordii
CTTCCTTCCTTCCTTCCTTCCTTCCTTCCTTCCTTCCTTCCTTCCTTCCTTCCTTCCTTCCTTCTTTGCTTTCTTCCATTTTTGGTGTTTAATTGGAAATAAGAATTTTTCCTGCCTAGGCTGGCTGGCTTTGAAGCTCAGTCTCCAGATCTCAGCCTCCTGAGTAATTAGGATTACAGGCCATGAGTATTCAGCTTGAAAATGCCATCTCTAAGCAGGAGCTTCTGATTAGTAAGGGATTGTGTTGTTTGTTTCTCACGGAGGTGACATGTGCCATGGGAATATTTCATGTTTTGCAGTCACACTACAGCTGTCAAATGTAGGGAGAATTCAAACGATGTAAATAGCCACTCCTAATCTTCACAATAGAACTCTATTTTTAAGCTTGTTTTTTTTTTCCCCTTGTATTTGTAGGGCCATGATACCACTGCAGCTGCAATAAATTGGACCTTATATCTTTTGGGTTATTATCCAGAAGTCCAGAAAAAAGTGGATAATGAATTGGATGAAATTTTTGGTATGTTTAGACTCTTTGTTAGTTTTGCTGGTTTTAGATCCTAAGCCCTTCCAAGCAAAGGTTATTCTTGTTCATTTAAAGACCATCAAGAGGTTCTACAGCTATAGTCATAAGCACAAAGGGGCCATGTAAGACCCCTTTCCCTTCTGCAAGCCCTTCAATAATCCCTAGCAGGCATTCAGCAGTCTTTTGGTAAGTGATTGCCTTGATCTAGACCATCCAAGGCACAAATCAAAGCGATTGCCTTCACCATCCAACTGGTTAATATGAAAAACAGGCACATGCATATAAAGAGTCCTGGGCTTTACCTATGAGTAGGTTGAAAAAAGGTGCAATTTGTGAGGTCAGAGAAGCAGGTAAAACTATTTCTAAAGGCAAAGGAATGCTCTTTCATATGCAACTGCCACTGACCACAAATTAAAGAGCAGCTGTGTGAGTTGATGAAAGGTAGATTTCTATTCCAAAGCAATCTGGAGGTACAGACCTAGGCTGATGCTAGTAGACATGTCCCAAGGCCTCAGATTTGCTCTTCCACATCTCCCAACTCTACCATCTCGTCTTTGCTTCTTGTTCTAAGCATCAGACTCATCTTCAGAGCATGAAGAAAGGGGATATAGGGTATATTGGATTCCTGCAGAAATTGTAACAAACTCCTCAAATAGTGAGGGTTAACACAACAGAAACATACTTTCTTGATAGTTTTGGATACCAGAAATCCAAATCAACATGTTGTCAAGAATGTGCTCTTTTAAAAAAAGAATCCATTGCTTGTTTCTTAAATTTCTGGTGACTGCCAGGATACTATGGCCTATGGGTACATCATTGCTTAAACCTCTGCCTCAGTCTTCACATTTCTGTGTGTGTGTGTGTGTGTGAGAGAGAGAGAGAGAGAGAGAGAGAGAGAGAGAGAGAGAGAGAGAGAGAGAGAGAGGGAGGGAGGGAGGGAGGGAGGGAGGAGAGAGATACTGGAGATTGCATTCAGAGTCCTACTGAATCATCCAGGAGAGTTTTCCAAGCTTACGACTTTTCCTAATATGAGTTTTTCCAAATAAGACAATATTTACAGATCCCAGGAATCAGAACCTGTTATCTTGGGGGCTCTTACAGGAGGAATCTCACCACTTTTATCCTTTATAAAACTATATGTCAGGCTGGGAAGGTGGCTCAGTGGTAGAGCACTTGCCTTGCATGCCTGAGGCCCTGGGTTCGATTCCTCAGCACCACATAAGCAAAAAGAAAAATGCTGGAAGTGGTGCAGTGGCTCAAGTGGTAGAGCTCTAGCCTTGAGCTGAAGAGCTGAGGGACAGCGCCCAGGCCCAGAGTTCAGGCCCCACGACTGGACACCCCCCCAAAAAAAAGTGTCACATGATTCCCCACAGTCAGAGCATGAGAAAACAAGTTGAATTGTCCAACCATCATTGTGGTATCTGATTCAATTTCATAAAGAAGTAGGAGCCAGGAACTGCTGGCTCATGCCAGCGATCTTAGCTACTTGGGAAGCTGACACTGCTAAGATCCATGGTTCAAGGCCAGCCTAGGCAGAAAAGTCTATTAGAACCCTTCTTAATTCATAGTTGGTAGTGGTGGCACATGCTGTCTTTCCATCCTAAATTACCTGGGAGGGTAAAATTGGGAGGATCATGGTTCCAGGTCACAGTTCCAGCCTGGGGAGGGGGTGTAATTGGGGCAGGCTCCCTCTGTGAAGATGGAGCTCAACAAAGCAGTGCAAGAAACAAGAAGCCTAAAACCGTTGGGTTGTGGTCCAGGTACACACCCTGACAGGAGGACAATGAGTCTATCTGAAAAATAAGCCAGTGAGAAGTAGAGTTGTCAGCATGAATATCTGCCTACCAAGCTTGAGATCCTGAGTTCAAATCCCATTACTGCCTTACCTCAACACACTTTCTCGTGTTCTCTCCAATTGCAATGGCTACACGATTTGCTAGTTTTCCCAATGCTCTTTAATCTTGCATAATTAGTAACACTATTTTTCTTACTACAATCACTGCTGTGTTCGTGTTTTCACTTACTGAGCACTTTGATAATTAGGTCCCAAAATTTTGGCTACTGAGTTGCAAGTATTGATCCCTTCTGTTGGTTTGATAATAAAAATGAATGGCACATAACATAAAAACAAACATTTGAATGTATATGTTTCAGCGACATTTAGTACAATTACAGTGTTGTGCAACTCTTATCTTTAATTCCCAGTATTTTCAGCACTCCAAAACAAACCCTTTACCTTGTGTCTCTCTCCTCCCTGTACCTTTGAATAACCACAAATTTGCTTTCTGTCTAGAAAGGGTATCGTACAATATGTGTGTATTTATATCTTTGATTATGCATAATATTTGACATTCTGATATAGTTTTTAATTTTTTTTGCCAGTCCTGAAACTCAAATGGGCTTGGGCACTGTCCCTGATCTCTTTTTAGCTCAAGGCTAGCACTCTACCACTTGAGCCACAGCGCCACTTCCAGTTTTCTGCGTGGTTTATTGGAGATAAGAATCTCACAGACGTTCCTGCTTGGGCTGGCTTTGAACCATGATCCTCAGATCCTAAGTAGCTAGGATTAAAGGCATCAGCCACCAGTGCCCTGCTGACTCTTGCCTTTTGTGCTAGGGCTAGCTTCACATCTTGATCCTCAGGATCTCAGCCTCCTGCATAGCTAGGATTATGGACATGATGCTGCCTACAGCCAGCTCATTTTCTCTTCCTATTCTGACTTTAAACCAGGGAAGTCTGATCGCCTTGCTACATTAGAAGACTTGAAAAAGCTTAAGTATCTCGAATGTGTCATTAAGGAGACTCTTCGTCTTTTTCCTTCTGTCCCTTTTTTTGCCCGGAAAATTACTGAGAACTGTGAAGTGGGTAAGTGTTCTATAATTACAGTAGTCTTGAGAGTGGATCCAATGTCCCATGTCTGTCTTGCACCTGTTTTATGACCTGTCCCCTCACTTCTTGACAGCGGGTTACAAGGTGTGGAAAGGCACGGAAGCAGTTATCATTCCCTATGCTTTGCATAGAGATCCTAAGCACTTCCCAGACCCTGAAGAATTCCGGCCAGAGCGATTCTTTCCTGAGAATTCCCAAGGACGTCATCCGTACTGCTATGTGCCCTTCTCTGCTGGACCTCGGAACTGTATAGGTTTGTATCCACATGACTATGCTTCACCTTCCAATCCCATGTGAGAGTAGGTTTCCAACAAGGCTTTCTTTGAGCTGTGGTTTTACATTTCTCATGTGTGAAAGTCTTAAAAATTGGGGCCCATCCACTTTACAGTATAGTTTTAAAATATTACTGTCAGAGTATAGTGCTTTGTTATGGCTGATCTAACAAAATAGTGTAGACAGGACAGGTTTACATTTCTTTATAGTCAGTATCAATAGATTTTGTTATTTATTTACTTATTTATTGGGGGGGTCTCTTAAGTTTATAGTCTTCACTTGGTCTTTGCTCTTTGTGTACCTGTGTTTAGTCAACTCTATCAGTATGTATTTGTCCCCACTTCATTTGACTTTAAGTTTAACCATTTAATGTTTATGTTCTCTTTTAAGACTGTATTTCTAACTATTGTCATAGAATGAAATACTCTGGTTCATGTTTTCCACTTAGGAATTTTGGATGTGGACACAAGTCCACTCATAAGAGAACATATAATCAATACTATAATAGTATTTTAAAATGTTGTAGGTATGAGACTAAAGAAGAATTATTGTAGTAGCAATTATATCAGTCAGGCATAACTTTATTTTTGTGCTTATTTTTAAGAGTTACACCATATAATGCCAAAACAAAGAATGCTTGCCATGTGGCTACTTAAAGTACCTAAGGACATGAGTGTACTTCACCATGTAGTATAAGCACTCACAGTAATTCTAGTATTTTATATTTTCTGTAAATGCTGACATTAGCCAATTGAGGCTAGATCTAGGTGTGTGAATCCGAAGTACATTGGTGAATTTATAGTAAATTAAAGAGCAAATGAAAAGCAACTTAACATAGTTATTTTCAGGCTTGAATGAGACTAAAATCCATCTGGGTGATAGCCATCCACAGGTATCTTCAGGGAACTGGTTTTTAGCATGGTCCTCCCATAGATACCAAGATGTTCAAATTCCTTCTACAAAATGTTGTAGTATTTATATATAACTTAATCCGTATTCCTGTGTGCTCTAGGTTGGTCTCTAGATTACTTACAATAGCTAATGAAAATGCAAATGCTATGCAAATAGTTGCTATACCACACTGTAGGGAAAATGACAACAAGAAAGCCTGCATGCGTTCAACACAGATGCATCTTTTCCCCAACTACTTTTGATCCCTGATAGGAGGAGTTGGCAGACAGAAAACTGATGGAGTGCAGGGTCCACTCTACTGGTAAAATAGAGATTCTTTGGCCCACCATAGTTAATCAAACACACTGAGTGAAAGCAGAAAAGGGTATGTAAAAAATCTTCCTTTTAAAAAACAGACAAAGTGGTTCTGACTGTTTTATGACCCATGTGAAGTTATAAAACTGCTCCTTCTTGTAAGAGTGGTTCTTCTTTCTCACATATGCTTATCTGTCATTGAAGTAATGGTTCTTATATTAATTTGAAGGTCAAAAGTTTGCTATGATGGAAGAAAAGACCATTCTTTCTTGTGTCCTGAGACACTTTTGGGTGGAATCGAACCAGAAAAGAGAAGAACTTGGCCTATCAGGAGATTTGATTCTTCGGCCAACGAATGGCATCTGGATCAAGCTAAAGAGGAGAAACACAGATAAATCTTAAAACCATGTTCCCAGGCTGTGCCAAGATAAAGTCATTCTGTAAGGGATACCTGATGGGAAATGTGTAGATCATGAATCTGGTACCCTGAATTTCCCGACCCCATTACTTTGTTGTTCTACTGCGCTTGGAATCTACTTTATCAAAGAGAAGGCTTTCGTACTTTTCTAAAAAAAATATTGTTGTAGATGTTATGTTACCCATGCTGTTGGAGTACAGTGAACTATTGAGGTACAGTCAGTACCCAAATAAACATTTATCCAGTTTCTCAAAAGAGAAACTCACAGGACAATCCCATTTAATTTGGTTGACTCAAAGGATGTAATTTAATTGCTGGTCCCAGGGCTTGAACTGGGACCAGCGCACAAAAATGGTGGCCTAGTCACTGTCCCTGAGCTTTGTTTGGCTGGAATCTTGTGCTTTAGCTCCCTTTATTGGCTTTTTGGTGATTAATTAGAGATAAGCATCTCACAGGCTTTCCTGCCCAAGGCTGGCTTCAAACCATAATCTTCAGACCTAAGCCTCCTGAGTTGCTAGGAATGTAGAGGTGAGTAGTTTGACTTAAGAGGCCTAGGTTTAAAAATTTTTATCAGTGGCAACAGTTATGGTAATCATCATTATGGGACTTTTCAGATTTTACTACATAGAGCAGATCATTTGCATGCTGACTTTCCTTTGTTTAATATGCCCTTGTAGTCTTCTTTTTATTATGACCTGCACTGAACAAGTTCCTTCTGACATTGTCCAGTCTCTCACAGTGCCTTACAAGTTTAATTCATAGATTTTGGAGTTAGAGTAGAACTTTTCTTCTTTTACTCTCATATTAAGAATAGCAAAGAAATTTCTACTCGAAGTCCAGCTAGAAGCTGGGACAGATCTAGAAATCAAGGTCTGTACTCTAGATCTCTCTACTACTTTCTGATGCATTTTCTATAATACACTATGGCCTTATAGATCTCGATCAACTATGATTAAATTGTGTTATTATAACTCAAGATTTCTGCCTGTTGTTTAGGCATATTTCTTTTGGAATTCTCCCACCTTCAAAAGAAAAAAAGAAGCATGATCTATGCTTAGTAAGCCAATAATAATCTACTTTCATTTAGGGCTAGACCTCTACTTAATTCAGTGTCGCAGAACCTATCTATCAAACTATTACATATGTCCTGAATTTAAATTTTGTATTTAATACCTCTATTTCTTACTGATTTTAAAACTTATTTTAATAAATAAATTTCACAAGATTGTTTTCAATTTTGTAATTTTATATCTGCATTAGCAGATAGAATAGACTGCTTTTCAGTGGATAGCAAAGAAATAAGTTATCAAACCACAGCCATCTGGCAAACACTATAGCCTGGTGCTTTAGGGGTGTGTGAGCAGCTGTATCTGCTTGTCTAATGATCTATAGAACTCCAATGAGAAAGTCTAATCCCTAAACAGATGCAGAAATAATCCAAGGACACATATGGGACGGATTCCTACAAATAGTTTACCTCTATATCTAGCAAATGAAAATATATTAAAATTCTCATCCCCACATGATTTTTGTATATTATAGAAATTAGTGGGCTTTTTAAATTGTTGTTTATTGTTTTGCTAGTCCTGGGGCTTAAACTTAGGCTGGACACTGTCCCTAAGCTTCTTTTGCTTAAGGCAAGTGCTCTACCGCTTGAGGCACAGCACCATTTCTGGCTTTTTTTTGAGTAGTTAATTGGAGATAAAGAGTCTCATGAAGACTTTTTTTTTTGTTTGGCCAGGGCTAGCTTTCAACTGTGATCCTCAAATCTCAGCCTCCAGAGTAGCCAGGATTATGGGCATAAGCCACCAGTGCCTAGCTAGAAATTAGTATTTCTTAATTTATGCCCTCATATTTATGCTTGCTAGTTTATTTTTAGTAAGCCTACATTAAGTATTAAATTAAATTGAAAATAAAACATTGTTCAATGTGTCTTTTAATCCAAGATCTTCATCTAGTCCTAAAATATTTTGATGCTCATATTTTAATGGCTATAATTCACTAAAACTATATCAGAATTGGAACTGAGAAGTTATGTTATGTCCTGTAGGGTCAAAATGCAGTGATTTTGTTTTTTAAAAAGAAAATGATCACATGATCAGTTTGTGTTTCCACTGCTTATTTTACTCCCTCTTAAAAGAACAATCGCAAGAAAAATGAATTTTATATTTAGATGCTTTATTTTATTCTAAAATTTTATTTCTGTTTGAAATAAAGGAATCATTAAAAGTAATTCACTGGGCACGGATTCAAAATTGGTGAAAAAACGTTTGAGATAATGTCATCACACTAGAGGAGAAGTGGAAATATCAGAGCTTCTTGCTCAGGAAATGAAATCTCCCAGGGTTACGTGGGTCTCATGGCTAGAAATCTGTTCATTGTTATTGCACTGGTAAGGCATCCACTGTCCTTTCAAATAACTGAGACAGGTCAATTTCTGGACCAACTCACCTATCTTAACAATTAAAGGTACTTGTCATAAAAGACCAGTTTTTATTTGAGAATATTTCTGGAAGGGTTAAAAAATCCTTCTATCCATCACCTAATGAGATACCCAATAGGTATGATTAATTATTATTGGTACTAGTTTGCCATATATATACATATATCTGCATATATATATATATATATATATATATATATATTTGGAATTATCTCTGTTAGTTTTTAGCAACTACTGTAGAGAAACAATTTGAAAGGATGAAAACAACACGGTTCACAGTTTTAGAGAAGATCTAGTCCCAGGTTGGATAGACCTATTGGGTGTGAGGACAGACAGAATATCATCCCAGCCAAGAAGGAGAGAAAGAGAAAAGGAAAAGGGAGAGGGAGAGGAGAGAGAGAGTGACAGAAAGAGAGATGAGACGGAATATATTGTTAGGAAAATCGAGGAGAAAGGAAGGAAACAGGCCCAGACTCCATCTTCACTTCTGGAGGCTTTTCACTTGGGCCCCAGATGGAATGTTTACAGCCAGGCTTAGCTGGATTGTCCTGCTGGAGTCAGGCTCTCTGCCTTTAACTTTGGTGGGTTACCTTTTATCTGCATGCACCTGGGAAAACAAGGTATACTCAATCCTTCCTCCATCTTTTAATACATAGAACAGGCCCAGAGGCAAGTCTTCATATATATCTGTTTTAGTGGGCTTCTGCCTCTTTCTCTTTATTGAGTCCAGATGCCCAGTCTAAGGAATGGCATCACCTATGTTCCTTAGTTAATTGTCTGAAAATTTCTTAACAAGCACTAATCTACTTATTTACTAATTTCCAAATCCACTAGATGACTCTTAATTCAATCACTTCAACAACCACAGCTCTCACAAGTTCACTCCTTGTCAATTTAACATGCAAACGTATCTTATTACACTGTTCTTAATCTCCAAATAAACATAGTGACAAGTTCACGATTTCACCTAATGTAACTTAACTATCCTGCATACAACCCAAGTTGCAATAATTCCTTTCCCAAGGTGTCAGCTTTTTCAGTTTTGCTCATAATCCCAAGCCCAAAGTCTTCTTTGAGTCTCAAGACAGTTTCTTAGCTGCAAGCCTCTGTAAAATCAAAAGAAATCTACTTGATTTCAATATTCTCAGCAAACAATGCTAACAAGTAAACATACCCATTGCAAAAAAAGAATGAAAAATACAGAAGAGACCAAAGGAAGTCCAAAGCCCAACAAGAAAACATTAAACCCATAGTTCCACAGCAGCAGTTTATGTACATTTAATAGGACGTAAGCTCCAAAGAGCTTGAGCACTCCTAGCTATAGCTTGCTATTTGCAGCCCACACAGACCTTCTCTCGGTTTGGTTCCATTTTTTGCTTACAGCTGTCCTTGGCAGACATTTCTGGAATCTCAAACTTACTGGAGCCACATTGCAGCTTTGCCCTGATAGCTTCATGCATCATACTTTCAAGAACTGAGTACAGAGATTCCAACACTCTCATATATTGCTTATCCTACCAGGCTTTTGAAATTATACTGGAAGCCTCCATGATGTTGTAACTCTTATATCTAAAAACTCTTATATACAAAACCAACTCTTATATACAAGACCAACTGCAGTGGTCTGTCAGTGCCCGGGCAGAGGGGCACCATAAAATGAGTCCTGGCAAAACAATTTCCTAGGCAGCCTGTGACCTGAAGTTCTCTCCCCAAGGAAAAGTCTTTCAAATACATTTGTTTTATATCCTTGAGTCAGTGATGGGTGATGCTCTCAAGACGCCTCTCTTACTAAAGCAATACAAAATACTTGGCTTATTTTTAAAGATGCTAGTCTCTTCAACAACCAGGCCTTCTTCCACCCAACATTACCTAAATTTTCTGACCAAGCCCAAAGTCTTAGTTCTCTGCTTGTTCCTTCCCATTTTTAATGTGAACCTGACTAAAAGTAATTGCATTGATGCCACAAGCTAAATGCTACATTGTCTTGAAACTTTCTCTGCAAAATTAGTTGATCCAGTATCTTTGAATTCCATTGATAAAATGTAGATAAGTTCTTTGCCAGAATATGACATATGTGGACACTAGTTCAATACAAAATATAATCCTAATATAATATAAAATATAATTCTAATTGGAAACCCCATATTTCTATCAGCATTATATTCTGAGCTCCCAACAAAGTACCCTGTGAGCAATTCTAGACTTTTCTCTCATCCTTGGGACTTCTCTGACTTCTTTTTTTTTTTTTTTTTTTTTGGGTCCGGTCGTGGGGCCTGAACTCCCTCAGCTCTTCAGCTCAAGGCTAGTGCTCTACCACTTGAGCCATAGTGCCACTTCCAGCTTTTTTCTTTTTGCTTATGTGGTGCTGAGGAATCGAACCCAGGGCCTCAGGCATGCAAGGCAAGCACTCTACCACTAAGCCACCTTCCCAACCCTTCTCTGACTTCTTAACAGCAGGAAGCTCTGCTTTTCAAAACTTCTATAAAGAGGTTAGGTCTAGCCTAAGTAATATCCCATGTTGACTAGTTCAAATGCAAATGAGCAGAAATCTTCAGCATGTCTATGGAATTGCTTTAATCATGTAACATAATCATGGGCAGACATGCTACCTCATTGTATTCTCAGTCCCCAACATTAACATGGGAAGTGTGGAAGAACATTTTTTTTTTAGAATTCCGCCTACCACTCCCACTTTTCAGTTTCATTCATCTAGCTCTCTCAAATTCACAATGGAATGTTTGGTTTCTTTTGAGTTGCTGGAACTCATTATTTCTTTCCTTGTAAGAAACCTTCAAACACAACACTAAAGTATCATTTAAGGAGATTTCAATCCCTAAGCTCACCTTTTAGGTAAACAACCCCTGAGAACTTCCTCAGAGCTATGAAGAAAGGGTGCCCTTGTTTGTCCCATTCATCTTTTCTCTTACTGAGTTGGCTTGCCAGCCTGATAACTCCAAAATTCATACTCTTTTATAGCACTCAGATCCAAGTGCTTTCTTTCTTTGTTTGCTGTTGTGCCAGTTAATACTCTAAAATTTAAAAGCAGCACAGCAGGTACATTTAAATAGGTAACTTTGTGTTAGCCCAGAATATTTATTGTCATCCAGCATTCCAGTAATATAAAGTTTATGAATCAACACTCTCCAAATATAAATTTACTAGTTAGAATGATGTTCTGTAATTCCAAAGAAGACCAACTGCAGGAGATCTATGGCCTCCAAATATTTCTGTAAAAACACAGGAAGGGACTGAATTATTTTGTGTATGTAATAGGTAAATCAAGGGCTGAAGGTTAGGAGCTGTAAGAAGGTGTATTTCAGTGCATTGTCAAACCAAGCAGCTGTAACAGAACAGCAAGCAAACAAAAACCAGATGAAATTTAAGCTTTAACATTAGAAACCTGGGCCGGGTGCCACTGGCTCATGCCTGTAATCCTAGCTACTCAGGAGGCTGAGATCTGAGGCTGAGATCAAAGCCAGCAGGGTCAGGAAAAGTCCAGGAGACTCTTATCTCCCATAAACCACTTAAAAACAGGAAGTGCGCTGTGGCTCAAGTGGTAAAGCACTAGCCTTGAGCTGAAGAGCTCAGGGAGAGTGGCCAGGGCCAGAGTTAAAGCCCCAAGACTGAAAAAAAAAATTAGAGTTAATTGTGTGGCCCTAAGGCAAATTACCCAGTTCTCCATGAGCTAAACTTTTGAATGTGTTTCCACATCTTTTTTGTTGTACAAATTACAAATGAACAATTTTCTGCATATATAATGTACAACATGTCTCGACACACAAATACACACAAATGATATCACCATCAAGTTCTTTAATATATCCATTATCTCTCATAATTTACATGTGCGTTAAGACTATAGATCTTCTCTTCAGAAATTAGCAATTTAAAAGATTTTTTTCAAGTTTTTTTATTACAAATCAACAAGGGTTTATCTCACAAAACATTGTTTTGCAGGATGAAGTGATTGTATGTATTAGAACCATGATAATGCAGCATATTTAGAAAGATGGCTGGCTTTATATATAAGGCCATAAGTTATAATACACTGTCGCATACTGGCTTTCTTTACACAGCGCAAACACTTGTCAGGAATGCAAACACAGAATGTAAAACAATGCCAATTCACAGATGATATATTATGTATGAGATGCTATGTGACTTGTTTCCTTTTACCAGCCAGCAAGCTGCCAGAACATGGCAGAAAAACACAATAATGTTCTGAGCAAGCTCTTCCATTTAGAACAAGCCCTTCCAGTTGAAATAAAATACTACAACTACAAAACATGTTCAGGAGGCCTCTGGCTGAAGGACAAGGCCTGACAGGTACCAGGATCACCTGATACTTGGGCTCATGGGGATTGGGTCTGTTACTGAGTCCACAGAGGCCATCCTGGCACTGGCGTTGCTTGATGTCGGCCAGCAGCTGGGATTGGAAGTAACAGACAAGCCTGGTCTAAAGTGGCTGATGTGATGCTAAGGTGTCCTGGGTTGGGCTTGATGCTGGGATCTGCAGTAATGTTGGGCAGTCACATCCCTCTCCTTCCTCCAGGCAGAAGATATCTCTGTGTCTTTCTATACTCTTTAATGTGTCTTTTCTTCTTTCAGGCACTGTTGCCTCTCACCTGGGTTCTTTCCTTCTTTGTGGAATGTCTTGGTGCAGGGAAAGTTGTTTAAGTTGATGTTTCTGCAAAGGAGCGAGTGCCTGGAATTCTTATTCTTCCATCGCTTCTATCATTCCCTGAAATGGTTAATATATTGGATGTCTGAACACAGATGTACATGGAGTATATTGACAGGACAAAAAGTTGAAACTGGTGGCAGAAAGCCAAAGTCAATATTGAAGCTAAGCAAATATGATCTGCAGGGCCATGATAAGGCAGCTTGAAAACTGTTCGTTTTTCATGGCAAGAGAGGCTCTCGGCTTCCAGAAGCAACTGGGCTTTCAGGTAGCAAATGTCTATTATTCTGATCATTCCCAAATACAGTGTTTTGTTTTGTTTTTTTTATTAAAAAATATTTGCCTTATGAAGAATCTGTTAGTTTATCTCTTTATTTCCTGAGTATTTAGCAATATTAGATGGAACTAATGTTCTCATAAGTGGAATTATCTAAATGTAAAATATTTGAAAGCCAAAGGTGATTTTTGACTGCTTTAAAATTAGACTTTTATGGGCTTGGATATTTTCAGAGGATTTATTTATGTAGGGATCTCCACATTTGCAATTATTTTATTTGCACTTAAATTGAGAGGTTTTATAACTGTTTAATCCCTCTGTCAATTTCTTTTCTAAAATTAATAGCAAAATAGATGGCTAATTAACAACAAATGCAATGCTAACAATTTCCATGTGTATCTTAGGAAGCATTATAAAATTGCAATTTCTACATACAAAATATACCAAGCACCCCTCTCTCACCCACCCTAAAAGCCACCCCAGTTTCCATACTAGTTATTTTGTGCTTTGGTTAGCAATATAGACATTTATAAGAAAATATGTACGTATATCTATTAAAGTAAGTCCCATGTTAAATACTGTCTAAATCCAGCAGAGTTATATATGTGTGTTTCTTTTTAGGATGTTTTCATTCAGCCAAGCTGCTCATTTTCTTTGTTTGTTTTCCACAGTTTCCTGTGGTAAGTGTATTAACTCTAACAGTTAAAGTTAATGGTGTGTGAGAGAGGAATTGTTAAGCAAAATTTACCACCTTGGAGAAAGTTACCAAGCATAAAGCTTTGGGAGAGGGAGGAAAGCTCTTGATGATTCAGATGTCATTTTAATGTTTCGAGGAAAAGAACTACTCTCCAGATGTATTGCTATAAACACATGTAATGACCAAGAGAAGAGCTCAGAAATCAAAATCCCTTAAGGCACGAGTTACCAAAAATGTGTTTGGAGAGGAGTTCCTGTAAAGCAGATTTCAAAACAGGCAGTCAGTGCTCAGTTTTTATTGCCAATACTTAAAAAGATTAACTTTACCTAAAAATTTAAAAGAGTACTAAGCATTTTATAGTGCCTAGGTTCAATAAAAATATCTGACAAGTACTGGGTATTTTTTATTTCAAGCTACTAGAACAATATTTCAAAAATGAAGGACCCTGGTTTAAATTTAACTTTGTTTGACCAGCCCTTTGATCGTCTACATGAATCCTTTTAAACAAAGGGGTTCAATCTTATTTCTTTCTCTTTTTACTCTATTAATTTTTAGAGAATAAGAATGAGTCAGTACACTGACTTTGATTAAGTAGAGAATGGGATTTCCTTATGGGCTACCACTATGAATAGGTTCTGGAGATTAGAGTTAAGATATGGTCAAACCACAATGATTGTTGTATGGCTAAAATCAATTCCTCTGGTTTACATTTATAAAGATATGTAATGTCTACAGGATAAAGCTTCTTTTTCCCTTTCCTTAAATTGCAAGTGCCCTTCATTTGTCACCTCTTCTTTAATGTTCTTCTATGCTACAATTATTACCACATAATTAACAGTTTTTGTTTTTTTTTGGTGTGTGTGTGTGTGTTTTTTTTTTTTTTTTTGGTTTGGCATGTAGTCACCTTACCAGACCCAGTATTCAAACTTTCTCCTGGAAAACTTCCTCCATCCAGTTTTGGTCTATATGGTTCTGATGATGTAGCTTTTGTGGTTGACAGTAGTGCTAGAAATTATACCCCAACAGACCAAAAAGCAGGAAGTGTATCCATCCTGCCTGATACAAAAACTCAAAGTCTTGTAAAACTATTTTTGCTTAGACTTTTAGAAATAGGACACTTAATTTTCTAATTTGAGTTGAACCATAAGAGAATACAAAGGCCTAAGCTATGAGTACTACCCACTTGTTATGTAGATCTTGAAACCAACGGTAGTACCATGGAACAAAATAAGTCAATGCAGAAAAATTGTTTGCTGTAGAGCACAGTGTTCTAGTACTGTGGACATCAGATTCATCATGGACTTTTTTGGCTTCTGAACCAAAAATTTCATCTGTGCGCAAGGCACTTTGGACTAGGTTTCTATCATTTGGAAACAAAAGCGGTACTATATCAACACTTATTATTTAGTTTTTAGTTTTAGTTTTGTTTTGTCTTTTTGGTCCATTGTGAGGCTTGAACTCTGGGCCTAGGCACTGTCCCTCAGCTCTTCAGGTCAAGGCTAGCACTCCCACAGTACCACTTCTGTTTTTCCAGTGGTTTATCAGAGATAACAGTCTCCTGGACTTTCCTACTTGGGCTGGTTTTGCATCATGATTCTCAGATTTCAGCCTCCTGAGTAGCTAGGATTACAGGTGTGAGCCACCAGTGCCTGGCTTTGGTTATTTAATTTTTAATTGCTGCTAATCTTATGGATAAAAATGACATCTTTTTATTTTATCATGTATGCATTTATGATTCTCACTGTTTTTCATATACTTATTTGTTGTATTTCTCTGGTAAATTATTTTTTCATATCTGTCATTAATTTAATATATTTTTCTTATTTCTTATTTAATATTAGTTTTTTCTTACTATTTTTGTACTGCTTTTCATATACTTTTTATTATATTTCTCTAGCAAATTAATTTTTCATATCTGTCACTAATTTAACATAGAGTATTTTTCTTCTTATTATTAATCATGTAGTTTTTAACAAGATCATATAACCTGCCCAGTATCCAAGGATATGGGGAGGGACGTGGAAAAATTGTGAAAGCCATAATCATTATGTGATAACTTCTGCTAAATTCTCTCTACTATACAATACAAAGCTAATACTGTCATTGACGTCATCATCATCATCATCATCATCATCATCACTACTTCTAATCATCCACCCTTTTCTATTATCTGAGTCACATGGCCAGCATTGGTACTGCCAGGCCGACATTGGTCATAGTTTGCACTGTGTGCATAGGCACTGGGGAGAGATGACTGCTTTGTAATTATGAAGCAGCCTCCAAATACTAATTATCTACAGATCACGTCTCTTTATAGTTAGTATTGTCACTGGGCCAACCACTCAATAGGTTATGTGAAATGCAGGTATACACATGAGGGAACTTGTATTCCCAGAAGTTTCTATCTGTGCTCTTTCCAAAATTAAATCTTACCAAGAGGTCAGGCAGCTGAAAGGGGCAACATTGAACAAAATCACTGTTTTCATATATTGCTTTGTTGAATGATAACTCCTTTGCACAACTTAAGGGTAATAAAAACACTAAATCACAACAACAACAAAGGAAGAGAAGCTGGTTTGGATCATCAAAATAGAATCTAGATCAAGATCCCCAGAGGGTTACAATAGTGCAGAAAAAAATACTAGTCTTTGGTGCTTAATGAAACGTGTCAACCAACCTGCCCATTTCCTAAAATTTAATATGAAAATTAGAAACCCATTAAGTTGAAATGTGACTACCACGCTAGCAATGTACATGGTTGTTATGAACTATCCCATGGTTAATGGACACATGGCTGACTAAAACACATGTACTCACTAAACTGCAAAGTTTATCAAATGGACATTGAATTGGGTCTTTCAAGACAAATTCAAATTCATATATTAAATCCAGTGAAGATAATTTTTCAATAATATGGGAGGTGCAAAGTATTTCAGAGTTGTAATTCCAAACAGCAAGCAAACATTATTTTTTTCAATTTAGCATAAGGATGCATTTGTTCAAGCTATCTAAGAAGTGAGTTTGGGATTAGGAGTGACATTTTAACATTTCTAGAAAAGGGGAAAAGGTTGGGAGGCAGATTAACTTGAGATTTTGTCTCATGTTTCTATGAAATATGTGAGTCTCTGAATGCCTTGAGATTCAGTCACTTGATTCTCTCTCTCTCTCTCTCTCTCTGTCTCTCTTTCTCTCATGTCTCTCTCACACACAGAATATTAGATAAAGGGGCTGGGAAGGTGGCTCAGTGGTAGAGCGCTTGCCTTGCATGCCTGAGGCCCTGGGTTCGATTCCTCAGCACCACATAAGCAAAAAGAAAAAAGTGGTAGAGCTCTAGCCTTGAGCTGAAGAGCTGAGGGACAGCGCCCAGGCCCAGAGTTCAGGCCCCACGACCGGACCCCCCCCCAAAAAAAAAGAATATTAGATAAAGATAATGAAGCCTGCCTCAAGCTTCCTTTACAAAGTGTGAGAATTTAGAGAGATATTTATTCTAAAAGTGTTTTGAATATAGATCAAACACCATTATCTTTAAGATATGATATTTTCATGTTAGACATCAAGCAGAAACAAAGTTATGATTATATTTATTGGGGATAATTTATGTGTAACTTATTATATGGTTAAAAACCAACTACATTTTTTATATAGAAGTACCATGAAATGACTTTAGAGTTGTATATTGTTCAAACAGTTGCCTTCATGTTTTTCATCCTGTCTCTATGATTAAAGTCACATAAAGGTCTTTAGATAGCCATTGGGAAATGCAAGATAGTAAGAATATAAATATATTTTTGTTAAAAAGTCATTCATATAAAAATTATATTAAGTTGAAGTAAGCCAGGCCCAAAGAAACATAGGTCCCATGGTTTCCCTTATTTGCAATATCTAGTATATGTTTGAGTCAAGCAGAAAAGGTCAGATAAGGTGATGGTAGGAAAATGAACCCTAACATATGTATTCAAATGTTTTTTTTCTTTCATGCGATTGTTTCTAACACATTTATAAGATTATTTCTTTGTTGCTTTGTATGTCCCTCCCCCACGGTATAACCCCTGCTTTCACTGTATTTCATGTCGGTATAACTTGTGGAGGGGAAGGGGAAAAACAAATCATTTAAATAGGGATACAGGTGGACCCATTGCAACAATGAGATATACAAGTCGTTATGTCGAAAACGAACTTTACAACTTTGGTGGGGGGGGAGTATTAGGTAGGGGGCAGGGAGGATGGGAAGGGATGGGAAGGGGAAACAAAGGAGGAGGTTACAATGCTTGATAAGAAATGTACTCATTATCTTGCCCTTGTAATTGTAACTCCTCTGTACAGTATTTTCACAATAAAAAAGTCATTCATATTCATTCCAGATCAACATTTTAACAATTGTATTGTAGGTTGTCTGACTCAACTATACAAAAACACCTTCTTCAGAGGTGGGGATGTGACCGCCTTGTACAGCCCAGATGCCCACCACTGTCAGATGGTGTGTACATTTCACCCCAGGTGTTTGCTCTTCAGCTTTCTCCCTTCAAGCTCAACCAAGGATCCCAAGAAAAGGTACAAGAGAGTTCATCACTAATTCAAATGGTCACTTTTCAAAGTAGTATCCATTGTATGTGAATTGCACACAGCTTTGTAGCATCTCTCAGGATTGTCTATGGTCAATGTGTTGTTCAACACTAATTCAGATATCTCTCCAATTGGATGAAAGTCATCCTATTAAAAGTTGATTCCAGGGTATGTAAACAATGAAGTTAACCTTACAGTTGACTTTTCAAATGGAAGGGAGCCTTGCAATAGACGGAGACTACAAGGAGTTACTAAGCAAGATGACCTTTATATATAGATCTCAACTTCATGACTAATTAAACTTTTTAAATAAACTACTTAAAAAATCTCAAGTTGAAAATTATTTCCTGAAAGTTAAGAAATGCTAGAACAATCTTCAATATGGTTGACTTTTGATACATATATATGTATATATTATTATATATAATAACATTATATATTACATATATTTATTTAAATGTGTTTATTGCTAGGTGCTGGTGGCTCATGTCTATAATCATTCTTACTCTGGAGGTTGAGATCTGAGGATTGCAGTTCAAAGCCAGTCCAAGACAGAATGTCCATGAGACTCTTATTACCAATTAACTACCAAAAAAAACCCTCCCAGAAATGAAACTGTGGCTCAAGTGGTAGAATGCTAGTCTTGAGTACAAAAGCTGAGTGTCAAGGTCCAGGTCTTGAGTTTTGGGCTCAGGACTGGAACACACACACACACACACACACACACACACACACACACACACACACACACACACACACACTGTCTAGAAAGAAAAACAATGCTGAGGTGAGGAGTTGCAGAAACTACTGGATGTTATGGAACTGATTCTAAGAATGTTTCTCTCACAAGTTGCTGTCTTATTCATGTTAATATATAGACAACACTAGGCATGTTCTAGATGCAGGTTCATTCTGCTTCCTAAGTGACTCCTGTTTTGAAAACAGGTTTGGTTGCTTCTTGAAAGACAGTGTGACTGGAGACCTGCCAAGAATGCGTCGAACAAATGCAATATCTGGATATTCCTTAAAACAATGTGGATATCAAATAAGTGGTAAGGGGTGGATTTCTTAGCTATATCTGAGTTCCTAATGGATTATCATGGAATAGTTTTTGCTCCAATGCTGGACTGCCATGGACTTTTGGAAGGGAGCAGCAAAAAAGATAAAACAGATGGAGTAGTGTTCTGGCTACGAATGTTGTCTTAATCAGTCAACATTCTTAATGAAGCTTATTTGCTTATTTATTTACTTGCCTATATTAGTTACTTGGAAGGGTGAATCTTGTGGTTACATTTCCACATTTGTTTACAATATATTTTGATCAGTTTCACCTGCTCTATCATCATCCCTGACCCTCTGAGGCTCTTATTATTCATGAAATTAGCACAGACTTCTAAGCTTTGCAAAAAATGAATTCATATGCAAGCAAAAGCTGCTGCTTGACTTGGTGCCCGGTAAGTCACTTCAAGAAAACTCAGGGAATCTCTCTTCCAAGTTCACTTGAGGGTAATTTGTGATTCTCAATCAGCAGCGCTTTGTCCTTCCCCTCCCAGAGAATATTTAGCAGTGTCTGGGGTCATTGGGGATTGTCACTGAGAGAGATGCTGCTGCTTTACATAGTCAGTTGAGACCAGAGCTGTCAACGAACATTCTAAAAGGCACAGAACCGTCCCCACAATAAAGAAATTTCTGGCCCAAAATGTCAGTGTAGTGCTGTCCACAAGGTTTTGGGAAAGCTTTTCGTGTATCAGCCAACCTGAAGGTTTGGGTTCTTTGAATCCTGCTGAGACTAATACTTGTTAGAAAAAAATCTGAAGGCTAGGATGACACATGTTGCTATAGATGGTACAGGAAATGTTTTCTACACTATCCTAAAAACCTAACACTAATTGACTATTTCTCTACAATGATGGGCTGATCAGAAAATAAAAAGGGTTACAAAAATTATCTCACTGGCTGAGCTGTATCCTTACTATTTTATCTTTACTATCTACAGTTAATTTTGTAGGGTAAAATTTCAGATACTTTCAATTTTTTTCATCAATACCACACAATCGATACACACAAATTTTAAACACATTCTGATTTTTAAATAGTTAATAATAAAGGATAGCAATGCCTGAGTAATAATATGGAGGCATGACTTAACCTAGTTAATCTGAGGTGAAGTAGATTAGAAAATCAAATTAATAAAAAAAATTAGTTAATAATAGGGATACAGGTGGACCCATTGCAACAATGAAATGTACAAGCCGTTATGTCAAAAACGAACTTTACAACTTTGGTGGGGGAGGTGGGGAGGTTTGGGTGGGGGGGGCGGGGGGAGGATGGAAAGGGATTGGAAGGGGAAACAAAGGAGGAGGCTACAATGCTTGATAAGAAATGTACTCATTATCTTGCCCATGTAATTGTAACCCCTCTGTACAGTATTTTCACACAAAAAAATTAGTTAATAAAATAGTACATAAATAAAATAAAATTTATATACTAATTCAACTTTGGTACAAGTTTTCAGTGAAATGTAAGTTCTCATTATCCTCTCTTTCAGCTAAATTTAAAGGGAAAAAATGTGCCATTCCCAATACTGCTAGTTATGGTTAATTTGTCCCCAAATTTAGTTTTACTCATTAAACTTGATTTGAAAGATTTTTTTCTAACTATCTCAGAATACCTTAGATTAAAATAAAATACAAATTCCAGGAAGAACATAAGGTCTCCAAGCTCAAGATGAATTTTAGTTAAAAACATGTAGATGTAGGTAAAGCTTTCAGTTAATCATAAAGAAAGAGTTTTGTTGTAAATATTTCTCCTATATCTTAGCCTATTCCTTTTCTTATCTGCAGCGAATTTGAAGAGTTTCCATTTCTATAATCAGCATATGTCCATGAACACCTCTGGGGATGACCCATTTATCCCAACTTCAATGTATTGTTTTACTTTTAACTTACATGTTTTTGGTCTCCTTATTCTTAAAATTAGTTTGACTAGTTGAAAGTAGAGAAATTAAGATAAAGAAGATTCTTCATCCAGTGGCACATGTCAAAGATTGTTTAATGAAATAATTCCATAGCACTCATGATCAATATCCTGGTTATTTGAGACTTGTATAAACATTTCTACTTCCCACTGATAATTCAACACAAAATGTGACCCGTATTGAGGTATACGCTTTGAAGTTTAGAAGTAGAACAATTCCTTTTTAATTCTAGCATTTAAGGTTCTGTGTTCATATGTGCGTGCATGTTGTGTGTGTGTGTGTGTGTGTGTGTGTGTGGTGTATTTCATGTAGAATTAAATCATTTAGGGTCATAATAAAAACATTAAGTCCCCAGTTAATACAGCAGTACCCCCAAAGTGGGATATAATGATTCAAAACTGCCTTGCCTTATTGGTGTTGATGATCCTCCTCTAGAAAGAAATTTGTCTGAATTTGCTCTGCATATTTCATTTATACAGCTTGCCACCGGAACATTTATGAAAACATTGACATGAGAGGGTCCAATTTCAATATATCTAAAGTTACAAGTCCTGAAGAATGCCAAAAACTGTGCACCAATAATATTCTCTGCCATTTTTTTACATATGCCACACAAACATTTCCCAATGCAGAGTATCGGTGAGTGAACCATGAGGTTTGTTCTTTGCCATTGGGTGGGGGTGGGAGGGCTCAATTTTGTGGGTTTTTTTGTGTATGACTTGTAACTTGTTTTTCTCCAATTAAAACCAAAGATTGAGTTCTAGTCACTTTGGTTATTTACTCAATTTTAATGGCATTTTTCCTGAAGAGATTAGAATCTACTGGACCCACAGGCTCTGTTTAGGAGTGGAGGTTTGGAATGATGCCTTCCACTTGTGGTTCTGGTGGCTTACAGCTGTAATCCTAGCTACTCAGGAGACTGAGGAATGAGGATCACCATTCAAAGCCAGCCCAGGCAGAATCCACGAGATTCTGATCTCCAAAAGGTTAAAAATGGAACAGTGACTCAAGTGGTAAAGTGTCAGCCTTGAATGAAAAAGCTAAAGGATTGCCCAGGCCCCTAGTTCAAGCCTCCGTACTGGCACATACAAACCAAAAAGACTCCTTCCACTCCACTCCATTCTTACCCTAACCCCTCCTCTGCAGGGGAATGGAGGAAAATGTCTGCCAGTTCATTATTCCCTTAACCTACATACTACCAGGTTCTTGTTTGCCTTGACATTTTAAAATGCCACTGCTTGTGGACCATATCAATGCCAAAAATTACCTGCGAAATTGCATGCATCTTAATAAATAGGAAGCAAAGTCTTCTCTTCTCTTCATATTCAGGAACAACTGCCTGTTAAAACACAGTCCAAGTGGTACGCCCATGAGTATAAAGGTGCTGGACAGTGTGGTGTCTGGATTCTCCCTGAAGCCTTGCGCACTTTCAGAAATCGGTAATTGGATGACTAGCACTTCACTGAGTTCAGTAGGCAGTGCAAGAGTTCCCCTGGGGAATGTGTTCATCTCTGAAGCCTGTGAGTCTGTTGGTGAGAGAGGTTATCAAGTGAAGGACTTTGAAATAAGCATTACTCTCTAAGACCTCAGTGTGCCAGTTCCAGTTGCAGATTTCTTATAAGAAAGGGGGGCTGGAGATAGAGAGGGAGGGAGGTAGAGAGGAAAAGAGAGATGGAGAGGGAGAGGGAGGCAGAAGGGTCAGAATCAGAGAGAGAGAGAGCTGAGGATGTTATGCTGCTAAAGATGGAGGAAGTGTCCCTAAGCAAGACTTGAGCAAAAGGTGACCTATGGAAGTTGAAAATAGCCAGGAAACATATTTCTATGGGGCCACCCAAAGGGACGAAACCTTGCTGCCATCTTGATGGTAGCCCATCAAGACCAATTGTGAACTTCTGATGTCTAGGAGTTGTGTTTTTTTAACTGTATTTTTTTTTTTGTCTTTTCTAGTTTGGTACTGGGGATCGAACCCAGGATGTTGCACTTGCTAGGCAAGCGCTTTGCCTCTGAGCTACATCCCATCCCTGATGTCTAGGAGTTCAAGATAATAAGTTTATGTTGTTTAAAGCCTCTCAGTTTATAATAATACCCCTCTAACAGCAGCAATAGGACACTAGTTCAATGAATTTATAGAGAAAATTGTTAAGGCCATATTTAGTGAAATGACTCTATCATGATGCATCCACAGAATTCCATTGTTTTAGACATATAAGTAATTTCAATTAGAATATCTAGACAGTTGCCATGAAAACCACTGCTACACAGTATGGTGTGCTAGCTCTTGCATTGGTTTCTGCATTAGGCCCTCTGTGTGGAAGATTGCAAAGTTCCAAACATCAGGTATCTTTTCCTATTTGACTCTTTTTCCTTCCCACACATCCTTTCTATGCTCTATGCCATATTTGTTGTTTCAAATATGTACTTTTAGATTCATATATGTTCTGGGAGAGTTTTTGAAGATACGACTATGAAGTAAGAGTGGTAATTCAGATGTATTCCCTTCTGTATGGAGCATTCGTTTTTGCTTATTTTTTCTGTTGCTCTAGCATAAAAGCCCCGAGACTAGATAATTTCTAAAGAAAGGACATTTATTCAGTTCTTGATTCTGGAGTCTGGGAAGTGACCATATCCAGAAAGGGCCTCCAGAGGCATTGTAACATGGGGAAAAGTGCAAAGGGAAGTAGACAGTTGTGGAAGAGCCAAAACCCAAGAGGAAGCTTTTCTTTGTAACAATCTTCTGCAGAGAAACTAATCCAGTACTATAGGAAAAACATTAATTCATTCACAGGGGGTCTGAAATTCACAATACTTCCCAAGAAGCCTCTCCTCCCAACAATCAACACACTGAGGACCAAATCTCACAAGAGTGCTGATTCAAAAGTAGCAACACTTGCTGATAGTGTTTGCTGTGATCACTAGAGACTGACAAGATTGTCAGCTGTTACTACATAATTGTTTTGAAGGGCTGCCATTAAATATGGGATTAGACTAGTCTAGGTGGTTCTATAGGTGAGCTTAAGATAGATACATGTGTGCAGAATACAAGAAAAAACTATCCCTACACCTTCATGGTCCAGAAAAGAAATGGACCTTGTCATGAGATAATGCATTCTTCATAACTACAAATATCTCAGTAAAGTTGTGAACAATCCGTTGGGTATCCCTGTGAATATGCAAATTATAGGCTGGCATCAGTGTCCCATGCACTCATTTCCAACTGTCAGGATCTGCGCATATCAGATTTTTTTCTTAATTTAGTTTGGTTTTTAAAATTATTATATTTAAGTAGTTGTACAGAAAGTTGCCCTTTAACAAGACAGTTGGTGAATATATCACCAATATATCATATCATCACCTTTCAACATTCTCATCCATCCATCTTTTACCCACCCCTTCCCTCACTCTTCTTAATTTTGTTGGTTATACATTGGTTATATTTGATTTTTTTTGGTCGGTAATGGGGTTTGAGCTCAGGGCCTGGGAGCTATTGCTGAGCTCTTGTGCACAAGGCTAGCACTCTATCACTTTGAGCCACACCTCCACTTCCAGTTTTCTGGTAGTTGAAAGTAAGAGTCTCATAGACTTTTGTTCTTGTTGGCTTCAAACCTCAATCCTCACATCTCAGTCTCCTGAGTAGCTAGGATTACAGGTATAAGTCAACAATGCCTGGCTTATATATTTGATTTTTCATTCAAGTAATTGATAATTTCAGAGACTGCTTACATGAAGGTATCATAGGAGATTCTCTCTGTCTCTCTGTTTATCTCTTTCTCTGTTTCTGTTCCTTTGTCTCTGTTTCTGTTTCTCTTTTTTCTCTTTCTTTATCTGTTTCTCCTCTGACTCTTTCAGTACAACTCTGTACATTTAACTTGTGACTACATTACATTCATTCTTCCCATAAACGCTATTATTATTTCTAAGCTTCCATAACCTTAATAGAACTATTGTTATCATATCAAGTTGAGTAAATAATATAAACACAAAAATAAATGAGAAATAACATTATGTCAGGAGAATGAAAGGAATTTTTTTTCCAGTTCTACTCTTAAGGAGACACATGGCATTTCTATCATCTACCTAGGATTTCTGTTGCTCTCCTTTTATTAAAAAGTTTTTCATAATATCTGAGAACATAGAACATAAACCTGTTAAATCACTGTCCCTAAAGCCAATTAAGGATGAGGGAGTAGGAGAAAAATACAAATATACACTGAGTAACCGAAATGTTTTGGGGAGGGGGGAAAGAGGAGCTGGGAGCAAAGATTATTACTCAATTTCTTTGATGGCATGGAATTTCTCTCTTATCAGCATTAGAATAGTGTTGCCTATCCCCAAAGGGCACAGAGGTTTGCAGGAATTGTAACAGATAGTTTTGCCCTTAGCATGTATAGTTCTATAAGTTCACAGAGAAAGAAAATTCATCAGAATTTTCTTCCTTATTATGATAAAGTCCAAGCAAACTTAGCCCATTTCACCCACTAAAGGATGCTCTTCCTCCATGAGTACAACAGGTTGCCATATGGATCTGTTCCAGCATCGAGCCTTTTCAGACATGGATGTGGCCAGAGTGGTCTCCCCAGATGCTTTTGTGTGTCGAACCATCTGCACTTACCACCCCAACTGCCTCTTCTTTACATTCTATACGAACGCGTGGAGTGTAGAGTCACAAAGGTGAGTGTGGCGGGCAGCCCACGCTGCTGTCCGCTCAGCCATCTTACATCCTTGTCTGAGTTTTGAAAATGTTTTATTTATCTTCCCCCAAACCCTAGCAGCTGCAGTTTAAGGATGCAATTTTCTGCCAGACTCAATTTAGTGGATATGCTATGCTGTATCCTGTTTTACATAAAATAAATATGAATCACTGTGAAACTATGAAACAAAAAAAGAGGAATTTGACACCCTTCTTCCTGGTATTTATGGGTTGGATCAGGTGAAAACTACTCTACTCACCTGCAATATATCCTTTCAGATTTTTTTTTGTCTAGAAATTAGATTCTTGTGTGTCCTGATTTAAGTTCTGATCTGACCTCTTTAGCGTTAAGTAATTAATCCTTTAAAAAATATATATACAGGACTTGGAATGTGGCTTAGTGGTAGAGTTCTTGCTTCGCATGCATGAAGCCCTGGGTTCAATTCCTCAGTACCACATAAACATAAAAAGCCGGAGGTAGTGCTCAAGTAGTAGAGTGCTTGCCTTGAGCAAAAGAAGCTCAGGACAGTGCCCAGGCCCTGAGTTCAAGCCCAAGGACTGGAAAAAAATAAAGTAAAAAAATATACAAATGGGCCCAACAGACAGCATGTATTTTATAAGAAAAGCAAAAATCCCAATATTTCATCCTTTGATTTTCTTTTTTTTTTTCACTTAGAAAGTAGAACTCTGCCACTATTTAGAAAGTAGAATTCTACAATTATCTTCTTTTGATATGTTATTAGTTTTCACCAGACAGAACTGTGGCTTGGTTTACATGTATACATTATAATTTATTAGAATCCTACAGTCTAGCTTACTTTGTCGAGATTCTCAATAAAATAAAACATTCAGAGTTGCTTTTTAAAAATATAGAGAGGGGCTGGGAAGGTGGCTCAGTGGTAGAGCTCTTGCCTTGCATGCTCGAGGCCCTGGGTTCGATTCCTCAGCACCACATAAGCAAAAAGAAAAAAGCTGGAAGTGGTGCAGTGGCTCAAGTGGTAGAGCGCTAGCCTTGAGCTGAAGAGCTGAGGGACAGCGCCCAGGCCCAGAGTTCAGGCCCCACGACCAGACCCCCCCCCCAAAAAATAGAGAGAGACAGCTTTAGTATTTTGTATTAATGTAGCTTTCTTTTTGTTTCTCATACTTTTTATTATATAGAAATGCATGTTATCTTAAGACTTCTAAAAGTGGTACCCCAAGTCCCTCTATTCAAGAAAACACTATATCTGGACACAGCCTGGCCACTTGCAGGAAGACATTGCCCGGTAAGGAGAGTCGGTGATGGTACTAGATGACTGGCAGATACGAAGATTATTTTCCCCCTAAGTGCAAGTGGTCTAGCAGTCTTCAGGGCACTAGAACTATGTGATCATGTGGTTTATTGTTTGGTGATTGTGATTGTTTTGTAACTTTTTCTGTTGTTACTTGATATAGAACCCTGCCATTCCAAAATCTACTCTGGAGTCGACTTCAGAGGAGATGAGCTGAATGTGACTTTTGAGGAAGAAGCTACTGCTTGCCAGGACACTTGCACAAAGATAATTCGCTGTCAGTTTTTTACTTTCTCATCCCTCCCAGAAGACTGCAAAGGAGAGAAGTAAGGGGAAATGTATTTGGTGACTGGCAAGGTATTTCTCACCATTTCTTTCTCTGAAGGTTTACTCTTTGTATGGTTCCTTTGATGCAGGTGTAAATGTTCCCTAAGGTTCTCACTGGATGGCAACCCAGCTAGGATCACATCTGGGCCCCACTGGAGCTCTGGCTATTCTCTGAGACTGTGCAAAACGGGGGACGGCTCTGGTGAGTCTTTGAAGCCCTTGTCCAGGGATAGCTGGGTTATTGCATTGGGTGACTTCGTCTTCAGGACAGCATTGGGTATCTCGTTTTCCTCCACTCTGATTTCTCCCAGCTCTGACCCTGTGCTGCAAACCCTCTCGTTTTAGTCTGCACGACAAAAACAAATGCACGCATTGTGGGGGGAACAAACTCTTCTTTGGGAGAGTGGCCCTGGCAGGTGAGCCTGCAAGTCAAGCTGACATCGCGAAACCACGTGTGTGGTGGGTCCATCATCGGAGAGCAATGGGTCCTGACTGCTGCCCATTGCTTTGATTTGTAAGTTTATAGAAGGGGATCTTGTCTGTTTGTCTTGAAGAATCAAATCTATAGTCAGTTTCTCCAAGATCAGATGACTTTATTTTTAAAATTTTT
This sequence comes from Dipodomys ordii, assembly GCF_000151885.1. NCBI lineage: Eukaryota > Metazoa > Chordata > Mammalia > Rodentia > Heteromyidae > Dipodomys > Dipodomys ordii. The sequence continues at coordinate 16,515,818 of NW_012267220.1, forward strand.
AATTTTATTTTTATTGAAAAGGTGATGAGCTGGAGGGTTATGGTTACATGGGTAAGGCAATAAGTACATTTGTTTTTAATCATTTTTACCCTGTTCCTCTTTGCCCACTTTATTAATAGAATAATTATTTGCTTGCTAAAAACTATCTTATTTAAATTTTATTCTGGGGGGTAAGGGGGCTTGAACACAAAGCCCTGGCTGCCTTGCAAGGCAAGTGTTCTACTACTTAAGCCATACACCCAGCTCTTTATGTGTTAGCTTATTTTTCAGGTAGGGTCTCACTAGATCCAAGGACCAGCCTTGGACTGCAGACCTTGTATATAGCTGTGGTTACAGGCATGGACCGCCACACTCAGACTCTAAATTGACTCTTTAAGCAATAAATAAGATTATAAAAATTGCATATAATTATAGGGATCCATATGATGTTTTGATACATGCTTATTATGTGATCGTATGTGTGTGTGTGCGCGCGCACGTGCATGTGTGTATGTGTGTATGTATGTTCACCCAAGTAAAAAAAACCTCAGGGGCAGTCCTCAGATGCTGAGGCTTGAGGTTCTACCACTTAAACCACAGCTCTACTTCTAGATTTTTTTTTGGTAGTTAGCTGACAATAAGAGTCTCACAGACTTTTCTGCCCATTCTGGCTTTGAACTGTGATCATCAGATCTTAGTCTCCTGAATAGCTAGGATTATAGGTATGAGCCACTGGTGCCTGGCTGTTGTGAGATATTTAAGTCAGAGCAAATCTATTTATCTCCTCAAACATTTATTTTTTCTTCATGGTGAGCCCACAGAAATATTCTCGACTAGATTTTTTGAAATATACAGTATACTATCATGCAACAATTCCCAAAGACTTTTTACTATTATCTAGATGTTACTTAATAGTTGTTGTTAAATCTGTCCCTGTCCTTGATGCTCTTTTATTCTCCTCTGATCCTGGAAACTGCCATTGAGCTCTCAAGTACTATGAGATAAACTTTAAAAAATCCACATAGAAGTCAGTTCTTCTAGTATTTGACTTTTGTTCCTGGCTTCTTTCACTCAGCATGATATTCTTTAGTTCTATCCACGTTAACACAGATGACAATTTATCCTTTACTGTGGCTAAATTGTATTCCATTGTGTTGTTGCATAGTATTATCTTATTCACTGACCAGTTGTTGGATAGTTGGGCTCCCCCCCCAGGTTTTAACATAATATACAAGTCCTTTTCCTCCACAACCTTCCCAACACTTGTTACTTTTGACTTTTTGTAGCAGCCATTCTTAGTGGAACAAGTGGATGTGATTTGTATATCCCTGACATTAGTGATATCAAAGACATTTTAAGGAGAGATGATATTCAAAATATTTAGCAGAATGTAGGGGCCTAACCAGTCCAGGCCATCAGAACACAGTGTGTGGCCAATTTGCACTATTTTATTGGACAGAGAGTATAATATGTCAAATTTTGAAGTTTAAAACACTGAAACTTTGTAGTTTGTGAGTCACAGCGCCACCAGTTATTACAATGGTGGTTTGGGGCAATTCACAAACCTTTTGAGGATTTAAAAAATTTTTTTAATCTAATATTTTTCCTGTCTGGGGGCTTGAATTCTGGGCCTTGAAGCTGGCTCTGTGTTTTTTGTGCTCAAGGCTATTGCTTTACCTCTTGAGCCACAGCTCCACTTCTGGATTTTTATAGTAAATTGGACAGAAGAGTCTCATGGACTTTTCTGTTCAGGTTGGCTTCAAACCACAATCCTCAGATATCAGCCTTCTGAGTAGCTAGGATTACAAGTGTGAGTATCTAATTTATGATGTTGTTAGAATAATTAAATGACATTTGAACATTTAATATCATAGTTGAAATATAACAATTGCTCAGAAAATATTAAGTTAACATATACTGCATTCCATAAGAATTATAGAAATGGACAAAACTTATGAATAAGCTAAAGAGATACCAAGATGTACTTGGGATCTCCCCAAAATAAATACAAATCATTTTTTTCATGCTTTAATTTTTTTTATTGTGAAAAAACTGTACAGAGTGGTTTGGAATTCTATGCCTCCATCAGAAAGAATGACATTGCCCCATTTGTTATGAAATGGAAAGACTTGGAAAAAATTATATTAAGTGAAGTAAGCCAGGCCCAAAGAAACATAGGTCCCATGGTTTTCCTTATTTGCAATATCTAGTATATGTCTGAGTCAAGCAGAAAAAGGTCAGATAAGTTGATGTTAGGGAAATGAACCCTAAGATATGTATTCAAAAACATTTTTATTTAGTGGAATTTTACCCTTCCCCTGCCCCAAAGGGTAAGGCCAGGAGCTGTGTATTAAAATCTACATACTGCCACAACTCCACAGCAGTCAGTGGCTTTGTGGAGGATAGCCTGGCCCCTATAGTTACCCGTGTGTGTGTGTGTGTGTGTGTGTGTGTGTGTGTGTGTGTGTGTGTGTGATGTCAATAAGTGACTTTGTGGAAGGAAGATGATTGACCCAGAAAAGAATGCTCTGAGCTGGGAACTAATCTTTGATTTTTCTAAGTGCACCAAAATTGGGATCAAGCACTTTCATTCTTGAAGGCTCTGTACTGTGTTTTAAGAGATTGTAGAGCTGGAATCATTGTGATATAATTTAAGAATTATAATATTTACACTAGATTTTTGCTGGTACCAGGGCTTGATCTGAGGACCTCATGCTCTTGCTCAGTTTTTTTCCCCATCTCACAGATGTTACTCTCCCACTTGAACTACACTTCTATTTCTAGCATTTTGCTGCTTATTGAGGAGTTTTGAGGATTTGTCTATCTCAGCTGGCCTGGAATCAGGATCCTCAGATCTCAGCCTCTTGAGTAGCTAGGATTACAGGCGTGATCCACCAGTGTCCAGTTTATAGGCACTTTTTTGTAAACAAAATGATCAGAGATCCAGTACTGTTGCTGTGGGTGATCACAATTTACCAGGAAGAGGAAATGGATCATATGTAGAATTTTCTTCCTTAGCCTTTTTTAAGAGAGGAAAGGAAAGGAAAAATGGAACAAGCAATAATCCTAGATCTCATCAGGCATTTATGTTTTTCTCTCCTAGGATGCCCCACATGGATGTTTGGCACATTTACGGTGGTCTTATAAACCTGTCTGAAATTACAAAAGAAACTCCTTTCTCACAAATAAAAGAACTTATTATTCACGAGAACTATAAAGTCTCAGAAGGAGGGCATGACATTGCCTTAATAAAACTGCAGGCTCCTTTGAATAATACTGGTATGCAACCTATTTAAGGAAATGCTATAAAGTGAATGACATTTGATTAAGTTAAGACATCAGCTTGAATGAGAGGCAAAATCTGCAGACGTTGCCTTTACTTCTTGCTTGGTGTCAAGTAGAAGTTGAGGACTACCAAGAAAATGACACTCCTGTGACATAAAAAAAAATCTTCTACTCAAGGAATAAGAAATGATCAGTGGTTTTTCCAGAGAGTAGCACAGATGAATAGATGTTGTTAAAATAGTAGGCTGAGTCAAGTTGGTGCCTCGTGCCTGTAATCCTCGCTATCTCCAGAGGCTGAGATCTGAAGATTGTGGCTCAAAGCCAGCCCAGGCAGGAAAGTCTGTGAGACTCTTATCCCCAATTAACAAGCAAAACAAACAAACAAACAAACAAACTGGAAAGTGGAGTTGTAACTCAAGTGGTAAAGAACTAGTTTTGAGAAAAAAAAAAAAGCAAAATGAAAATACCCAGATTCTGAGTTCAAGCTCTAGTACAGGCACAGGAAAAAAAATATAATAGTAGGCCAGTTAATATCCATGCCCAACCAAGAGCATTGGTCTTCTTTTGGTAAGAATCACCAGAATCATTGCTGGAATTTAGGGACACTGGGATGAAGAGAGTGTCAGGGAACAGCTGTTATTTTCCAGGATGAACTTCTGGAGAGAAAAGACAGATGCATGAGTAAGTTCTGGGGAGAAGGGAGCCTTATTGTTTTGGAGCGTCACTCTAGAGAAACTCAATGTGCGCTCACACAACCCAGTTTTTAAGGCCCATTAACAACTGTGACCACACACAACTGGCCTTCTGACTTATTCTTTAATATCCTCATGTCTAAAATGAAGGGAATCATTTCTTCTCTCCATTTGTTACAATAAGTAAGATAATAAGTAAAGGCACTTCATGGAACACTTCTGCTGTGACTGATTCATAACATATACTTAAAAAAAAAGGCAAGGCCTTACAACAGCATTTGACAGTAAATTTGGGTTCTGACTTTTGGTTTAACCAAGGAAATGTCCATAATATTTTTATGTCATGTGGGGGAGAAATTTTCTTGAATCACCAATTCAGAAGTTAAGCAGAGAGCAGAAGGCTCATTCTCAGTAGGAGTCTGTGGAAAGAACTTCTAGGGATAGTTAAAGGCGTGTTTTCAAAGTCAGTATCAGTAATGTCACTTAACCTAGTTTTAACATTATCTTTCAGAATTCCAAAAGCCAATATGTTTGCCTTCTAAAGCGGATATAAATACAATTTATACCAACTGTTGGGTGACAGGTTGGGGCTACACTAAGGAAAAAGGTACAGATTGACATTTTCTCTGTTTTTCTATTCTGACATGTTAAATCAGCTCCCATCTAAATTGATGTCCAAGTTTATGAGTTTTTTTTTGTGGTAGTATTGATATTTGAACTCAAGTTCTCACACTTTTGAATCAGGTGCTATACCACTTACACCACATGCCAACCCCTTCATGTTTTGCTATTTTTTTTTCTAATAGGGTCTTACGTTTTTTGCCCAGCTTCAGGTTACAGTCTTTGTACCTACAGCTTCCTGGGTAGTTGGGGATGACAAGCTTGTGCCACCATACCCAGCCTTTTTCTTGAGATGGGTCTTCCTAACTTTTGCCTGAGCTGGCCACAAACTGAGATTTTCCTTAGTTTTACTTCCAGAACACCCATGGTTATAGGTACGAGTCTCTGCACCAGGCCAAACTTTTAATTAATATATTCCCTAATATTTGTTCAGTGATTCCTGAGATATAGTTGGTTTTGACACTGAACATACAATGAGGTAATTTTTTTTAGCATCATCTTTCACAATGAAGATTATTTGTTTGACTTTGAGAAATTGGGCCTTTATATGATCAACAAGCCCACTTGGTCCTCAATATTACTATAGCTACAAATTAATATTAATTACTATTACTATCAATAGTAGTTATCATTAACAATTATGTGCTATTGATATTGATAGTGTTGTCGATAATGCTATTAATATTAAACACTATTAATATTAATTGCAATAGTAAAAGTAACTAATAATAATATTAAGAATAATTGATTTCTGCCTCCCCATTCTATGTTCTTCCTTGACATCAAATAGATAGTTGTATAGACCGGCAGACACATAATCTCTTTTTAAGGCCAGTTCTTAATGTTTTTACATTCATTTGTTTCAGGATCTGGTGATGCTTGTGACATTTTCTCTAATGCTTTTAAAGCTTACATCAAGCACATAGGTTTATGAAGAAAACCAATTTGATTGCAATAAAGCTAAAAGGATAGGTATAATGATAGATGTGCATCTATATTAATATATTAAATAGTTGTTTTAATAACTACCATAATTTGGAAACTATGATGTACAAGTGTTATTTTCATATTTTTCCATATACGCCCACCACTACTGTAATGCAATATGAACATAGTTATAATCTTGGTCTAGGACTAGATAAAAGCTGCAGCTACTGGTTAGAACATCCAGATGATCATACTGGAGGCAATGCATGCCCTCCGAGGGGCTTAGACTAAGATGAGAGGATGGTACAGGCTGAGACACAGTCTCTGGTCAGCCTAGGTTATGGGATTGTTGAAACTGTCTCTGTGTTTCTCTCATTCCTGTTCCTCTCTCTCTTTCTTTCTCCAGTTCTCTCCCTGCCTGTCTCTCTCAGACTCTCTTGTTATCTTTCTGTGTCTTCCTTTGTCTGACTGACTATCTCTCCCCCCCTCTCTCCAGATCTTTCTCTGTCTCTCTGCCTGTCTCTGTCTGTCTTTATCTGCATATGTGAGAGATATTTATTAGCTGTCTCTGTCTGTCTTTATCTGCATATGTGAGAGATATTCATTAGCTGTTCACATATATACATACATATACATGTATACATATATATACACATATACACCAGCATATAAGCATATAAATGCATACATGCATGCATATGTATACACACATACATATATAAACATACATATACACACGCATATATATGTATGACCCTACTGAGAAATGCATCACATGATTTGTTATAAGATTTTAGGTGCCATGTTTATTGTATTCCTCCCTTTGAACTTGTATATTGGTTGCTTCATAGATGAAATCCAAAATACTCTACAAAAGGCAAGTCTCCCTTTGGTAACAAATGAAGAATGCCAGAAAAGATATAGAGATTATACCATCACCAAACAGATGATCTGTGCTGGCTACAAAGAAGGGGGGAAAGATGCTTGCAAGGTAACACATTTCATTATGAAACAATGCACAATACTCTGCTAGAGATAACTAATGTCAAAAATAGTTTTCAGTAATGTGTTTCATTGCATTTAAAATTTCAGACGGAAATTATCTGTTGATTTTATACACACCATCTAACATATATAATGTGCTCCACATATTGTTTATGATCCATATGTCACAGTCGGTGCAGGTGAATGCTGTAATTCAGAATAACAATGATATGTACTGTAATTATACTAAAATATAAGAACATACAAGTTCTTTGACTCAAGAATAAAGAAGTCAAAATTTCTTAGCTGCTTCTACTTATGGATGGAAGCTGGAATACACGGAAAATGCAATCATTTTTGTCAATTTCGTCACATGCAACGATCGGTGGGAATGGAGATGCTTGTGTGTGTTGTGCGTGCTGTGTGAGATGTTGTTGTACCTCTGATATCACCTTCACTCATTGTATTTTTAAACCCACTGTGACCCAGGGTGATTCCGGTGGCCCTTTAGTTTGTAAGCACAATGGAGTGTGGCAGTTGGTTGGCATCACCAGTTGGGGTGAAGGCTGTGCCCGCAAGGAACAACCAGGTGTCTATACCAAAGTTGCTGAGTACGTGGACTGGATTTTGGAGAAGACCCAGAATGGCAGTGGAGATGCATCAATGACATCACCATGAAGAGCAAGGGTTCAAGCCCAACTCTGAGCCTTGAGCTCCTTGCCTGCAAATGCACAGTAGCATCTACCTCACCTTGTCACAAATCAGAAGAACACAATGAATACACAGCTGCTGGGGACATTGTCTCATGACACTATCTTGCCCAAACATGCTTTGAAAATTTAGTCACAGAAGCTTCTATGGGGAGATGACTGAAGAGCTTCATGTTTTGTTTTTTGTTGTCGTTGTTGTTTTTTGAAATAAAATGTCCAATGAATGTGAGTAGATAATGTCTTCTTATAGCTATGAAACGGAACTGAAAATAAGTTGCTTGAGATTCTCTCACAGTGACTGGGATCTTTGCCACTTACTGTTTCCCTTGAAACTCTGTACCTCTTAGTGGCCACTTCTCTAAGCCTCAGACTTCATCAATTATTTTGAATTATTCTCTAAACCAAGCACTGCTACACTGGGGGTAAAGAGTGGGAAAGCCTGAGCTTCATTTCACCCAGGGCAAAGAGTTCTGTGTAACATTCCACTTTGCAATAAAAAGAGGAGTTATCTGCATGTGGGGAAACAGAGCACTATTCTATGTCAGTCTCTTCTTACCTTTGTGAGCTGGGCATTAAAACTTGGTCCAGGCTAGATATGCAGATAAGGCTTACAGAGCTACATTTTCCTGGTTATAGTTTCAGAAAGAGCCTGGATGGAGGGCAAGAATTTTGCTTTGAAAAGAATGTTAACCCTGAGAGTTTAGTGGAAATTGAGTTCTGCAACCTAATTAAAAATGCATCATTAGGTGTAAAGTTTTGCATAAAACAAAGACTTGTACATTCATAGTGATATTGAGTAACCTTAAATTGCATTATATAAATCCTTATGTAACATACATTCCAAAGTTGCCAGTGATTACTACAGATAATTGTTGGTAGCTTGATTTGGTTCAGATACATGGATTATTATTGACCCCAAATAGGCCATTTACAAAATATTCTGAAAGCAGAAAAACAGAAAAGTGAACATTTCTACAGGAGATTCAATTTTTCCTTCCATATTCAAAGGCATGGTACATGGTAGATACACCTGAAGATGGAGTAGCTGAAGAAAACCACGAGTTCCTGGTTATGTGTAGGCTGTGTGGTAAGAAAACAAGAGTTAAGAATTTGGCAACAATATTAAGTGAAGTAAGCCAGGCCCAAAGAAACATAGGTCCCATGGTTTCCATTATTTGCAATAACTAGTATATGTCTGAGATAAGAAGAAATGGTCAGATAAGTTGATGTTAGGTGAAATGAACCACGAGGTAAGGACACAAGTTGTTTTTTTCTTGTTATTGTTTCTAACATATTTATAAGATGATTTCTTTGTTGCTTTGTATGTCCCTCCCCCATGGTATAACCCCTGTTTTCACCGTATTTGATGTTGGTATAATTTGTGGAGGGGAAGGGACAAAACAAATAGTTTAAATAGGGATACAGGTAGACCCATTGCAACAATGAGATGTATAAGACATTATGTTGAAAAATGAATTTTACAACTTTTGTGGAGGTGGGAGGGAAGGGATGGTAGGGGAAAAACAAAGGAGGAGGCAACAATGCTGGATAAGAAATGTACTCATTATCTTGCTCATGTAATTGTAACCCTTCTGTATGGTATTTTCACAATAAAAAAGAGATTTGGCCACAAACAAATAGCTCTTATAAAACCTGGTAGATGGCAGCTATTTATTTTATTTTATTTCATTTTTTAAACTTTTATTTTATTATTAAGATGTTGTACAGAGGGGTTACAGTTACATGAGTAAGGCAATGAGTACATTTCTTGTCCATCATTGTTAGCCCTTCCTTTCTGTGTTGTTATCCCACTAACCCTTCCATCCCCTACCTCCCACACTCCTTTCCTCCCCCTATCCCCCCTCCCGAAGTTGTAAAATTTGCTTCCAATATACTGTCCTGTGGGTATCCTTGTTGCAATGGGTCATCCTGTGTCCTTGTTTCAGCATTTTGTTATTCCCCTTCCCTTCTCCAGATTAGACATATGTATATACACCAAGATGCAGGGTACCAAAATCAAGTACAGTGACAACAGCGGATATGCCATAGGGGAAAGAACATAGAAAGGAAACAACAACAACAACAAAATCACCTGGCACATTTAAAACAATAACAATAAAGACAGACCACTTGTGTCCATGTCTTGGGGTTCATTTCACTTAGCATTATCTTATATGATCATTTTTGAGCTTTTCAGCTCATCGGATAAGATTATCCTATAAGTATACTAATTATTGCAAATAAGGGAATCCATGGGACCTAAATTTCTTTGGGACTCGCTAACTACACTTAATATGATTTTTTTCCAAGTCTTTCCATTTCTTAACAAATGGGCGGTGTTGTTCTTTCTGATGGAAGCATAGAATT
>NW_012267220.1:16526639-16590636 GCF_000151885.1 Dipodomys ordii
CCCCCCCCGTACCAACGTTGTAAAGTTCGTTTTCGACATGACAACTTGTACTTCTCATTGTTGCAACAGGTCCACCTGTATCCTTAAACGATTTGTTTTTCCATATTTCCTCCTCAAGTTATACTGACATCAAATATAGTGAAAGCAGGGGTTATACTGTGGGGGAGGGCCATACAAAGCAACAAAGAAATAATCTTATAAATGAGTTAGAAACACATGCATGAAAGAAAAAACATTAAAATATATATCTAAGGGTTCATTTTCCTGACATCACATTATCTGACCTTTTCTGCTTGACTCATACATATACTAGATACTGCAAATAAGGGAAACCATGGGACCTATGTTTCTTTGGGCCTGGCTTACTTCACTTAACAATTTTTTAAAGCACACAGCTTCAGTCTTTACTTTTGCCTGCCATAAAGATCTTGGTCTGGTTTTTCATGCAAGTTGTTTTACACCTATTGCTTTGCCACGGTCATCTGTTAGTTACACTGGGATTTTTAGTATTGCTAATTCTAAGGAGTTAATTAAACAGGACTTTGGAGTGCTTGCAGGGTAAACTTGGGCTTTGGTTGTTCAGTGTTCAGGAGATGACCTCAGCTGGGCTGAGAGAGAGCGAGAGTGAGAGAGAAAGAGAGAGTGTTGAAATGTGGAACTTTCTAAGGCATAAATAATCTTTTTAAAGTTTGCCAATGGGATCCCAGGAGTCCTGGGGTGTTCTGTTTGTTTTTCACTAAGTGTTAGTGTTCAGGGCAATACAGGAGCTTTTCACACAGTTAAGAGCCTAAGAAGCGGGCAAGAGTGTAAGAAAATAGGAGGTTGGAGTGACTTCACCCTTGCCCTGGAAGAGTGACGGTAGGAGGGGTAAGTCTATGGCAAGTCCTTCCAAGAAAAGGGTGGTGAGGAGTCAGCCAGGAAACTAGCTCTGCTCTTGCCTTGCACCAAAAGCCTGAGTGTGGGTTACATAACAGAGAGGGACACACCGGCTCACAGGATGGGAGCAAGGAACCCAATGTCTGCCTCTAGTTTAAGCGTAGCTTTATTTTGACTCTTATTTGTGTCTATTTGCGTGATTCAACTGTGAGTGCCTTCATATCGTATATTAGCAAATAGCTAATGGATATGTGTGTAATTAAAACCAGGCAAAGCTCGAGCACCGGTGGCTCACGCCCATAATCCTGACACCTCAGGAGTCTTGGATTTGAGGACTGTGGTTCAAAGCCAGCCCAAGCAGGAAAGTCCACGAAATTCTTATCTCCAATGAACTTCCGAAAAAAAAAATCTGAAGTAGCACTGTGACTCAAATGGTAGATTGTTAGTGTTCAGCAAAAGAAACTCAGGGACAGTGCCCAGGCCTCAAGTTCAAGCCTCAGGACTGGAACAAAGAAGAAGAAGAAAAAGAAGAAGGAAGAAGAAGAAAGGAGGAGGAGGAGGAGGAGAGGAGGAGGAGGAGGAAGAGGAGGAGGAGGAGGAGGAGGAGGAGGAGGACGACACATGGAAGTTTGGAAGCTTGAAGACAAGATCACTAGCAAAGTCACAGCCAGGACTAAGCTTGACATTCATATCTCAGATAATGTCTTCCAGGTCCCTATTATGATGCATCATGCTACCATAAGATGACAAAGACATTTATAACCATCATTTTTTTTTTCTTTTCATGGTCATCCAAGACAAGTTCTCCACTCGGGGTTATTTGGCAAAGTCTATACACAATTTAGTTGTTATAAGTAATGGATACAACTGTGGTGGGTACCTTCCAGCCCATGACCCTTCTCAACATCCTAGAGTCTCCCTCACAACAAAGAATAACCAAAATCCAGGAGTTGAGAAGCACTGAGCAAAGTTCAGCATGAAAGCCTGGTAATAAAAAGATGCTATTTCACAGCTAACAGCCAGATGGGAGTTGCAAGATGTGGCAGGCTGTGCCTTTTCAAAGCAGGGTTTGATGAGAGGAAGTAGAAGAGGATGCACCTGGAAGCCATGACTATGAAGAATTTTCAGCAGACATTTGTGGTCTCCCTGGCCCCAATAGAGAGATTTGGGTCATAATACATTCAATGCATACTTCAGCTGTGATCCTAACCTATGACTTACAGTTGGATCTGTTTTGACTAAATTTTAGATTCTTTTTTTGTGATCCTGTCTACTAATTCCTAAAGTAGATTAGGCTTAAAAACATTTTATTTCACTAAAAATAAAACCCTATTTGAGATCAAACTAAAAAGTTTTTAAGCTGCAATACTTAAGTCGAAAGAATTTTTAGAATGCCTAATGCCACTTTGAAAAAATAGGTCTATTTAGGGGCTTTCTATCCAGGTTAAGACTCTTATTGTACTTTGACTAGACAAAAGTGTTTCAGAGTTAGCATTTGTACTATTTCAAAGGCTTTAGAGAGTATACTAGTTAAATCAAATTTAGGAAAACATCATCTGGTTTTCCAGTGAAGCATTCATTCTGTCTTTTAAAGTTTTCGTGTTTCTCACAATAGATTGAGGGCTATTACCTTGGTTTTTTTTTTAAAATAGGACTAGGACAGAGATGGAGTTTCTGAGAACAGACAATACAGGGAAAGATTTAACTTAATCTCACATATCATCTTGCCACAAATACTTTTCTTGGTATAAACTTTTCTTTCTATATATGAGCTTCAAAAAAGGACAGGTTTTTCACACACATGCTTGTGTGTGGGGGGGGGGTTGAAATGGACTTAATTTTAAGTGAGAAACTCAAGCCCCAGAAACTAAGGGTTTTTTTTCCTGCCTAGTGTGTCACAATGCACTGGCAGTAGTTCAAATAAAAACATGTGAGCAGCTGCTTTCCAGAGAGAACAAGAGTGGATTAGCACTTTGTGTGGGTAGCTCTGCCAAGTTCAACCTATCTACCCTATGCAACTAAAGGCTGAATTTCCTTTCTTGGGGGTGAAAAATATCTCCCATAATGCCATAAAGGGCTAAGATTCAAATTTCCCTTCGGGAAATTTTCTAACTCTTCTTGTCTTTCTCCCTGGAAGTTTTTGTTTTGTAGGATTTTTTTTTGGGGGGGGGTGGTCTGGTTGTGGGGCTTGAACTCTGGGCCTGGGCGCTATCCCTCAGCTCTTCAGCTCAAGGCTAGCACTCTACCACTTGAGCCACAGCGCCACTTCCAGCTTTTTTCTTTTTGCTTATGTGGTGCTGAGGAATCGAACCCAGGGCCTCATGCATGCAAGGCAAGTGCTCTACCACTGAGCCACCTTCCCAGCCCGGATTTTTTTTTTTCAAGAGCTCTCCAATGTTTCTCATCTTGAATCATCTTAGACTTTGGCCGCAAGGGTATGAATATCACACTACTTCATAAATCATTCTGAAAGCCCCTGGCAACATTGCTATAATACTCAGGAAATGAGGTTGGGTCTCTGTGTCTCCAAATATTGAAATGCTGAAGGTCAACTGGTGCTATTCTCTAAGGTCAGGAGATCACAGCCACATTAGTATGCTGTCCCTGAACCAAGTTCAATGTTTCTTTTCCTTTGGTACACATGACTTCAGCAAGATCTCTAATGGGCACAAACTTGTACTGCCATTTCTGCCATGGACTTCATGCTAGAAGAATCAAAATGGCAATTGTGATTCTTCTTGTACATACAAGACAATATTGAGCTTTTCTTTAGAAAATTGGGAGCCTTATCTGAACCTTAACATTATCTTTCTCTAAATCAGATATATTATTTCCTTAATAACCATATACATTAAACATGTTTTGTGGATTTTTGCTCTTGTTTTGGTTCGCTTTTGGATTAGGTTGTTGGAGGGAATCTCACAGCGTTTCTTAGGGCGAGGTAGTTTCTAATGTCATAAATGAGGGGCCAGAAAGCTAACAAGAAAAGCCACATGGCTGAGGACCCAAAGGGAGCTGCTTTACAGTGCTGCTGGCTTGATTTTGATCAACTTGAGAAGACTACTAAACTAAAATCACATTGGATGACGAGCAAGATGGAGGGCCATGTCTGCTGCGCGGCTCTCAGTACTGGGGCAAGCTCCGTGGGAAGGCGTTGAGCAGAAACAGAGCTGGGTGAAACCCAGGGAACTCTCGGATGTCTTTCCTTTCTATAAATTTCAACAAGTCCTACCTTTTGAAGGTTCTGCCATGTATAAGGACGCTTATCTTTCAAAGATTTAAGCCATTGTTTTATTATTGTTTGTCCTGAAAGAACTAGACATCTAACCTCCTAATTTTCCCTTCGGGTCTCTGTGTCCTAATAACTAATACAAACGAGAGCCCTATACTATGGAACGAATCATGCCTGCATAGATCTCTAATACTATATGAAGGAAAACAGAATCTTTAAGTGCAAAATATGTCACTTCTTTGGGGCATTACTGGAAATTGAACCCAGGGCCTAGGCACTGTCCATGAGTGTTTAGACTCAAGGTTATTATCACTTGAACCAGAGCTCCCCTTCTGGCTTTTCCTTTCTCTCTTTCTTCCTTTTTTTCTTCCTTCCTTCCTTCTTTCCTTCCTTCCTTGCTTTCTTCCTTCCTTCCTTTCTTCCTTCCTTCCTTCTTTCTTTCTTTTTTTTTTTTCTGGTTAATTGGGGATAAAAGTCTCATGAACGTTGTTTCCCAGGCTGGCTTTGACCCACAATCCTCAGATCTCAGCCTCCTGGGTTTCTACGATTACAGGCCTGAGCACCAGTGCCTGGCTGTATCACATTCTACCCAACAATGAACTCCTTAAATCTCTTCTTTTCATATACTGAAAATCAATAAGTTTATCAAACTGTCTGTGTTTTCCTTGTATATCTGGGATTGCACCTGGAGTAGAATTAATGGTTAACAGATGGTATTTAGAAATATTGTTTGGTTACGTGCAGTTTTGCCTGACTTTGCCTGACTACTAAGGCATGCAGGCAAGTTCAATTTCTTTAGCTGTCTCTCTCGGTGTGACCTGTTTGAATATACAACAAAAAGAAAACATAACAATTGAACACATTGAAAATGCTAGCCACTCTCCTAAGACACATTTCTGATATGGAGAGATTTTAGAGACTTGCTTAGGTATTCTGCATCAAGAGCTAACCATACCTAACCCTGGAAACCAAGGCAAGGAATCGTTTCAGTGAATATCATCTATGTGTGTTTGTTTAGAAAATGATGAAGACCATTTTGGAAGAAGGAAAGCAGCCTTTCTGACTGCTGAAGCCAATAAGTAAACACCTCCTCAGGTATGGTTTCAAAAATTATTATCTAACATTTCTTTCAACTAATTTGCCTCAATTACAGTGAGACTTTAAAACTTTTTGTGGTAGAGAATGGATGCTTTTCAAGGTGTGTTTAATTGAACATGTTAGAGATTTTTAGTTAAAACCTCTAATCAATAACACATATTTTGTAAATAAAAAAGACATTCAAGAGCAATATAGAAAAATATTCAGAAGTACTAGTGTGTCTCCTTGATGAGCCATCTAAAAAAAAAACAGAACAGTCCATTCAGTGTTAAGTTGGCCACGGCCAATCTATTAGCATGCTTGCCATAGATTTTTTTTTAAAGTAAAATGTGTTATAAATAAAAGACCAGTCAGAGCTCTTTGATAGATTGAGAGAGAAGCCACAACTATGGAAAGAAGGAAATGGGTTGGAAAATGGGAAAGAGAGAGAGAGTCTGAAGACTATGACAGAGGATATGAGTATCAGGGGAGCTGGAGGCAGAAGCAAGGGGGAAGGAGGGAAGGAGAGAGGGAGGGAAGGAGAGAGGGAGGGAAGGAGAGAGGAGGGAAGGAGAGAAGGAGGGAGGGAGGGTGTTGGGAGGGAGTGATGGAGAAAGGAATGGAAGAGAAGTCTGTCATGTGGCTTCTGCACAAACGTGACAGTGCTGGGCCACATACCATGCTGAGGGATGTTCTTGGATTTTGAAAAACTAAAACTGGCCATTAGAAACATAAAGAATCTGTGAGCACTATTCAATGAAATACTCCCTTTCCCTCCCTATTCCTTGTAGATTCTAATGGCAGTGAATAAATATACTTTTATAGTCTAAACACATGATTGTTTTTTTTCTCCTTGTAGGATGATCTTATTACATCAAATGGTATATCTCCTTTTCATTGTCTCTGTTTCTGGTGGTAAGTAACTCGTTGTCCTATGTAAAGACTAAAAATAAGCCGGGCACTGATGGCTCAAGCCTGTAATCCTAGCTATTCAGAAGGCTGAGATCTGAGCATCCAGAAAAGGCAGGAAAGTCCATGAGACTCTTATCTCCAGTTAACTGCCAGGAAACAGGAAGTGGTGCTATGGCTCCAAAGTGGCAGAGTTCTAGCCTTGAACATAAAGAGCTCAAGGACAGTGCCCATGCCCTGAGTTCAAGCCCCATGACCGACTGAAAAAGAAAAGAAAGAAAAGAAAAGAAGGACTGGAAATAGCTTAATGCCTTTGCCTGCAGGGAGAAAACATTAATCTAGAAAGGAAGAACACAGTATCACAGTGACTCCTCATTTATGAAGAAGGGACCCATGCTGTTCCCTATAAGGATAGAGATAAATTTCTTTCCTTTTCCATGTAAAATTCCAGCTGTTTCATAGAAAAAAGGACATTTACACAAAAGATTACCAGTAAGACAATGCCTAAATCTATATCTGTATCTATATTACATTTGTCTGTATATCTGCATCCATAGCTACATATATAACACACTTAAGTGATTTCAAAGAGCAATATAAGGAAGAGGTCTTAGTGTGGTTCTGGTGACTCATGCCTGTAATCTCCGGACACTAAGATCTGAGGATTGCAGTTTGAAGCCAGCTTGGGCAAGTGAATCCATGAGATTCTTATCTCCAATTAACTACCAAAGAGAAGTAGAGCTGTGGTTCTAGTGGCAGAGTGTTGTACTTGAGCACAAAAGCTCAGGAACATTGCCCAGGCCTTAAGTTCAAGCCTAGAGTCTGCTCACAGGAAAAAGGAAGAAGTCTTTATTTACCTCACTCATTATTCACACAGCTTTCTATAAGGCAGTCAGCTCAATAATAAAAATATGCACTA
This sequence comes from Dipodomys ordii, assembly GCF_000151885.1. NCBI lineage: Eukaryota > Metazoa > Chordata > Mammalia > Rodentia > Heteromyidae > Dipodomys > Dipodomys ordii. The sequence goes on from NW_012267220.1 coordinate 16,533,653, forward strand.
GATATTTTAGATTGAAAATGTTATGTAAACATTCATATATGGTTTAATGCATTTCAGCAATTTTACTATTGCTAATTCTCCTTACATTATATGCACAAAATGTATAGTTTATATACTACTTAATTAATATTCAGTAAAACAATGTATTTTAACTCTTATTTTTAATCACTTAAAATAAAATTATAAGCATTCCTTTAAAAACTAACTTATTCATATTGCATTTAATTTCTAATTGTTGCCAGCATTTGACCTCAGTAAACTCTTCTTTGATTTTGGTATATGTGAAAAAGAAATATCTAGGTAGGCATTTAAAAATTTAAAGCATACCCTGTTTTCATTGTATTTGATGTCGGTGCCCTGCATCTTGTATATACACTTCTCTAGCTTGGGGAGGGGAAGGGAAAAACAAAATGATTAAATAGGATACAAGTTGACCCATTGTTACAATGAGATGTACAAGACACTATGTTGAAAAACAAACTTTACAATTTAGACAGGGAGGGGGAAGGGGGGAGTGTAGTTGTGGAGGTGGGAGGGAACGGAGGGTAGAGGAAAAATAAAGGAGGAGGTAACAATGCTTGATAGGAAATGTACTCATTACCTTGCTCATGTAATTGTAACCCCTCTGTACAGTATTTTTACAATAAAATACCTATTTAAAATTTTTAAAGTAATGCTGGAGGGGATGTGGACAGAAGGGAACCTTACTGCATTGTTGGTGGGAGTGTAAACTTGTTCAACCACTCTGGAAAGTTCCTCTGGAGTTTCCTCAAAAGACTTCACATAGAGCTCCTCTATGACCCAGCAATCCCACTTTTGGGCATTTACTAAAGCTACCAGCACAATTATGCTTATTGCAGCATTATTTACCATAGATAAGATATGGAACCAACTCAGATGCCACTCAGTAGATGAATGGATGAAGAAAATGTGGTATGGGCTGGGAAGTTGGCTCAGTGGTAGAGCACTTGCCTTGCATGCCTGAGGCCCTGGGTTCGATTCCTCAGCAGAAGTGGCGCTGTGGCTCAAGTTGTAGAGCGCTAGCCTTGAGCTGAAGAGATGAGGGACAGTGCCCAGGCCCAGATTTCAGGCCCCATGACCGGACCCCCCCCAAAAAAATGGAATTCTATGCCTCCATCAGAAAGAATGACATTGTCCCATTTATTAGGAAATGGAAAGGCTTGGAAAAAATTATATTAAGTGAAGTAAGCCAGACCTAAAGAAACTTAGGTCCCATGGTTTTCCTTATTTGCAATAACTAGTATATGTCTGAGACAAGCAGAAAAGGTCAGATAAGTTGATGTTAGTGAAATGAACTCTAAGATTTGTATTCAAATTTTTTTTTCTTTCATGGGATTGTTTGTACCATATTTATAAGATTATTTCTTTGTTGCTTTGTATGTCCCTCCCCCACGGTATAACCCCTGTTTTCACTGTATTTGATGTTGGTATAATTTGTGGAGGGGAAGGGAAAAAACAAATCGTTTAAATAGGGATACAGGTGGACCCATTGCAACAATGAGATGTACAAGTCGTTATGTCGAAAACGAACTTGACAACTTTGGCCGGGGGCTAGGGGAGTGGGGAGGAGCAGGGGGTGGGGGGGAGGAGATGGGAAAGGATGGGAAGGGGAAACAAAGGAGGAGGCTGCAATGCTTGATAAGAAATGTACTCATTATCTTGCCCATGTAATTGTAACCCCTCTGTACAGTATTTTCACAATAAAAAAAAAGAAAGCAATCCACTTAAAAAAATTTAAAGTATATACTCTCATATTTTTTTCTGACAAGATTATACTGGTCCTTATAGTCACCCATTATTATTTTGAAATAATATTATTTTATTGATAAATATGTTAGTACAAATTTGATGACATATTTTGAACACTGCATTCAAGAGTTGCATCTGTCTACCTCTTTCTTTCCTTCCTTCCTTCCTTCTTTCTTTCCTTCCTTCCTTCCTTCTTTCTTTCCTTCCTTCTTTCTTTGTTTCTTTCTTTTTCTTTCTTTCTTTCTCTCTCTCTATCTCTCTCTCTTTCTTTCTTTCCTTTCTTTTCCTTTCTGTTTTCTCTGCCTGCCTGCCTTGCTTGCTTGCTTCCTTCCTTCCTTCCTTCCTTCTTACCTTTCTATATGTTTGTGTGTCAAATATTCTTAATGCATGAATGTGAAATATTAAAAAAAACTCAAACTGATCATGTACAAGTCTCTTAGGTGAAAATTTTGCATTCAACTTGTCATTCAATTGTAGTAGCAGCAAAAATTCCCAAATGTTTGAGAAGTATATTTACCCTTTTTCATCAATATTAGACTAATACTATGATGGAAACTAGAAGGTGTATTAAACTCGATTATAATTGAAAATGGCATATCAAAACTCTGAAATACAGCTGAATCAGAGTTTAGACCAAATATTATACATATGTATGTGTATGTACATATAGAGATATATGTACATATATACACACATACACACATACATATAGGGATATATGTACATATATACACACATACACACATACATATAGAGATATATGTACATATATACACACATACACACATACATATAGAGATATATATGGGGATGTATACACATATAGAGATATACATTATATATAGGGATACATATATGTGTGTGAAGTTTTGTTGTGTATTTGTGAATTGTAAGAAGAAAAGGGGTGCAGAACAATACTTCTTAATGAGAATATGCCAATATTTAAAACTACAATTTTTCAGTCAGTCAGTGACTAAGGAAAAAATGACCCCCAAAACCATGCATCGTGGAGGAGGGAAGGTTTGGTAGGGTAAAAACAAAGGACGAGGTAACAATGTTCGATAGGAAATGTACTCACTACCTTATTCATATAATTGTCTTTATACAGCATCTTTACAATAAAATAAAATTCAAAAAGAATATTAAAAAATTAAAAAAGATATGATGCTTTTGAAAAGTAAAAACTTATTTGAGGTTTTAGATGAAGGGGATTCAATAATTTTTTTCAAGACTCTCTCTCCTGTTAGTAAATTAGCATGGTAAGGTGAAATTATATGTTATCTTGTAGAAATCCATTAGATGCTACTGGAAAATGGCCCTCTATGATCTGTGCTAGCATAATCACAGAGCTGAGTGAAGAGAAGTAATTCACAGAGGTGAAAGCATCAAGCTCCTCTAGACCTGGTTGGTCTCCGAAAAGGCATCTTTCGCTAATAAAAATCTGAGAAGTAATTTAATTTTTCACACAGTATTCACTGTCTCCAAGATAGTCACTCATAAGAATGATGTTTGAGGCAAGGTTTTGGATTTTTTTTATTGTGAAAAAAACTGTACAGAGGGGTTACAATTACATGGGCAAGATAATGAGTACATTTCTTATCAAGCATGGTTGCCTCCTCCTTTGTTTCCCCTACCATCCCTTCCCTCCCATTTCCATGACTACACTCCCCACCTCCCCCGCCAAAGTTGTAAAGTTCGTTTTTCGACATAGCATCTTGTACATCTCATTGTTGCAATGGGTCCACCTATATCCCTAAACAATTTGTTTTTTCTCTTCCCCTCCCCAAATTATGCCAACATCAAATACAGTGAAAATAGGGGTTATACTGTCAGGGAGGGACATACAAAGCAACAAAAAAAATCACCTTATAAATACGTTAGAAACAATAACAAGAAAGAAAAACCACTTGTGTCCTTATCATCTTATCTGACCTTTTCTGCTTGTCTCAGACATATACTAGTTATTGCAAATAAGGGAAGCCATGGGACCTATATTTCTTTGCGCCTGGCTTACTTCAGTTAATTTTTTTGATTTTTTTCCATTTGAGGTTATTAATTTTCCAACACAAAAATTGTTGATTGCCTTCATGGCCAAGTTCAGGCATATTTTTGGTTAAGTAGACTTACCTGCCTTACTTTGGCCAGATTATTGTTTAACTAGACATGTGACCACTGATAATTAATACTTACCATGCATTATATTACAGAATGTGTTACTGAGCTGTTCAGAGACATAAGCTTTCAAGGGGGAGATGTTGATACTGTTTTTACACCAAGCGCTAAGTACTGCCAACTACTCTGTACCCACCACCCAAGATGCTTGCTGTTCACGTTCATGGCTGAATCAACATCGGAAGATCCTACCAAAGGGTAAATGTTTGTTTACCATTTACATAGAGGAAGTAGATTTTACAGGCCAATTGCCTACTAATAAATTCCCATCTGTAGTTTTGTGAAATGGCTGTTAACAGCCCTCTAGTTAAAATAGCTATTTTTACAGGGAAAAAAAATGAAGCTTAGGTAGATCAAGGAATGATTAAATTCCTCTCAGGGTAGCTTTCCTAGAGCTTGAAGTCTCAACATTAAGGGTACAGTTTTTCCTCTCTCTTTTTAGGTATCTTAATCATTTTGCTCTAAGTTTAATTGTTATTGATATCTGATAACTTTCCCCTAGTAATTTTATTAGAAAAACCTAAATGCCACTTACAATCACAATTAAAAGAAAAATGGTAAATTCACACCATATTATGTTTCTCAAATGTGATATGTAGCTATTAACTGAATCTCATAAACATTCACAAATTGCATTTCATTTGTCCTAGGTTTAAATTTTTAGAATATTTCAGTCCCTTTTTGTTTCCATATTAAGTGAAAAAATGCAATAATTAAGCCTTTATTTAAAATCAAGTTGTCAATATTTTTTAGTATTATTTCCACAAGTACAGATATTTACATAGTGCCCTGAACAACTTCTATTCTAAAAATTAGAATAAGAACCTGTGAGTATTTTCTAAACAAGGCAGTGGTGAATACTTTAGATTTTGTTGGTCTAAAAGCAAAATACTTGTATTATTATTCAAAATAATTATTGAAAACCAAGGCCAGGCATGGTAATGCATGTCTATAATGTTAGCTACTCTGGAGGCAGAAGTAGGAGAATCGTAGTCAAAGGCTAGACCAAGTAGAGTAAGAAACTAACTAAAAACAAAAACTAAAGGCAAAAAATTCTGGAGATATGGTTCAAATGTTAGAATGATTGCTTAGCAAGGCCCCAACTTCAAACCCTAGTAATGCAAAAATAGAAATAGAAATGAAAAAACATTCTTGGCTCAAGGGCTATGCAAAAACAGGCAGCTATCTATAATTTACCAAAAGGCTGTAGTTTACTCACTCCGGTTTACTTTTAGAAACACGTATCCTGCCTTTTTCAAATCTAAGGATGTTGAAATAAAAAATACCAGAATCCTGCTAAGAAAACATTTGTTTTAGGGAATTAAATATTTGTTTGGTTCATGAAATACAGCTTAGTTCCTTCTTTTTGGTTTTCTGTATGCTGACTTTTACGAGCCATTATTTTAATACATGAATTCTTACCTAGTCCTGGTATTTTTTTTTTTAAAACAGTTTTGCCTGTGTCCTGAAAGACAGTATTACTGAAACATTGCCAAAGGTGAATATGACAGGAGCAATTTCTGGATATTCTTTTAAGCAATGTCCACATCAACTAAGTGGTAAGATTTCTTAAGTAGTTGCTGTTATGCTGTGTATATTTACAATTAGATCTGATAAAGTTGTATGGCTATGAAGTAAAGCACAGCTATTTGGAAGTAAATCTCTACTAAAGTTCTTTCTTTAAAGAGAAAAAGTGATCACATAAGTGCCTCTACCCCATGAGACTAAAGTCACATCATATCTCACTATCCTAAATCTGACCATTAGCTCATTTCCTTCCTCTTTCTCAACCTAAAATTAAAAATTAAAGCCTCAATTAAATATAGCAATCCAAGCCAAAGCGAACAAATACAAAGAAGTACAAATACAGAAGTGACGCTTCTCTTTTTCCTTGTTTTCTTTTTCAAAATATGTTTTATTATCTTTAGTTATACAAAGGAGTTGTTACTTAATAAAGCAGTTTATGAATATAATTAATTTTATTGTTTTTCTTTCTTTTCTTTTTTTTTTTTTTTGGTCGGTCATGGGGCCTGAACTCTGGGCCTGGGCGCTGTCCTTCAGCTCTTCAGCTCAAGGCTAGCGCTCTACCATTTGAGCTGCAGCACCACTTCCGGCTTTTTCTACGTGGTGCTGAGGAATCGAACCCAGGGCCTCAGCATGCAAGGCAAACACTCTACCACTGAGCCACCTTCCAGCCCCTTTATTGTTAATTTTAAAAATGCCTTATTCTAGCTGTCCCTGAGATCTTTTGTTCAAGACTAGAACTCTACAACTTTGAGCCACAACTCCTCTTAAAGTTTTTGGGTAGTTAATTGGAGATAAGAGTCTCCTGGACTTTCCTGATGGGGTGGCTTTCAACCACAATCCTCAGATTTCAGCCTCCTGAGTAGATAAGATTACAGGCATAAGCCAGCAGCACCAAGCTCCAGATTTTTTTTAAACTAAAACACCTTATAGTTTATGAGGGAAAAATGACTTGGTGGATTCCTGTTCTTGCTAGAATTGTGTTATTATTATTTTTTGGCAGTACTGGGGTTTGACTCAAGGCCTTTTGCTTGCCAAGCCTCCAGTCCTGCATTTTTACTGGCTAATTTGGAGATAACAATTTAGCACAGTTTTCTGTGTAGCCTTGAACAGTCACCCTCCAAATCTCAGCTTCCTGAGTAGGTAGGACCATAGGAAATAGCTAGCTGTTGCTTGGCTTAGCATTTTGAAAGCTATTAACTTTGTTTTGCTATGAAATGGAAAATGCCATTTTTTGATGCGAAATTTGAAGAAGTATGAATACAAGTAGAATACAAAGAGTGCTAAGAACATGTTTGGCAGCCATTAAGTCTCAACAAATTTCTTATTGCTTTATCTTTCTCTCTCTATGTGAATAATTAGTTTTTTTTTTGTTTTGACTTTTTTTTTTTGCCAGTCCAGGGGCTTGAACTTAGGGCCTGAGCACTGTTTTTGCTCAAGGCTAGCGCTCTACCACTTGAGCCACAGAGCCACTTCCGGCTTTTTCTTTGTATGTGGTACTGAGGAATCGAACCCAGGGTTTCATGCATGGTAGAAAAGCACTCTGCCACTAAGGCACATTCCCAGCCCGAGGACATTCTTTAGGTTACAAAGAGGTTTTTTGAGTTGGTTAGTTCCAGAAGTCTTACTCTCCTTAGGTGATTGGTTCTTGCTTTCTCTTGTGTCCACACTTGAGTTGTTTGGTTATAGTTAACATCTTTGTTAGATTTTTTTTTTTTTGGTCCAGTTGTGGGGCCTGAACTCTGGTCCTGGGCGCTGTCCCTCAGCTCTTCAGCTCAAGGCCAGCGTTCATACCACTTAAGCCACAGCACCACTTCTGGCTTTTTTTTCTTTTTGCTTATGTGGTGCTGAGGAATTGAACCCAGGGCCTCAGGCATGCAAGGCAAGCACTCTACCACTGAGCCACCTTCCCAGCCCCATCATCTTTGTTAGATTTGAGTGTTCATTTTTTTTTTTATTTACTTGGATTGTGTTCACATCTGATTTGCTTTCCATTCACATCATGTGGTTTTTGGGCTGTCATGTGTTAGTTGCATTCAGGGAGGTAGGGCTTTGTGACAGGAGTTCCTCTGCCTCCTGCTAGCGCTCTAATAAAGACTCCAAATTTGGCCTTTTAAAAAAAATGCCTTATTCTAAATATTTAGGAAATTTTTCTGTAATTTTCCCATTCGGGTTCTCCACTGTCCATGTTTAGTTATAAAGGTCAATTACACATCTAATCCATTCCTAGGAAATGGATGATCAATAAACTACTAGATAAAATCTTTAATAGTACATTGTCTCAATACTGAAACAGACTCTTGAATAGCTTCGTCGGTAAGACAGCCAACGAGAAGCAAGATCAGAACATGAATATGTAAATTTACCCGTCTAAAATAGTTGTAAGAAGGATGCTGTGAGAAGTATTCTTTTAATGCTTCCTTATGAGAGGATGAACTAAGCAAATTGAGAATAAAAGGGAAGGCTTTCTGAGGAGGGTGGATGAGAAGCTCAAAGGGTAAGTCAGGAGGGACAAATGCTCAGCAATAATTCTGCACTTGCCCCTGAAATCTGAAGGGTATTCCTATTTTCCACTTAAAATTCTAGCTTGCAACAGAGATGTTTACGTGGACCTGGACATGAGGGGCATGAACTATAATGACTCTCTCGCCAGCAGTGCTCAGAAATGCCAAGAGAGATGCACAAATGACATCCACTGTCAGTTTTTCACGTATGCTACAAGGCACTTTCCCAGTGCAAAACACCGGTGAGTGAGCTGGGAACTGAGTTCAGGGACTTGGGAGCATTCCATGAAAAGCAAAATGCAGACTTGTTAAAATTACTTTTAATCACCTTGATGCCAAAACTCGTGCTTCAGCCCTGAAGAGGAGCTTAGAATTGTAAGCATGAAGCTCCACCCAGACCTGAGCTCCTCCCTGCCCTGGAGTTCCCGCCATACAGCTGGCCCCTCCCTCGGTCTGCTCAGACCCGTCTACATCACTTCCTACCCCTGACCCTGCTGCTACCTAGGTGGTGGAGGCTGCCATGGGCTCCCTCCCCGGGGGAACTCTAGTTCCTCTAATAAACCTTGTAATCATCTTTCTCCTGTGCCTGCCTGCCTCCGCGTGGTCCCCTGGAAGGATGTGATGGATCCTTGAAAAACTAAAGCAACCATTCTTGTTTTGTCATGAAAAAGTCCATTAAGAGTTCAATTCATTTAATTTATGGCAAAGTCTATCTTTTAATGGTAGTGTTGTGAAATTCCTCCACTATCACACCAAGACTTTTGTGCAATGGAGAAGTTGTATTATCTCATGGATTTTCCTACTTGCAGTTAGAAGACTAATCTGCACTTTTGTCTCTACTCAGTCACATCTGCTTGTTGAAGTACACCCCAACAGGCACACCAACTGGAATAGCCAAGCTCAGTAATGTGGTTTCTGGATTTTCACTCAAGTCCTGTGCACTTTCTAACCTAGGTAACTATTGTTTTCTTAACCAGGTATGTGTATGAATCTCATGATGTGTAATAGGTCTAATTTTGGACACCTATTTGTGCTCACTAATGAAATGGACCCAATGATCTTTTAACTTCTCTGTATAACAAAATTCATTATGTTCAGTGTGCATATATATTATTTAATAATTATTGTTATTTAATTAATATATTAAAGTAGATATTAATATATAATCACATTTAATATTCAATATTATATTTAATATGTAAAATACACAATAGATAACACAATATATAATATGCTATATAATATATGCTGTATAACTGCTATGTAATATATAATATAGCATATTGTATATGCTATATTTCATATTATATAGCATATTATATAACACAATATAATGCTAATAAACAATATTGTATACCATATAAATACAATATTGTAATAATACAATTTACAATATTATGTAGTCTATCATATATTATGTTATATATTAATATATTGATATGTATTATATTAATATGTAATATATAAAATTTATTTAATATATACTATATATTATATGCTATGCACATACAATATAGTAGTATATAATTATGTATTGATATATAATTATTTTGTTATATGTTATTGTATATAATGTATGACCTATCACATATGATATAATTAAATTAGTGATATGTAGTATAATTATATTATTAAATTAATTATATTGAATACAATTGCTTTTATGATTTAATATATGTAAATGATATAAAATATATGATATGTATTTCAAGCTTAAAATTGTCTCATTTTTTTCTAAATTAAAACAATTAAAAGGAGATTTGGGGAAAAATTTAACTATGAAGCTGCCAAATACCATGACTGGAAAGAATTTTTATGCTGGTGGATGGATGGATTATCTCACATGGTTTTTCTGTCACACAGCTTGTATTAGGGACATTTTCCCCAGTACAGCATTCTCAGACAGTAATGTCGGCAGTGTTATGGCTCCAGATGCCTTTGTCTGCCGCCGACTTTGTACCCATCATCCCACCTGCTTGTTCTTTACCTTCTTTTCCCAAGAATGGCCAAAAGAATCTCAAAGGTAAGGAGTTATGATTAAGAGTGGTTTATTACCTTTTAAATCACTTTTTCAAAAGCCACAATTGTACATTCTGAGAACTTAAAACTTCAGTCCACACATCTTTAGATGGGGTTTGCTTTGATATAGTTTCTTCAGGACTTATTTACTTACTTACTTATTTTTGGTCAGAAACCTCTGTCTCCTTAAAACATCTCAAAGTGGATTGCCAAGTACACGCATTACAAAGGACCATGCCCTTTCTGGTTTCAGTCTACAAAACTGTAGGCACAGCGTCCCAGGTAAGCAATGAAGATGCTTTCTTTTGTTACAACACCAACAATTCTTTGATTGAGGAACACTACGTTTATGCCTTCTCATATCTGACCTGTGATTCATTGCCTAGTATTCTGTCATTCTTCAATTTACCATGACACTGATTTCTTGGGAGAGGAATTGGATATTGTTGATGTGAAAGGACACGAAGCTTGTCAGAAAACTTGTACCAGTGCCATCCGCTGCCAGTTCTTTACCTATTCCCCACCTCAAGAATCTTACAATGAAAGAAAGTAAGGCAAATGAATAGTCAAAGAGATGTCCCCTGTCCCTTGCCTTGGCAGGTAAAGTTCATTACCTCCATACCGTTTCCCACTACAGGGGCAAATGTTACTTGAAACTTTCTTCCAATGGATCTCCAACTAAAATACTTCATAGAAGAGGAGGCATCTCTGGATATACATTAAGATTATGTAAAATGGATAATGGTGAGTAAATATATGTGCAGTAGTTAAGTACTGAACGGACCAAGATTAAGCTAGTCAATGATAGTGACAGAGGGAAGAAAAGTAATAAAATGACAAACAATAATTTACATAGCTTTTGTTCTTTTCACCCAAGCTAACCATGTCTAAAGGGTATAATTAGAGAGTTGACTGGCCTAGTATGAATTTAAGACCAGTTGAATATGTCTTGAATTTAGCGACTGTTTTTGTAGGGATGATTCTTGTTATGAAGCTCAAACATTTTCTTATTGTCTTTGCTGATTGAAATGTTCAGCATACATCAGTTAACCAAATAATTTGTTTTCTTCCCCCTTGATCTTTTAGTGAGACATATAAAATGATTCACTAAATCATGTTGCTAAAAGTTATGTATTTATTCAAGAGATACCAGAGTGGGTTTCCTTTTTCAGTGACTTTCACTCACTCAGATTCCCTGGGAAGTTTCTTCAGACCTGTGAATACTGCCAAAAGTTACAGAAAAAAATACCATAAATTTGAAGAACTGATTGTAGAAATAAAACTGTCTGTCTACATTATACAATTATACTAAAAATATTTTTTCAAAAATCAAATTGGCAGTATTCCCATCTCAGGAGTTAGTGTTCAGCACAGAAGGAAAAGACACTTTGCAGGTAAATTGAATTATCCTAAGAAACAGAATCCTAGAAGAAAAGAACATATGACAAACTCTACTCCCTAAGTTACTATATAACAAGCTGCTTCATTTTTTAACGTGTACTAGTTTACCTCAATACATTTTGGGGGGCTGTTTGTTTAGTGCCTAATATTATAATGCCCTGCAAATTAAGACACTGCTGAAAAAAAAGTAAAATGGGAATGATAATTATGCTATAGTTTTAGAAGTGAAATTTTCTGTGTCCGCTTATTTACTGTACTGAGAAGTGGAATCAACCTTTAACTTCCAAGAACTTGTTTTGTAGAGTTACAGCACATCCAATAATAATATCCTAAGTAGCAAACTATACTTCCTGAAGTTTACAAAGTCTCTGATGATATCTTTTTAGATTATTAAGCCTCTTCAGTAAGCTCAAGTAAGTTATAGCTCCTGTATTCTGTTTTCCTCTCAATAAATTTGCCTAAGACAAGAAATGTTCAATTACGTCTGTTTTTTAGTTCTACTTCTTACTATTAGAAGAGACAAATGATATTAAGTGATGTTAAATGATATTGGCATGGTTTAAACATATCGTAGATTCTATGTTTCACCCTGTCTCCTTTCTTCTATAGGAGAAATTCTATTAAATTCTATTGAATTCATTGACTTTAGTTTGTGATTAGAGTTGTAGATTCATAGCTACAGGGGAAAAGATATAAGAGCAAGTAAAGTAAAATGTTTTGTCTTTGTAGAGCACCTTCTGAGCAAAACGAATTAGATAACGAGGTTTTACTGCACTTTTAGATGAAATAGCACTCTAATGTGAAAGAGAATATCTAATTGAGATATTTATCATGTCCATCACTACCATTGACCTACCATATAATTTTACTTTCTGAACATATGCAGCAATTTCATAGAAACACATGTATCTCAACACTAAATGTACTGTTAGGCATTGAATGTTCAGCATTTTGTTTAACCTGAGAAAGATAATAGAATGAACATCAAGATTCATGACCTGTACCTAATGTCTTTTGCTGCATGACTGGTATCTTAGCTACTGTTTACCTATCATTGTTGCCAAACTTTGCCTCTATGTCACTTCTTAGCTAGAAGACTGCCCGAGGCCAACAAATTTCTACAGATAATGTCAACGTAGGAAGTCATCATTGCAATCTTTTTGTTGTAGTGTGCACAACCAAAATCAAGCCCAGAATTGTTGGAGGAGCTCCATCGGGTCACGGAGAGTGGCCATGGCAGGTAACTCTGCACATCACATCCCCAACTCAGAGACACTTCTGTGGAGGCTCTATCATCGGAAACCAGTGGATATTAACAGCTGCTCATTGTTTCTATGGGTCAGTGCCATTGCTGTTTTAATTGGCTTAACCTTCCTCACACAAAACTACTATCTTACTAGCAAATAATTTGATGCCAGTCTTAGGCACTATCAGAGCCTGGGCATTGTCCCTGAGCTTTTGTGCTCAAGGCTAGTGCTCTATTACTTGAGTCATAGATCCACTTCTGGCTTTTTGCTGGTTAATAGGACATAAGAGTCTCAGGATTTTCCTGCCCAGACTGGCTTTGGAACCAAGATCCTCAGATCTCAGTCTCCAGAGTAACTATGACTATAAGCATGAGCCAATGGCACTCGGCTTTTACATAAATATTTTAAAATAAGTAAATTATCCTATTTACCAAATTAATTTTCTCTTTAGCCAGGGCAGAGGGAAGCCACAAGGAAGAGCTACACATGGTATACCAGCAACAGAACAGGTGCAGGAACTTGGCTTTTTTTTTTTGTTCATTATACCCCTGAATTCCCATTTAAATGGAAATGGATCCCAAGGGCTTTCTGTGATTTGTCTATTAGAGCATATCAGCTCTGTGTACTGGGCTCACAACTAAACTTAAAGCAAGTTTTCTATTCTTTGCATTATTTCTCCCAGCCTCCCTCTGTTTACCTCCTAATGCACCATCAAATTGGATTCCCTACTAAGAACATTTTCAATGTTGACCAAATACAAAAGCTCCAGTTGTAAAATGCATGGAATTCCAGAGTATTTCAGTTGGTCAAATTCCCTGTTGGTTCTTTCTAGTATCTTCTGAGTTGTCTTCTTGATGGGGCTTTGTTTTAACTTCTATTGTCTTATCAATATACAGCTTACTCATTACTCAAGAGTATGTTTGGAAGCTGATAGTGCCCTTTATCCTTTCCAGATGGGAAAATACTCTTCATGGGAAAAGAGCCTACATTATTTTCTCAGGACCACAGCTCATCAATAGTAGCAAAACTTAGGCTAAAACCCAGGTCTGTGTGTGTGTGTGTGTGTGAGAGAGAGAGAGAGAGAGAGAGAGAGAGAGACAAGACAGACAGACAGACAAAGAGAGAGAGAGACACACAGAGACAGAGAGAAAGAGACAGAGAGAAAGAGAGAGAAGGAAGGAATCAGAGAATGAAAGAACATTCAACCCTGTGTTAATCCAGTACTTATTTGCTATGTGCTGGAAAACTTTTAGAATTAGATGATTTCTTCGCACATAACGTCCTACCATTCTAATTTTTTTTTAAAATATAAGATCTAGTTAAATAACTAAGCAACTCCAAACGTTTGGGAGCTACTTAGTGAAGGTATTTTTTCCTCTATTGTTTGTTCCTTAGGGTAGAATCACCTAAACTTTTACGTATCTATGGTGGCATTGTAAATCAATCTGAAATAAATCAGGAATCTTCTTTCTTTGGGGTTCAAGAAATAATAATTCATGATAAATATACAATGGCAGAAAGTGGGTATGATATTGCCTTGTTGAGACTGGAAACAACCATGAATTACACAGGTATGTAGAACTTTGAGGGGAAAGTTACTTGTAAAAGTGAGTGGTTAGGAAGGATGAGAGAATGCAAGTCATGACATTCAATGCACAAATGTGAAAATGGGATGAAGTAAATTGAGGTTTGGGGAGAGATAGAGAGAAGGATGAAAGAGGTGGTATTGATCAAGATCCGTGGCACTTGCAAACTGACAGTTGAATTGAAAAGTACAACTACTCAAAGATAAAAATAATAAATGAAAACTTCAAAGTGAATTAGGTAAAGTGATAGAACTACCTCGCTCCATGCATCATTATGAAAAAGAGAAAGTTTGGAAAGATTTTTTGTTTGTTTTTTTAGCATATATTAGTTACAACCAGGGGAGGGGATTTCATTCTGATGTTTCTACCATATTATGCAATGTATTCTAATTAATCTCACCTCCTCCAGTATTCTTTCCCCTCCTTCTCTCTCCTAACACAATTTCATCAGGTTTCATTGCTTTATTTTCATACATGCAAACCACCTACTTCCACTGTCTTCATCATTTTCCTTAGTCCGACCCTCGCCTAGTAACAACTACCCCCCAACAGAGATTGTTCCTCTTTCTCTATCTCCCCAACACCCTTACTGAGCAGCAGCTTAAAAAGCTAGTTTTTCATTCTCTTAACAGCCATTCTTCAGCCTGACAACTGGATCTTGTTTTGAGGGTGGATAAATATTTGCTTCAGGTGCACAGAATGGCATAGTATACTATAATTTTATAATATATGGGAATATTAATGATAATTTAGACTAATAGCTCCCTTTTTAGGAACAAAAAGAACTAAGGATCTGAATAATTAAGCAACTTCCTCAGGATCCTAAGGCTAGTTAGAATGTCTCGTTGGAGGAGTTTGGATGGTCTCTCTCTATTGTCTATAAGCTGAGCATAAGGGATGAAAAAATACAACAGTAAGACAAAAGTGAATAAAATAAACAGAGGAACTAAACAAGGGGGAAAACCCAATGCTATGTAACATAAGAATTGTCTGGGAAAGAAAATATTTTGCTTCTGAGTCAGCTTTTTATTACTCTGAGAACATCTGATATAATCAGCTTGTAAGGAGGAAAGGTTGGGGGAGGAGCTTCAGCCCACAGTTAGCTGGCCTCTGGGGCTGAGGAGCATGTGGGAGAGCAGGGCTGTTCACATGCTGTCAGCCAAAATTCAAAGAGAGAAAGAGAAAGGAGAGGCTGGTGTCCCAATACCCCAATGACCTTCCTTCCTTCCACTAAGCTCCGCCTCCTAAAGGCTCTATTACCTACTAAAGCCATATCCCAGTAGCACCACAAGTGGACAAATGGAACATTTAAAGCATGAGCCTTTGGATCATCAGTTCAAACTTCCAACTAAACCATGGTTTTTAAATTTTAGATTCTCAACGACCTATCTGCCTACCTTCCAAAGGAGATAGAAATATAATGTATACTGACTGCTGGGTGACTGGATGGGGGTACAGAAAACTAAGAGGTAAAAACGATGTTTGTAATCTGCTACATTCTCAGAATAATGGGCAAGGTTTTTCCATAATCTCCATCTTGTTTATCAAGTCTCGTTGAGATGCAAATCAATTAACACTGTTTAGTCCCAGGAAAAAGAATAACGGTGAAAGAAAAAAAAAACACCTTCAAGTGAAACTGATACATGTCTGCCTGATTAGAAATGGTAAAAATAATTAAGCCTCTGTAAGGTAATTTTTAATGAAGTTTAATGTGACAATTTTGTGCAAGTGTCCTGCTTTTTATCTAATTATTTTTTCTGAGAAGCAATTCTAGTTCAAATTATAATTAATTTAAAGCTCAATTAACATTAATTACGTGATACACACAGTAGTGAAAATGTCATTTTTATTCTCTATAACTACAAAAGTACTATGAGCTGAGACGAACATTTTTCTCTCTAGATTTTTATATAAATGTATTTTTTCCTGGTCCTGGGGCTTGAACTCTGGTCCTGGGCACTGTCCCTGAACCTCATTTACTCAAGGCTGGTGCTCAACCATTTGAGCCACTGTGCCACTTCTGGATTTTTCTGAGTAGTTTATTGGAGATAAGAGTCTCATGGATTTTCTTGCCCTGGCTGGCCTCAACTCACAATCCTTAGATCTCAGCCTCCTGAGTAGCTAGAATTACAGGCATGAGCCCCTGGTGCCCAACGTAACTTCTAAGTACGTATGTGTGTGCACTTATATAGCATATATATATATATATATATATATATATATACATGTATTATGGATGGATAGCCATATACACCCATATAGATAAGCCTAATATTTTTCTCTCTAGATTTTTATATAACTAGATATTAAGTATGTATGTGTGCATATATGCAAATATATATTGCACACATACATATATATGCACACATACATATGCTATATTTCACACAATATATAACATGTGATATATATATATATATGATTTATTTTCCAGATAAAATCCAAAACACACTCCAAAAAGCCAAGATACCCTTGGTGTCACATGAAGAATGCCAGACAAAATACCGAGGGCATAAAATAACCAACAAGATGATCTGTGCAGGCTATAAAGAAGGAGGGAAGGATGCCTGTAAGGTAATATTCTCAATCAACTGAATGTATTTCAAAGTAGAATTCTTAGTGCATTTTAAACCAACTTTTAATGGTTACTTTTGCTTATTTTATTAATTTTATGTTGATGTGGTACCAAGGAATAGAACCCAGGGCCTCATGCATGCAAGGCAAGCACTCTACCACTGAGCCACCTTCCCAGCCCTCAGTGCATTTTTAAAAGCAGACTTCTACCAATAGTCAGGAATCACAGTGATTTTGTTTTACTTAAACAAAAATCTAAATTTGACAAATTGGTTGAAAGTGAGCAGTCAAGTTCTTTGAAGAGCAAGGAAGAGCCAGAGAAAAATTTTTGGCAAAAAAAAAAAAATCCCTGAACAGAACGTATTTTAACATAGGAAGTATCTGAAGCAATCTAGTCCTCTTTTCCCTTTCTTCCTCTTTTCCTTAGGGAGATTCCGGGGGACCCCTGTCCTGTAAACACAATGAAGTCTGGCATTTGGTAGGGATCACAAGCTGGGGCGAAGGTTGTGGTCAAAAGGAACGGCCGGGAATTTACACCAACGTGGTCAAATATGTGGACTGGATTTTGGAAAAAACGCAAGCTGCGTGAGAGTCTCTGGGTATTGCTTGAGTACCAGAGGAGAAAGCCAGAATACACCCTGGAAAAAGCCTTTGATTTCAGGAAGGAGCTGGGTAGTTGTAAGGAAAGAATCAAAAGAAAATAAATGGTCATGTTCAAAACTCTCATTCTCTGCTAATCATGGCTTACGTTTTACAGAAGCCGGTCTCTTGCTTTTTGATACCAATTTCATCAGCCACCCCCCCAAAATACCATCAGGAAATATTTTTGAAGATTAAAATATGGCAGACACACCAGAAAAGTGTTGAGTAGTGCCATTGTGTTGATCAGCCTTTTTTTCCCCATTGCTGTGACAAATTCCCAAGAGAACAATAGTTTAAAAGGAGGAATATTTTTGGCTCATACTTTCCCAGGTTTTCTTCATGGTGTGCTGGCTCTGTTGGAGAGAGAGAGACAGAAGAAATGGTCTGGGACAAGATATGTCCTTCTAACAACCTCTTGCCCCTCCCCAGCTACTTCTTCCAGATACACCCCTTTTCTGTTTCTACCACCTTCCAAAATAGCGCCATCTGCTAGGAACAGAAACATCCACCAGGTAGCAGTGCTCAAAGAAACCATCATAAAAGCATTTGTTTAGTGAAAATAGAAACAGGAGGAAAAAAGGGGGAAGGACAGTCATCAATTTATGATTATCTAGTCTATGCCTATGTGAGCACATTTCTTGTGCAAAGGAAGAAAGTGACTAAATTTAGTGCCACATTTTCCGAAAAAGTCAAGATACTTGTGTCTTTTCTATTTTTTAAAACTCTATTATTTTCTCCACTCACTTTGGTAGGCACGAGCTAAAAGCAAGGATGAATGAGACTCCAGAAACCTCAATATGGGAGACACCCAAGAGCAATGAATTACCTGGAAGGGATACCTTAACCATATACTTGTATAAAAACTGATTCTGCAGAATGTTATACTTATTTGCAGTGTTTTGGGGAGGACAAGATATAGAAAGCAACTTAAAACCTTCCTAAAAGCTGCTACCATTGAGCTGACAAATCAGCATAAAATAAACTCATGCTACAGAGATTAAAATTTTAAAAAACGGAGAGTGTGAATGAATAGTTCTAGGAGACTCTTCAGCATCATCAATCCATTCTCTGTGTTATGAATACTGGAATTTTTCTTTCCTATAGTCACCTAATTATGATTTGAGGTTACTGTCCACATAGTTTTCAACTTGTGGAAATCATCACATAATTCATCAAGTGTGTATGTGTGAATATTCATTAAGAATAATAATGTGGTAATATCACACTGAACTTCAGGGGATGTAGGGCTTAATAAGTAAATTGTTCCTAGTCTCATGGTTTGCTGTCTAGCTTCCATGAAGAACAAATTAAAATAGTTATACAAGATAGAGCCTTCCAAATAGTAATAATCAGAATGCACAGGCTTCTGTGACAACATAAAAGAAGGAGGTTATTTTGAAAACTTGAAGATTAGGCTAAAGAACAGACAGTCATGCTGGCACTGGTGCCTAGAGGAAGCTGAGATCACGGATCACAGTTCGAAGCCAGCCCAGGCAGGAAAGTCCATGAAACTCTTATCTCCAACTAACCACCAAAAAAGCCAGAAGTGGCTCAAGTGGTAGCGTTTTGGCCTTGAGCAAAAAAACAAAAACAACAACAACAACAAAAAACAGAAAAAAACAACTCAGGGGCAGCCAATAGGTCCTGAGTTCAAGCTCCAAGATTGGCACAGAGAGAGAGAGAGAGGTAGGGGGAGGTAAAAAGGGGAGGGAGAGGTTGTGAGGAAGGTGAAAAGAATAGATTGTCTTAAGAAAGACAAAACACACATTCACAAATACAAATTTTAAAAAAAAACTAAAAGATAAAAATGACTGAAATGGCAAAAACAAGCCAGATTCAAAATGTTTGTATATTCAAGCAAAGAATTATAACATTATCATGATTATCAAAAAATATTACCATCTTACTACTTATTCCCTAGTAGTGTCGATGCAAGAACTAGGGATGATGGTACACACTTGTAGTCCCAGCCATCCGAAGGCACTGGGTTGAAGCGCAAATCCCTGTCTAAAAGGACTGTAAAGGACTGTAGCATGCCACAAATTAAATTCAATCCTTATTACCACCAAAAGGCATGAGCCACAATTTAAATTCAATCCTCATTCGCACCACCAAGAGCCTCTGCCCAGGTAGAACCCCATCTCTCCTCAAATAAATGTTTTCTGGTTGTTAGGAATGAGTCTGCAATCATCATGAATTCCCTATGAACTTGAGGTGCCCATTATTCTAATCTATGGAAAGAACTCAAATTTGGGAATGAAAATTGCACAGAATTAAGGTGCTCATGTAAGAAGTCTTTACAAGCGGAGCTGGGGGGCGGGGGGAACTCAAGCTTAGCTGCTTGGAAGGCAGAGACTGAGGAAACCCAGTTCAAGACAAAACAGCCCAGACATATCAAGATTACATCCATCTCAAGCAGTATCTGGGTGTGGTTGCCCATGCCTGCCATCCCAGTGACAAATGGAAGCACAGATAGGAGGATCACAGTCCAGTTGGCTCCAGCCTAAAGCAAGACACTATCTTGAACTGTAGCCAACTGGCTGTGAGCTCATAAAGGGTCTGGCAGACTGGTTCAAGGGGTAGAGCAGCAAAAATGTGTCCCTGAGTTCAAAATGCCAGGACTGCCAGAATTTTATTTTTAATGTCACTACAGTTTATGCATATTAATGAAGAAGACAGGTTTTATCAGGGCCTGTTGAGACCTACTCCTCCCTTCACCCTCTGCATTCTATTCTGTCATCTATAGGCATGTGTGTGTGTGTGTGTGTGTGTGTGTGTGTGTGTGTGTAGTCTTTAAGTAGTTGTGCAAAGGAGTTGCCATTTACCAAAGCAGTTTATGAAGACATTGCATCTTGATCAATGTCCCTCCTTTCAACATTCTCACCCATCTTTCCCTTACCAACTCCTTCCCCTACTCGTTTTGATTTTTGTAGGATATACATTGAGTTCTTGACTGCATTCTCCCCGTCTTCTCCTCTTCATTTGTCCACCTCTTACCCCTTGACCCCACCCCACCCCTTTCGAGTACCCAGTTCCCAGTGTTTTACTTTGTTGAACTTTGACTTTGCTTGTCGAAGGAATCACACTGATCTCTCCCTGGGATCTCCCGTATCTCAGTCCATCCGTTTCTCCACCCAACCTATTTCCTTCTACGTTTATAAGCTAAGTGCAGCTTGCATGTTTGCTACGCGCTTCTGCTATCCTTGACCTGTCTCAGTCTGCCCAGGCCTTTCCGTGAGGGAGAAGGCTCAGTATTTTGGTTGGTGGTGTGTCACAGCTCACATGGCCCAATGCTCCCCAGGCAGAGAATGCTGCTCCTTCTGCAAGATCACAGTCGTTTTCTCTCAGAGCCTCTCCCTGAGGGAACCTGTTTGTTCTCCAGAGATGGCTTCTGTGGGTGCTGGGCGGAGGGGGAGACCACAGGGCCTGCTTCTCATGGTGTGTGAGTTCCAACCCCTCTCTCACCTAGGAGGAATGTGTGTTCATCAGAAGCGGGCAGGCTTCTCTCTTTCCTTCTTGGGAAGACATTTTCTGCCATTCTCAAGACTGTCTCATGAACTAAAAAGAACTCCTCAGAGCAGTTCTTCAGTCAGGACTGTGGCTCTGAGCATGTAGGGCTGAAGGGTAGGATGGGTAAACATGAATATTTTGGGGGGACTCAACCACCTCACACTCATTTCGCTGCCTCTCTGGTGTCTTGGGTTTCCTCATCTTTTGTTCTCATATCCATTTCCATAACAAATGACCATAAACGTTGGGGTTTTAAATAGAAATGTATTATTCTCTCACAGTTCTGGAAGCCAGAAGGCTGAACCAAGATGGCGGCTCCTTGGCTTCTTGCAGCTGCTGTGATTCTCAGTGCTTTGGGGCTGAACCTCTCTTTCTCTCTGCTTCCTTCTACTTGGCTTTCTCCCTGGAGGCTCTTCCTGTCTCCTTAAATGGAAACCAGTGGGAATAAGAGTCCAAACGACTGTAAATAGTATAGACTGCACGTTGGAAGCTTCCTGTTGTAGAGTTTGTAGTCATTCATGTAAAATGGAAAAGCTTGTACTGATTCAAAACAGTACAGAGGGGTTACAATTACATGGGCAAGATAATCAGTACATTTCTTATCAAGCATTGTTGCCTTCTCCTTTGTTTCCCCTTCCCATCCCTTCCCATTTCCCCCCACCCCTGTCTTCCCCTACCTGCCCCCTCCGCACTCCCAAAGTTGTAAAGATCATTTTTCAACATAAGGACTTGTACATCTCGTTGTTGCAATGGGTCCATCTGTATCCCTATTTAAACGATTTGTTTTTTTTTTTTCCTTCCCCTCCACAAATTATACCAACATCAATCCTTCTTTTTGCCATTGGGAGTCAGGCAATTTTTAAAAATCATTCATGTAATAATATATATTGGGAGTTCCCATCCCAAGGGAAACAATTGTTTTTGTACTGTTCTACCTAGAGACACAACAAATTTGAATCTATTGACTCAGTTTTTCCAGTGCACCCAAGAGTCCTCAGAGATCGTGTGTTTTTTTTTTTTAAACAACCAGGTACTTTCAAACAAGATTGTGTTATGCATAGGCCTAATTTACATATTCTGAAATGTCTATGTGGAGCTGCAATGCTCAGACACTCTTAAAAGATCAGCTAGACCTGGGTACTGTGGCTCGTGCTTGTGGTCCGAGCTCATCAGGAAGCTGAGACCTAGAGGATCCTGGTTCCAAGCCAGCCTGTATAACAAGGCCATGGGACTCCTATCTGTAAAGCAATCAGAAAAAGCCATACTACGGGTGTGGTTCAAGGGGTAGAACACCTAGCAAGCAAGCAAGCTAAGCAAGCAGGAGTCCTGAGTTTTAAATCCTGTTGTGGCTCCGTGTGTGTGTGTGTGTGTGTGTGTGTGTGTGTGTGTGTGTGTGTACATAGTTAAGAGGTTACCAATGAGTTTAATAAAGTACTTGGAATAGAAAACTGGTTATTACCTAAAAAAAAAACAGTCCAACCACAAAGTATAAGAATTTAAATTTATTTTTAAATGATTTTTGTTGGTTGTGGGGCTTGAACTCAGGGTCTGGCTGCTGTCCGTGAGGTCTTTTTGCTCAAGGCTAGTACTCTATCACTTGAGCCACAATACCTCTTCTGTTTTTTTTGTTTTGTTTTGTATTTTTGGGTCCGGTCATGGGGCCTGAACTCTGGGCCTGGGCGCTGTCCCTCAGCTCTTCAGCTCAAGGCTAGCGCTCTACCACTTGAGCCACAGTGCCACTTCCGGCTTTTTTCTTTTTGCTTATGTGGTGCTGGGGAATTGAACCCAGGGCCTCATGCATGCAAGGCAAGCGCTCTACCACTGAGCCACCTTCCCAGCCCCACCTCTTCTGGTTTTTGAGTGGTTAATTGGAAGATTCTAACATGGACTTTGCTACCTGGGTTGGCTATGAACTGTGATCTTCAGATCTCAGCCTCCTGAGTAGTTAGGATTACAGGCTGAACCACAGGCACCCAATAAGAATTTTTATTTTTTAAGTCTCTGCTGCCACCATTTGTAATAACTATTATCATTGTAAGAGTGGGATACCAATAAACTGAAATGAAGACGGAGTTCCTTCTCCAAAGCATCTATGTAACTGCAGAGGCTGGAAACTGATTTCAGTGGCTCCATGTGTATTCCTCAAGTCATCACTACACTTAGTAGAGGGTGAGATTAATGGTGATGTTTAAAACTGATTTCCTACATTATGATTCAAGTGTAAGGATATGCTTATAACATAGCAAGAAAAACCAAGCTAGGCCTGTTTTCCAGACTTAAAAGTTATTTTTCTATACTTGGATTCTATTTTGTTGTATGAAGAATCTGAGCTACGATGGGGAAAGTCATTAACAATCTGATGGTCAACGTTTTGTGTTTAGTAGTATATTTGAGGATTTGCTCAAGTTCATGTAAATAGTATACAATGAATTAAAGGCTCACCTCTTAACTTTTCCCACTCTTTTAATTTAGCTAAATTTCTAGCATTATGCATTTGTAGCTATAGTCCTACACTTTTCTCTCTTACTAGTTGGGTATTAACATGCAATTAAAGACTACTATTTCTGTTTCACTGGAGGAGAGAATACCAAGGTCGAAGTTGCTCTGTTTGAGTTGCTCCTTCTAATGCTTGCATTGATCAAGGGATGAGTGTGGTAAGGAAGTGAAAAGACTCGTGAAAGTATTTGGCAGTGAATTATTGGGGGGCTATAAACTGTCAAGCTGAAAAAGACATTAGTGATCATATCCAGAGAAATGATCTTCACAGTGGGGAGCCAGGGCTTTAGACTTCCGGTCCAGATCTTTACTTGACAACTTACATGTGAAACTGGGAAATAGAATTTTTTAATAAAAAAGCAGCCCATTTGTCTGGCTTGAAAGAAGGGAACAATGTCCCCAGATGCTGCAATGATTATTTATAGGCATATTACATCCAGTGGTTATTTGATCTACTCATGTGTTGACATCAAGGTAGTCTCTGGTCCTGACTTAGGGAATCTCCATTTTCTCTTCTATCCTCCAGAAGCTTCTGGAACAGTCTGTAGGATTAGTGGATACTGAAATCAATTAGGAGCTTTGTAAGAATCATGTGAAGGGTATGATCACCAGGAGCTCATTTCCATCATTATCATTTAATTTTATCCACAAATAGTGAAAACATATGACCTAGAGTTACACAAATAGATTGTTAAATAGATATCATAGATATAAAATCCAGTGTTACCACCCATCAGTGGTTAATATTGTTAATAATCTTTTGATTGGCAAGAATAAGAAAAGGAATACGTAAAAAAATCTACTTCATCTGGGACACCTACTGTGTCTGTGCCATATCACAGACTTTACTCTTCATCCTCTCTGTGGAAGATATGGTATTGTTATTGCTGTCATTATATATTATTATTTTATTATTTACAGGGAAAGAAAAATCCCCTTGTAAATATTTTGATGCAATTCTCTGTGCTCCCACTAGATGGCATGATCATCCTTGTCTTTAGTACATTTAAAATCAGTATGTGGGCAGAGCCCACTTAATTTCTCTAAACAAATTCCATGTACATAAAATATCTGGAAGTATTAGTTAAGTCAATTGCTTCTATTCCAATATGCTCGACTTTTCTCGTCCAATGTCTGCTCTCTGCACAGCAGTTTCTCTTTTGAACCATGCTTACCGTGTCTCACAGTTCCCTTGGTTGACTAATGAGTTCCTGGTGATGAATTTACAGATGCTGAATGTGCACTGAGCTGTCCTTCCTGGAACCTCTAAGACTGTGGAAGTGTCCCATTACTCCTGTCTGTTGTCACCCGTGGTTTAACTGAGTGCCCCAGTTCAGGACCAGTCTTGCTATTCTTCTGTATTCTTCCTGGATCCATGGTGTCCTCTTCCCTCTACTTAGCTTCTGTGCGGAACACGAGGACAGAATCTCCTCCTAATTACTCAAAGGGCATTGAAAATTACACAATACTTTTAAAAAGCAAACCAACCAAAACCCCTTGCCTAAAAAAGACTGGATGAAGGGTAAACAAAGGAGGAGGCTGCAATGCTTGGTAAGAAATGTACGCATTATCCTGCCCATGTAATTGTAACCCCTCTGTACAGTATGTTCACAAATAAAATAAAATAAAAGACTGGATGATGAGAAAAACAAAGAAATACACTTTGACACGAGTTGAATGGATAGTGTGTAAAGAGCTACAAGTAACAGCCTGGCTATAAGAAGTGCTATGGGCCTTTAAGAGGTGGGGCCTCGTGGGAGATACATGGACTATTGTGGGGGTGCCCTCCAAGGGGATTATGGGATCCCAGCCTCTTTCTGCTTTCCTGACTAGGTGGTGATATTTTGTGTCCATACACCTCCCCACCACGATGTACCACCATCTACTGCTGTCACCAGAGCTGGGCCCTGATGAGCACTAGGCCTTTGAACCTCCAAGCTGAACTAAATAAACCTCTCTTTCTGTAATAGGTAGTATTTAGCTATAATAACACGAAACAGACTCACACTTGTGCATGTGCACACACACACACAAACCAAGACTGCATGAGAGCTCCTTCCACAGATAAAAGATTGTCTCTCTGGCTGTGTGCTTCCTTGGCTGCTCATTGTGGGCTTATCAGAGTCACAGGGGACACACAGGGCAAAACCAAATTTTATGGGGTTGAAGCGTTTAGTTTCTAGAGGCCGACTTTCAATCAGAATGTCATCTGCCCAGTGTGATCATAGAAAAGGCCTTCTCTAACTTGTGAGCAGTGTTAACTGAGTTCTAACCAGCTGGTTAGAAACTTGAAAAAGAATAAAACTAGTGACAAAAAAGAAAAGAAAAGAAAAAAGTCTGGGGGAAGAGCAAGGTGAACCAGTCAGTTTCCCTCTGTGGCCACCAGAGGGCGAAGTGCTTCTGTAAACAGACCATCCAGATAGCAAACTCTTGCTGGAAGGTTTTGTCCTCCTTCAGTTTGCCTTTCCCGGTCTACCTTGTCTTAGTTATAGAACCCTTAGGCTTCCTAAAGGTCACTAAAGGTGCTAGAGTCACATATAAGCTGGAGAAAAATCATAACAATATAAATCAATATTATACAAAGTTATTATGCCTAAGCAAAGATCCTTAATTTGGTGTGGAAGATCAAGCTGGGAGCCCATGAAAAGGTTCACTGAATATCAATTTATATCTGGCTCCCAGAACCTTTGCAGACTTCTGGTGCCATAACCTGTCTGAGCAGCTCAGGCATGCCTAGAATGGCTGCCACATTGTAGGCTGAAGCAATGCCTGACAATGAATCTCTGCTCAGAAACTCTTTGCTAAGAGACACCTAAGTGCCACCTATTTTGGGAGACAAAATAAGCTCTAAAGAAGTCTAATTTTGGAGCTGAGAAGGTGGCTCAGTGGTAGAGCGCTTGCCTTGCATGCATGAGGCCCTGGGTTCGATTCCTCAGCACCACATAAGCAAAAAGAAAAAAGCCAGAAGTGGCACTGTGGCTCAAGTGGTAGAGCACTAGCCTTGAGCTGAAGAGCTGAGGGACAGCGTCCAGCCCCAGAGTTCAGGCCCCACGACTGGACCCCCCCCCTCAAAAAAGTGATTCTCAGATCTCAGCCTCCTGAGTAGCTAGGATTACCGGCGTTAGTCATTGACACCCAGCTCCACGAGACTCTTAACTTCTAATTAATCACAGAAAAAGCCAGAAGTGGTACTATATCTCAATTTGTAGAGTGCTAGCCTTGAGCAAAAAGAAGCTTAGAGACAGTACCCAGGTCCAGAGTTCAAGGTCCAGGATTGGCAAAAAAAAAAGTCGAATTTTATACAATAATAAGTGATTAAGTTGTTTATTTATGAGAGCGGGTACAGGGTTTGTAGAAAATACAGAGCAACCTTTTAGAGAACTGTGTTATTTTGGAATACTAGAATAATCACTTAATAGTCTCTAAATATTTAGGTAGTTTAATGGTATTTTTATGGCTATAAATATAAGATATATTTGCTTTTTTTGCACATTCCTTATTATCTCCAAATAGTCATACAAAGGGGTTTCAATTCAACATGTCAGTTTACAGTACAACGCAGGATATGTTTCTTGAATAAAATAACTTGACATGCAAAATTATAAAGAAAAAAATCACTTGGGATCCCAATGAAGTCAGTGTCTCCTCTACTAAGTCCAATCATTCTGGTTAGTCTATATTTATAGTGTTCAGTGAAGGTAGTTTAACAGGAAGCTTTAAAGCAATGAAGTATATTCAGGAAAATCTGACATAGAACACAAGCACAGGATCCACATTTGGATGGGAATAAAGCAAATCAGGTAGGATGTTGTGTGGCTGTAAAGTGATCTGACCACTCAGGAAATGTAGGTAATTATGTGAATAGTCTCAAAGAGACACAAGGGAAAGCGGTACATTTCCTTCCTCCTTAACACGCATATAATGTGTTTGGAGAACAGTGAAAGCCAGCCTTGGGCCCAATTCTGCTAAATGCACAAATAATATTTTAACGAGTATGTACAAAGATAACCAAATGACTGCTTCTTGTAGCTTCTGAGTAGTGCCAGAAACCAAATTATGTCTCCTCAAGTGGTGAGAATTCTTGAACTGAAGCTAGAAGTAGAAGAATCTGCCCTGCTTCCTCTGCCTGCAGAATGGCAGGATAAAGAGCTACACTGATGGAGGTCTCCCTCCCCCCTCCACACACACCCATAGGCCCTTGTGAGGCCTGACTTATGGACACAGTTCTTAGTGGCCCAGAGAGGGGACAAGCAGGCACCAGAGATAAGTGGAGCCAACTCCATTGCTTCCCAAATTTTCCTACCTCTATAGGCTGAAATGTGTTACTCCTTAGTTTGGTCAGTATCAGATGTATTGCTCTGGGTTAACATGTTAAATGATTAATATATATCTATATTATATGGGCACACTGGTACATGATACATTATATAGTCTCTAGATATCACACATTGAGGCCAAAGGAAGATGGCTATGCATAGGAGTGGATGACAAAGCCTTAATAGCTAAGGGCATAGGATCATATAAATACTATTTTATGAAATGAGCTCCAAGAAAAGGAAAGAAGAGGATGTTCTGTTTTGTTTTTTAGTTGCTGTTGTTGCTATTTTTGTTTTCTTTTCCTTTGGTCTTGTTCGTTGGTTTGTATTTGGGAGGGTATCAGGGAGCGCAGAAAAGGTGGAACAAAGGACAAACAAATACAACAGTTGTCCTCACTAGATTCTGTGTGGAAAATGAACTGGACATTTTGTGGGTGGGGATGGGAGGAAAAAACTGGAAGCGAGGGAAGGAAGGGGAGACATGGATACAAAAAAGAATTGTACTCACTACCTGACTCATGTAACTGTAATCCCTCTGTATATCACCTCTACAGGAACAATAGAGAACCACTATTTAAATGAAGATTGTAATGCACTGGAGGAGGGCGAGTGGCAGGCGAGAGCTTCTGCTCAGTGGTGAAGGGCGCGGCAGGTGTAATAGAATTGCCTTCTGGTTCATCTTCCCATGGTGAACAGAAGTCAATCCCAGCTAAGCACCTATAAAGGGTTGAGAGAAATTACCTGTTCTCTCCTCTCTTTTGTGCATGCTGTGTTGCACCTGGCGCAAAGGGTTTATTGAGAAGGAGACAGAGTATTCTGTAGAAGGGCGGATCAACATCCAATGGCGTTCAGCAGGCAGGGCCTCCGTGGCTCTTGCTACAGACTGTAAAGGTCAACACTTAGGGCAGAAGCGTGCGGTGTGCAGCATTTTTACTCACACAAGCCTGGTGGACTCTGGACAAATGTTTCTAATGAGCCTTCCCCACCTTACACATTGCAATCATGCATGTTAATTTTGCTCACAGACCCTCGGGTATAGATTTTGAACTAGCCACCTCCGGAGTGTTGATTAGGGTAAGCTAATCTACCACCCCTGGCTAGTAGTAGAGTTCTGAGCTACACCCCTCTTGCATGGACTCCCCAAGTCTCACTTTCAGCCTTTCCCCCCCTTTTCTAGTCTCAACCCAAGCGTCCAAATGACCCTATTAAAATGTAAATCGAGATGCTTTGAACAACTACCTAAAGGCACTATAAAAATAATAAAAAATATATAAAAGTAAAAGTGTGGTCATTCCACTCTTCTTTCAGAAATCATGACGCTAACCCTCCTACTCAGAGCAAGAGCCAACACCCTTATGCAGAACTGCGAGACCCTGCAGGACACGTGTGTAGCCTGCATAGATGGGAGGGTTCATCAATACTGCAGTGTGAGTAAAGGAATCGAAGAACCAGTGAGACCAAGACTGCGGGGTCACATCTGAAATCCCAGCTTCTTGAGAAGCAGAGATCAGGAGGACTGAGGTCTACAGTTAGCCTGGACAAAAGGCTAGCAAGATTTTTCACTTGTAACAACAGGTTGAGTATGGTAATACCCCCCTATATCCTTAGCTATTTGGGAGGAATAGGTAAAAGCATCTTTATTTAAGACTGGCCCAGGCACAACGATGAGACCCTATCTGAAAATTAACCAAAGCAAGAAATGTGTTTTATGTGTGTGTGTCTGTGTGTGTGTGAATTGATAAAACCTACCACGCATAAAACATATGACCTTTAAGTTCAAACCCCAGTATTAACACACACACACACACACACACACACACATACACACACCAAAAGCCCAATGAATACTAAACTAAAATGGTCTAAAAATTTCAGCATAACACAATATAACACATTTCTTATTATATTTCAAATGACTTCTTACAAGTTTCAATTTAATAGTCTTCATTCTCCAGCTAGGGTGCTTCTGCAAAATGAAAAGATGCCCCCACCATAAATGAGCCCTTAAGTTGACTCTACAAGTACAATACAACAAGAAGAGTTTCATTGTGTCTACCCTTGCACCCTACTTCAAAGCACGCTTGTTGGCGAACAGCATTTGTTTATTTATTTATTTTTGGAGGTCATGTGGCCTGAACTCTGGGCCTGGGAGCTGTCTCTGAGCTCTTCAGCTCAAGGCTAGTGCTCTACCACTTGAGCCATGGTGCCACTTCCGGCTTTTTCTGCTTTTGTGGTATTGAGGAATTGAATCCAGGGCCTCATGCATGCAAGCATGCAAGCATGCAAGCACTCTACCACTGAGCCACTTTCCCAGCCCCAAACAGGAGGATTTTCCCTTAGCGTTTCAGTCTAATGCTCTTTTGTTACTGTCAGTACTGATGACATTTCTTCTGGGTTTTATTGTAATAATGACCACACAGGTTTTTGTTGTGTTTTTTTTTCTTTTAGGAGTCAAAATGTCATACTGACTTTCTGAGATCCTGAAGGCAGCAAAATTAAGTGGATAATCATGAATGATACTTTATGAACTGGGTGAAATATTGCTAAAAAATTCTTATTATTTTTCTATAGAGGACGCGTTTATGTTCCTGAAGAGTCCCAAGATTTAAGGATTTTGTTGTAATTCTTTCAAATTCCGCTCTGTGCCAGGCAGGATGCCGGGGAAAGGCAGAGGCTGAAGCTAAGGAAACTCCTCCTCTAGAAGCTGATCGGTAGTCAGATGACAGAAGGGCAGTAGCACATTGCAACCCAACGATCCTTCTCACACAGAAATCAATTAGTGTCATTCGTGTGTATGGATGAGTGTGCAGCTGATTTTGTTTGTGGGAAAGAGGCTTGGGAATGTGACAGGAAGACACATAGGTTTGGCTTTGATCTCTTCCACTTTACCATATTCATAAATGTGTGGCTTGTGAGGAAAACGCTTTCCTTGGGGGAGGGAGGATCTTTGCTTCTTTGAAGATAATCACAAAGAACATTTAAGAAAACAAAACTTAGCTGCAGAATTAGCCCCTAGAATGCAAGGACACCCAGGCTGAGATGCAATATATTTCTCTACTTCTGATATTTTCTGTATTCTTCCTTAAATCAATTGTAATTTGTATCCTGGGTTAAATAAATTGTAGTCTTATAAAAATGGATTACAATTTACATGTAATCATTTATATTCATTGTAATCTTATAAGATTACAATTCAGGTGTATTTAAACCCACCTATCAGGACTCAGAAGTTGTTGGAACATCTCAGATAGCAGGACTTTAGCTTCCACCTCCATTACCCAAATTCTTGTCTGCTCCTGCAACACCATACAACTCTCTTTACTGGCAAACTAACAAGAGCTTCTGCCAGCTGGTATTATTGCAAGTACTTTTTTTTTTTTTTTTTTTGCTGGTCCTGAGGTTCAAACTCAGAGCCTGGGACCTGTTCCTGGTTGTCTTTGTTCTCAAGACTAGTGCTCTATCACTTGGGCCACAGCACAGCTTCTGGCTTTTTCTTAACAGTCCATTGGAGCTAAGGGTCTCATGGACTTTTATGCTCAGGAGGGCTTCAAACTGTGATCCTTAGATCTCAGCCTCCTGAGTAGCTAGGATTACAAGCATTAGCCACCAGCACCCAGCTTGCCACTACTTTCTGCTACCCTGGGTGTGTGCCAGCGAGCCAAAGCTCAGTATAAAAATCAGATTATGGCCTTCTTCTTCAGGTCCCTGTAGGCCTTTGTTAGGAGTTGGGGCATATCTTTCTCAGTGGAATTATATCGAGACCCCAGAGAGCTACTTGGTCCTCTCCACCATGGGAGGAGAGACTGAGGAGGGGCTATTTATGAGAACAGGGCTCTTCCTAAAATCTAATAGTGCCTTGACATTGGATGTCCCAGCTTCCAGGACTAAGTTTGCTTATTAGGTATCCAGTCTATAGTATTTTGTCATAGCAGCCAGAACAGGATAAGATATCCACCAATATACTCTTCCGAGTTACTTTTTACCTTCTCTCTCCTGAAGGTGCTATCATTAGTTCTCCACTATATGGTTTTGCTGTCTTTATTTATTTATTCTCATCTCTAATGCTCCATCTGGGATCTGTGGATAAGTTTTTCTTATTTACATATTGTATATTAGACCCTTTCCTAGGCTGTCACTAGCAGACCTCTTTTATATCCTCATGGCAATTAAAAATGTTTTATTTGTTTTTTGTTTTTGGTCTGTTTTCTATCATCTCATCTGAATACAAGTTCTATTAGCTTCTAAAACATAATTGATCTTCATGAATGATTTGAATCAATGAATAGATGAGAAAGCAAATAAATAAGACACCAGAAAGTCCATCCTTCTTGCCAGTTATCATACACAGCTATTTATAAACCAAACCAAAAGAACATTTCCATTGACAATGTTTTCCTATTTTCCCATCCTTGTTACTGGAAATTCAGATTTCTGTATAGTTTTTCACAATACAAAAAAGGTCTGAAAGACCTGTCCAAGGCACAGATGCAGGTCATAAATGGAAGCATTAATGTTAACGGGGCAAATAAAAAGCTGGGTAGATACTTTGGTTCACCAAAGAGGTTCTATTAAAGGTCAGTCAGGCATGGCAATTTTGTCAGTACTTTCGAAATTTGCTGTGTTGAAGTAGGTCTGATTATATACTTTGACACAAGGTCGAGTGAAATAGTGCCGTGTTTGTCTCCAATCTGTTCTCAATGCGCCAACCATTGAGTTTTACGATGAGACGGAATGTATCTGAAGTCTCACTAGATTTTCTGGATGGCTTCAGATCTGAGTCATCTTCTGCAAAGGAGAAAACACTGGTGGGGTTGGAGAGCATCAGAAAACCTAAGATGCTAAGATTCTCTACGGAACAGAATGACTCTAGGAAAAGCATACTTGCCTATGGACTCATTGATGCCTTTGTTTGCAGGGTACTCTTACTAGTGACTCATTCAAGTAGTGACGCTTCACGTCTCACCCACTTAGGGCCAACATTCCTTGTACCTGCTGTAAAATACCTTGACCCACCTAACTACCAAATACCCAAAGGTTATCTCTAATGCAAGTGGTGAATTGAAACTGTTGAGAGTGGTTGAGCTTGTTCTGAAATCTGGGTACCAGGGAGGATACAAGGAGAAACTAAGCAGGCTCATAGGAAAATGGTTGAAATTCTGGAAGTTATTCTTTTGACTTCTCTAATGTGGTCAAAACAGCTGTTTTGCTGGCTGTTTGGGTGAAGTCAAGGAGACCTACAAACACTGCTTCAAGAGTCATTTTCCTGCCAGAGCTGTTTACCAAGGTATCACTTTCCCAAAGCTTCAGTCTCAACATCCAAAAGTCTTGAGACCAAAATAGTGGCTCTTTGGGGTCTTTCACATTCACAGCACAGTGCCTGCTGCAGTATGGTCCACTCTAGATTTTCATCATACTTTTAAATTATCGTCTTAATTTTACAAATGGTGTTGGAAAGTGTAATTACAGTCTCTGGTTATCATGAAAATACCACATCATAGGCAGACTTGACAAGAATTGAAGGTTAAATAGTGAACTCAATTAAAGATGACACTTCTATGTACCCATATTGCTAAATATGAGAGGAAAGACATGCATTTCCATTACTCAAAGAAATAAAAATACAGGGGAAATCATTTATTGTACAAAAGATGGAGCCTTGTTCCGAAGAAAGAATAAAAAGTACATATAATTCAGTTAACTCTTAAGTTAATGATGGGAAATACCTAGTTCTCTTGTTAGTTATATAATAAATAAAATTAATATACTCATTACCTTATTCATGTAACTGTAAATGCTCTGCACTGTATCTTTACAATAAAACAAATTTTAAAATTAAAGTGTTCAAATCTGGACATGACAAATAAAGAATAAGAAAGTAAGCCAAGTAGACAAATATTTTACTTTTATATAAACATTTAAATATTGATATTAAAGTAGAAAAATTTTACATATTTTAAATATGTTATTTTAATATAAAATATAAATATGACATCTTAAGGCTATATTAATATAATATCTTAATATATTTTATGTTTTATATTTATAGAACATATGTAAAATATTTGTATCTATATAAAATGGATTCTATATTTATATAATAAATGTATATATTTTCTTCCTTTTAACAGACATAGCCTCAAATTGTGAGTCACCCATTTCTAACTCCCAATTAGCTATGGTTACAGACAAAACTACCTCACTATACCACACAATAATCTTCATCTTTGGTATAGAATGTTCTCCTCAATTCTTCTTTATCAGGAAGGACAACTCTTCTTGCCTATGATATATTTTCTATTCCTATATTAATTTTTAAATTATGTGGTCACATTCTCAAATTAGAAAAGAAAGGGAGGGAAAGGGGTGAAAAATCTAAGAACCTTGTCCAAAATTCAGAGTAAATGCTATTGAGTAAGCCGGGTAGGTCTTTAGGAGCTACCTGTTTCCCTGTCTGTGGCCATCAGGTGTCTTCACTACTTCTGCCCTCAGAAATGTCTTCCAGTGTCGTTTGTGTTCATCCTTTTCAGCATCTCTCATGGATGCATGTTGGGGATCTCTGCTTCTGTGGGGGCTACTTGTAAAAGAATGAGGGACTACTGATCTCTCTATGCAACAGATTTTAAATATAAGTTCAATTACCTGGATGGCAGAATGTATGTACTTTAATACAGTATTTGAAAAAAATCTTAGTGGTTGAAAATGCTTCCCCGCCCCCATGAGGAGTTTCATTGTCTTTGGTGAGGAGCCAGGATGCATCTGACCTAGCACAACTCCAACTCTATTGGCAGGGACGTGGGGTGGAGCCCCAGGGGCCCCACTAACCTTTCTGCTGTCTCTGTCTGCTGTCTCTGCTGCAATTACTACTGACATCTGCCCCAGGGAAGCCTCGATTTTATGTGAAGAATACATAGTACTTATGGCTCTCATTTCAGTTCAGGCTGTAACATTTTCCTTCTTTCTTATAATTTGACCCCTTGAAGATTCTCTTGTGAACCTAGAAATGCAAAACAAATCAATAAATAAAATCGTATTTCGTGCAGGATATAGTTATTTTCCAACAAAAGGTCCCTTTAGAAAGTTTAGTGGAATATTCCTCCCAAAGTAAAACAGTGAAGATCAACTCTTAGTATCTATTGCTCCCAATTTTCTCCTTCCCTTCATTTTTTCTTCTTCCTCCCTCCCTATTTACTTCCTTTCTTCCTCCCTCCTTTCCTCTCTCCCTTCCTCCCTTTCTCTCTTCCTCCCTTTCCTTTCTCCTTCTTTCCTTCCTTCCTTCTTTCTCTCCCTCCCTCCCTTCTTTCCTACTTCCTTCCTTCCTTCCTTCATTTTTTCCTTCCTTCCTTCTTTCCTTCCTTCCTTCCTTCCTCCCTTCCTCTCTTCCTCCCTCCTTTCCTTTCTACCTCCATCCCTCCCTCCCTTCCTCCCTTCTTTCTTCCCCCCTTCCCTCCCACCCTCCCCCTCTTCCTTCCTCCATTCCTTCTTTCCTCTTTCTCTTTCTTTCTCTCTTGCTCTTTCTTTCTCTCTCTTTCTTTCCCTCCCTCCCCCCTTCCTCCCTTCCTCCCTCCTTCCCTTCTTCCCTCCCTCCTTCCCTCCCTCCCTCCCTCTCTCTCTCTCTCTTTCTTTCTTTCTTAGATTTGAATGCTGGACCTCATACTGCTAGCTAGGCAAGTTCTCTATTTCATTCCAGCAACCCCTTTCAATCCTTTTTTCTTTACTTATTTTTCCAATAATGTCTTACATTTATGCTTGTCCTGGCCTGGATCAGGATCCTTATATTTACTTTTCCTGTATATCAGATGGTGACAGGCATACTGCACCATGCCTGGCTCATTGATTTAGGACTGATTTTGTGAACATTTTGACTATTCTGTCCTTGAATCATGATCCTCCCTGTTTCTGAGTAGCTAAAATCATAAGCATGCACCACTATTCCTAGTTGACTCCCAATTTTAAAGGAGGAGGGGGAAGAGGAGGAGAACGAGGAAGAGGAGGAAGAGGATGAGAAGGTAGTTGAGTTTAGGGCTAATATAAAGGCTGAGAGGTGTTCTTCCATTCTATCCTAAGAGATTATTTCTTTGAAATAGGCAGCAGAGATTAAGTGTGCTCTTAATAATGAATTTCTGTACTCTTCTTCATATCCACTCATCCATGGTGAAACAAAAACTTCTTAATTAAACAGCAATGCTTTGGGGAATGCCTACAATATACAGGCTCCATATAAAGTCAAATGATTCTATTTATTTATCGGTTCACATGCTTACTTATTTTGCTGACAGAGAACCTTGTTTATACCATTACTGAACTCCAGTAATGAGCATGCTCCAAACTTT
This sequence comes from Dipodomys ordii, assembly GCF_000151885.1. Classification (NCBI taxonomy): domain Eukaryota; kingdom Metazoa; phylum Chordata; class Mammalia; order Rodentia; family Heteromyidae; genus Dipodomys; species Dipodomys ordii. The sequence continues at coordinate 16,569,744 of NW_012267220.1, forward strand.
CCTAGCTGTCTGCACCACTGTGTTATGAGGACCTGAATACCAGCACGTTGATCTCTAGCCTCTTTCCAGGGCTTCCTGTCCCCCCATTACTCAGGAAGTAACAACTGTGCCTTATTCATGAATATGTCAACAGCTGTAAAGTGTGGTGTGGGAATGAAGAGTGTGATTATTCATTTTTTTATGATCCTGTGATATGTGATGTTTGAAATCAAATATAAGATGGTTCAATCTACTAGCAGGTGCATATAATCAGAGAGCTCTAACTGAACATACTAAATAAGCTAAAATGGATGGTGAATATTTTGGGAGAATGGCACCCATAGGAAATACATAGACTTGGCAGTAGCATTTAGTTGTATCTCCTTCTAAGTACCAGAAAAATGGTGAAAATTTACTCCCCAGCCTCGTTAGGGCTCATTTTCATTGGTAGCCTAATTAATATCTTTGCTTCTCGTTTCTTTTATGTCCCACCTCGCATACAGACCACCTGCATTCCATCAATATTCTCCACCATTTATCTTTTCAAGTAGCAAACATTCATTGTTAGTTTACACTTTGAGTTAATGTACACTTCGAGGAAGACAATTGAAAAAGAAATGGCAGGTCATCATTCTCTGATGATCCAGAAAGAAACAGATGTAGACATATTTTGGGGGAAAATGATATATAAAATAACAAAAGGCAGTTAAGATAGAATTAACAGAAGTAATTATAGTTCAGTCAGATGGCAAAGTATGAATAGGAGTTTTGCAGAAGCCAAACGTGAAACTGGGTAATGCCGGAATAGAACAGATATTCCATGAGGAAAGCAGAAGTTCACATCTGACCTCATTCCTTTCCAGATTTTGGTGAATCATCACTTTTCTCCGATACAATTATTTCTTGTTTGGAAATTAGGTGTAATTAGCTAAGAGATTTTAGAGAGCTTTCATAGGATTGATGGAGATGAATTATAAATGTTTAGCACAGCACTTGACTCATAAAGTTCAGACAGAAGTGGCTTTAACGTTCAAAGGCAAGTCAGGCACCATCAAGAAATGGGGAGTAGATCAATAATTGTTCTTAATATTTTCCCAGAAAGCCCAAAATATCATCAAACCCATCTCTTCTTTAATTTGCCACCTACATTTGATCTGATTCTGGAAAGATCTTTGAATAAATTAAAAGGATTGATACTCTGAAGATGACTTACTTCTCCTAGCATTTTGAATAGTTTATGGTATGGAATGAAAAATGCTTGAGTGAAACCTGTCAGAATTCCATACTCTTAAGCTTTAATTGGGTGGTAGTTAGGGTCTGGGATGGAGGCTAGATCTAAAAATATGGCAAAAGAGAGAGTGAGACGAGTTGATAAAAGCTGAGTTTGGGGCTATAGACCTATAAAGGAGTGAGAAAAGATTTTAAGCATATTAGCCATCATCATTCATTACTCCAATAAAATACCCAAGGACAATAGCTTCATAATGAGGAAAGGTTGTTTAGCTCACAGTTTAGAAGAGATTCAAGGGCATGGCACCTAATTGGCTCAGTTCCCAGTTCTAGTCACATCATGACATAAATACATGTATGTGTCTAGAAGAGCTTAGACAGAAAAAAAGCCTGGGGCCCCACAATCCTTTCTGAGTGAAGATTCTGAATTACTTCAGGACCTCCCACCAGGCTCCATGTCATGAAACATAGAGAAACATAGATGATGGGAGAGACATTGATGGACACGTGTCACTCCACAGTGTCAGCATTGAGCAAGTATCAAATTCACAAGCTATGTCAATTTGGTTGACATGAATTCACCGAGGGCTACTGATTTCATATGGGAGCCATGAGCCTTTTGTAAACAGGTTCTTTTATTCTAATTTTGACAAATATGCACTCTTAGAAAACATATTGCAATTTGCAATGATGTCAGTTAGTAAATGGCTAAGAAAGGCTTAAAGTGGCTAGAAGGCTCAGAAAGACCTTACGGAAGGCAAGAGCAGAAAGCTGAGACTATATAGACTGGGAAAGTCACTAGATGTGGTGAGGTAAGCTGTTTCCATAGGCACTCAGTGCTGCTCTGTCTACCCCAGGGCACAGGATTAACGTCAAGGATTCTCACTATTTGTTGGTCTGTTGTATTGGATAAGGACTGGGTTCTTTCTTTCTTCCTTCCCTCCCTCCCTCCCTCCCTCCCTCCCTCCCTCCTTCCTTCCTTCCTTCCTTCCTTCCTTCCTTCCTTCCTTCCTTCCTTCCTTCCTCCCTCCCTCCCTCCCTCCCTCCCTTCCTCTCTCTCTCTTTTTCTCTCTCTCTTTCACTCTCTCTCTCTTTCTCTCTCTAGGTCAGTTCTTGGGGTCTTGTGCTTGCTTGGCTTGTTTGTACTGCTGGTACTGTACCACTTAATCCATGTCTCCAGCCTGCTTTTTGTGCTGGTTATTTTGAAGATTGAGTCTAGTGAACTTTTCTGCCTGGGCTAACTTTGAACCATGATCCTCTGGATCATAGCCTCCTCAGGAGCAAGGATCATAGGCATGAACCACCAGAACCTTGCTAGATTTTTCTGATATGAATTTGGTATGCCCCTATTTCTATGTGTTCCTGATTTTGTTTGACAAATTAATAGGTGATAATCCTCTAGTTGCATAAACTATTACTCTGTCTTATGGCTTGTCAAAGACAAATGGTGGTTGTTGGCTTGTAGAAAAATGATGTAGATTCATCCTGTCTCAGAATTTGTAATGAAAATGGAGCAAACTGATTTTTTAAAAATAATATCATGTCATTCAGGACAAAGGACAGCCCCCAAACCATTTTTCTTTACAATATGAAATAATTTCGGACCAGGGAATCTGCTCTTTATCTGCCAAAGGTACCACTATATCCCATAACCCCCCCACGGAGGGACCCAACCCTCAATCAAAATGGGCCCCTGGAGATAATTACATACAGGCCATAACAAATTAACCAAATAAGTAAATTAAGTAGAAATATAGGGTGGATGCTTCCATAGCTGCTGCTTAGAAGTTTATGCATTCTTATTAATCTAACATATATATTTTTTAAATCATGTTTAGTGGTCTTTAGAATTGCCTTGTTCTTTTTTTTTTTCCACTGGGGCTCAAGTAAGGACAAGAATGACTAGCAATATTCCTTCTGTTCCCACTTAAACCTGACTGCCTGTGGTCACTGGCTTAAGAGGACCATCTCCCATTCCATCACGGACAGTGCTCTGACACCAGCCTGCCATGTCAGAAGCAGACTCGGCCAGACCTAACAAATAAAAGTCAACAGACTTTCATTCCTGACTCCTAAGCCCTTTTGAGAAATATTGCTTCCATATTCTGCCTCATATCTGCCCTCTTTTTGAGTTGATATTTGTTTAGAGAAGATAGTAATTCAGCCATTTGATTACTCGAGAAACACAAAGTATTTCTAAGTGTTTTTTTAAAAAAATAAGTCACCTGAGATCCTTATGGAATGGGAGGTATATTCATTACTGAAATCAATTAAATATAATCAATTCTCTCAATCTGAATTATTGCCTGTTTTGATTAATTGGTTTTTCTGGAAAATAGAATTCAAATTCTCACTAAGTAAATTACCTTTTATCTTATAGTATACACCAATGAATAATGATTCCACTGGCATTATGTACCATTACACCAAGATACATAATGGCAATCACCTGTCACTTATAGAATTTGAAAGCAAGTTAATTTAACATATGGATAGAATAGATAGATTTGATAACATGTTGAATTTAGGCAATATATAATTTAATAGTTTAAGATATTTAATAAAAGCAGAACACACATGAATTTCCATGACTTATATTAAGAAAATAGTTATTTCTATAAGGCTTGAACTCAGGACCTGGCCACTGTCTACTATGCCTTAACTTTTACTCTCAAGGGACTTTTATACATTCTTAAAAGTTTGCTACTCTTAATATTACAGGCCAGGAGTGGTGGAGAACACTGGAGTCTGAAGCAGGAGGATGCCAAATTCAAGATCAGCCTGGATGATATAATAAGACCTGGCCTCAAAACAAAACAAAAAAAGAAAAAATATAACACTATCATATCATATTTTACTATAGAATGAGTACATTACATTTATATTTATATCTGCAGTATGTTTTCTGAGGTATTTAAATATGGAAGTGTGTAGTTGGTTATATTTTATAAGGACATTGGATTGAAGCAGAAGATAAGAATACACAGAAATGTAATGCCCTCTTTTTTTAAAACTTAAATACTATGAGCATTTACTGAAATTTACCTCATTTTTCATCTATCTTGATATTTATTCATTTATTAATTTTAAAATGTTGCTGCATTCAGGTTAGAGCAGGCTAAGACTTAAATGGCTGGCCCATAATAATACTTGACATTTTGATAATAACAGCTAGTTGCTTTGATTTTTCAAGTGAATTTTATATTCCACCTACATGTTCTTGGTTCTTAGAAAGAAAGAGGCTGTAACCCATTTCTACAAGCAAAGTACTCTTGACCCTCAGTGGAACTCTTCACAAGCAATGTTAAAGCAAGATCTTTCAGAGGTTGCCATTTACCAGTAATTTGTACAGAATGCTACGTTAGCAAGATAGTCCTTGTCTGTCTAGGATATATTGTTGATTGTCAACGAATCTGGCAGTCACTTTGAAGAATGAATCTTGAAACAGAACCAGGGCAAGCTATGTGATGTGGAAGATCATGAAGCAGTGATATCCCCAACTCAGCAGTGGCTTTGTGCTCACCTAGCTCATGCTGGCATGCAAAAGGCCACCCAGGCAGCTATATTTGATCAGTATGGGAACATGGAGCTGTGAATGCTGCACAGCTATTGTAACCAGAATTCTAGGACTGACTTAGGTGTGGATCACAACAAATTGGATCTGGTTACTTACCACAAAGGAAGTAATGGTGGAGAAGTAAAAAAGGATTTTAATCAAGATATTGGTATCTTCAGGATACTAACATAGGAAGGCTTTAGGTTTATTTATCTGTTTATTTTTGTGTTGGTACTGGGGCTTGAATTAAAAGCTTCTGAGTGTTTTTATTTTTAAATTATTCAGGCACCAGTGGCTCAGGAGGTTGAGATCTGAGGATCATGGTTCAAAGCCAGTCTGGGCAGGAAAGCCTGTAAGACTCTTCTCTCTAATAAACTACTTAGAAAAACCCTGAATTGGTGCTATGGCTCAAGTGATAGAGCACTAGGCTTGAGCACAGAGAGACTCAGGGACAGAGCCCAGTTACGGAGTTCAAGCCCCAGGACCCACAAGAAAAATTATATATATGTATATGCATATATGTATATGTATACATATACATATATGTATACATATATATATATATGTCTTGATTAGGCACTGGTGGCTAATGAGGAGGCTGAGATCTGAAGACCACAATTTGAAGCCAGCCCAGGCAGGAAAGTCTGTGAAATTCTTATTGACAATTTCCCAGCAAAAAAGCCAGGAGTAGAGCTATGGCTCAAGTGGTAGAGCACCATTTGTAAGCACAAAAAACTCAAGAACAGCCCCCAGTCTCTAAGTTAAAGCCCCAGTAACCCAAGCAACCTGCAGCTGGTTTTCTGCTCTGTTACTACCTGACTTGATTTTTCTAAGCATGAGAGAAGCTGTACTGGAACAGATAGTAGCAAAACATTTGGTAGCACAGCTATGTGCTCAGGCTGGAGTTTTCTGACAATGGTAATGATCTCATTAGTTATTTTAATAGTCTTAATAGTGCCTTGGAGAGTAAGAAGACCTGCTATTAAGAGAGGAAAAAGCACAGCTGAATTGCCTAATTAATGATTGAGCCCCTCATTAGCTTATCTTTCCCAATGTCTCTAATGATGTCCTGGATAATGGCCACTAGAAATACAGAAGTATTTCAATACAGGGTCCTCAATCTAAAGCCATTACAGCTGTAACATTGATTATACACAATAGTAAAACACGCACACACACACACACACACACACACACACACACGAGCGAGAGAGAGAGAGAGAGAGAGAGAGAGAGAGAGAAAGAGAGAGAGAGAGAGAAGTAGCCAGCTTTTATTTTGTGTTTATTATACATCAGATGCACATGGAACAGAATACCTGAAAAGACAAACTGAAACATAATTAATTCATTTGGCTGGCTAATGAATATCTAACTCAAGTTATACATAAGCTTATTAAATTAGACAAGCTGATGTGATTGGCTGACGCTTCCAGATTGTGTGGGTGGAGACTAGAGGTAGAACCTGAAGGTTTATAATCTATGAGAAGACATCTTGCCTGGATTGGGGAGAGAATTCATTTTCCATAGACAGCATCAATAAGGAAGGAAGACTTGTGGCATCAGTGTTTTTTATTGTTTCCTTAATCTTTGCATTTTCATTTAAAAGTCAATCCAACACAGTCACCAGAGGCTCAGCCCTTAGCTACTTAGGAGACTGAGATCTGAGGATGGTGGTTTGAAGCTAGTCAGAACAGGAACATCCGCGAGACCTTTAGCTTCGATTAGCTACCCAAAAAGCTATAAGTAGAGAGATAGCACCACTGTGGTAGGGTTGTAACTTTGAGCAATAAAGATCCCAGACAACACCCAGGCCCTGAGTTTGAGCCCCAGGAGCAAGAGGGGGAGGGGTGTGGAGAGAGAGATACAAAGACAGAGAGACAGAGACAGAGAGACAGACAGAGAGAGACAGAGGAGGGGAGGGAGAGGGGGAGGGAGAGGAAGAGGGAGAGGGAGAGGGAGAGAGGAAGGAAGGATGTGAATCCAAAAGTTTTATAGTATAGCTCAGTGGGAGAATGCTTGGCTAGCATTCAGGAAGCCCTGTTGCATCTCCAACACTGAAAATCAAATAATATTTTTAAAGAAAACTATGAATTTTCATCCTATTGAATGCAAATCGTTGTGTTAGGTGTCATGGGAGAGTGAGACCATGTTCCCAATCCCTTAAAGGTATGTCTCTGATGAGCTCCAGCAGTTGATTCAGTCTGTCTCCTCTGAATCAAGATCAGGCTACACTTCAGATAACTCAGCACCAACAGTGTTGACTAACATCAGGAGCCTTGCCTGGAAGTTGAAGTCTGCATTGAACTTCCAGCTCTGCTTGTTACTAGTCTCACTGAGGTTATGAAATCTTTCAGCATTTTGACCTTCCTCCCTGGAAATGCAAGCACTAGTAAATCTTCACTTGATTGTACTATTGAGTTCATATATAATTAATGGGTACGTAATAAATGTCTAACAAACAACAACGATCCTTTATGATATTAAAAACAATATAATATTATCAGTACATTATGCCTCATTTCCCTTTGTCTGAGACTTCAATATCCCTCCTGCAACCAGATCTTGAATTTGCCCATATTTCTGGTTATCTGTCTTAAGCTTTTCTAAAATTTCCTCCCAAGGGCTAGATCCTGTTTTAAACTCTTTTTTTTTTTTTTTTTTTGGGTCCGGTCGTGGGGCCTGAACTCTGGGTCTGGGCGCTGTCCCTCAGCTCTTCAGCTCAAGGCTAGCGCTCTACCACTGGAGCCACAGCGCCACTTCCGGCTTTTTTCTTTTTGCTTATGTGGTGCTGAGGAATCGAACTCAGGGCCTCTGGCATGCAAGGCAAGCACTCTACCACTGAGCCACCTTCCCAGCCCTTAAACTCTTTTTTAGAAATATCCTTTCCTACTGACTCCTCCCAGGCCTCAGGCCTCTGGCTGTATTCCTGACCTCAATTCAATCATCAAAAATGCTACTGACAGCCACCTGTTTCTGAGCAACACCTGACACAATAACTTTCCTCTGGAGGTCTGCTCCACTTAACAGCCAGACACCTTCAGATTTCAGCTGATCTGGCTTGCTGTGTACAATGAGTCACATGGCTGCTACAGTGGAGCCCTTTGAACTGTGCTGTTTCCCAGGTTCCTTCCTTGGGTTTGGTGTTCAGCGTAACTCCTATATGAGGAAGAAAATGGAAACCAGCAGCATCAAAGAAAGTTATAGTTTAGAGTTTAGTTTTCAATATAGCCTTAGCTTCTAGTCCTAGACAATTAGTCTTTAGCAATTGACATCTATCATTGCTATTTTATTAATTTAACTATCAGTAGAATTTTTTTTTGCCAGGCCTGGGGCTTGAACTTGGGGCCTGGGCACTGTACCGGAGCTTCTTTTGCTCAAGGCTAGCATTCTACCACTTGAGCCACAGCACCACTTCTAGATTTTTCTGTTTATGTGGTAATGAGGAATCGAACCCAGGGCTTCATGCATGCTAGGCAAGCACTCTACCACTAAGCCACATTCCTAGCACTTATCAATAGAATTTTATTAATGAATACCAGTATAACATCCAACTTAGTAGCACATACCTGCTTTTATTCTAGCTTATATTGATTGGCTGGTGTGGATGGAAAAACCTACAATTAAACAAGAAACAGAAGTATGTCTCAAAATCCTTAATTCATTTTCACCAATCTATAAGGAAAATTCATCCACTGCATTTTAGTTCTATTTTGATGTTAAGTATCATTAATGCACTTCAACATTGTTTTTAAAGAGGAAGTCCTAGATAGTCATCTGAAATAAAAAGAACTTGAAAGTAAAAATAATGGCCACCGCCCCCCCCACCCCAAACAAACTTGCTCTCCCATCTCTCTGTGCCTCTTAACATTATGGTTCTAGTTATCTAGGAACCTCACTTAGCATGCTCAACATGATAGGCCTTTTCTTTTTCTTTTTTTTTTTTCAATGCTAGGGATTGAACCTAGGATCTTGAACATGCTAGGCAAGTGCTCTACTGCTGAGTGAAAACACCAATTCATCAAAATATTTTAAATTTAATGTATTGAAAACAGCCAGACTTGATTGTCTACTCAAACTTGTACACGTGTTATTCTTCTAAAACTTTCAAAACCAAGCATTTAGCAATTGAGAAATGCTATTTCATAATGACAGAAATACCCACTACCAATTTCCACTGGTACAACTGACACTTCCTTTTCATAAGATTTAGATCTAATTTAAGAATGTCAATATCTAATATAATCAGGACAGGCTATCCTCTGTTAGCATCCTCTGGCAGTACTTGTGTGCACCTTTCTTCCAGGTAGTGACTCTGGAATCCAGGCTCCTGACATTATAAGTCCACGGGCACCAGCTGTTGCTGTACATAGGGCAAAGAGCATGGAAACTTGCGTAAGGAGGTCCATGGCCATGTCTGTAGTTTTCATGCATAGTAACTCCTCATTCCCTTGATTAGAAACCATGTAACTGCAAAAATCATTGGGAAATGTATCTTTCAGGGTGCTCAGGAGGGAAACAAAATAAATTTGGAAAGTACAGAATTTGGAAACTGTAGCATATTATTCAAAATTAAGTAGCACCTGTAAGGTCAATAAACTGTATCTTGTTTGTTTACAGTATCCAAGTCAATGTCTTTTACCATTTTCGGTCATAAAGGGTAAAAGAGTAGTGCCAGATAAATATCTGTTCTTTGCACTGATAGCCAGAATGACAATAATAAATACATTTATACGTATGTTCACTGAAACATATTGTGGAAGGGAAGAAAGACAGAACACAGCAATTCGCTGTCATTGTCACAATCACTATTAATTATAAAGTGGAAAACTCCAGAAATAAAGGTGGTAAATTAGGACAGGCTTCCTGTATAAATTTTATCAGAGTACTCATTGACTTCTTATGTTTTCCAAATAAACTACATAAAACCATGAAGGCACATAAAAGATCTCAATGAAGAATGGATTCTTCCCTGGATAAGCAGGACAATGTAGCTGTTGCTAGATGAAGACATCTCCTGAAGCAGTTCTTAAATTGGAAGCAAACATTAAGGCCTCATGTATAGACAGGCAAAAAGGAAAAAAAAAGAAAAAGAAGAGATCAATCAAAGATGGATTGTTTTCCAGTTGAACGTGTGTGGGGCACAGCCCTTTACCATTGGCCTGCTATGTGCTGTATAAAAGTATCTTTTTTGCAAGATGTACAATTAAATCTTATTCTCAGTCAGGGGTTTGGCTTAGCTTCACTTTAAATGCACCTCCTCAGACAGACACCCCGGTCATTTGTAGAGATTCTGAAGCCTAATACTGTGTTTGCCACTTGCTGCTGCTCCAGCCCTAGGTCACATTATAGGCCCCTTGCTCTTTGCTCTGTGTCATTTCCTTCTTTCAGTTGCCTGGTTACCTCTCTCCAAAGGGCCTTTTCCAAGGAGCCTGGTCTTCCTTCTAGGTGTAATTCAATTGTCATCATCACAGAAAGAGTAGATTAAAAATCCCTATTATAATTCCTGGACATTTAATAAAAATGTAGTCCATACCATATGTGTTTTTGTGTGGCTGGCTTCTTCTTTGTGTATATTTGTTTCATTTTTTATTTTTAAATTATTAGCTTTAAGTACTTGTACAAAAGGAATGCCATATAACAAAGCAGTTTATGAATACAATGAATCTTAATCAGTTTCACCCTCTTCAATAGTCTCAACACCAAGCACCCCCCCTTCCCCTCCCCCTGCCTACCTCATCATTACTTTTCTTAATTTTGTGGCATAAGACACAAGACATAACCTTTGGTTGTCTGTGATAGGAAAGACAGTAGTAGCAAACGACTGCAAATAGACTCAGAAAATTTTGTGGTTAATGTAAAAATTCTATAACTGAATTACAGTGGTGATTTTCTAACTCTATGAATCAACCCACCAAAAAATCGTTGAATTATACATGCACTGCAAGTTACTTTATGGTACACAAACAACCTCAAGATAATTTACAGAAAAGCTAAATAATAGAGGGAGGACATTTAGAAATAATTGTAAAATAAATAATAAAATATCTGTTAATGAAAACCCTTGACATTTCCTTCCTTCCTTCCTTCCTTCCTCCTTCCTTCCTTCCTTCTTTCCATCTTTTCTCTGTCTCTCTGACTCTCTGTGTCTCTATATATAGTTGTCAGGTCTTCACACTTTCTAAAAAGAAGTTATACTGCTTGAACCATGATTCTAGGCCCTTTTGCTCCGGTTATTTTTTAGAAGACTCACATTTTGCCTGGGTCAGACTAAACTGTGATCCTCCTAGTCTCACAGCCTGTGTAACTTGGCTGACAGGTACATGCTATTATGCTCACATTTTTCTGTTTAGGCAGGATCTTGTGAACTTTCTTGACAATGCTGACCTGGAAGCATAATCTTCCCAATCTCAAATTCCAGAGTATCTAAGATTATAGGTGTGAACCACTGTGCCTGGTCAATGCTGTGTGTGTGTGTGTGTGTGTGTGTGTGTGTGTTAAATTATGTGTCCATTCTCAGCATCATTTATCACATTGTACTATTTCATGTAACTGTTCACCTATATGGCTGACCTATGTCTGATTTTGAACTTCCTAGCATTTCTGGGGCAAGCGAGGTCCGGGTACACAGCAAATCCACTAAAACCTACTTCAGTAAAGGCGGAGGAATGACAAAATGTTAAACCAGCCTTTCCTTTTTAACAGTCCATGCACCTGGTCAATCCCAGTTCATGGCTCCCAGGTTAGCACCTACCACTCCAGTTTCCAAGCTTCTACAGCTGTACCTGGCTGTTGGCGGCTCACGCTGAGTCGCCTCTTTTATCAAGCTGGTGTTTTTGCTTGGAGGTGTCCCACTTCTGTTCATTATTGTGCCTGGTACTCTGAAAGCCATTGATCCTTCATTCAAACCATTCTTGCACACTCATCATAGGCCCAGCGGGACCCTGGCCTTAGTCCAGGTCACCTTCTGTAAGCTCTGAGTTTGACACTCTGTATTAAATATGGTTGCCAGGAAGCACTGGAGGAGCCATTCACAAACCCAGTGGATGGCAGGGCAAATGTCATTCTCCATTCAAAGCCCCCACACCTGCACTGTACTCACCTTTGTGAGCTTTTCACTTTCATGATTTTTTTCTGTCTCAGACAGATACTCACAGCTTGGATTCTATTCTCTCACTATTTCTTTGCTTGGCTACATTAAGAAAAAAGGGACTTTGTTTATCAAGTAAAAACAAGTCTTTAAATTACAGAAGGATAAGCTGACAAAAACTCTGTAAAAATGCTGAGGGATTGATGTTTTTATCAAGGTTCTAACAGATGAAAACAGGTTGGTATTTACATGGACAGGTTCCTCAGCAATGTTGAGTCCAGCATTTCAACTGTCACACGGATGGTACAGAGCCCCCCTCAGAGGCCCCAAACTGCACCTGCTTATAGAACTTTACTAGTAGGGATAGTCAGAGTCCTGGTTTTTTTTTGAAAGTACAGTTAATTTACAGTATGAACTTAATCCAAATTCCAATTTAATCTTCTACATAAAAATCCACTCTTGCTGGTTGCCGGTGGCTTATGCCTGTAATCCTAGCTACTCAGGAGGCTGAGATCTGAGGCTTGCATTTCAAAGCCAGCCCAGGCAGGAAAGTCCATGAAACTATCTCCAATAAACCTCCAGAAAACCAAAACTGATGCTATGGCTCAAGTGATAAAGTGCTTGCCTTAAACTGAATAGCTGAAGGACAGCTCCCAGGCCCAGAGTTCAAGGCCCATGGCTGACAAAAAAAAATCTACTCTCTTTGGAAGTCAGAAACATGGACATTCCCAAATCACTTAATCATTAGTAGATTTGCTAACAGTAGGTCAGAAAATGATCAAGAATATACCATCTTGGGGCTGGGAAGGTGGCTCAGTGGTAGAGTGCTTACCTTGCATGCATGAGGCCCTGGGTTAAGCAGAAAAAGCTGGAAGTGACACTCTGGCTCAAGTGGTAGAGTGCTAGCCTTGAGCTGAAGAGCTGAAGGACAGTGCCCAGGCCCACAGTTGAGGCACCATGACCAACTGAAAAAAAAAAGAACATATCATCTTCACAGACAATGTAAGAAGAAACTTGAGAGAGAGTAACTCATTATTTCTGATGTCTCTCACACTGGGAATTTGAATTCCTTACTCTTCCCTTGATTGGTTTTTCTTTTGTGAGTTCCCACCTGTTTCAACTTTTCTTAGTCACCTATCTAACTTTGATTCTTTAATACAAGTCTTTAATGTGTCCCCTAAATCTTGACTTGTTTCAGGCTGAATTATTGATAATAAATCTTCTTACTTTGGTCCTAAGACATTTTCTTTTGGGTTGCCTTGATACACAGGACTTCAGAGTGTCAAGTTTAGACACATTGTGAGATATATAATTCATTGGTTATAAACTTTCATTTTGTTTCTAACTTAAAGGTCCAGATTGGCACTCGTACATTTGACCTGTCAATTTCTTTAGTAGTACCATTTCCTCTTTGATAATGAACTTGTTTAGACCAAGAAGTATTCACAGTGCAGCCCACGTTAGCTGTATCTTAATATGATTATATTCTTCATGCGGAAGATCATAGGGCAGTTATTCAAATGCATTTTAACTTAATACAATGCATATGGGAGTACGGTAACTACTAATAATCTGTAGATTGAATACTTATGAAAAATATTGCCACAAAATGCTAATGTGTGGGTCATGGTGCAACTCTATAATTTTAATGGACATTGACATACCTTTGAGACTGGAAAGGGACTTTAATAATAACTGTATGGGGCCAAGAAGCATAAAGCATTAAGTGAGGTGGGTCCACTATAGTGTATGATCACTTTAGCCATACCTATTCTGATATGTGCTATGGACCACTTGAATAAAAATTAAAGTAGTATTTTATGTGAATTAGGACACATTCAAAGTTATTGCTCATTGGTAAGCCAATATGATTTCTTGGTGGGGATATTTACAATTCATGTGTCTTGATTATTAAGAATCCAGAGTAGGCTCATACAAACCTTGTCACAAGATATCAGCATCATAGGCTCATGCTTGAAAGTTGAATATATATAGCAAGAGAAAAGCCATGGGAATTTAGTTTCCAGAAAGCCTATATTGAATTTCTGTGAAAAATAGGGTTTATAATTTGTATCAATTCACTTTATGTGAATTTAAATATCTATGCTATGAAATAGCAACAATTTAATAGCATCTTAAGATACATTTTAACTTACATACCATGTAACTACAATTAATTTATAGATTATATAATTTGGTGTTTCTCAAAATATATTTTTTTTGGGGGGTCTGGTCATAGGGCCTGAACTCTGGGCCTGGAAGTGTCCCACAGCTCTTCAGCTCAAGGCTAGCACTCTACCACTTGAGCCACAGCACCACTTCCAGCTTTTTTTTTCTTTTTGCTTATGTGGTGCTGGGGAATCGAACCCAGGGCCTTATGCATGCAAGGCAAGCACTCTACCACTGAGCCACCTTCCCAGCCCCTGTTTCTCAAAATATTGTCATGAACTTCTGCTAATGGATGGGCTGTGGTACAACAGGATAATGTTAATGGAAACTGAGATACTTTTGAGCATGAAACATAATTACATGCTGAAACGGGCATAAAACATTAACTGATGTAGCTCTCTTACATGAATTTCCAGCAAAGCCTGAATTCCATTTGCTACCTTTTAATACAGCCTCCTCTTCCTTGGCTAGCAGCCTTCATGCTAGAAGCCTATGTCATTTTCAAATTAATCTAAAATAAATCATATTCATCTAAGATCATTACAATCATAAAACTTTGAAACATGAAGTTTCAAGTAGCAGATTTGTACTATAGTCATTTCTAATTCCTTTTGCTATGTGGAAAGTTGAACAGAAAGCTTATTCTTTGAGTCACATGCCCTCTGTGGTTTTCCTTTCCTTGTAACTCTCTTCCTGGATATGGTCCTAACCATGCCTTGCTCAAAACAAGGAGGAAGGTAGAGATCTTTTTCTATGTGACTAAGGGAACGTGCTGTTTCACTGTAGGGATATATATATGATATATATATATATGATATATATATATATATATCATATATATATATATCAATAGGGATTTCTTTTCTCAAAAAAAATTTCAAGCAATATCTAGAGAAGCAACAAGGGAGATCTAGATTTGAGACAAAATAGTGTGTCGAGTGTTGGAGTTGCATCTTATCATACTTCACCCCCAAAATGTGTCCAAGCCCAAGCCCAGTGAACCCTAGACTTTTAGAGGAAATTGATAACCAGTCCTAGAAGGAGCAGGAGAATTATCTGTAACACGCAGTTTGGAAGAGTGAGCTGAAGTTGCTTGGTGCTCAGCTTTTTACAGAGGATCAGAGGAAACAAGTTGGATAGTAGTCCCAGCAGAAAGACTGCCCTTGTAGAAATAACAGACATTTTCCATATCACAGTTCAAAAATGCTGCAGATTCAAAAGTTAGTAACTGGGCTGGGAATGTGGCTTGGTGATAGAGTGCTTGCCTAGCATGCATGAAGCCTTGGTTCAATTCCTCACGTCCATATACACAGAAAAGGTTTAACTGGAGTTGTGGCTCAAGTGATAGAGTGCGAGCAAAAGAAGCTTAGGCCCTAAATTCAAGCCCCAGAACTGGCAAAAAAAGTTAGTAACAATATAAGTTGGACGATTTGTAACATGATTATAACCTTCTCATAAGCTTCTTTCAGGAAAGTAAATCCCTGGACTGAATATGACCCCCCTCTACAAAAAGAAAATGTAAATACAAAGTGAAAAGCATAGGTTGAAATCTTTTTTTGAAAAAATTTTATTGTGAAAATACATACAAAGTGAAAAGCATAGGTTGAAATCTTTTTTTTGAAAAAATTTTATTGTGAAAATACCATACAGAGGGGTTACAATTACATGGGCAAGGTAATGAGTACATTTCTTATCAAGCATTGTTGCCTCCTCCTTTGTTTCCCCCTTCCAATCCCTTCCCATTCCTCCCCCCACCCCTCACCTGGCCAAAGTTGTAAAGTTAGTTTCCAACATAACGACTTCTACATCTCATTGTTGCAACGGGCCCACCTGTAACCCTATTTTGTTTTTGCCCTTCCCCTCCATAAATTATACCAACATCAAATACAATGAAAGCAGATAGTTTGAAATCTTAAGCACCCCAGTGCTAGTGTGGTTATATTTGGAGATGGAGCCTGTAAGAAAATAATTATGGTTAGAGGAGATCATCAGGCTTGGTCCCTGGTGTAAAAGGATTAGAGATCTTGTAAGGAGGGACATCAATTCTGACTCTATTTGCACATGCTGACAAGTTGCCCATCTGCAGCCCAACAGGAAAACATTAGACAGTCACCAACTCTTCTGACCCCTTCATTCTGGACTCTGAGTGTACAGAGGTAAATTTCTGTTGTTTAAGCCTCCCGGCCTATGGTATGTTGTGAAGGGAGCCTTAGCACACCACTGTGTGACCCCTGGAATCCACTGGCATGAGTTACTGCACTTGTCTTACTCCTTGAAATGCAGCAGAGTATCATGTACTGTTTCTATTGCACCCTCTCCAAAGAAGAGGAGTTGGTTATAAGCTTGGTGTCTGTGTGCTTTGTAGTTAATATCCTTTTTGTTTTTAAAATCAATAATGGTTCTCAGAATCACGTCTTTTTTCCCATTTATGTCTGAGTTTCTACAGCTTTAGAAGAAGAAGAAAGAGCAAATTAGCTGTATGCTCAGTATTCTTTGTTCTGAGCTTTGCTCAACTGATTATTTCTACAAGGCTAGCAGATAAAAATTTTAGGGACCATCTTTTGACCTTTTCTAGTATATGTACTAGTTATTGCAAATAAGGGAGATCATGGGACCTATGTTTCTTTGGGCTTGGCTTACTTCACTTAATATAATTTTTTCCATGTCTTTCCATTTCCTAACAATTGGGGCAATGTCATTCTTTCTGATGGAGGTATAGAATTCCATTCTAAATATAAACTACATTTTCTTTTTTTAAATAAGTTTTTTATAGTAAAAATACTGTACAGAGGGGTTACAGTTACATGAGCAAGGTAATGAGTACATTTCCTATCAAGCATTGTTAGTGGGAGTGTAAACTTGTTCAACCACTTTGTTTTTTTACTTGTTTTTTTAAAAACTTGTTCAATCTCTTTGCTCCTTTGTTTTTCCCCTACCATCCCATCCCTTCCCAACCCCCCCTGCCAAATTGTAAAGTTTGTTTTTCAACATAGTGTCTTGTTCATCTCATTGTTACAAATGGGTCAACATGTATCCCTATTGAAACATTTTGTTTTTTCCCTTCCCCACTCCAAATTAAATCTGCATCAAATACAGTGAAAGCAGGGGTTATACTGTGGGGGAGGGACATACAAAGCAACAGAAAAATCACATGGTATATTATAAATACATTAGAAACAATACCAAGAAAGAAAAAAACACATGTGTCCCTATCTTGAGGTTCATTTCACTTAACATCATCTTATCTGTGAAGTAAGCTAGGCCCAAAGAAACAGGTCCCATGGTTTCCCTTATTTGCAATAACTAGTACATGTCTAGGACAAGTAGAAAAGGTCAAAAGCTATGTACATATGACCAGATAATCCCAAAAGTGGTATTACTGGGTTTTAGGGGAGCTCTATGTGGAGTCTTTTGAGGAAACTCCAGACTGCTTTACAAAGTGGTTGAACAAGTTTGCACTCCCACCAACAATACTATGACCATATAAGATGATGTTAAATGAAATGAACCTCAAGATTGGGACACAGTGGTTTTTTTTCTTTCTTGCTATTATTTTTAACTTACTTATAATGTACTATGTGATTTTTTTGTTTCTTTAGTGTATTCTTCCCCCATGGTATAACCCCTGTTTTCATTGTATTTTATTCCAGTGTCCTGCATCTTGCATATACATTTTTATAATTTGGGGAGGGGAAGGGAAATAACAAAATGCTGAAACAAGGATACAGGTTGACCCATTGTAACAATGAGATGTACAAGACACTATGTTGAAAACAAATTTTACAATTTCGGGGGGTGAGGGTGGGGAGGAGGGAGGAGTTGAGCAGGTGGGGAGGGAAGGTATGCTAGGGGAAAAACAAAGGAGGTAATAATGTTCGATAGGAAATGTACTCATTACCTTGTTCATGTAACTGTAACTCCTCTGTACAATATTTTTTTACAATAAAAACGTGTTAAGAATTTTAGGGACCTGTGGGAGGAGGATGGGAAGGGATGGGAAGGGGAACAAAGGAGGACACTACAATGCTTGATAAGAAATGTACTCACTATCTTGCCCATGTAATTGTAACCCCTCTGTACAGTATTTTCACAATAAAAAATAACAAAAAAATGTTAGGGACCAGGAAAACCAGGAATTTGAATATCAAGCCTCTGATGTTCAGTCTAGCACTCCAGGTCTTTCCAGTTTGATCGCTCTTTAATCTCTGAGTTTTCTACAAAGACAATAATTGTTTGTCCTATGATTTAGAGTATTGTTATTGTCCTGTATGCCCTACATTCACATATTCATTGCTCTCCTTAAGCAGATTTAGTGCTTGTGATACTGCCATCTTGAGTAACCCTAAACTCTGGTGATGTTCTCCCTTCTAATTGCTTAGCTAAACTTCTGGAAGAGATAAATGCAATTCCTTGTGTACTCCATTTGCTGGGTATGTGAGGATGACCACACAGCAATATTATGACCATATGTCAAAGGACCTGTTAGCACAATTAGAAAATATCCCTTCCCTTGCTTAGTCTATTCTCTCTCCCATTGCCTTAATTATTGTATCCTTTACAAACCCTTCAAATGCTTCACAATTCTCAAATTAATTATTTCAGTGGGAAAACAATGTTATATCTTCACTCTGTCACAGCCACAACCCAAACCTGAACACACAATGCCCAAATAACTTGCCTTTATTAATATGCATAAATCCAGCCAGCCTTCTGCATTTAACTCCAATCCTCTCCCCTGTGCAAGGGTAATTATCCCTTCCCTGTGGTCCATTGCTAACATTCTTCATTCTAGTTCTTTGCCACTCTTCACAATGAAACTTTTCAAAATGATCTTGAATTCTTCTCATTTCTCTAATCCATTCCAATCCAGTTTTCACCTCCATTGCTCCGCCACCAAGGTAACCAACAAATTTATATTGGGAACAAATACTTGCTATACTATAAATTAATAAGATAAATACTAAGCAGAAAGTGTAAGTGGATTATAACAGCCTTTGCCTCAGTCATGGTTTTGCTGGAAGTCAAGTGTGGTTAAATGTTAACAATTACTCTTACTTGCATAGTAATAACTACAAGAAGTGTAGCAATGACTGTTTTTCCTCAGTAGGAACAAATAATTCTAAACATAAAATCAGTTTTCTAGGAAGCTAATCACTACAATGATGTTCACCAGTGTCCTTATTGGGTCTATTGATGTGTTAACAAACATGTTGTTAACATCTAACAATATCTGAAACATATTTAGTCATGAAAAGAATGATTCACAAATTAATATGCATCCATACAGAATTTCTTAAAGAAATTGTCGTGGGGCAGCTGGTAAGCCCAGAGCCGCTGAGAGAATTTTTTTGTGTGCTATCCAGGAATATAAAACCTTTGGCTCACCAACAACCTAAGGATAATTGCCTGCATATTTTTTCTTGCGAGAGTCTTGCTAGGAAGGACAGCAATATTGGAATGATCACCATAAATTGTAAGCTGGGTACCAATGGCTCATGCTGATAGTCCTACTTACCTGGGAGACAGATTGAAGGGATAGTGGTTCCAGGCCAGCCCAGGTAGTAAAAAGTTTTCAAGACCCTTTCTCAATAAAGAACTGGAAAATGTGACACATGCATCTTATCCTAGCTACCCAGAAGCCTACCAGCAGTGGTCTGTGCTCAGAGGAATGCTGAAGAAATAGAGTCCTTATCTCAAAAATAAAGAGCAGTAATCAGGACCAGAGATGTGCTTCAATGATAAGAGCACCTTTGTGGCAGTGGATTTTAAACCTCAGTACTATCCTCTAAGTCTAATGACTTAGAAGAATATTATATCAAATGTGTTTAGGGCTGGAAATATTGGGATGTTGCTCAGTAGTATAGTGCTCGCCTATCATTCACAAGGTCTTAGATTCAATCCCCAGAACCACTAAAAATGCTTTCTTTCTTAAAAAAATGTTGTATTAGCTCTTTCCCTCTCCCTCTCCCTCCTTCTTTACCCCGCTTCACTCATTATTATTTTATCCATTGACCCTCACACTGAATTGACTTGATGAATGAGTGTAAGTGAAATTCCACTGAGTTGTTGAAATCAATCAGTACTTCTGATCTCTCCCAGCTCCACAAGAAAGTGTAGAGGTGATGTAGGGAGGTGTCTTACTTTGTTTCAAACTGAGAACATCAATAAATACCCCCTGCTGCAAACATCCAACCCAGTGTGTGAAGACACTATGTCAGCCATTAGCGGTGTCAGCAAACCCCAGATCAGTATCAATTTCATTCTCTAACAGCATTGTCAAAATTGAAATTGCAAAATTCTAGATCTTTATGGGCATCTTAATGATAGCACTTAAAACAATTTCCAATCTTTTACAACTCCTTTCTATTCATGCATGTGATTAGAAGAGAACATATGGTTTCATTAGAAATCACTTGAGGTCAATGTTAGGACTGAAAAAAAAGTATCAGGATATAAAAGACTGAAAGAAAGTTTTGCTTCTCCTATTCTTGGTTTTGTGCTAACTTTGGACATTTCATCAACTCATTAACTCCATCTTTAAAAGTTAACCTGAAATTGATTGTTCCGTTTTGTTTATCACAATTGTCTCAGGGCTAAAATGCCTTTGAAGCAGAAAGTGGAGCTGTGGGCTGGCACCGAGGCAGTAGAACATAGCCCAGAGTGCTTCAGAGGAGAGTTTAGGCTGTCGGTATGGCAATGGCATAAAGGGCTAGGCCAGGACTTTTCTCAGGACTTTCCCTCTGCGTTCTAGACACTGTGTCCCCAGGTTTTCCACTTCTGAAGTCACCAGTTGAGAACCAGGTCGGCATTTTATCTGTTTCTTATGCATTCCTTATCCCATATTACAGTCGCTGGGTTTTTTTTTTTTTTTT